>NC_050579.1:243568760-244212795 GCF_011100635.1 Trichosurus vulpecula | reverse complement strand
AGGAAGGAATAGTTTACCTGCCAGATCTATGGGAAGGGGAAGAATTCATGACCGAACAAGAGATAGAGAACATTACAAAATATAGAATAGATCATATTAAATTGAAAAGCTTTTATAGAAGCAAAACCAATGCAACCAAGATTAGAAGGAAAGCAGAAAGCTGGGAAGCAATCTCTACAGTAATTGTTGCTGACACAGGCCTCATTTCTCATATATATGTATATATATACATATATAAGTGAGTCAAATTTCTGACAATACAAGCCATTCCCCAACTGATAACTGGTCAACAGATATAAACAGGCAGTTTTCAGATGAAGAAAATAAAGATATCTATAGGCATATGAAGAAGTGCTCTAAATCACTTTTGATTAGAGAAATGCAAATTAAAACAACTCTGAAATATCACCTCACACCAAGCAGATTGGCTAATATGACACAAAAGGAATATGATAAATGTTGGAGATGATGTCAAAAAATAGGACACAAATGGTGGGGTTGTGAATAGATCTAACCACTATGGAGACCCATTTGGAACTTTGGTTGGTGCCCAAAGAGCAACAAAACTGTATATACCCTTTAATTCAACAATACCACTATTAGGTCTGTATCCTAAAGGGATCATAGAAAATGGAAAAGTACCTACCTGTGCAAAAATATTTATGGCAGCCTCTTTCATGGTGGCAAAATATTGGAAACTGAGGAGATACCCATCAAATGGAGAAGGACTGAGCAAGCTGTGGAATATGAATGTACTGGAATACTATTGTACAATAAGAAATGAGGAACCGGCAGATTTCAGAAAAACCTGCAAAGGCTTGTACCAACTGATGCAAAGTGAGACAAGCAGAACCAGGAAAACATTGTACACAGTATCAGCAACATTGTGTGATGATCAACTATGAATGATTCAGCTCTTCTCAGCAACAATACAATCCAAGACAAATACAAACATTTCACAAAGGAAAATGCTATTCATACCCAGATTAAAAACTGTTAAAAAAGAAAGAGCAATGAATCAAGAATGGATATCAATCTGAAAACCAGTCAATCCATTCCTCTGGGGATGGTGTCCTGACAACCCATCTTGAGAAATTTGTTACATTCATCCTTTTAGATTAGTCTCTATGATAGCTCAGATAACAGATCAGGCTTTGCTAGACTGTAGCCTTTACCTTTCTATAAAGGGACTCAGTGAGACAGCCCCAGAATGAGACTGCCCTGGCTTTGCAGATGTAAGAGCAAGCAAAGTGGGATTATTTTTTGCTGTTTTTCTATTTGTGTTGTTCGGTTTCCCAGCCTCAGTCTCACATACTTCTGCTCTGAACCAATCGGACATGCATGTGGGTCCTAGCCAATCAGACATGTATATGTGGGCTCTAGCAAATGAGATGCCTACTAGAACTGTATATAAAGAGAGCCAGTGGTGTGAGAGAGCAGACATTGAGAGAGCCAGCATTGAGAGGGTGAGCCAGTGTTGAGAAGAGAATGAAGAGAAGAGACAAAGAAGAAGAATGAACTTTGTTCATTGAGCTGAGAGGAAACCTTTAAGAGCTGGGAAGAGACCTCTGAGACCTGGGAGGAGACCTCTCATGGCAGAGATTTGGGGAAGGAGCCTTTGAACTTTGAAGCGAGTGGAGCTGTAGGGCAGAGACCTGCCCTTGGGAAGGAGGCTTAGCTTAAGCTCCTTTTGAGAGTTGTTAAAGTGAACTGAGATGTTATCACAGAGCCTCTGGACTTTGGAGGTGAATTGAGATGGTGGTGTTGGTGGTGTGTGTTGTTGTCCCACTAAGCTGGAGCCTGCTATGGGACAGGAGCAGGAAGAGCTTGCAGTGGAGCAGTCCCCATGAGCTGAGACCTGGAGCAGGAGTGGGGAGCTGCCTACATGTGAATCCAGGTGAGAGTTGGGAGTGGTCAGCCCACAGAGGAAGAGCCATGGGACTTGGAAGTCAACCTTGAGTCAAGATGAAAGAGGACTTTAGTTGGACACTTGGTAATGATTAAGGAGATTGTTCTTATTGTGACCTAGGGGTGGACAGCATGGTATTTTCTGCTACCCCTTAAGGATGTGTTGTGTTGGGGAAGACCCTAGCTCAGGACCCTCTTCTGTGTGAACAAGTATTTTGGGGAATGCTACTGAATACAGTGATATATGCTATGTGCCATATGACATATGGATTGTTATGATATATACATATATGTGTATGTATATGTATACATATTTATATTAAATGATATGTTTTGCTTAAGGATGTCACTATGAATGTTATGCTTTGGTTTATCAAATAATATTTAGTATCTGAATAAGGAGAGAGCTCATAATACTATGTGATTAGACCCTTGAAATTATTCACAGCAGCAGTCCTCCGGTGTTCTGCCATGATTGGCGTTACAACAGACCAAAACTTGGCTTGGGCACTACCATGATTACCCCTCTGTGTTACTTAACTGCTGCTGAATTGATGAAGCCAAGACAAAGCCAGCCCAAAATGAATTTGAATTGTTCTCAGTTCTAGTCCTGCACCTAAAAGTCATTCAAAGGGCTAGGAATTTCCTTCTGTTCATTAGCACATTTCCCCCAACTAGTTGCTTTAATTGGTCACATTTAGCAAAGCAGAGAACAAATGTATCCTGGTTCCAGTCTGGCCGTATGAAGTGTCTTTACCCAACCTCCTTTGTCCTCATAGAAGTAATCTTTTCTGAAGCAAGTACTAAGAATTCTATGATCTTGAGCACAAGAAATCTCATGAACTATTTGGCTTCTCTGACTGTCACTTCCTAATTTTGGGCTTTTTCTATGTAAATATACAGCTCTTGTATCAGGTGGGTTTAAACTATTTTGGGTAGGGGTGGGGCCAAGATGGTGGGGTAAAGGCGGGGACTCACTTGATCTCTCCCCCAAACTCCTCCAAATACCTTTAAAAAATGACTCTAAACAAATTCTAGAGCAGCAGAACCCACAAAAAGATGGGAGTGAAACAAATTTCCAGCCCAAGAAAATTTGGAAGGTTGGCAGGAAAGTTCTGTTGCACACAGGGAGAGATGAGTGCAGTCCAGTGCAGGCTATGCCAGCACAGATCAGGACCCAGCAAACTCAGAGCAGACCTCAGGGTGGCTGAATCACTTGCAGTGGTGGCAGTTTCCAGATCTCTCAGCCCACAGACACCAAAGACAACTCAGAAAGTCAGCAGGAAAAGGCCATCACACCTGGATGAGAGTGGAGCAAGGTCAAGTGCAGGGCACATCAGCATGGCCCCAGTCTCAGTAAACCAGGAGCAGGCCTTGGGAGTGACTGAATCAATGTAGCAGCAGTGGCAGTGGCACCAGCTGCTTCCAGAGCTCTCAGCCCATAGACAGTATGTGGGCTGAACAACTGGTCAGAAGGGGATTACAGGAGTCTTTTTCCTAGCACTGAGGTAGGACTCTGTTACTTTGGCATACTCAGATCTGGATCCTGGGTGGCAGTCCCAGGGTGTGGAGGAGCATTAGTAGAGCAGAGCTTGTGGCCACAGTGGAAGGGGAATCCTCCTCACAGTTCCAAGGCAGAAAAGAGTGCTTGTGGTCTCTCACAGAGCAGAGCACAGGCCAGGAGAGTAGTAAACACCTCTCCTTGGATCATACCACTTTGGAGAAACTGAAAAGTTACAGCTCCTTAGAAATATCTATGAAAATGGATGCACAAACTCCCTAAAACTTGGGACAGTGCACCCTCCACCCTGCAAGCAGAGCTCTACTTTAATAAAGACTTAAAAGTCAGCTAATAAGCTGGGAAAATGAGCAAACAATGGGGAAAAAACCCTCTGTCAATTATTGAAAGTTACTATGGTGGTGATAAGGAAGATCAAAAAACATACTCAGAAGAATACAACAAAGTCAAAGCTCCTACATCCAAAACCTCCAAGAAAAATGTGAATTAATCTCAGGTCATGGAAGAGCTCAAAAAGGATTTTGAAAATCAAGCAAGAGAGGGAGGGGGAAAATTGGGAAAAGAAATGAGAATTATGCAAGCAAATAATGAAAAATGAGTCAAAAGCTTGGTAAAAGAGACACAAAAAATACTGAAGGAAATAATACCTTAAAAAGCAGACCAGGCCAAATGGTAAAAGAGGTCCAAAGAGCCAGTGAAGAGAAGAATGCCTTCAAAGCAGAATTGGCCAAATGGAAAAGGAAAGGCTCACTGAAGAAAATAATTCCTTAAAAATTAGAATGGAGCAAATGGAAGCTAAGGACTTTATGAGAAATCAAGAAATCATAAAAGAAAAAAAGAATGAAAAAATAGAAGACTGTGAAATAACTCATTGGAAAAAACAATTGACCTGAAGAATAGATCCAGGAGAGTTAATTTAAAATTTATTGGACTACATAAAAGCCATGATCAGAAAAAGAGCTTAGACATCATCTTTCAAGAAATTATCAGGGAAAATTGCCCTGATGTTGTAGAATCAGAAGGTAAAATAGAAATTGAAAGAATACACTGATCACCTCCTGAAAAAGATCTCTAAATGAAAACCCATAGAAATATTATAGCCAAATTCCAGAGTTCCCAGATCAAGGAGAAAATATTGCAAGCAGCCAGAAAGAAATAATTCCAGTATCATGGAGCCACAGTCAGAATAACACAAGATTCAGCAGCTTCTCCATTAAAGGATCAGAGGGTTTGGAATAAAATATTCTGCAGGACAAAGGAGCTAGAATTACAACCATGAATCACCTACCCAGAAAAACTGAGCATAAGCCTTCAGTGGAAAAAAAAGGATATTCAATGAGATAGAGGACTTTCAAGCATTCTTGATGAAAAGACAAGAACTGAATAGAAATTCTGAGTTCCAAATACAAGACTGAAGAGAAGCATAAAAAGATAAACAGGAAAGGGAATTCATAAGGGACTTAATAAATTTAAACTGTTTATATTCCTACATGGGAAGATGATATTTGCAACTCATAAGATCTTTCTCATTATTAGGGTCATTAGAAGGAGCATATACAGACAGAGGTCACAGGTGTGAGTTGAATATGAAGGGATGATATCTAAAAAAATAAAATTAATGGGTTGAGAGGAATGTATTGGGAGAAAGGGAAAGGAAGAGGAAGAATGGGGTAAATTATGCCATTTAAAGGAGGCAAGAAAAAGATTTTGCAGTGGAAGAGAAGTGGCAGAAGTGAGGGGGAGTGAGTGAACCTTACTCTATTCAGAACTGGCCCAAAGAGGGAATAACACACATGCTCAATTGGGTATAGAAATCTATCCTTCTTACCTTACAGGAAACTAGGAGGGGAAGGGGATAAGAGAAGAATAGCATAGAGGGGATGATAGAAGGTAAGGCAGTTTGGGGGAGGGGGTAGTCAGAACCATAACACTTTTGAGGAGGGACAGGGTGAAAGGAGAGAGAGAGAATAAAACAAATGGGGGAATGGGATGGGGGGAAGTACAGTTAAATAGTAATTGTGAAAAAAATTTTTGAAGCAAGTTTTTCTGATAAAGGCCTTATTTTTCAAACATATAGAGAACTGTGTCAAATTTATAAAAATAAGAGCCATTCCCCAATTGATAAATGATCAAAAGATATGATCAGTTTTCATATGAAGTAATCAAAACTATCTATAACCATATGAAAAAAATACTCTAACTCACTATTGTAGAAGTGAAAATTAAAATGATTCTGAGGTACTACCTCATATCTATTAGATTTGGCTAATAGTATTAGAAAAGGTAAATGACAAATGTTGGAAGGAACATGTGAAAAATGAGACATTAATGCAGTGTTGGTGGAGTTGTGAATTGATTAAACCATTCCATAGAGCAATTTGGAACTATACCCAAAGGGCTATAAAATCATGCATACCCTTTAACCATGCAATACCACTACTAGTTCTGTATCCCAAAAGAGATAAAAAACAAAAAGGAAAAGGACCTGGGGGTAAAGAATTAGAAGTTGAGGGGATGACCATGTCAACTGGGGAAAGGCTGAACAAGTTGTGTTAAGTGCTTATGATGTAATGTTATTGTAGTATAAGAATGATGAGCAGGATGCTCTCAGCAAAACCTGGAAAGACCTGTATGAACTGATGCAAAGTGAAATGTACTGTGTATAAAGTAAGAGCAATATTGTAAGATGATCAGCCATGAAGGACTTAGCTATTCTCAGCAATACAACGATTCAAGAAAACTCAGAAGGACTTATCATGAAAAATGCTATCCATCCCGAGAGAAAGAACTGTTGGTGTCTGAATATGATTGAAACAAACTTTTTAAACTTTATTTTTCTTGAGATTTTTTTCCTTCTGTATGTTTTCTTTCACAAAATGACTATTATGAATATCCTTTGCATGACTACACATGTATAACCTATATGGAATTGCTTGCCTTCTCAATGGGGGTGGGGTGGAGAAGGAGGAAAGAAGAGAATTTGGAACTCACAGTTTTAAAAACCAATGTTAAAAATTGTTTTTACATGTAACAGGGGAAATACAAAAACAAATAAAGGCATATGCAAAGAGCAGGAAAAGTAGTTTTGGATAAGCAATGGATACCTAAAATTCTGTTAATCTCTTGATTGCTGAAGAAAAATAAAATCTTCATCTATTAAAAAAAGAATATTAGATTTGGGGAAAATGTTTATGAAATGTAAGAGAAATGGGATGTCAATAACAGGTCTGGAAAACACTGAATGATAAAATAGGAAACCTGCAAAAAAAATCTAAATAAATAAAAATAGAAAAGAATAAGAGTTTATCAGGAAAGCACCCAGCAGGACACACCAGGGCCAAGGCTACACTTGATATTTTCCTTAATAGGTTCAGAAGTCCATATTAGAGGGTAGTATAGTAGTCCCAGGGGGCATTAATAAAGATGCCTCCTTCAGTAGAGAAAATTAGGAATACAGAAGAGAGAACAAATGTGAGAGATGCCATAGAGATACATTTAGCAGCACCTAGTAGCTGGTTATGGAAGAGAAAGAATCAAAGATAGCACCAGGATTTCCACAGGAGAGGCTGAGTGAATGGAGGTGGCTTTGACCAAGACAGTGAAATCACAAGTTAGTTTGTGACATAAAAAAATGTTAAGGGCACACTGTGAGCTAGGCACTCTGCTATGCTGGGGGAATACAAAGAAAAGCATAAAACAGTCCCTGCTCTTTAGCTTGGGGTGTCAGGGAGGAGGGAGCATGTAGACAGCTCAGTACAAACAAGAGCCATTCAGAAAAAAATGAAGACAACCTCAGAGGGCAGGCACTAAGATAAAGGATTTGAAGGGCTTTGTGCAGAAGGTAGAGCTTTAGCTGGGACTTGAAGGAAGTTAGGGGAGCTAGAAGAGGGATGTGTTCCAGACATGGGGGACAGCCAGTGTAAAGGCTAGGAGTTCAGGGATGGAGGGTTATGGATCAAAGAGTACAGGAAGGGCATTAAGGCAAAAGAAGATTGTAGAGGCAGGAAGAAGCCAGTTTATGAAGCACTTTAATAATTTTATAGTTGATCCTAAAGGCAACAGGGAGCTACTGAGGTTGATTGAATAGAGGGGTGACATAAACTTGCTTTGGGAAGATCAATTTGATTGCTGAGTAGAGGATACAGACAGATGAGGCAGAGAGACTAGCCAACAAAGAAGAGAAAGTTTAGAGAGAAATATAATAAGCTCATTGTGGGACAAGTTGATTTTAAAGTGGTGAGAAATTCAGCTATTGGTAGTCTGTAGCCAAAAGATTCTTAACCTCTTGTGTCCAGGACCTCTTTGGCAACCTGATGAAGACTATGAAGCCAGTTATGAGAGAAATATCTCCTCTTTGAGGAGATTACTTTTTAGGAGGTTCCTGCTGCTGAAATAAATCTATCACAACACAGATATTATAGACATTAAAAATCCAGGTCTTGTTATGCTCAAGCATGCTAAGGGTTTTTTTTAAAATCCCTGAAAAAAGACTGGAGTTTCCGGTAAGTCTTTATAGAGAAAATTATGTAATACAGACAAAGAAATATTTTTTTACATTTTGCAATCTTATATTCTTTTAGGTTAAAAAAGTTGATTTTTTTAAAGACTGATTCATAATCCTGTGCTTCAATGTCATATAAGTAGAATAAATTTAAACAGGAAAATAATCTCAAAATGTCCCAGGAATTATAGCTGGTTAAACAGACTCAGTAGGTAAACTCAGTCAGGTTACAGATTATTCACTGGGTTTGCAAAATCCTACACTTATAAATCCTGTAAGACTGCATGTTTAAGAAAGTCATAATAGCCTAACTGAGAGGACAGGATTTGGATACCACTAAGACTCAGTGTTAGGGAAATTTTTCCACAAATAAAATCTTTTTTTTGGTTGGGGGGAGATGTTGTAATCCCTTCTTCCTCTCATTTTGTTTCTTATGTTGGGAATGTCAAAAGTATTCCCTTGTGGATTGGTAATTAAGGTGAGACTTTTTTTTTTTACTGTTTTCCCTTTTGGAGCACTGAAGTAATCAATTGCTTTTGTTGAGTGGCCTTTATTTCTTTGATTAAATCTGGAAGTCTTTGATGACCTGCTTAAGGAACAAGAAAGCCTAGTTCACATGGTTTTAAGTGGCATGGTTGTGATGCCCTTTGACCCTGAACAGGGTATAGAAACTCAGAGGTTAGCCATTTGTTGGAGGCTCTCACTCACTGGAAGAGTGTTACGTGATTTGACCAGACAAGACTCTGGGTAGCCGTTGTTAAGGAGCCCCACAGCTTAAGAAACCCAAATGTTGGTGCTTCTCTGGTAACTGTGCATTGCTATGGATAGACCAGTTTGTGTTATTTGCTCTGTTTATATAATATATGTTTGTAATTTCTGTATGTATTTGCTGTGAAGTAGTGTGCTGGCTTTACCCCCTGAACTAAGTGAATTATATATGTATGTTTGATTAAAGTTAGATTATTAACCCCTTAAAGTTGCTTTCATTAGAAAAGCAGATCAAAGAATCTGTGATGGCAGCTCTTCTGTGTGCTGGTGTTGTTGGTCTTACACAGCCACAGTAGCAGCAAGCTACATTGTTGTTACACCTTGATATCATTCCATGATTCAGGCTTGGTTTTTTTTAAGCCAGGTGAGCCAGGAATAGGTTTCAGGAATCAGCCAAGTGTTCAGGAGAAATGGCATAATAAAATGCAATTAAAAAAAAGAAAATGAAATGTCCCCATCACTGTTTGTTTTCTTTTCATCACAGAGGGGTCTGCAATACCTCAAAGATCAAAGAATCACACACTTTACTAGGCAAACACAAGCACCAGGAAACATTAATGATCACTAATATTAAATAACATGAGACCTCCTTAAGTCCGATTCTTCTTCATAACCCCTTCTAAATGTCCATTTAATCACTTTATTTTCCTTTGGGTCTCATGTAGCCATCTCATCCTGGGAAACATTTTCTCTTGGAAATTCTGGAATAGCCCTCATTTCCAGGGCATCTCTGGAAATGGCCCCTTCTAGTAGATTGGCATTGCTTCCAAGTCACTTGCAGAGGTTCCCTAGATATTGCTGCTAAAAAACTGCTAGTGATAAGACTTAGCACAATTTAGTAAGGCCTAAAAGAACCTCTTTAATTTGGTCTGCCAGTAACTAGCTCATGTGGTGAAAACCAATTCAAGTTGCATTTTTGTTGCTGTTCAGTCATTTTCAGTTGTGTCTGACTTTTCATGACCCCATTTGGGATTTTCTTGTCAAAGATACTGGGATGGTTTGCCATTTCCTTCTCCAGTTCATTTTACAGATAAGGAAACTGAGGCAAATAGGGTTAAGGGACTTTCCTAGGGGCACACAGCCAGTAAATGTCTGAGGTCAAATTTGAGCTCAGGAAGATGAGTCTTCCTGACCCTAGACCTGGCCCTCTCTCCACTGCACCACCTGGATGCTTTCTGAGGTCCTCTAATTTACCTAAACAACTAAATTTTGTTGAATCATTCATAGAAGAAAATACAGTGGTAAGGTAAAACATCTTTCTTAGGTTAAGTTTTCACCTGATAAGGTCTAAAGGCTACAGACTAAGCCATTTCTCCTTTTTCCTTTCAGGATTTCTGAGCATTCTCTTTTTCTCTGTTTTCTTTTTTCCCCTTTTTTTTAATTACTGAAACTTAAATACACAAGAAGAAAAGAAATAAAAAGCATGTCACGTGTTCCACAGAATATGAGAGGATTGAAAATATATAGCAATAAATTTCCATCTCAGGAAAGCTTATATATATAATAAATACTGCACTTCCTGTTGATAGCTGTCCATCTTTTCTTTGCTTCCTTGTTAGTTTTCTTTTGTTCTCAGCTGTGCACTTTTTACTTTGTTCTTTTTTCTCCCTTCCCCCCACCCAAGGCTACAATTAAACTTAGATATATAGAGATGTAGATATATAGATTCACACACACACACATACATGCATACATTTATAAATACGTGAATAGATATATACTTTCCCTAACAAATCCTACATCTGATCTTTGTTATGTTTGTGTATATCTCTTATTTCCTGTCCTTCCTAACTTCTTTACTTTACTTCTACCCTCTGCCTTGCCCTCCTCTTACTTAACCCACCCCCCTTCCAAGGATCCCTCCCTTATCTTCCCATTCCCATAAATCTACACACCCTTCTATACCCCTCTTTGGCCTATTCCCTCACCCTCCCCTCTAGAGATCCTTCCTTTATCCTCTCCCCCTCCCCATCCCCTTAGCATTTTATTTCTTTCTGAATTTAGGAGACTGTTATCCTCTTCTAAATATGTGTGTATTATCCCCTTAAAAGCATTCTCTAAGTACTGAAATCACCATCTTTCTAAAACAATGAACCTACCACTCTCTGGAGTAGCAATTTAGATTTAAAGATTTTCCCACCCATTAAGAGGCCATGTGACTTACTTATGTCACAGGAAGCCTAAATCACATGTGGTGGAAGGAGCTTCCTGAAAGGAAAAGGAAGTGATGTCACATAAAATGCTGAGACAGAGAGAGAGAGAGAGAGAGAGAGAGAGAGAGAGAGAGAGAGAGAGAGAGAGAGACAGAGACAGAGAGATAGAGAGAAAGAGACAGAGAGAGAGGGAGAGAGCTGTTATGGCTGTTAATGGACCTTGTGACTATTAGAGCTGATGTAACACAAATCAACCTCTGATAGCTGAACAGACTGTGACACCTGTACTGTGAGTCTGTTCTTGGAAGACCCCAGCGGGGGGTCAGAGTTTTGGGATGGTGAGGCTCCATGTTATGATATCATATATTGAATGCTTTGCTGCTGCGATGAATTGGGTAGATGGCTTATGGGATAGGGTCCTCTGGTGTCTGAATAAATGTCTATCTTCTATGTGGAGAGTCTTGTATAGTTTGTGATACAGAACCACACAGGCATTTTGACAATTATCATCTACATTGTTATTATTGTCTCACTGATACATCCTCCAGGGGAAAATGTTATTAAAAATATGTTCAATGCTATTTGCATATAACCTTAGTCTTAGGGAGCTGCAATCCACCAACCTCCAATAAAAAATTCTAAGATATTTCAGCATTTAAAAAAACCAGTCAAACTAAACTACCCTGCCAACCTTCCAGGTCACTGGGTGCACCAGCAGTAAGGGAGTAAGATTACCTTAGGATGGAGAGGGTCACAGTAGAAGATGAACATGTACAGACCACCAAAATGTTGAGGTAATGGGTGTGTGTATTGGAGTTGTCCTGAAAGAATCTAGACTAAGATTGTCTTCAAACCAAGCAAAGGTGTTTATTTGGGGTAATGCACCCAGCCGGTTCTTGTCCTTAAGAGAGGCAGCAGACTAGCCAGGGTGAAAGTGGTTCTTTTATGAAGATGGAAGCTGGAAAGCAGGGACTTGCGTGAGCTCCTCACCACATCCCTCCAAAAAACTATAAAAATGGCTCTGAACAAATTCTAGAACTACAGAACCCCTCAAAATAACAGAGGGAAGCAGGGATCTAGTCCAGGACAGCCTGGACGATCGCTCAATGAGGTCTATCGTGCACAGAGTGGAGGGGAGTGGAGGTCAGTGTGGGATGCAGCAGGACCAGCCAGACCAGGAGCCAGGCAGAACAGACCCTAGCACACTGAATCAGTGAGCTGTGGCAGCTACCAAACTTCTCAACCCACAAACACCAAAGACAACAGAGAAGGTTAGTGGGAAAAGCTGCGGGGGGACAGAGTTCGCAATTCGGCTACTGCCCCAGGGGCAGGGGGGAGGTGCAGCTACAGAACTACAGCTGCAGTTACTTCCGGCCCCAGGCCCACGTGGTGGGAGGAATTAAGTGGCGGATCAGAGCAGGAGTGCACAGCCTGCTGAAGATTTGCATCAGGTCCGGGTTGGTGGTTCTTGAGGAAGGAGGAGTGCTGGGGTGGCAGAGCTGGCTATATAGAAATAGCTCTGAAATTAACGGCGCATCCCCTTAAGCTTGGAACAAAGTACTCTTTGCTGTACAAGCAGTCATACCCCAACGAAAAATTCAAGGGTCAAGTAAGTTGGCTGGGAACATGGCCAGGCAGCAAAAACGCACCCAGATTCAGTCTCAGACTTTGGAATCTTTCTTTGGTGACAAAGAAGAACAAAACATATGGCCTGAAGAAGTCAACAAAGTGCAAGAGCCTACACCAAAAGCCTCCCGAAAAACATGAACTGGTCTCAGGCCATGGAAGAGCTCAAAAAGGGTTTGGAAAAGCAAGTTAGAGAAGTAGAGGAAAAATTGGAATGAGAAATGAGAATGAGGCAAGAAAGCCATGAAAAACAAGTCAATGACTTGCTAAAGGAGGCCCAATAAAATACTGAAAAAAATATTGAAGAAAACAACAGTTTAAAAAATAGACTAACTCATATGGCAAAAGAGCTCCAAAAAGCCAATTAGGAGAAGAATGCCTTGAAAGGCAGAATTAGCCAAATGGAAAAGGAGGTCCAAAAGACCACTGAAGAAAATACTATCTCAAAAATGAGATTGGAGCAAGTGGAAACTAGTGACTTTATGAGAAATCAAGATATTATAAAACAGAACCAAAGGAATGAAAAAATGGAAGACAATGTGAAATATCTCATTGGAAAAACCACTTACCTAGAAAATAGATCCAGGAGAGATAATTTAAAAATTATTGGACTACTTGAAAGCCATGATCAAACAAACCAGCCTAGACATCATCTTTCGAGAAATTGTCAAGGAGAATTGCCCTGATATTCTAGAGCCAGAGGGTAAAATAGAAATTGAAAGAATCCACAGATCGCCTCCTCAAACAGATCCCAAAAAGGATACTCCTAGGAATATGCTTGCCAAATTCCAGAGCTCCCAGGTCAAGGAGAAATACTGCAAGGAGCCAGAAAGAAACAATTTGAATATTGTGGAAAAATAATCAGGATAACACAGGATCTGGCAGCTTTCACATTAAGGGACCGAAGGGCTTGGAATACGATATTTAGGAGGTCAATGGAGCTAGTATTAAAACCTAGAATCACCTACCCAGCAAAACTGAGTATCATGCTCCAAGCCAAAATATGAATTTTCAATAAAATAGAGGACTTTCAAGCTTTGTCAGTGAAAAGACCAGAGCTGAATAGAAAATTTGACTTTCAAACACAACAATCAAGAGAAGCATGGAAAGGTAAACAAGAAAGAGAAGTCATAAGGGACTAACTAAAGTTGATCTGTTTTGTTTACATTCCTACATGGAAAGATGATGTGTATGATTCATGAGACCTCAATATCATAGTAGCTGAAAGGAATATGCATATATATATGTGTGTGTGTATACATATATACATATGTGTGTATCTATGTATGTATATATGTAAGTATATATATACATATATATATATATATATACACACACACAAAGGGCACAGGGTGAGTTGAATATGAAGGGATAATATCTAAAAAAAAATAAAATCAATTGAAGGGATAAGAGAGGAATATATTGAGAGAGGGAGAAAGGAAGAGATAGAATGGGGTAAATTATCTCACATAAAAGTGGCAAGAAAAAGTGCTTCTGTAGGAAGGGAAGAGGGGGCAGGTGAGGGGGAATGAGTAAATCTTGCTCTCATTAGATTTGACCTGAGGAGGGAATACCATACACACTCAATTGGGTATCTTACCCCACAGGAAAGAAGGAGGAAGAAGATAAAAAAGGGAGGATGATAGAAGGGAGGGCAGACGGGGGGAGGAGGTAATCAAAAACAAATACTTTCAAAAAGGGACAGGGTCAAGGGAGAAAATTCAATAAAGGGGGATAGGTTAGGAAGGAGCAAAACATAGTTAATCTTTCACAACATGAGTATTGTGGAAGGGTTTTACATAACGATATGCATGTGGCCTATGTTGAATTGCTTGCCTTCTTAGGGAGGGTGGGTGGGGAGGGAAGAGGGAAGAGAATTTGGAACTCGAAGTTTTAAAAACAGATGTTCAAAAACAATAACAACAAAAAATTTTTTGCATGCAACTAGGAAATAAGATACATAGGCAATGGGGCATAGAAATTTATCTTGCCCTACAAGAGAAGAAGGGAAAGGGGGATGGTAGGGGAGTTGGGTGACATATGGGAGGGCTGACTGGGGAACAGGGCAACCAGAATATACGCCATCTTGGAGTGGGGGGAGGGTAGAAATGGGGAAAAATTTGTAATTGAAACTTTTGTGAAAATCAATGCTGAAAACTAAATATATGAAATAAATCTTTTAAAAAAAATTGTTTTCGGAAAATACCAATGTCATATTGGTACAACATTCTAGTTAAACATATTCTGTACTTTTTCTATTGTGGATCGAAATGATTCAGACTCTTGTAAAGTTCATAGAAAAGTGGTTAATGAAAATCATATCTTTTAATAAAATCTTAACTAAAATGGACAAAAAAAGTGCCTAGGATTGGTTGATGAAAAAAGGAGGCAAGCTATGATTGTGGAAGAGACTAAAAGGACCCAGTGTGTGTGCAATTCCCCAGGGTGCATCGCATTATTCCTCTAAGTGGGGGGACCACAATGCTCACTATACGTTAATGATTATAGGGTCACTAAATCATGATCAAGGGTTGGGGATGCACAGCTGCCATTTTTTTCTTTTTTTAAAAAATTTATTTATTTAACATATTTAGTTTTCAGCATTGATTTTCACAAGAGTTTGAATTACAAATTTTCTCCCCATTTCTACCCTCCCACCACTCCAAGATGGTGCATATTCTGCTTGCCCTGTTCCCCAGTCAGCCCTCCCTTCTGTCACCCCACTCCCCTCCCATCCTTTTTTCCCTTCCTTTCTTGTAGGGCAAGATAAATTTCTATGCTCCATTGCCTGTGTATCTTATTTTCTAGTTGCATGCAAAAACTTTTTTTTTTGTTTTTGAACATCTGTTTTTAAAACTTTGAGTTCCAAATTCTCTCCCCTCTTCCCTTCCCACCCACCCTCCCTAAGAAGTCAAGCAATTCAACAGAGGCCACATGTGTATCACTATGTATAACCCTTCCACAATACTCATGTTGTGAAAGACTAACTATATTTTGCTCCTTCCCAACCCATCCCCTTTATTGAATTGTCTCCCTTGACCCTGTCCCCTTTCGAAGGTGTTTGTTTTTGATTACCTCCATCCCTATCTGCCCTCTCCCTCCATCATCCCCCCTTTTTTATCCTCTTCCCTCTTCTTTCCTGTGGGGTAAGATACCCAATTGAATATGTATGGTATTCCCTCCTCAGGCCAAATCTGATGAGAGCAAGATTCACTCATTCCCCCCTCACTTGCCCTCTCCCCTCCTCCCACAGAACTGCTTCCTCTTATTGGACTACTTGAAAGCCATGATCAAACAAACCAGCCTAGACATCATCTTTCGAGAAATTGTGAGATAATGCACCCCATTCTATCTCTCCCTATCTTCCTCTCTCAACATATTCCTCTCTCATCCTTTAATTTAATTTTATTTCTTTTAGATATCTTCCCTTCATCTTCACCTCAGCCTGTGCCCCCCCCCTCTATATATACACATACATACATACATACATACACATTCACTTATGTATATATATACATAAACATATATGTATATACACATATATATGCATATTCCCTTAAGCTACCCTAACACTGAGGTCTCATGAATCATACACATCATCTTTCCATGTAGGAATGTAAACAAAACAGTTCAACTTTAGTTAGTCCCTTATGATTTCTCTTTCTTGTTTACCTTTTCATGCTTCTCTTGATTCTTGTGTTTGAAAGTCAAATTTTCTATTCAGTTCTGGTCTTTTCACTGACAAAGCTTGAAAGTGCTCTATTTTATTGAAAATCCATATTTTGCCTTGGAGCATGATACTCAGTTTTGCTGGGTACGTGATTCTTGGCTTTAATCCTAGCTCCATTGACCTCAGGAATATCGTATTCCAAATCCTTCAATCTCTTAATGTAGAAGCTGCCAGATCTTGGGTTATTCTGATTGGGTTTCCACAATACTCAAATTGTTTCTTTCTGCCTGCTTGCAGTATCTTCTCCTTGATCTGGGAGCTCTGGAATTTGGCAACAATATCCCTAGGAGATTTCTTTTGGGGATCTATTTGAGGAGGCGATCGGTGGATTCTTTCAATTTCTATTTTGTCCTGTGGCTCTAGAATATCAGGGCAGTTTTCCTTGATAATTTCTTGAAAGATGATATCTAGGCTCTTTTTTTGATCATAGCTTTCAGGTAGACCAATAATTTTTAAATTATCTCTCCTGGATCTATTTTCCAGGCCAGTGGTTTTTCAAATGAGATATTTCACATTGTCTTCCATTTTTTCATTCCTTTTTGTTCTGTTTTATAATATCTTGATTTCTCATAAAGTCACTAGCTTCCACTTGCTCCAATCTCATTTTTGAGATAGTATTTTCTTCAGTGGTCTTTTAGACCTCCTTTTCCATTTGGCTAATTCTGCCTTTCAAGGCATTCTTCTCCTAATTGGCTTTTTGGAGCTCTTTTGCCATTTGAGTTGGTCTATTTTTTAAGGTGTTGTTTTCTTCAGTATATTTTTCAGTATTTTTTTGGGTCTCCTTTAGCAAGTCATTGACTTGTTTTTCATGATTTTCTCGCATCCTTCTCATTTCTCTTCCCAATTTTTCCTCTACTTCTCTAACTTGCTTTTCTAAATCCCTTTTGAGCTCTTCCAGGGCCTGGAACCAGTTCATGTTTTTCGGGAGGCTTTTGGTGTAGGCTCTTTGACTTTGTTAACTTCTTCTGCCTGTATGTTTTGTTCTTCTTTGTCACCAAAGAAAGAATCCAAAGTCTGAGACTGAATCTGGGTGTGTTTTCGCTGCCTGGCCATATTCCCAACCAACTAACTTGACCCTTGAATTTTTCAGCGGGGTATGATTGCTTGTAGACTAAAGAGTTCTATATTCCACGTTTGGCGGGGATGTGCCAGCTCTGCCACCCCAGCACTCCTCCTTCCTCAAGAACCACCAACCCGGACCTGATGCAAATCTTCAGCAGGCTGTGCACTCCTGCTCTGATCCGCCACTTAATTCCTCCCACCACGTGGGCCTGGGGCCGGAAGTAACTGCAGCTGTAGTTCTGTAGCTGCACCTCCCCCCTGCCCCTGGGGCAGTAGCCGAATTGCGAACTCTGTCCCCCGCAGCTTTTCCCACTAACCTTCTCTGTTGTCTTTGGTGTTTGTGGGTTGAGAAGTTTGGTAGCTGCCACAGCTCACTGATTCAGTGTGCTAGGGTCTGTTCTGCCTGGCTCCTGGTCTGGCTGGTCCTGCTGCATCCCACACTGACCTCCACTCCCCTCCACTCTGTGCACGATAGACCTCATTGAGCGATCGTCCAGGCTGTCCTGGACTAGATCCCTGCTTCCCTCTGTTATTTTGAGGGGTTCTGTAGTTCTAGAATTTGTTCAGAGCCATTTTTATAGGTTTTTTTTATAGGTTTTAATAATAGGAGAGTCATCTCAAGGTGAAACAAAGTGAATTTATTGGATACAACCTTGAGAGGCAGGCTTGCAGTCTAGGCGTGAAAAGAACTAGATGGAGAAGTAGGAAAAAGCAGGTGGATTCGGTCCGTTCATGCTTTCCTCAAGTGGCACCCAAAAGTCTAGGGGGAGACGTGAAGAAAGAGAGAGGAGGAAGGGGCCAATTCTTTCATCCTTGTTAAATGCAAATGCAACCCTTCTTTTGAGGTATCATGCTAATTCTGAGGAGGCTGCAGGAAGGAGACTGGTAGTAATTTTGCCCTTACATTTCACACAGAGCCCAATATCTTATCTATAATCCCTTAGCCTTTACAAATTCGTCTGGGAAGGGAAGAAATACATAGTTATTTATGTGTTTCTTCCTTTCTGCTAAGTTTTCACCTACCATCTCTCATCCATCCCATTCAAGAGGAATTCCTATGAAAAAGTTTTTAAAATCTTCATACACTTTGTTATAGTGATAAGGTAAATTTAATTGGGTATGCATTATAGAAATTAAGTATCCTCTACATTACAACACCTTTTTGATGAAGGAACTTTGTAATATCTGGGAATTCTGTGCAATATTTGAGAATGAGGACATTTTCCACCAATTTAGTCAATGAATTCCAGTGTTTAAGGGTTAATTTGCTTTTAGGAAAAAGAAGGAGATCTATCATTTTAAAACCTTCTAAATAATTTTCTTCATGAAAGTTTAGTGACGATCCCTGTTTATATCTGGATCAATTTTAAACTGTTTTAAAGAAGGGAAAATACTTTTGAAAAATGCTCTGTAAAATCTTTTTGTATAATTTTCAGAAGGCCTGCTGAATTTCCACCTGTAAGCTAATTGGTTGCAGTTCAAACCTACTGTGAGTTTTCAGAGTTTCTGGGTGAGAACATCATACTTGGGGTATTAATGCTTATCTATAGAAGCCTTGGGAGGGTGGTTAAAGCATGTGTTTTACATATTCCAAGAAAGGCCCTTCAATGTCTTATACTAGGTTTTTGAGTAAGGAGGTTTGAAATGGCAGTCTGAATTCCTTACTCCTCCCCGCCCTTATTTTAGATAAGAAGAAAGAGTTTTACCTTTGCCCACCTGTCAGAAGGGAAAAAAGGGGGAGGAGCAGCAGTTACTGAGATTTGAGTTTTACTGAAAGTAAGAAAGCAGTAGGGGTCAGAAGCCCCCAAACCTGGCTTCTTAAAGTCAGCAGAACTGATAAGATTACACTAGATTTGAGATGGGGTTTTGTTTGTTAGTTTTTATTAGTGAAGCTTGCCATCTGATGGAAAAGAACCCACCCTCAGAGGAGATGATATGGCAGATCTCTGTAATCAGGAATAAGCAGGTAGTGACAAAAGGGAAGTTATCTGCCAGAAACTGTTATCATTGTGAAAGAAGTTGGCTTTATGGGAAAAATGGAAAAATTGGATAAATGCAAATATGTGAAATCTTGTTGTTTTTAATCAAATGACTAGTTACATTGGTACTCTCGTATAGCCAAATGAAAGATAATATGGTTTCTAAAGTATTAATAGGAATAATTTGAAAAAAAGGGGGGGAAAGAAGTTTTATGAGATAATATTGTTTACAAATGTAAGGTTGAATCATTATCCCATACACTAAGGCTGGGATTTAAAGTTATATTGCATCTATGTGAGATAGAGTTCTTAGATGTTTTAAGTGATAAGAGCAATTAGGTATTGATACAAATAGTGTAATTAATTACCACGACTAAATCAGAGATATCTTCAGTTTAGGGAAATAATTCTAGAAATGTTTTTAAAAATGTTTTTGTGATTTTAAGCGAGAGTTAGAGCTTATCAATGTGTATAAGACTTAATTCCTGAAGTGTCTCTTTCCTCCAGAATGAGTTAACATGGGACATAAATCCATCAACCTGTGAGGTCAGTCATTAACCTCTTTTGTTTTGTTTAAGAAGCTGGAATGGGATTCCAGTACAGACAGTTATGTTAGTAAAAGTGCTACTTTATGAGTTGTTTTGTCTTACATTTGAAATGTAAAGGAAGACTGAATAATGAGTTTGAAAGATTTGGAAAGGTAAATAAAGTTTTGAGGGGAGATACAAAAGGCAGATAAGAAAGTTTTGGGGACAAATGGGAATGCTAGTTTCAGATGGTTTAAGTAAGTTGGGAAAGAGTGTGAGGAAGTATTTAGAAGATGGAAAAAGTTATGTAACTTGATTTGATAATTATTAGCTCAATGAAATTTGGGGCAGTCTTATCTGAAGGATATTTATTTGCTATTTAAGATTTTATAGGACTACAATTTAATATTGTTTTAAGCTCTGGTTACAGGAATAGGTCACACGAAGCCAGCAGTAGAATGGCAGGCATTACAAGCTGAGAATTTTTAAAGGTGGATGTCTGTGCCTGGGAAACAGTTTTGAAGATGACCTTGGACACGGCCTAGGTAGGATCTTCCTGACTCTATTTCGCAATTCTGCTATTTCCTTCCCGAAAAGGAAAATCCCCACCTGATTACTCCTAAGCCCTGCTTTCAGCACCTAGTGAGTATATGATTGTCTATCAGATATGACTCATGCCTGGAATCAAACTGAGCTAAGGAAGTTCTTTCCTTCTGTTAAGATATATGACATTGCCCCTCTTTTCTTTCATAGCAAATTTATATTATCAAGAAGTTTTGTAAGCACGATGCTAAATCTGTTAGGTAATAGATGTATATTGGAATATCTCTGAGTTATTATATATATACCATACCTTAATTGGTCTTCAGGTGAAACTTTCAGTTTGCCTTTGACCAAAAGGGGTAAATGTGGAACGTTTTATACCATTTTATATCATTTTAAATTTCAACCAGACCCAGAGCCTGAATTAATGAGTAACTGGAAGAAGATCCAGGACCTGGGCTTCTTTGTTCTCTAGAGTTTGCTCAGGAAATACCCTTACCTCTGTGAACAAGGCCAGATAAGACTGACTTAAGGACATTCTTTCCCCCGTTAGCCATTAAGGGATGAGACCTTAATCCTGAGAGGAGTACTTTGCTTAATATTTTACAGGTTTATACTTTAACTGACCTTTGTCAACACTCTTGCCTTTACAAACCTTTCACTTGGTATGTTGATGAAAGGAGAGCACAGGCTTTGGGAGTCCTAACCCAGTCCTTAGGACCAGACCCCAAGCCAGTTGCCTGCTTGCCTGCTTTCAGAACAATTAGACTCCATGGCTGCTACAGCCACTCTAATTGAAGAAGCTTCTGAATCTCTACCTGATCCTTGCCCTCTATTGTTACTACCTATGCACCTGGGACCAGCCTAAGCTGACATTGAGTGATTTTCAGGGGACCAATGTCCCCCTGGCTCACCACCCTGCTAGCTCTTTGGCTGGCCCCCTCATTTTATTGATCCTGGCCATAACTATAGGTCCCTGATTACTTTCTCATATCTCAAACCTAATTCGTTCTCATGCAAATTCTGTCCCCATCCGGATCAGGTTTGAATAGCTCCATAAAAGAAGTGGGAAATGTGGTGCTGGAGAAATCAGTTATTGCTAAGGAGGACCCTGCCCCCAACCCCTAACTTAAAAAAAAACCCAGGTTTGCATAAGAAAAACAGACTTAGTTCTTGCTATTTGGCATTCAGTGGGTGTCCTTGGGCCCTGTGACTGTTCTGGGGAGTGTGGACTGGTTGGCCAGGGAAGGGGCCTGATGCTCTAACAATCTCTTTATGTTTCTTGAGTGGGCTGAGAGATGTCTCCATATTGTGTCAGCAAACCCAGCTGGAGCATCCCTTGGTCTGCCTATGGCCTTGAAGGATGAAGGCCTCAGTCCCAGACATTCTCTTGACTGTTCCTTATTCTTATCTTGTGAGTCATGTTGTGGGAGGTAAATGGCAAATTGGACATAGAGATCCTGGGTTGTAATTCAGTTGACACTTTGTCAGCTGTCTGATATGCTGTACTTACAATCTATTCAGGAGGTTCCTCTTCATGTATCATGATCATAAAAGTGAAATAACAAAGGCTTGCCGAGCCTGCTAAAATAACACATGTAAATTTCAAGAGATAATTAACCACTGCGCCTTGATCTTTTGTATAAATTCATCTTCTCCACCCCAACTCCTGGCCATTCTGATTTGGGTTGAACCCCAAATGGACGCCGGCTAATAAATTCTCCATTTAAAACTTATACTCTGTGGTGTGTCTCACTCCCTCTAGGTACAATAATAGTGTTATTTTAGCTGACAATCACTATCTTGTCCCCTTCCCCAGCTTAAAATGAAGGTTAAAATTCTGAGTATAACAGAAGAAGGGAAAATAATTCATGCCAATGTACAAGATTGCAAAACAGAAAAGGAAGATAATGGAGTTGTTGATTGAAAGATTATTTGGACAGGAGATGCATGGATGATCTCAAAAACAGAACGTCTTCAGGAGAAGAAGAAAGGATTTGAATCAATATTAAGTCAAACAGTCAGAATTTTTTGGTGAAGGACATAAAAATTGGAATTAAATAAGGGAATTTTGTATTCCCTCACACAAGCTACCTCATCACATGTATTCAACCTATGTGTATTCTAGCTGCTGCATGGGAAAATCAGTAAACCTCTCATTACCTTTAGATAATTTCTGCCTCCTGATTCTAAGACCCAGCAATCATGGCAATGATAATATGATTCCTCTGGTGGATTTGAGGTGGAGTGAAACTATCATGTAGAAAAGTTGCCACTACTAAGCTAGTAAGATGCCCTACAATTTCTATCAAAAAGCCTCTCCCTTGGTTGCTCTCACTCTGCCAGCCCTGAAAAGAGAATTCTAGACAAAGGGCTGATCATAATGCACATCTAGACAGCCAAAGGTATCTTCTGTGACTCCTTTAGAGAAGCAGTTTAAAAAACTGGTCATCTGGGTATTTTGAAGGACTGGGTATTTTGAAGCATACCAATCTGGTATGCTTCAGGACAAATGGGCCAATCTAGTAAGCTTCAGGAGCCTGAAATGTTAAGTGTTTTCTTTGTAAGCATTTCTGTGCTTTGTAGCTTAGTAAAGGCAAATTGACTTTTCCTGTGGCCTGTTCAACCAAAAGAAATAGAGAGCAAAGATGAAAACTTTTCTGTGGAACTTTAATGCCATCTAAGAAAATCCTCCTCCCCATTCCCTGCTGCCTCTCTCTCATCAATAAGGGGAGACAGAAAAGAGACAGATAATAAGGAAGGAAATCCTGCCCCCCCACACACACAGTCTGCCAAAATTTGTGGAGTAAACAAGAGACTAAATCTGTGATTGAGATATAAGTTCTGTATTATGAATTTCCAAACTGTAGTTTGAATGTTTTTATAAATGCTGAAACATTTTAGTGAGTTTTGGGATACCACTCTGTAGAATTTGTTTTAAGGAATAATAAGAATAAAACTTTATGAACATTACATGGAAACAGCACTTAGTGAAGCTGACCAGCAGCTTCGGGCGCTCCGTGGAGAAATGACATGAGTTGGGCAGAGTCTGAATCAGAGCTCAACTTTATTCAAACAAGCAACAGACTTTTATACTGTTTCTTAACCATTACTGGGATATCTTTGATACTTTACTGGGACATCCTGCCTTGTGTCTCATGTAGCCCACATAGCTCCAATACGTAGATGCTGACTATATTGCAACATTCCTGATCATTCCCACGCAGATACCCATACTGAAACATTTCTGTTCTTTCCCATGTGGATCACAGCCGCGAGGGTGGTTCCGGACCCACGACCTCTTATCTTGTAGTCTTGCCTTGCACAGGCCTAGGAGGCTTACCAAGATATAGTTGGATCTTCATATGCCGTTCTGCACGTCCTCAAGGGTAGCCAGAAAAAGGCTCAGGCTTAAAGGAAAACCTGTCATTTACCTCTCTCACCACGGACCATCTCAGAGCTAGCCCCCTACAACGTAGACCTTTGATCACTTATTCCCTCAAGAATGACCGATAAATTGTTTAAGTACAAGGGAGGAAGGTAATTTTCATTGATTAAAAAAAGAAGACAAGAACTGAAACTAGTTTGAAAGTATTATCAGTGAAGTCTGAAAGTGAAATCAATGGGTTCGCAGTCTGCAGTTAAAATTTATCTTGTACTTAAAAACCACCTATTACTTACTCTTCTATTCACCACAAAAACAGAAAGACTTTAAAATCAAGGAGCAACTTAAAAATAATAAGAGTTTAATTCAGGAGAATGTTTTGGGTTTCATGCTGTATTTTCTTTTGTTGATGAACTTAATTATTCAGGTAAACCTGAAGGAAAGTTGCCTAAAAGAAATTTGCCTCTAAAAACCCAAAAAGGTAAAAGTATGGCAATTAATTGGTATTGTACAATAAATCATTCAGATCATTTGCAAAGGAGAAAATCCTTGGAGTAGAGTGAAGATGTTTACTTCAATAGATAGTCTGGGATATGACTGGAAAACATAACTAGAGGAATTAATAAAGTAGGAAAAAAGTAAGGGTAGAGTCAGAACAGAATACAAAAAGAAAAAAAAAGAAGTTTGAAGGGCTTTGATCAAAATCCACTGAAAGAAAATAAAGATAAAGAGAGAAAGTTTAAGAAAGTAGAGATGAGAGGAGAATAAGGGAAAAGTTAAAGAAAGTTGGAATCCATGCTGACAGAGTGTAAATCTGAAACCCAATTAGTGGGAAAATTTCAGGAGATAATTAACCACTGCACCTTGATCTTTTGTATAAATTCAGCTTGTCCACCCCAACTCCTGGCCATCCTGATTTGGGTTGAACCCCGAATGGACGCCGGCTAATAAATTCTCCATTTAAAACTCATACTCTGTGGTGTGTCTCACTCGCTCTAGGTACAATAATAGAATCATCAGCACAGATGTGATAATTGATTTTGCAGAAGCTGATAAGGCCACCAAACAAAGTAGCATAAAGCGTAGGAAAGAGAATTCAGGACAGAGCCTTAAAGGACATCTACAGTTAGATGGCATGGCCTAGATAAAGACTCAACAAAAGACATTTAGAAAAAGCATTCCAATAGGTAGGAGTATATTCGGAAGAAAGAATTGTCAGGAAAACCTGAGACTCCAGAAGAGTTATTGACAGTGCTAGTCTACAGAAAGGTCAAGAAGAATGAGGACTGAAGAAAGCTTTGCCATTAGATTTAGCAAATAAGAAATCATTAATAATTCTGGGGAGATCAATTTCAGTTAAATGATGAGGTTAGAAGCCAGAATGCAGAGTGTTAGAAAAGAGGCTAAGACGGGGAGGAAGTGGAAGCATCAGTTTTAGATGGGTTTCTCAGTGAGTTTATCCATTAAGGTGTGGAATGATGTAGGATAATAGGTAGTAGGGATAGTTTGATAAAGTCAGGTTTTTTCGTTTTAAGTGTGGGAGAGACATATTTATATTTGTGATCAACAGAAAAGCACCTAGTAGACAGGGACTGACTGAAGACCACTGATAGTGGGGATGGTAAAGGGGAATACTAACTGGAAATGGCAGGATAGCATGGAATCAATGGTACATGTACTGGGGTTTGTATTGACAAGAAGGGCCACTTAGTGGGAGATAATTCAAGGGAGGCAAGAATAAAGAAAGGCATCTAAATTATGTGTGATGAGCAGGAGGGGAGAAGAGGGAGCTCTCAACAAATAATGTAATCAACAAATGGATGTAGTCAACTGAACAGTGGTGTAGTGGAATATGTCTAGTAGGCAAAACTTGAAGCAAATACCCAAGACTTAGCCAGCCCTCTCAAAAAATGTGAAAAATATAACAGCCTAAACACAGTACTTGGGAAAATCCACAAGAAAATATTTAATTCAAAAGTATTAGAAATTCAACAAGAAGGAGAAATCACCAAGGTAAATTTATTGGAAACTTTACAAGTAAAATGATATATCATTGACTCAATGTAAATTCAAGCGAAAGAGAATTATGTTGATTCATAATTTTAGAGCTTCCTCAAAGGAGGAACAAGGGACAAGGAAGAAGAGCAAGGAGTTCTTTTGGCGCCCTCAGGTGGCCATCTGTGGGAAACATCAGGTTGTCATAATACAGGGAATATGATTCACTAAGGCACCCATCTTTTTCTTTTTATGGTCCTTGATCTTCAAGGATGGCCAGATCCAAAAGGTTTGAATATGGATAGACAAATGAGAACAGAAGTAGGAGTCTGAGGTCTGGAAAGGGAAGGGAAGAGGAGAAGATGGGGAATAAGTGTTTCTTGAGTGTCCACTTAGCGAGTGTTAACAGGATTTTTACTGAGCCAGTCTCTAACCTGAGAATGTTAGAAGCCGCACAAAGCAGGCCTACAAATGGGAGTGCCAATAATCATATAGTTTAATTAATCAATTTCACATCGATGAATGTTCTCTTTGCTGAAGTAAATGCACAGGTTATATATTTAAATCACAACTGGGGAAGGTGGATCACAAACAATCATTTAGCAGTTTCCCCACGAGAAACTCATAAGTCCCACAATAAATCTTTGGCAGTTGTGACCACCTCCCCTAAAGTACAGAAACAGAATTCTGTGATATGAACAGGTTCTACAATCTTTGATTCACTTCACTTACCCTGAAAACCTGAAAATAATCCTGCAAGGCTGGGGAGAAGGTGGGGGAGGCGGCTTTTGGGAAGAGAGAGCTGGAAAATTTCTCTGACAAAAAGACAAAATCTGACTAGGAACTTAAAATACAAGCACAAGAATCAAGAGAAGGGAGGTGCATTTATTTGAGAAATTATAAGGGACAGTTTGATGATGGGGGAAAAGAAAAAAATGTCCCTTCAAACCTTTAATGTCTTCAAAGGAGTTTGAGGAAATTAAGCAAGAAAAACAGAAGGCCTGGGGGGTAAAATGATTCTTCTCTGAGGGTTTTAAGAAGGGAAAGGAAAGGAAGCATCAAAGGAATAAATTGGTATAGAAAGAAGGAAGAAGAAGGTAGAATCTGCATAAGTGCAGTGCATGAGAAGAAGTATATACACACGTGGTAGGAGGACTGGGGGGCAAGAAATGAGCTTCATTACATGAATCTTAGTCTCATCAAAAATGATGGGATGATTGAACAGAGTTTGGTGTAGAAAGACATCAAATTCCCCAAAGGAAAAAATGGAGGGTGAGGTGGGTATGGTAATCAGGAATACAATACTAGGAAGGAAATAGTTGAAAAGAAGGAAAGAAGGAATGAATGAATAAAGGAAGGAAGGAAGGAAGGAAGAAGGGAAATGAGGAAAAGATGAAGGGAGGGAGGAAAATCTTCCTGATCCTGAAGGGAGGATTAAAATAAAAAAATAAAAGAACTAGAATCTAAGAGCAGGTTCCCCACCAATTGGGAATGACTGAACAAATTGTGGTGTAAGAATTAATGAAATATTATTGAGCCATAAGAAGTGATGCCAAAGACTATCTCAGAGGATGCTAGATAGTGTGACTTGAAGTAGAATAATGTGAGCAGAACCAGGAGAATAATTTATACCCCAAACCAACATTGCAAAGGAGAACAACTTTGAAAGGTTTAAGGACGCTAATTAATGCAGTGACCAGTCACGTCTCCTGAAGACCTGTGCTCATGCATGTCACTAGCATCATGACAGAGATGTACTGGACAAAAACACATCCATTTTTTTATCATGAGCATTCATTCTGCTTGAGTATGCTTCTTTGTTACAAGGTTTTTTCTTTCTTTAGTTTCTTATTTGAAAGGCCTAAGTGTTTTTTTTTAATTTTAATTTTAATTTTTAGTTTACAACACACGGTTCTACATAATTTTGAGTTCCAGATTTTCTCCCCTCCCTCCCTCCCCAAGATGGCATGGAATCTCATATAACTACCATGTATAACTTCTCATTGAATTAATTTATACACTACTCAAGTTGTGGAGAAGAATTATGACCAATGGAATGAATCGTGAGAAAGAAGAAACAGAACAAAAAAAACCCCAAAAACAAAAACAAAAGAGAAGAAAAAAAGGCAAGCATGTAGTGTGCCTCAATCTACATTCAAACTTCATAGTTCTTTCTCTGGATGTAGATAGCATCCTCCATCATGAGCCCCTTGGAGTTGTCCTTGCATCTTGTGTTGCTGAGAAGAGCAAAGTCTGTCAGGGTTGGTCCTCATGGAATCCATATATCTGCGGTTGTGTACAATGTTCTCCTGGCTCTGCTCCGCTCACTCAGCATTATGTCGTGTAGGTTTTTCCAGGTTCTTATGAAGTCCGTATCATTCCCATCTCTTATGGCACAATAGTATTCCATTACCTTCGTACACTACAGCTTGTTCAGCCATTCCCCAATTGATGGGCATCCCTTTGATTTCCAGTTCTTGGCTACCACAAAAAGAGCCGCTATAAATATTTTTGTACATATGGGTCCCTTTCCCTCTTGTGTGATTTCTTTGGGATACAACCCTAGAAGTGGTATTGCTAGGTCAAAGGGTATGAACATTCCTATGGCCCTTTGAGCGTAGTTTCAAATTACTCTCCAAAATGGCTGGATCATCTCACAACTCCACCAGCAATGTAACAATGTTCCAATTTTCCCACATCCTCTCCAGCATTTATCATCCTCCTGCTTTGTTATTTTAGCCAATCTGACAGGAGAGGTGTGGTATCTAAAAGTTGTTTTGATTTGCATTTCTCTAATCAGTAGTGATCCAGAGCATTTTTTCACATGCCTGTAGATAGCTTTAATTTCTTCCTCTGAAAACTGCCTGTTCATATCATTTGACCATTTCTCAGTTGGGGAATGGCTTGTATTCCTATATATTTGGCTCAGCTGAAAGGTCTATGTGTTTAAGGGGGAAGAGAGAGTTAGCAATACTGATGCCAAAAAAGAAAACCATTGAAATATTTTTTCTTTATGCACAGAAGACAACAGAAGGAATTTCAGATGGAAGCATAGACAGAAAAGTCAGTTTTGAAAAAAATTATTATACTTATTTTAAAAAGGAGCATGGAGTATGACATTCATATTCAATCTTATATTGTTTTATAATATATATATATATATACATCCATTTTAATGTTGTTCGAATTCAAAAATTAAAAAACAAAATAAGAAATGTGTACATATAAATTCTTATGAAGATAATATACAAAAGAATTACAATGTTATTTCGTTTCCCTACTAGTCATCCATGTCTTCCTTTAATATTAGTCTCCTCCTTCACATGACTCCTTTTCCTGGTCCTTGTGTAGATTTATGTCACTTCATGAGGCCTTCAATGTAGGGCTGAGACAAGAGAGGATTGACATAAGGCCATTAACTTGGATGAGTAGCACATGGGATGGGCCATCCGCTCTGATGTCCAGAGGAAGAGGGCCAATATCTTCATAGACAACATGGCACAGGAAAAGGTCTAAGGTGGAGATCAAGAAATTCAATTTCTAGCCTTGGTCCTTCCACTGATTAGTTATAAAACCTTGGGGAAAAATTTAAGGTGGGGGAAGGGAGTGTAGAGGTGGCTGGATTCTTAAATTTTTCTTCCAGGATTCTAAGGTTGGAAATGGAAAACACGAACACGTATTTGAACTCAAACATCCCTTCCATAAATTATGTTTCAGACAAGTTAGGATGTCTGCTAGCTTGTACTTTGCAGCATACCCTCCCATGTGAATGGGAAGAGCTGGTCCCTAGGCTTGGGATGTTTTTCAGGATGTCAGGGACTTCAGTTAATCAGACTTTTCGGGTCTCGACTCTTCGCACAGATTGACCTTGCTTCTCTCACTCAATTTCTCAGCCATATGAGGCCAATTCTTCTGAGTACAGAGTGACCCATTCTGCTCCAGGGACCTGGGTAACTCACACTCTTTTCCTCCCTCTTTGACCTGAAGGCTTCTCAGCTTCCCACTTAAAAGACCCCCTCCCCACTCAAGGACAGAATATATTATGACATTTGTTTCTTATCCAAAGGGAGTCTAATTCAATCAGTCAACTCAAGATGAACAGGGCTGAGTTAGGGGTATACAAAAAAAGACACGGAGATCATATTCTAATGAGGGAGACATGTAAATAGCTAAGTGGGCACCATACGATCACAAAAAATATATGTAGGTAGGTACTTGTGTATGCATGCATTCATGTATGTGTATGTATATCTACACATATACACATATTCATCAATACATACACACATTTATAGGTATATAGGTATATATCTACATGTATAATGTATATACTCATATGAACATATATGAAGAGAGAGAGAGAGAGAGAGAGAGAGAGAGAGAGAGAGAGAGAGAGAGAGAGATGGGCGATGAGAGATGAAAGATGAGAGATGGGAAATGGGAGACAATCTCAGATGATTTGGCTGCTGGGGGATGTGCAAAAAGCCTCCTGAAGGAGATTGAGATTTGAGGTCAATCCTGGAGGAAGACAGTCAAGGCAACTAGGAGGTAGAGGTGAGGAAAGTGAGCATGTCAGGCATGGTGGATGGCTATTGACAAGGAACAGTGATGGGCAACGTAGTATTATGAGGGAAGGCAGCAGGTAGGCCAGGGTAGCTGAGTGTAGAATGGGAGCAAAAGTCAAGTGCATGAAGACTAGAAAGGGAGGAAAAATGAAGTTCATGAAGAACTTGAAATTCCAAATAGAAGAACCTAAAGATAATAGGGAATCAATGGATTTCATGGATTAGGAGAATGACATGAACACATCTATGTTTTATGAAAAAAAATTGTACCTGAATGGAAAAGGGATTGGAGGGCAGAGAAACTTGAAGTAGGAAGAGAAATTAGAAGCCTATTGCAATGGCCCAGAAAAGAGTCAAGTCACCAAGTCCACAAGCATTTATGAAGCACTTACTATGTGCCAGGCTCCCCCTAACCATGCCCCCCCCAAGTACTGGGGATATAAATACTAGCACAAAGACAACCCTGCTCTCAGGTTACTTCCATTCTAATGGGAGGAGACAACATTTAAAAGAGGCTCACAAGGCCTTGGAGGCAGAGGGAGAGAGGGAAGGTCCTGTGGAAGGCATGGTGCTGATATCCAGAAAATGAAACAGGACTATCTGAGGCCATTCCTCAAAATGGAGTTTCTGGGAGAAAACATCAATGACAGAAGAGGACTTTAGGGGCAAAGGAGGAAAGCAGCTGAAACATGGCAGCAAAGTCCAGAGAGAAGCATCTAGAGGAGTGATGAGGATCTGAATGAGGATGGTGGCTGTGTGAGGAAAGAGAAGGGGACAAATAGGAGAGATGTGATGGCAGAAAAATGGATCAAGGAAAAGCTAGAAACTCCTTGATCAAAGGCTTCAAATTGGCTTGTTTCCAAAGAATGTGCCTCAAGACAATTTCCCTTCCCAGGAGGTAAATTATTTAGACATACAGGGACTTTCCTTATGTTCTAGATTTCCCATCTGTTCATTTTCATATTTACCTATGTAATTATCTCCCACTGTTTTGAGTGATATCTCTAAATTCTGTGAAGTCTTTCCTGTTTCAAATGTTATGATTTCATAGATAATGATCATTTTTCCCAAGTGGGGACCATTGTAGCACTCTAGCTCTAAGAGCTACAGAGAACGTAGTCTTACATCCTCTTAAGAGGTTTTTTGAAGATATCATTATCCACTAACCTACCACTTCTCCCTAGACTTAGTAGAGTCTTTCATTGTAATGAATTAAAATTGGCCCCATCTGAGAAAGCACATCTCATTGTGAATCTCTAGAAATGCAGACAAAAGAGACGCCTACCAATCACAAAATATCTGAAGGATCTGAGCAGTACTACACCATAACAAATAGCAGAAAATCAAAACTCAGAAAGACCTTAGAACTCTGATTAAAAGACAAAACAATAGTGACTTCGGAAGCTGGAAGTAAGTCTTCCTTTCTTCAACTAAATTGTGTGCTCCCCACAGAGCTTAACAATGCTGAGGATCAATACTGCTCAGATAATTACTGACTCACCGATGCTCCCTATTCTTGCTTCTATCCCATCCTACTAGAAGTTATATCCAGCCTGTGATCCTGAGGGAAGACGAATAAAGAGTGGAGATTAGTTGATTGGTTGGTTGGTTTCCTTTATTTTCAAAGTGGGCCAAAATGACATCCCTAGGCTATTGTCAAGTTTCAATGTGTCTTACTGTGGCTGATCAGACCAATGTGAGCTTAGAATGCTCTACCACAAGTCAGGCAAAATAGTCTGTGTGAACATTTGGGGTACATAACACCTAATTAGTGCATCCTGTGTTTCCTTTGAGCTGTCTCAATTCTGCTTTGCTCATAGAGTGTGGCACCAGTGGTCTTGTGCCAGTGTCTCCCATATCACACAATCAATTCCAAAGTTCTTAACAGAGACCTTGAGAGTGTCCCTGCTTCTTCTGACCACCACGTGAACACTTGACCTGTGTGAGCTCTCCATTTTTTCTGGCAAGCTTACATTTTGCATTTGAACAATGTGGCCAGCCCATTGGAGTTGTGCTCTCTGAAGCAGAGTTTGAATGCTTGGCAGTTTATTTCAAGTAAGGACCTCAGTGTCTGGTACCTTATCCTGCCAGGTGATCTTCAGAATGTTCCTAAGACAATTCAAATGGGAAGGGATTCAGTTTCCTGGCAGGGCACTGTTATACTGTCCAGGTTTCACAGGCATACAACAAAGAGGGCAGCGCCACAGCTCTGTAGAACTTCAGTTTGGTAATCAGTCTAATACCTCTTCTCTCCCATGCTTTCTTTCAGAGCCTCCAAAATACTGAGCTAGCTCTGGCAATCCGTGCATCAACCTCAGTATTAATTTGTACAGCCTGGAAAGTACACTACCAAGGTAAGAGAACTTATCCACAGCATTCAAAACTTTTTTATTTGCTGTAACTGATACCTCCAAGTATGGATGGTGTCGTGGTGACTGATGGAGCACCTGTGTTTTCTTAGTGTGAAGTGTTAGGCCAAAATTAGGACAACCAGCAGAGAATTGATCCAAACTTTGTTGCATGTCAGTTTCAGAGGCAAATTAAATGCAAATCATCTGCAAACAGAAAATCATGTACCAACACTCCCTCCACTTTGGTCTTGGCTTGTAGCCTTTTCAAGTTGAAGAATTTACCATCAGTGCAGCAGCTGACTTTGATGCCGTGTCTGTCCTCATTGAAAGCATTTGACAACATTGCTGAAAACATAGTGAGAGCTTGGGGAAATTATATCAAAATTTGGTTGCCTGGAGAAGTTCATCAGCATTGTACATCACTTTCATGACAGCATACTTGCCCAGGTTCTGGATGATGGACAATGCTCTCGGGCTTCCCAGTCACTAATGGAGTAAAACAAGGTTGTGAGTTTGCTCCCATGGTTTTTAGCATGATGTTTTCAGCCATGTTGTCAAATGCTTTCAGTAAGGATGAAGATGGCACCAAAGAGTGGAGATAAAGAAAAAGTCAATATTAGTGAGACATCTGGAGTACTGGAACCCTCATTTACCCGCAGGGAATTCCCTATCCCCCTTTCCTCCAAGCATTATTCTGAAATGGCAGGTGTTGATGGTGATGATGACAATGATGATGATGAAAGTCAACATGCTCCATTTGGAAGGTGCAGACATCTCCAGACAGGGAAGGTGGGTGGTCATTTCTAACATCAATAAGGGCCTGGAATTATGGATTAAGCATGTCAAAACACTAGCTGCCTCTTCCTGTCCAATCAAGAGGCATTTGCTTTTAATGGTACCAGGAAGGAAACCAATGACAGAGCAGGCTGTCAGGTTGTGGCACCTCAGCAGAACCATCTTTGCTGGATACTCAGTCATTCCATGCTGTACTAGAAAAAAAAAGAATACAATTCCGCCGAGAAAGTCAGTGCAATGTTTTCTTATAAAAATCCTAACTCAGTCTCCATTTCATAGAAATGTTCCAGTGAGCCCGATTTTTTTTTCCGCACCATGGATGTAGGAATGATTCTCCGTAAGCCATACACCTTGGCTAGCAGGAAACAGCCAGGGATCCACCAGGCTGAATTATAGCGGCTCAGATTCATCAGCATTCAGGGATATAGTGATGTTAGCAGATGAGGTTTCTGATTGTAGATTTTTCAACTTTACACCTGGGCACTTAGGTCATTTTTTTGTAGATGCTTGACCACTTCAAGAGTTTTTCAGATCAAACATTAAGAGATATTGCCAGACCACCAAATAAGTTATTTGGGTGTTCGCACCACTTTTGATAAGCAGTTAATTCTCCAAGTTTTTCCTCCAAATCTCTCTTCATTTTTAATTCTTTTTGTTTGCACTATTCTTTTATTTGCAATGTCACCTTAAACTCTTTTAAAAAGTATCTAAAACCATCAACAAGCATTATTTGTAATGGGGATAAGCTAGATGCATTCCCAATAAGATCAGGGGTGAAACAAGGATGTCCATTATCACCCCTACTATTCAATTTGGTACTAGAAACGTTAGCTGTAGCAATAGGAGAAGAAAAAGAAATTGAAGGAATTAGAATAGGAAAAGAAGAAACTAAATTATCACTTTTTGCAGATGGTATGATGATTTATTTAGAGAATCCTAGAGAATCAAGTAAAAAACTACTTGAAATAATAAACAACTTTAGCAAAGTTGCAGGATATCAAATAAACCCACATAAATCCTCAGCATTCCTATATATTACTGACAAAGCCCAACAGCAAGAGATAGAAAGAGAAATTCCATTCAAAGTTACTGTAGACACTATAAAATATTTGGGAGTCTATTTGCCAAGACAAACCCATGGCCTATATGAACATAACTATGAAACACTTTTCACATGAATAAAGTCAGATCTAAATAAATGGAAAAATATCAGATGCTCATGGTTAGGCCGAGCTAATATAATAAAAATGACAATTTTACCAAAATTAATCTATCTATTCAGTGCCATACCAATTGAACTACCAAAAAATTATTTTACTGAGCTGGACAAAATAATAACAAAATTCATCTGGAAAAACAAGAGGTGTAGAATATCTAAGGTATTAATGGAAAGAAATGCTAGAGAAGGTGGCCTAGCCATACCAGATATTAAACTGTACTACAGAGCAGCAGTCATCAAAACTGCCTGGTACTGGCTAAGAAACAGAGTTGTGGATCAGTGGAATAGGATAGGTACTCAAGATGGAGAAGTCAACAACTATAGCAATCTACTCTTTGATACACCCAAAGAGGCCAGCTTCTGGGCTAATAATTCACTATTTCACAAAAACTGTTGGGAAAATTGGAAAATGGTAGGGCAGAACCTGGGCATAGACCAATATCTTACACCATATACCAAAATGAAGTCAAAATTGGTTCATGATTTAGGAGTAAAAGCTGATACTATAAGTACTTTGGGAGAGCAAGGAATAGTTTACTTATCAGATTTATGGAAAAGAAAAGAATTCATGACCCAACAAGAGATAGAGAGCATTACAAAATGCAAAATGGATAATTTTGATTACATTAAATTGAAATGTTTTTGTACAGGGGGTGGAGCCAAGATGGCAGCGGGAAAGCAGGGAATAGTGTGAGCTCCCTGCCAAGTCCCTCCAAAAACCTATAAAAAATGGCTCTGAACCAATTCTAGAACTGCAGAACCCACAAAACAGCAGAGGGAAGCAGGGCTCCAGCCCAGGACAGCCTGGATGATTTCTGGGTGAGGTCTATCCCACACGGAGCTGGGAACTGGGAGCTGGGAGTGGAGCAGAGCAGAGCCCAGTGTGAGCGGCTTGGAACAACCAGACCAGGAGCCGGGCGGAGTGGGCTCCAGCACCCTGAATCAGTGAGCTGCGGCAGTTACCGGACTTCTCAACCCACAAACACCAAAGACAACAGAGAAGGTTAGTGGGAAAAGCTGAGGGAGTGGAAGGAGTTCGAGGTTTGGCCACCAACCTCGGGGCAGTGGATGTGGGGCAGCTACAGCTGCAGTTGCTTCCAGCCCCAGGCCCACCTGGTGGGAGGAATTAAGTGGCAGATCAGAGCAGGAGTGCACAGCCTGCTGAAAATCTAAGCCCACTCTGGGTTGGGGGCTCTTGGGGAAGGAGGAGTGCTGGTGTGGCAGAGGTGGCATCTCCCCCCCCCCAAACGTGGAACATAGAACTCTTTAGTCTACAAGCAGTCATACCCCACTGAAAAACTCAAGGGTCAAGTTAGTGTTTTCACAATCCAGCTAGCAGCTTCTGTAGGGGTGTAAGATTCACCCACAGCCAGCACCCAGAAAGCTGCCAACAGCACAGGTTCTTTTGATCTGCTTAATTAAGGAAAGCAAGGTGAAGGGGTTGACAAGTTTACTTTTAATTCAGCATTCAAATATCATTCAGTTAGTTCAGGGGAAAAAGCCAGCACCCTGAACTTCAAAACAAAATGCAAACAAATTACAAACATCAACAGACTTTGTCTGATTCAAATCCCAACACAGTTACCAGAGTTCAACAAAGTTTCAGCATCCAGGTTTACAAGCTGGAGGGCTCCTTAGCTACAGCTGCCAGGAGTCTCCTCATCAACACCATCTCCAGAGCCCCGCACAAATGGCTCTGTCCTCCCTTCTTATAGGGCTTCAGACATCATCAAACATCATCTGAATCACCAGAGCTCAGGCTCTGGTGATTGGTTCTTGAGTTGGCCCCCCCACTTAGGACCCTGGGAGGTTCACATCCACATGGATTAGGTGAAGACCTAATGGGGTTTGGGCCTGGGGCTTAGGACCTAGTAAAGCTCACTGAGATAAATTGAGTCACTCAAAGAAAACAAAGGCCATTCTGGTTACAGTTAGTTGGTTGGGAATATGGCCCGGCAGCGAAAACCCACCCAGATTCAGTCTCAGACTTTGGATTCTTTCTTTGGTGACAAAGAAGACCAAAACATACAGCCTAAAGAACTCAACAAAGTGCAAGAGCCTACACCAAAAGCCCCCAAGAAAAACATGAACTGGTCCCAGGCCATGGAAGAGCTCAAAACGGATTTGGAAAAGCAATTTAGAGAAGTAGAGGAAAAATTGGGAAGAGAAATGAGAAGAATGTGAGAACACCATGAAAAACAAGTCAATGACTTGCTAAAGGAGACCTAAAAAATACTGAAAAATATACTGCAGAAAACAACACCTTAAAAAATAGACTAACTCAAATGGCAAAAGAGCTCCAAAAAGCCAATGAGGAGAAGAATGCCTTGAAAGGAAGAATTAGCCAAATGGAAAAGGAGGTCCAAAAGACCACTGAAGAAAATACTACCTTAAAAATTAGATTGGAGCAAGTGGAAGCTAGTGACTTTATGAGAAATCAAGATATTATAAAACAGAACCAAAGGATGAAAAAATGGAAGACAATGTGAAATATCTCATTGGAAAAACCACTTACCTAGAAAATAGATCCAGGAGAGATAATTTAAAAATTATTGGACTACCTGAAAGCCATGATCAAAAAAAGAGCCTAGATATCATCTTTCAAGAAATTATCAAGGAGAACTGCCCTGATATTCTAGAGTCACAGGGCAAAATAGAAATTGAAAGAATCCACCGATTGCCTCCTCAAATAGATCCCAAAAAGAAATCTCCTAGGAATATTGTTGCCAAATTCCAGAGCTCCCAGATCAAGGAGAAAATACTGCAAGCAGCCAGAAAGAACCAATTTGAGTATTGTGGAAAGACAATCAGAAAAACCCAAGATCTGGCAGCTTCTACATTAAGAGATCGAAGGACTTGGAATACGATATTCCGGAGGTCAATGGAGCTAGGATTAAAACCTAGAATCACCTACCCAGCAAAACTGAGTATCATGCTCCAAGGCAAAATATGGATTTTCAATAAAATAGAGGACTCTCAAACTTTCTCAGTGAAAAGACCAGAGCTGAATAGAAAATTTGGCTTTCAAACACAACAATCAAGAGAAGCACGAAAAGGTAAACAAGAAAGAGAAATCATAAGGGACTTACTAAAGTTGAACTCTTTTGTTTACATTCCTACATAGAAAGATGATGTGTATGATTCATGAGACCTCAATATCATAGTAGCTGAAAGGAATATGCATATATATATATGTATGTTTATGTATATATATAAGTGAATGTGCATGGAGAGAGAGAGAGAGAGAGAGAGAGAGAGAGAGAGAGAGAAGACACAGGGTGAGTTGAAGATGAAGGGAAGATACATAAAAGAAATAAAATCAAATTAAGTGATGAGAGAGGAATATATTGAGAGAGGGAGACAGGGAAGGATAGAATGGGGTTGACTATCTCGCATAAAGGTGGCAAGAGAAAGCAGTTCTGTGGGAGGAGGGGAGTGGGCAGGTGAGGGGGGAATGAGTGAACCTTGCTCTCATCAGATTTGGCCTGAGGGGGAATACCATGCATACTCAATTGGATATCTTACCCCACAGGAAAGAAGAGGGAAGAAGATAAAAAAGGGGGTCATGATGGAGGGGAGGGCAGATGGGGGTGGAGGTGATCAAAAACAAACACTTTTGAAAGGGGACAGGGTCAAGGGAGAAAATTCAATAAAGGGGGATGGGTTGGGAAGGAGCAAAATATAGTTAGTCTTTCGCAACATGAGTATTGTGGAAGGGTTATACACAATGATACACATGTGGCCTATGTTGAATTGCTTGACTTCTTAGGGAGGGTGGGTGGGAAGGGAAGAGGGGAGAGAATTTGGAACTCAAAGTTTTAAAATCAGATGTTCAAAAACAAACAAAAAAAAGTTTTTCATGCAACTAGAAAATAAGATACACAGGCAATGGGGCGTAGAGATTTATCTTGCCCTACAAGAAAGGAAGGGAAAAAAGGATGGGAGGGGAGTGGGGTGACAGAAGGGAGGGCTGACTGGGGAACAGGGCAACCAGAATATACATCATCTTGGAGTGGGGGGCGGGGTAGAAATGGGGAGAAAATTTGTAATTCAAACTCTTGTGAAAATCAATGCTGAAAACTAAATATGTCAAATAAATTAATTTAAAAAAAGAAATGTTTTTGTACAAAAAAGCCAATGTAACAAAAATTAGGAGGGAAGCAGAAAATTGGGAGAAAATATTTACAACTAGTATCTCTGATAAAAGCCTCATTTCTAAAATATACAGGGAACTGAGCCAAATATATAGGAATACAAGCTATTCCCCAATTGAGTAATGGTCAAAGGATATGAACAGGCAGTTTTCAGAGGAAGAAATTAAAGCTATCTATAGGCATATGAAAAAATGCTCTGGATCACTACTGATTAGAGAAATGCAAATCAAAACAACTCTTAGATACCACATCTCTCCTGTCAGATTGGATAAAATAACAAAGCAGGAGGATGATAAATGCTGGAGAGGATGTGGGAAAATTGGAACATTGTTACATTGCTGGTGGAGTTGTGAGATGATCCAGCCATTTTGGAGAGTAATTTGAAACTACGCCCAAAGGGCCATAGGAATGTTCATACCCTTTGACCCAGCAAAACCACTTCTAGCTTTGTATCCCAAAGAAATCACACAAGAGGGAAAGGGACCCATATGTACAAAAATATTTATAGCGGCTCTTTTTGTGGTAGCCAAGAATTGGAAATCAAAGGGATGCCCATCAATTAGGGAATGGCTGAACAAGCTGTGGTATACGAAGGTAATGGAATACTATTGTGCCATAAGATACGGGGATGATACGGACTTCGTAACAACCTGGAAAAACCTACACGACATAATGCTGAGTGAGCGGAGCAGAGCCAGGAGAACATTGTACACAACCACAGATATATGGATTCCGTGAGGACTAACCCTGACAGACTTCGCTCTTCTCAGCAACACAAGATGCAAGGACAACTCCAAGGGACTCACGATGGAGAATGCTATCTACATCCAGAGAAAGAACAATGAAGTTTGAATGTAGATTGAGGCACACTACATGCTTGCCTTTTTTTCTTCTCTTTTGTTTTTGTTTTTGGTTTTTTTTTTTGTTCTGTTTCTTCTTTCTCATAATTCATTCCATTGGTTATAATTCTTCTCCACAACTTGACTAGTGTATAAATTAATTCAATGCGAAGTTATACATGGTAGTTATATGAGATTCCATGCCGTCTTGGGAAGGGAAGGTGGAGGGAGGGAGGGGAGAAAATCTGGAACTCAAAATTATGTAGAACCATGTGTTGTAAACTAAAAATAAAAAAGTATTTTTATTAATTCATTTTAGTCTTCAGTATTTATTTGCACAAGATTTTGAATTCCAAATTTCTCCCCATCTCTCCTCTCCCCCCCCACCCCGAGATGACATGCATTCTGATTACCCCTTCCCCCAGTCTGTACTCCCCTCTATTACCCTCCCCCCTCCTGTCTCTTTCCCCTCACTTTCTTGTAGGACATGATAGATTTCTATATCCCACTGCCTGTACATTTTATTTCCCAGTTGCATGTGAAAACAATTTTTAACATTTGTTTTAAAAACTTTGAGTTCCAAATTCTCTCCCCTTTTTCCTTTCTCATCCATCATCATTGAGAAGGCAAGCAATTCAACATATACTATACATATGTAGTTATGAAAAACACTGCCACAATAGTCATGTTGTGAAAGACTAACTATATTTCTCACCGTCCCACTCCACCCCCATTTATTCTCTTCTGTCCTTTCACCATGTCCCTCTTCAAAAGTGTTTGCTTGTGAGTACTCCCTCCTCCAATCCCCCTTCCCTTGTATAATCCTCCACTTGTCCCCTTCCCCCTACTTTTCTGTAGGGTAAGATACTCAATTGAGTGTGTATGTTATTCCCTCTTTAATCCAAATCTGATGAGAATAAGTTTCACTCATTCCCTCTCACCTCCCCCTTCTTCCTCTTCATCATAAAAGTTTTTTCTGGCCTCTTTTATGTGAGGTAATTTACCCCATTCTATCTTTCCTTCTCCTAATATATTTCCCTTTCACCTCTTAATTTTATATTTACATGTCATCCCTTCATATTCAACTCACCCTGTGCTATCTATCTATCTATCTATCTATCTATCTATCTATCTATCCATCTGTCTGTCTATCTCTCTATCCATCTATATTATTAAGCTAGTTGGAGGGAATATATATTAGGGTAGTTGGAGGGAATATTCATTCAAATATCATATTTCCAGGCAAGAATATGAACTGTTAAGCTTTAATAAGTTCCTTATGATTTCTTTTTCATGGTTACCTTTTCATGCTTCTCTGGATTCTTATATTTGAAAGTCAAATTTTCTATTCAGTTCTTGTCTTTTCATGAACAATGCTTGACAGTCCTCTGTTTCATTGACTATCTATTTTTCCCCTGAAATATTAATGTCAGTTTTGCTGGGTAGGTGATTCTTGGTTTTAATGCTACCTCCTCTGACCTCTGGAATATCATTGATCCCTTAATGTAGAAGCTGCTAACAGCAAGGAGATCCCTGCAATTCCCCTCTGATCAGCCCCTCTATTCCCACACTGTCTGTGGCTCCAGAGCTCTGGAAGCAACTGCTGTTGGTCCTCCTCCTACTGCTGCTGCTGCTGCTGCTGTTCCTGCTTCTGCTGCTTCTGCCACCACCTCCACTGCACGGGGGTTGGGGCCAGACCATGCTCCTCTCTTACTCGGGTCTGACAGAGTTTCCCCATTGACCTTTTATGCTGAATTTGGTGTTTGTGGGCTGAAAAGTCTGGAACCGCCATAGCTGCCAGTGATTCAGTTCTCTGAGTCCTGCCATGGCCTGTCTGTGCTGATGTGGCCCTTGCTGGACTATGTTCTGCTTCCAGTCTGGTGCAATAGACCCTTCCTGTCAACCTTCCAGGCTCTCTTGGGCTGGAGATTTGTTTCACTCCATCATTTTGTAGCTTTAGAATTTGTTTAGAGTAATTTTTACACATATTTGGAGGGGTTTGGCAGAAAGCTCAAGCAAGTTCCTCCTTTAACTTTGCCATCTTGGCTCCCCACCACTTTAAAAATATTTTTAAAAATTATTGCATCATTTTTTCTAGGCATTACAACCGACCTGTCACCAAAACACCAAGTTCTTCAATCTATTTCCCGAGTTCTTGTCTTCTGAGTTGGATTCTCTGCACTCTAGCATTTATTTATACTGAGGGTAGCTTTGTCTACTCAATCTTCCAGACTTACTTCCCAAATTGATATTAGACAACATATTTCTCAAGCAAATATCAAGGTATTGAATGGTCATGGTCTGTATTCCTGCTGCTGCTTTCTCTGGGTATTGCCTTCTTTAACAATTTCAGGGGCAGCTCAGACCATTCAATTGTTTCAAATGCTCTGACCTAGGGAATGGCCTGATTATTTTCCTCCTGGATTTCCAGGCTCTAAACCTTTGGTTAAACCCCAGCAATTCAATTGCAGGACCCTAGCAGTCATTTGGTCCATCCTCTCCCCAACCAATGTTTTATAGTTTAGGAAACTGAGGGCTACAGAATTTGAACTCCTAGACCAAGATTACACAGCAAGTCATTTGGAGAAAATCATTCCTTTTCTCCTCAGTTCAAATCTCACATGTTCTTTCCTGATCTCCCCAAGCTATAGGAAGATCATTTCTTTGAACATTTTTTGGACTCCTGTGTCAAAGTCTTGTTTGCAACATACCTGTTGTGCAATAAATTAAGTTATTAGTTATATTCTCATATGGACAGGGACTATGTACAGTATTATTTTTGGATGTCCCATAATCCTAAGCTTGGTGCTGAGCAGGGAGTAGTTCCTTAATAAGTATTTGAAGTTTGGATGACTGGCCACATGGGAGCGATTCCTACTTAGTATATCCACAGCTAACATAATTTCTGACTAGAATTGTGTGTTCTATTAAGAAACCATGCCACCCTCCCGGAATTGAGAGTTCCTTCTGTATTCCCATTGTTACTGCTCTGGTCCTGACAGGTGATCCCTGGGAGGCCCCTGTCTTAGGCTCAACCCCTAGAAACCAGTGCTCTTCATGAAAAATCTACCTACAGATGTTGTACAGGATAAAATCATGAAGAAGTTCAAGGTTCTGACAGGTGTCAATCAAATTTTAGACCCCCCCCACCCAAAGATATAGTTATTTGGAACTCAAGTCCCTGTACCACACCACGGTACAAGTGAGATAACTGGATAGTGTTAGAAGATCCTTCATCTAATAGCCTTGGCTGGAAGATAATTCTGTTACAGCCCAGAGGACTCCTTCCTCAGGACAGGGATTCCCTATATTCCTATTGTGTGATCCAAGAGCTGCTGGCTATAGATTCCAGGATCAGCAACTTGAAAAAGGAGTGGTACTAGTGGATTTGGGGTCAGGGAATGTGTCTGTCAACAGCAACAGGAAATGAACCCTACCAGGTTTAGAGATGGGGAAGTGAGAGAGGGCTTGATGAAGGTCTGAGAGGGCATGGTTTTTTTCCAGTTCATTAACATGCAATCATGAAGACAAAAGAAATTGCATCCCAGATCAGCCCCTCTTCTCTCCAGCACAGTATTGACTTCTGAGATGCTTACATAGTGACAGATGGGGAAAACTCCCTCATGTTATTCCTATTCCGTAATGTTTTCTATAATGTCTAAGGTTGGGTACCAATGACCCCAGATTTATTGAAATACTTCCAGTCTTACCTGTAATGGGAAAACAAGCAAAGTTATGACCCAATAACAACAAAATTAAAATGAGCTTAGCAGTTTAAGCATGGCAGTGAAGATGGTAGGCTAAAAAAACTTAGGATGAGGTTTGATGGGAAAAGTTGGGACTTTTAGGCCCTCTGCATCTATTTTGGGGAAGTAAAGAAAAAGACTTTTGAGAAAACACCAACTTACATTTATTATTGTCAGTTTTTTTCGTGTCAAAAAAAGAATAAATGGACCTTTCCTTAGCATGGGAAATAATATCTATCTAAAACCAGAGTTAACATTATTTGTAATAGAGAAACAGCACTAAAGGACATTCCAATTATGTCAGGGCTAAAACAAGGATGTCCATATTTATCATGGTTATTTAGTATTGTTATAGATATGCTATCCTTTTTATTTTTTTAATCTTCTTTTTCCTTTTTTAGTTGAGTTTCTTGTAAGCAACAGCTAGGGAGACTGTGTTTTCTTATCCAATCTTTCACTCACTCTAGTTTTATTGGATTTCTCAATATATTCATGTTTAGTTATGAGAGTTAGCTTTATATTTTCTGATTGTGAACCTGCTGGTACTGAATATGTCATCCTTTGTTGGGAACATTCTAGGTAAATATTAAGCATCAACTCCGCAGAGAGCCCTGGCTGGGAGTACAGGGGAAGTATTCTTCCCTTACATTGCCTGGGCTAAAGGAGTGGAAGTGCTTTTGCTTTTTCTTTGTGTCCACAGCACTTATCACAGTCTCTGTCACATTGTAATCACTTAATAAATGACTGTTGACTGACTGACTGACCCATTGATTAGGAGCCAGGCTGACTTTCAGTCAAATCCCAAAGCAGGTGAAGCTGGTATTCAGGGCCCCCAAATGCTCTTCCTGTTTGCTCTCCTTCCTTTGGCCCATTTCCCCAAATTTATTGCCATCTCTCCCTGAAACCTGAACCAATAGCTCTTTACACTTTTTTCTTTGCTATTTTTATTTCTGAATTAGGACTTTATTCTCCTTCTAAATGAGTACTTTTTACAGTTACTTTTCCTTAAAGTACTTTAAAAACAACCCCATTTTCTAAGACTCTTTTCCTGTTATTAATAACCACTCCCTCCTGTTTGTCAATCCTTTGCCCAGTTTAAAAGTTTTACTTCATTTTTGTTTTTTTCTTTTTTCCTTATACTTAGGTACCTATTTTTCCTCTTCTTTTTCTTCTCTCATTTAATTCAAAATCCTCCCTCTCTAACTGTTGAAATTGTTCCTAAAAAAATTACATTCTCTTCTGTAAAATGTATTTCTTATTTTTTCTATACTTTAATTTTCTCCCACTAACGTGTATTTTTAACTTTTACTCCTCGATTCTTGGTCTGGATATGTATTTATTCCTTCATTAATGTCTGTGTTCCTCATCTAATTAAAGCTTCAAAAATACCAAGTTTCAGTTTCCTCTTCAAACCAATTTTTGATGTTATTTCTAATGAAGTTCTTGCTTCTTCTTCCCTCTTTTCTATTGTGCCTTGTTCTTAAAGTATCACTCATAGGAAAATTGATGAGTACAGAAGCCTTGTCCCATGTACCGATTCACTCAGTCCAGTTTTGCTCCTCATTTTCCTTGTGACCATTTTTTTTCCATTTGCCATGCAATGTTCTCTTTGAGTCCTTCCCTTCTCACCCTTCTGGATTCTAGGAGCCCCCAGTAACTCTGATGTCCGTTCTGCTGAAAAAGATTGTGGATCACTCTTTCAGAGGAAATAGTTTCCCCATGGATCATGGTGTCCCCATGAACCAACCCATTTTAGATTAGACATATCACTTGTTATGGAATATCTCTCTTCATATGTAATGCTCTTCACTGAAATTCCTCCTCCTCTCCATAGAGTTATGATCTCTCTCTCTCTTTCCTCTTCTTTCAATCCCTCTCTTTGTCTCCTAAATTCCCCTGTACCTTTTCCTCTTCCTGAGAGTTATCAGAACTCATTTTGACTTTTTTGTTTGCCATCGATTAGATTAGAGTACATCAAATGTCCCCCTCCAAACTTACCTCCCCTCTACACTGGGAAATGTAGTCTTCAAAGATGTATTGCTTCACCTATAGGGTGGTTTATGCGGTTTAGTCTATAGCAGTGATTTTCATTGTTTTTTGATCCACAAATCCCTTTCAGCAGAAAAATGAGTTGTGAATTCCTGGAGTTATTTTACATAACAATCACAAAATTCCTTTATATTTATTAAGTGCTTACAATGACTACACTTGTAACTTTTGCTCCCAAAGCTCCAAATTAAAATTGTATTATGTAGTAATGAAATACAAAATTTTGTTATACTTATGATTTTGAAAATGCTAAATATAAAATTATAAAACTCACTACAAAATAATTATGCATATTTTATTTGAGATATTCTGTAAAATTAGAACAATAATTCAGGAAGCCCTCATATGCTTGCTGTTATCTATAAGACTTCATTTTAAATTTCTTTATTTTACAAATTTTGTTGAAGGCCCTGGAGCAAGGCAGGCCCAGGTGGCCAGGCTCAGGGACAACTTTAGGTTGTTGGATTCCTTCTGGATACAGAGGAGTGAGTGGGAACAACAGGAGGGGAGGGGATTAGGGGAAAAGAAAGGGGAGGAAAGGAGGATGAGATGAGGAATGGACAGGAGGAGATCAGGTGAGGAGAGAAGAGAGGAGAAGGGAGCAATGAGTGGAGTGTAGAGAGATGGGAGGGCAGAGTGAGGGGAGTTGGCAGGGGAAGGAAAGGGAAAGGGGAGGGGAAGAGATGAGGGCTTCATTTTGAGCTTGTCTACTTCACAGGGACCTGGTCATATCTCTCTCTACCCTAGGGTCACCTGGCTTCAGGATACTGAAGGCCTAGACTTTCCCCAAAGACACCCTCCTGCCCAGAGATTTCTTCAGTGGATTGAAAAGGGAGGTGCTCTGGGAAGGAGCCTGTTCTAAAGCTGAGAAATCGGTTTGTAATAAGAAAACCCCCTGCTCATAACTGTGATCAGTTTCTCTGAATGTGGATGAGTCCAAGGACTCATGGGGCTACTTCTTGTCATCTAAAATGTCTAGCTGAATGGAAGTCTTGCCCACATTCTGGCCTTGGGGAAAAAGGAGACCTGAGCCTGGTTTTGGATGAGGGGACAGAGGTGAGGCTTGGACTAGGAAGATCTGCTCTGGTTTTCTCACTCAGAATCTTTCTTTTTTCTTCCAGTTGAGCCTGAAGTAACTGTGTATCCATCAAAGATGGCTCCTCTAGAATACCCAACCAGCTTGTCCTGTTTTGTTACTGGTTTCTATCCTAGAGACACTGAGGTTGGGTGGTTCCTGAATGGTCAGGAGGAGACAGCTGGGGTTGTGTCCACAGGCTTGATTAGCAATGGAGACTGGACCTATCAAATCCTGGTGATGCTGGAAATGACCCCCAAGAGTGGCTATGTCTACATTCATTATGATCTGGGGGTGAGAAGCAGCTCCTGATCCTTCAGAACCAACATTCCATAGGGCATACAGCCTCTATTTTTGGTCTCCCGTTGCCCTCTCTCCTCCCCTATAACATCTTCTCCTTTCCCCCAGTGCAACCCCCTGCTTGCAGTGCTGAGCTGAGGACTGTGGGGCCCTAGGACCTTGGCATCCTCAGTGGCCCCCACCCTAGAAGCTAGCCTCCTTTGGGGATTCTGTACTTAGTCCATATGCTCCTTTCTCCTGGAATAGGGCAAGTAGGTTTCTCTTCCTCCTTCCCTTTAACCAACTACTCAGATTCTAAGACTTGTCTGCTCACCACACTAGCATGGCTGCTGGAGGGAACATTGTGATTCTTTCTGTGTCTTCTCCCTAAAAGGATAGTCCAGATTAGCCCAAGGAAAGATGCTGAGTGGAGCTGAGGGCCTTGTGCTAGGGTTGATCTTCCTTGTGGTTGGCCTTACTGTTCACCTTAGGAGTCCAAAAGGTGAGAAACTGGTGGGATGGCCCTGAGGCCCCCATATTCTCTCCAAGGGAGGAGGCGGGGACTGGATTTGGCTGGGGCTGTGATCTGGTGCAAGGATGAGGGGGTCCTCTGGCTCTGACTGCATCTCTTCATCACCTTGACTTTAAAAAGGAAGGCCAGCTCTCAGGCCTCAAAGGGCTTTGGAGAATGCATCTTCACAGAGACAGCTCTTTGAGACATCTTGTGTTCCGCTCAGAGAGCCCACACATGCCCAGTAGCACAGAAGGAGCTTCTTATTCCACTTTGCTGAGATGATCTACTCTCTTCCCTTTTATGGATCATGGATTCACAAGGGTTTTGTGTGAATATTTCTATCTGTTAAATCTCCCAGGAAACCAAAGCTACTCACCAATGGGTAACTGCCTCTATCCAGATGGGGCTTAGTTCTTATAACAACAACTTTTTCTCAATAGGTCACCATCTGTATTCCCGCAGCCCTGATCCTTTATGAAATGCTCATAGCATGTACCACATTCAGCCTTGGTGCACAGCACTTCTGGGTCTGTACTTTTGTCTCCTAGCTAGATTACAAACTCTCGGGGACAAAGGCAACTTTCTGTACATTTTAGTGAGCCCCATAGCTCCTGTCACAGTGACTCTCATGGAGTAAATTTTCAATAATTAATCCTTGAGTAACTGAAGGAGGCATGTAGGTGCTCTAGGGGATAGAGCATCGTACCTGGAATCAGGAAGACTGAGTTAAATTCAGCCCCAGACACTTGCTAGTCGTTGACCCTGGGGAAGTCACTTAGCTTCTGTTTTCCTTAGTTTCTTTACTTTTAAAATGGGGATAATGATAGCATTCACCTTCCATTCTTGTCTTGACAATGAGATAATATTTGTAAAAAACACTTTGCAAACCTTCAAACACCACATAAATGCAGGGTAATATAGTGAAGGAACACTTAGGGACATTTACCCCGCGCTCTCTCTCTATATGTTGGCCCAGCTCAGATCCTGCCTGTTTCTTCCTTGCCCATCCCATGCCATAGGAATTTCCCTCTGCTTTCCACTCTTACTGTACTTCCCCTCTATATCACACACAGACAGTTAGGGAGGAACCTGGATCATTAACTACATTTTCACGTGATACTTTGTATTCCCCAGACCACCAAGCACGGGGCTGAGCAGAGAACATTTACTTACTAAACTTTTTCATTTTGGATGACTGGTTACATGGGAGCACTGCCTGCTGAATCCACTAATGGCTGCCTCTAGGCTTCACTGAGTCTTGGGAACTGTCTAAGCAGCCATCATATTGTTGAGACTGAGATTCCCTTGCTGGGTTTCCCTTGTTCAGAAGCTGACTGTTCTACCTCAGACAGCTCCATCTCAGGTTTAGCCCCTGTCAATGGGAGTTACACATGGGACACTCTACCCAGAGGGTTGTACTAGGGTTGCAAGCATTAAGAAATTAAAGGGTTTTCAAGATACATCGTAGATGATGGATCCAAGCCAGAGGATTGACCTGATTAGGGAGAAGGTGGTTAGGCTGGGCAACAGGATAGGCTCTAGGGGAGATATCTGGGAGAACATTAAAGGGACTTTGATCTGATCACTATCTACCTGCAAACCTAGCTCTGGTTGGTGGGGTTTCTATCATAGTCCAGAAGGCTCCCTTTGGATGATGGAGGATTTTTGACAGTGTGGCCCAAACCTACCTTTTCAGTTTCATTATATACATTTTTTCCCCTCCATGAACTTTATGGTCTCACCAAATTAAGTTTTTTCACTGTCTCTATACTTCTATCTGTGTTTTTGCATTGACTGTTCCTTGTGCCTGGAATGCAGCCCTTCTTCATCTTTACCTCTTGGAGGCCCTGACTTCCTTCAGGACAAAGATCCAGCACCATTTTCTACATGAAGTCTTTCATGATCCCCAGACATGCTAGTGCCCTCTCTCCCTAAATTAGCTTGTACTTACTGTTTAATTCATTCTCTGTAGAGTTCTATCTATACAACCTGTCTTCTCTCACAGACTCTAAGGCCCTTGAGGGCAGGAACTAGTTTGGGTCTTTTCCTTTCCTATCCCCAGCACCAAGTATAGTGCCAGATACATGGGAGGTACTTAATAAATGCTTATTGATTGGTTAATGGGTGCTATCTTCATGCAAGAAGTCCTATGATCCAGATCCTGGGTTCTGTGAGCAGTAGCAAGGAGAGAGGTAATAGCAGTGGCTGATTTGGGTGAGGATCTGTCAGCCACAACAGGAAATAATCCCAGACTGGAAGAGAGAAGTGGAGATTTAGGAGAAATTGAACCTGGAATATTTCTTCAGCCTATTAACAAGGGATTATGAAGATAAAAGAAATCCCATCCTGGCTCAGCCTCCTTGGTCTCTCTGTTTCATAGTTGGCCTCTGATCTGCCTCAGGGAAATGCATAGGAAAAATGCCTGCCAATGCCTGCCACTACTACATCAACCCTAAAGCTAGGGATGGATTCCAAATACCTTGGCTTCACACAAGGCTTTAAAATCCTCCAATTCTTCCAGGGCGGGGTAAGCAAAATGGGAAAGCTCTTCTCCTACAAACACCAAAGTTGAAATCTATTTAGCAAACTAGGCCATCTATGGGAAGGTGTTCAGGAGGACAGGAAAGTTTAGGTGGGAGTCTGATGAGTAGACTAGAGACTCAGAGCCCCTGAGAATGGGTAGGTTTAGGGATGGAGAAAGGGAGAGGAAGCAAGAGCATACTTGGAATGTGGATTAAAAGGAGGAAGGGAGCACAGGAACAGGATGATGGGACTTTAGAGATTCTTCCACCTTCCCATACTGCCAAGTGCCAGCCTGCTCCCAGACCTTCTTTGGTCTCAGCCACATGGAGAGGAGCCTTTCTCTTATCTCTCTACCTATCCTGTCGGGGGTGCTATTGCTCTATACTTACTTGGGCTGTCTCTGCCTGTAGCCATCAGGGAATTCAGCACCATTAGGGTCATCATCAGAACTTTTGCCTACAACCAGAGCATCCTCGGAACAGGGAAAGGACAAGAGACGCAGAGGAATGGCAGTCAGGGTGGTCCCCAGCCCACAGGAACTGCCCTGAAAACTTCCAGACTAAGAACTTAAGTGCTCTCTTCTGTGCTCCAGGATTGGGCAGCCTCAGAGCCTCTCCTCTTCCTAATTATCCTATTATTGTGGAGGGCAACATCATCTTCCCATTCACCCAAGTTTACAACTTAGGTATCATCCCTGAATACTCACTCATGCTCTTTGTTTGGAAGCTGTGACCATTCTCTTTTCTGACACTGCCACCTCCCACACTACCTAGTATATGGACGATTGATGCAAGTTTAGAAACTCTGATTAACATGATGGTCAATGATTGATTTCTGAGAATATTGAAATATTAAACTAATGATTAAAAAGAGTAAGACATATGCATAGATACATACATAATAAACATGTACAAGAATACAGAGAAAGCCAGACATACTGACAGAGAAATATGGCATGGCAAAAGTAGAATTTTGTTTTGCTTGATTACATGTATTTGTAAAAGGGGTTTTGCTTTTCTTTTGATCTCAGTGGGAGCTGTCAGCAAGAAAGGGATTCTTTTCCTGATTGAAAACAAATTTACCAAAAGAATGTATAAGATAATACAGATATGAGAAAAATAAAACCTACAGGATTTACTGAAAGGGTATATAGGTAGGGAAAAAAAGAAAATAATTAACCCTAGTTTATTAGACAAAGCAGCACCATTAACAATAGGAAAGAAAGCAAAGAGAAGAAGAAGATGAGGACCCTAAGACTGGAGAGAATTCTGAAAGATTTGTGAAAAAAGACAAGCCTAAGGGTAATTTCCAGAGATATTCTGCTCCTGCAAACTCAAAGGATCTAGATTATGAATTTTGAAAGGAATAATGGATAAAATATTCAATTTTTACTAACTCCAAAATTATATTTGAAAATTGGGCAACATAATTAATCTTACATAATATAATGCAACATATGAGATCATTCTCTTATAGATAATTTTTGAGGCTTTTTTTAAAAGAGATTTTACTTTCCTTTACAACTGTTGAAAAAACAGCAATTCTCAAATGTAACATCAAGATACATTCTAACTTGTTAAATTTGTTTAGCAACTAATATATCTCTTTCTGTCTTCTGCACTAAGACAAAAAGGAGCAGGAGTTTAGGAAAGGGAAGAGAGAATAGCCAGTACAAGCAGTGACAGCCTGAAAGCGAGAGAAATTGAAAGTCACAGTATGGATCAAAAATAGGATTACTGTCATAACACATAGGGACATATGGTATTCCATGATAGAGAATAGGTAAAGGATACATAAAGGAATTACAGAATTTCAAAACACTGAAGTAAAACATCTGTGGGTGGTAGGAACAAGAAAAAATACGAACATCCTCCAGTGAGTCAAAAACCATTCATTATGCACTTAATATATACCAGTCATAATGTTAAATACTGGGAATATAAACACACATACAGAATTGTTGGCATATAGGAATTCATATTCTAAAGGCAGAAGGCAATGCATGAAAGAAAGCTGAAAAGGGGTTACTTGGAGAGATATGGTAAAGGAAAGCCGGAGTGCAGCAGAGAGTGGGATAAGACATGGCTGGTCCGGTTTTCCTCCTTAAAAGGAGATTCTTGGAAAAAGTCCAATCAGAAGAAGCAGTATAAGGAGACAGTACTTCTAGAGTGTGAACTCTAGGGAGATAGGGATGCTTCAGGAGTAAGAGCTCTGGAGCCCAGCCTGGAGAAGAATGAATGCCCCAGGGTGAAAGAAAGGAATAAGTCATGGTGGCTGAGTACACTGGGGAAATTAGTGTTTGTTGTAGTCCTCGAGTATGAGGAGTTGGGATGGAAACTAAGACTGTTAAAATGATTGGAGAATTCCCTAGGGGAAGATAGACTAACAGGAATCAAAACCTGGATTGGGTGATAAATATGGCTAGGATGAATTTGACTGCAGAAAACACAAAGGAAATCAAGTCAATTGATGGTGATTTGGGGATAGTCTGTATGTAGTAATGGGTAGCAAAGAGTATTCTCTGACCCTTCACTAATAACAGTTGGCGGAACAGAAGTTATGAAATAAACTATAGCTACATTTGGAAAGGGTGTGCAACACAGTAGTATCATTAAGAAGAGACGCAGGTTTTATTCCAGGAGATGGAAGTAAAAATGGAAAAATTTTAAATGAAAGCTTATTAATTAAAAAGCTAATCATCCAAACAGCAAAGTGGAAGTAAAAAGGCCCAGTGAGGAGGGCTGAGTCAAGGAAGATGGAAGTGGGAGTGAAGAGTATGATTTGAAAATACTCTGAATTCAGATTACTGAATTATCTTTTAGTTGTATATAAACATTTCCTTACTGATATAAATTAGATAAATTTCTACTACTCAGATGTTTTATGCAACAATATGCATCTAGAATGCCTATGAACTTAAAATTCAGAGTTAATTCTGAAAAGTCATTATTTAATCTGTTTGTACTGTACTTATTTTTCATGCACAAAGTAGCAAGCAAACTAGATTTTTCTTCATTCTCACTTGGTAAAATGGTAAAAATCCACTTTTTTATATGGAAGCTTTCTATGCTGCAAGTTCTCCAAAGGGTATGAAAAACATGATTTGCTGTCAAAATGAAATATTAATTTCTAATTGAGAAAGATGTACCATATTCCATATGGCACAATTATATTCAATTAATTTAGGGGGTTTTCCAACCTTTCTCATTCCTTAACTCAATTTCGTAAAAAAAGGTTTCCATGTGATGATAATTGCCAAAATGCCTATGAAGTTCTATATCATGAAGTAAAAGCACTCTCCACATAGAAGGTAGAAATAAACCACTTATTCAAACATCAGAAAATCATATCCCACAACCAAACAGTCAGCTCCCACAGTCAGTCAGTCCACTTCATCACAACAAGGAAGTCAAAACATTCAATACAGAATATCATAACCTGGAGGCTCAACATCCAGAAAACTCTCTGAACTCCCTGCTGGGGTCTTCCCCAAAACAAACTCACAGTACAGCTAAGTCAGCCTGGTCAGCTCTAACAATCACTAGGGCGGCCATTAGCAGCCATAACATCTGTCTCTCTCTTTCTCAGCATTTTCTGTGACAGAACTTCCTTTTCCTGTCCAGAAACTCCTCCAACCATGTAACTTAGACTTCCTGTGATGAAAGCAGGTCACATCACCTATTAATGGGTGGGAAAGATCCTCAAATCTAATTGCTACTACAGTTATGTCCATAAAATATCCTAACTTTCTTTGTGTTGCTATGATGCTGGTTTATTTTATTTACTCTCATTAGGAAATAAAATTTCAACGATATTAATTCTTTAATTTTACAACTCCCTTGTTAATAAAAGTTGTAAGTATTCAAAATCATTTAGTCACTAAATTTGTGATTACCACCTGAATGAAGTACAATTCTAAATTTAGAATGCTAAGCATTTATGAGAACATGAAGGAAATATGCACTGTATTGTATATCCCTATAGAACAAGAATTAAAATCAATAAACAATTAGATGAAATAATGTACTGGAGAAAGAAGGATACTTCAAGTCCTGTCTCTGGAATATGTTAGGACATTCACCACAGGTAAGTGAATTTACATCTACCTGGCCCGGGCAAATCTGTTCATACTGTAAGTTACAGATGAGTTGCTTGTCTATATAAGGAGAAAGAATTCAGAAGAAAAAACAAAAAAGGGAGAAAAATACTAAAAAAAATATGACTACCAGCCACCTATATTTAGTCTTTAAAATTTCTATATATTTCCCTGCTCTCTATCCTTCAGAAAAAAATGAAAAAAAGGACACACAAAGGGGTGATAAAGCAATGAACTGTGTTCAATGTTAGGTAGCAGTGAATTGATATGATACCCAACAGGTGATATCATGTTAACTAGAAATGTGACGATAAGGAAAAGATAATTCTGGAGAAGTAAGCATAATTGAATCATTTCCTTTAGGAATTGTATTCCTCATTAAAAAGTGGAGGCCACGGAAACTTGGGAGGACAATGATTTAACAATATGAAAGCAATTGGGGAAAGAGACAGTCAATGTCACAGATTCAAGAAAAGGAGAATGTTCAATAGCTATAGTCCAGTGACCAAGAGAGATGGCAACTCTCAACATTTCATTGGGATTGGCGCTACATAGAGCACTAACAGTAGAACACTTACTTACTCCCAAAGTCCAACTTAATTTTCTTTTAAAAGAAAAGAAGCAGTACAAGGAAGAGATACAGAGGACCACAAAAGTAACCCAGCTAGAACAGGAGGTAGTGCCTAGGGTAAAGGGTCTGTTTTAGATGGTAAAGGGTTTTTCATTTTCTTTTTCACTGTGGGGCAGGTTATTGTTTTATTTTTGTAGAGAAAGAATTTAGTGGATTCACTTTGGTTTGTCTTTTATTGTGGAGTGGAGTGGCTGTTATATTTAAAGGCAAAAGAAAGTCACTGGAGAAGGAGGGGTTAAAAGCTAAAAAAGAACATGACAGATCCTTACTGGGGTAAGTACAAAGCAGCAAAGTATGAGAGCCAGAAGAAGAAATAAATTATTCTCTATAGAGCCATAAGAGAACTGGGGAAAGAAGAAATACAGAATTCTGAATGATGATATCTGTAAGGAGTAGCTAGGGAACTTCACACCTAATGTTCCCCATCTTCATAGAGATGTATCTTAAAATCACCAGCTGCCAGGGTACAGCATACCAGTTTTAATTTTTTTCCTCTCTTTTTCTATGAATAGAAAAAACCCAATACTAGAGACATGAATACGCTACTATTTCAAATGTAGAAACAATGAAAACACCCAATTATGCTCTCATTAGCAATAATGTCAGGTTAGCTATATTGAAATGTGGAATAGTGTAATAGGCAACGTGTAATTCAACAATACACATGTAAACAAGGTGAATGGGAGGACAATGAAAAAGTATAACATCATAGATTCGAGGGAGTAAGGACCTCAGAGATAGTCTAGTCCAACTGTCCTCATGTTGCAGATGACGAAACTGAGGATCACAGAGGTTGTAACATGACCCAAGGCCATACAAGCATTTAAGTGGCCAACCTGGGATTCCAAACCAAGTTCCTCAATTCTTATTCTAGCATTCCCTTTCACTAAATCAGATATAATGTCCTTCACATATTTCCTACCTTGGTTTAATGCCAAAAGTATGACATCTAGAGTGTGAAGACCAGGATTCAAAGGACAACTCTTTTACTTAAATGACATATGGACTTGGGTGAGTGACAGTATCTAGGTTTTAATTTCTTCATTCTGTAAAATGAAAGAGTTCACATGAAGTGACTTCTAGGGTGCCATCTAATTATAACTTTCAACACCCACTCCTGTTGATCCTAGAGTAGGGAGGGACTGAGGAGGGCAACTGAGAAAAGACAGAAAGATAGAGAATCAAAGGCTGAGAAAGAAAAAGAGACACAGATACAGACACACAAACAGACAGACAGTGAAAAAGAGGGTGGGAGAAAAAGATAAGGACAGAAGAGGAGGAAGTACTTACCAAACTGGAAATATACCAATTCAAAAAGGAAAAATAGAATTTCAAAAAAAGAACTATATTGCTTCTTTCCTTCATCCTTTCTTATCTCGTACGTGACTCTCAAACTCAAAAAGTAGTGTGCACACGGAAAAAAGCAACAAACCTAAAAAAACACAAAAGGTTACTACCTTACCTGTTTATAGCACATTTACATTCTTATTCCATGTTACATATATTCAAGGTTTTTCCTGGTGAATAATTCCATGATACTGACACAGTTTCCCTGACCTGCTCTTTTTTAATGTTGAAATTTGGGAAAACATAAAGGAAGGAATTCAAAGAATATTCCTATTTTTGTACTATCTTAGGCCAAAGGTCGGATAAAAATCTAAGCTGTACCACTGTAAAACTTGAATATCTTGCTGTTTAATTTAATAACTGTTCTGTTCTGGGATACTTTGAAAACGTTTGCTTTGATAGTTTGAGCCTGAAACCCAGTTTTGAAAGTTTTGCAGAGGGAACATTTCTTTGAATTTATCTTGTACAGCATTACTCCTTCATCAAGATAATGAAAGGTAGCTCCATGTGTTCCATGAGTATACAACCAATCCTCCCTCGTGGCTACAGAAGTTAAAAACTCTGTAAGAGATGACGAATACATCAATATTATCACCCCAAAATTATTTAAAATCTATTTGATTCAAATAACAGGCAATTTTGAATCTACTACCTCGGAAGTACCCAACCCTGTGTAAAATATATAAGGCAAGGTGCATCTATTTTCCAAGTTTGCATTCTTGTTAATAAATTAAAATTGACACAACTGAAATTGTTAGATATAGATAACATCAATATGATCTTGAAGGTAAGCCTTTTGAGCACAGGTTGATCTCAAATAATGGATAGGATTTGGACAAGCAGAAGAAAAGATAAGTGAAACATATGACCAAAGAGATCAGTCATATTGGAACAAAAAATATATACTAGAGTTAAATGTGTCACAGAATAATAGATGTAGAGCTGAAAGAGAACTTAGACGTCATCAAACCCAATTCCAGCATTGTACAGATAAGAAAACTGGTAATAATATTAAGTCAAGGATTTGTCCAGGATCACACAATTATTTTCCAACCCAGGATTCTTCCTGGCTCCAATCAATGCTCTATTTACTCAGATGGTGGGTGTTTAGAACTTGCTACATTAGATAAAGAGATATTCCTAATACGGAGGAGGGAGAAGATATGAAAAGAAGAGAATTAAGTGAGATAGTGGGAAGCACACTACACTTGTATTCAGGTGACTGGGGTTCAAATCTCAGTCGTGCCATTTATCATGACCACAGCCAGTCACCTGCTGGACACTAGGCTGTCCTCCATTCCTGGAAAGCTCTCCCTCCTTTACTGTGACTATCAACCTCCCTAGCATCCTTTAAGACCCAACTAAAATTCCACCTTCTAATGGAAGTCTTCCGGAAATCCTTTTCGAGTCCGGTGTTGCCTCTGTTAATGACTTCCTATTTGTCTTTTGTATATATGTGTTGTCTTTCCAAATATATTCTAAGGTCCTTGAGCACAGAGACCCTCTTTTGCTTCTTTTTGGGTTCCCAGCACATTAACACAGTAGCCCTCACAGAGTAGGCATATAACAATCATTTCCTGGGTAAATGAACAAATGGAGCCTTAGTTTCCTCACCTGTAAAAAAAGAGGAATGATTTGATGATCTCTAAGATCTCATCTAACAGTAAAACCTAAGACCTTATGAACTGATTTGACATAAATGAGAAGTTAGTTTTGAAGTATTCAGGATAGGTTGAAGGAGGCTGGGACATGAAATAACATGGAGTGACCAGAGAAGGTAAAATGTCCTGTATACGTTACATCTTCCTCCCCACCAGAAGTCAAACTTTATGTGCAATTTTAGCTATTGCATCCGGTTTTAACTTATTATTTCCAGCACCTAGGATGGTGCTTTAGACACAAGACACTTAATAAATGCTTGTGGCATTGAACTGAACTTTCAGTTACTAAGGTGTTAATACATGAAAAACAATTCTGAAGGTGTCTTGCAATCTGCATGATAGAAAGATTCTATTTTCCTAAAAGGTTCGTATGTACCAAATAGCATTTCATTCAATTTGCAGAAATACCTTCCTACAAATCCCTCAATCTAGTAATCAGGGCAAATTCTTGCAATGAAAAAAAATTTTGAGGTCATTCATGCAGAATAGCTATACCACCCAGAATGACATAAATAACATGAATTAGGGAAAATTGAATTAAAGGACCACACCAGGTTTGTAATTCAATTTGTCCCATGCTTTTTTTGGTTAGCTTTCTGCCCTGAGCAAACAAACCACTGTTTAAAAATGTCATCAAATGGTAAATACAAAGAAAGAGAACTCTATAACGAAAATATATACTACAAAGAATTAAATAATATCTGCTTAAGTACCAATTTAGAAAAAGTACATTATAAAAAACTAAATGTAATAAAACTTGTTTAGATCACACTTCAGCTTTCAATTCAGGCAGATGAGTGAAAATTCTTGCCAATTTCTTACTCTATCACCAGCTCATATCCTACTAACTTAATATAAAATATGTGATGTGGTGATTTTCTAATTCCATGTGCACTTCAGATGCTAAATTCAGAAGTGAATCACAAAGGAAATCTCAGTCAGAGATAGTATATTTTTTTGATGCAAAAATACTTTCAGCAGACTTTGATACTCTTGAATATAAGGTGCTGACAGAATTGGATATTCATACTACTGTCATCAGAATATTGGTCATAATATTCCACTGAAAAGGTCTAGCCAAGTTAGCCATGTCCCTATAAGAATGCATAGATGCCTCTAATCCTGGGATAGTTTGTGAATTTGTGAGCCATGCTGAATTTGATAAGTCAAGAAAAACAAAGTTTATTAAAGATTTGTGATATTGGTTAAGACTCTTGGGGATGTTCATTTCTGATGCTGATGTCAACCCACCAGATTAATATAAGCTGAGCTAAATTGAATCTGAGCACCTTCATGGAGGCAAAATGAGACTTAATTATGGGAGAGCTTGAGGGGTGGTCAAATATTCTGGGGTGACTAGATGAGGGTTTGGAAATTGTCTTGTGGGGTGACTAGAGGTTAAGACTCCAGGAAAAAAAGAGAATGGGATTTTGTATTGGCAACCAAAAATGGGCTCCTTAGCACTTAGTCAACAAGTGCCCTTGACTAGTTTGGCTTTTTCTCCTGAACTGAATGCTGTTTGTATGTTGGACTGGAGTAAGCTTGTCGGCCCCTTCACCTTGCTTCCCTTGCTTAAGCTGATGGAAAGAACCTGTGCTTTCCCGGTCAACCCCTTCACCTTGCTTAAGCAGATTGAAAGAACCTGTGCTTTCCCCGGCGTACCTTACACCCCCGCAGAAGCTGGATGGTTAAAAGCAGCTCCCGTTGGAGCCAGAGGCTGCTACAGCTACAGCCACAGCTGAAGCTGAAGCAGGAGCTGCCAGTAGCAGAGCTGACCTACGGGAGGAAGCTGAACAAAGACTTCAGGCCAGTGGGTAATCTTTTTACCATAGAGGGGGAAGCATGATTTTGCTTTATGCAATCATCCTTCTCTGTAGCCTCCTGGTTACTCTTTCAAGGCTTACTTATTGGGCCTGGAAACTTTTCATTAATATGTCAAAATGGGGATGCTGGTTCATGGGTTGGTTACTGTGGAGCCTAAATATATGTTTTGATTCTTCTGCCTTCTACTTTGAGAGTTTCTTATATCCGGCGGTTCCGAACCTTTCAGACATGTTTATGATCCTCTTTGAGATTATAAACTCTGCCCTCCTAATACAGATTTGGATGGGATCAAGGGTGGGAATGAGCTGGACAAAAGAAGGCTAGGCTAGGTAAAGATTTGGGCCTAGATAGGGAAAGGCTTATGGCCTTAAGTGAAGTCCAGATCAAGTGGGAAGATTCCAGGAGAGTTCAAGAGGGTTCCCATAGTTGAAACCCAATCATCCCAACCTTAAATCAATGGCACCCAAATTCCTTTGGGCTGAGGGACAAAGGTCTCAGCTTCTGAAATTGTTTCCTTCTGGTAAGGGGTGTGGAGCTGTCCCTGCCTCACTGGGTCTCATTAATGGCCTACATAGTCTGCCAAGCCATCTGGAAGTTGATGGCTTGGAGGAGGAAGAATACAAATCTGGCAAAGAGGTTAAGCAAACCAAAACCAAACAGGGACTGAAGAGTTTAGAGAGAGGACAATTTCCCAGCTTTTACCTAGGGAGCAGGGATTTATCCTCTATGGTGTGATGGTGACTGACTACATAACTCTCCTAACCACTTGTTCTGTGTCCCACACTACTTCAGGTTTCGGGAGAGTATATGTGGCATAACCAAATTAGGTCAGGGATATCTAAGAGCAAGGTTTGGTAATTGGTGAGACTGTGGTTAGCCAGGCACTGGTGGCTCTCTGTTCCTAGGATAATCTGAATTACATAGGGAGTTAGAACTTCTAAGGGCTGGCTAACTAGAGGTATAGAAGGTTCCTCAAATAGCGAGGCTGTAGCAGCCAAGGAGTCTAATTGTTTTGAAAAATAAGCAACTGGCTTAGGGTTAGGTCCGAAGGACTGAATTAGGACTCCCAAAACCAGTTTTTTGCTTAATCAACACACTAAGTTAAAGATTTTTCTAGATTAGGTAGAGTTACTGCTGGCATGGTGATCAACTTGGTTTTGAAAGTCTCAAAACCTTTAGCCTGGTTTGGGGCCCCTGTAGAGGGAATGAGTCAGGGTCTTGAGTAGCATTTAAAGGTTGCAGTCCCTCTCAGACCTTGGGCTTAACTGAATGTTGATTGCAATGGGGGAACACTTTAGGAAACTGGAGGGCAACTATGGCTGTAGGTGGCCCAAGAATTCCCTGAACCAAACAATTGGCTCAACTCTGTCCCACACCTCTGGGGGAACATGAAGAGGTCTGGTAAACTGAGAGAAAAGGAAGCTAGGAGGACTAACTAGAGAAAATTGGCTCCCCAATTTCACCATCAGCTTCCTACCAAACAAAGGGGCAGGACCAGAGTCTAACAGAAAGAAGGAATCAGTGTTCAAATGAAAGATCATCAAATAGACCTCTGAGGAGTAATGTATTGAGACATCCTTTCCCTGCCAGAGACTCATTGGGTTGAGGAGCAGCTGGGGGCAGAGTAATTACTTAAAACAAGAGAACATAGCCATGATAAAATAGGTAATCTTACCTTCATCCTTAATTTTGCCCAGGGCTTGGCAAGAGGTGGTGAAAGTGGGAGCAAACTCCAGGATTAGACTGCAAGGCCAGAGGATTACTGGAGGGGTAGGGGTCAGACGAGGAAATACCCAAAAGACCTGAGTGGGCATTGCCTCAGAGAGAGGAGCCAGGGGAGAAAGCACTGTCTTGGGCAGGTCCCAAGGACAGAAAATGAGTAAATATTGCCTCTAGTAAGAGTTACTGCTTGGAGAGGGGCTGAAGGGGAGCAGGAATTGGGAAGGAAAGGGCTGGGTGATGTTGGGGAGCAGGAGGAGGGGCTAGGGCTAAAGCCCTGGAGGCCATAAGGGGGTCATCCAAAATGTCCTGTTCACTCCCATTTCTCCTTTGGGCATATACCTACGAGCATCTTACAGTCTTTTCTGTGAACCAAGTTCTAAGAGAGCTCCACAAAGGGAATCATGTAGGAAACTTCTACCCATTTTCCTTCTCTATGACAACATAATTCTAATTGTGAGTGTATTGTTTTAAAGTTCCAAAAATGGGCCGCAGTTCAGGACCCTCGAGGGTGACCCAGAGGCCGAACAATGTTGCCAAATAACACCAGCTTTTCCCTTTTTAATTTCTCTAGGCAAACTAGGTTTTTCCCAGTTTTTTAAAAGACCACCCAAAGGTGAAATGGTAGTAATTGAAAAGGATTGACCCATTTCAGGAGTCTGGGCTGGAATTTCCTTCCTCGGTATTAAAGGAGGTTTACACCTTCTCCATAGAGGGACAAATTAAAACAAGGTAAAAAAAAGTGTACCGAGTTTTCCAAATTTCCTAGTGTTGAAAGAACTGAAAGAGTCTGGCATACGCTTACACATGAAGCATCTATCCAAGCCCACAAAGGTCCAGAAGCTGTACCCAGATCCATGGCCTCCAAATTAACCATTGGACTGAGAACCACCTGAAAGCCGAGCCATAAGGCTGAGTAAGAGAGAGCCTCCCAGCAGTCTGACCAACTGGGATCCAAAAGCACCTCCAAAGTACTTGGAGATTGTGAAGGGAATAGGGAGAGGATGAGGCTTACATCCCTTCCCAGTCTGGGCTGGAGAAAAACTTGAGACTGGCAGTATTACCCGTCTCAGGGAACCATATGATGAGGTTTGGTGTTGAAGGGTGCTTGAGATCCCAAGATAATGACAAGTCTGGTCCTGCCAAATGAATCTAACTCAAGACTTCTCAGACAAGGAAGAAGAAACTTTGTTAAAGATTTGCCATGTTGGATTGACTCTTCGTGAGCCTAAGCATTTGCGATGCTAATGCCAACAGACCAGATTAATCAGAGCTGATCTAGATTGAGTATGAACCAGGTCTTTTGAATCAGAAACTTGAAACCAGGTATTAATTAATGGCCAATTTAAATGTCAAAAAGAAGTCCATTTTCTAATCGAAGAGGATGCCCATCAATTGGGTAATGGCTGAACAAGTTGTGGTAATCAAATACTACTGTGCTATAAAAAATGATAAGCAAGATGATTTTCAGAAAAACCTGGAAAGACATGCATGAACTGATGCAAAGGGAAATAAGAGAAATGAGAACATTGTACACAGTAACAGCAACACCGTACCATGATCAACTGTAAGTGACAATTATTCTCAGCAATACAGCGATCTAGACAATTCCAAAGGATTTATAATGAAGAATGCCATCACCTACAAAGCAAGAACTGATGCAGTATGAATGAAGATGCATAATGAAGACCAGAACACGCAACTTTTTTCACTTTATTGTTTTCAGTTTTTTCCCCCACTTAAGTCTGTGTCTTCTTTCCCAGCATCACTAACATGGCAATGTTTTGGGTGACTGAACATGTAATAACCTGTATCAAATTCCTTACTATCCCAGAGAGGCTCAGAGAGATGAGGGAAGGAGGGAGAAAACTTGGAACTCAAAATTTTTTAATAATGAATGTTAAAAAATTGTGTTTACATATGATTGGAAAATTTAGAATAAAAAAATAATTGGGCATAATAAGAGAGAGTTGCCCCCCAAAATAGAAAAAGAATCATTGAAGCTTGACTTTTAAAAATCACAAGGAAAACAAAATAAAAACTAATTTTGGAAACATGAAGAATAATTCCAATTGCTCCTCAGAAATGTAAAGAAACCAAAATAAATTATTTCCTCATCTTCACAGACTAGGGAAGTAACTCAATTTATCAGCCTAGTTCTATTTCCTTCATAACAGCATTAAGACAATGGTTTCAATAACAGTTACCGTGATTTAGACAGTCAATATGAACTCTTACTAAAAATTTAAAGTCTACTAAGCATGGGAATGGTCATGATTAAGAAAACCTAAAAATGATAACACAGTAACTATCACTCATACCATGTAGTATTGTAATAAAATTCATACTTTCATCTTAAATTTCATCACAAATTCAAATTTCATCTTCATAACAATCCTGGAGGGCAGGTGCTATTATTATCCAAATTTTTCAGATGAAGGAACTGAGGCTGAGACATTAACTGACATGCCCAGTGTCAAACAGCTAATAAAATGAGACAGAATTTAAACTCAATCTTCCTACCTCTAAACTCACAATGCTCCATTTATTACGATGTGTAGCTTTGCAGAGGACATACCAATGGAAAGACTTGCTATTCTGACTCACCAAAAAAGCCATTTATACAATTTATGTATGGTTCAATCTATAAAGAGCTCTTACATTGTCAGCTACTCTACAAACTTCTTTAGAAGCTCTTCACTGGTTATCTGTAAACATCTATTTTGCCAACTTCAGCCTCTATGATTTAGTTCATTTAATACATTTCTATTCTCTTTTTCTTCTCTGGTTCCCTTAGTATTATTTTGTTTCATCAAATGAATTTTGGCATTTGAAGTTTTACTATTGGGGCTATTATTGGGCTACTAAATTGGGCTGACCTAACTGGAAATCCCTGCTTTCAGGCCAACACCACCAAAAGCCTAGCCTCATGCTTACTTTCTCTATTCTGCATAACAGGCTGGAATAGCAAAATAGGACAACACAGAGAGAAAGTGAGTCCGTACTTAAGACTTAAGAGTCAAAAGGATGCTTGGAGATCATCTTAAAGGAGAAAGACTCTTATTTAGTTTCAGAGCACTTGGGTTGAAATCCTGACTATGCCTCTTAGTACTTTTGTTATTCTGCCTAAAGCACTTCACCTGTGTAGGCCTCATTTTCATCATCTGTTAAGTGGTTCATTAAGCTTTCATAGCAAAACCCTAAGTGAAACAGAAAGCAAAAAGAAATTAGCCACCCGTGATAGTTAAGCAATGTAATACCATTTTGGTGTCAAAAATTCTAAAAAATAACAGAACCTGGAAGGCCTTACATCACAGATTTTGTACTTGTTACTGTATTTTACACCACTTTCATTTTCACATATATCCCTCTCCCAATGGCTTCACAATTAAATGCATCCTTATAAGAAAAAAAGTTTAAAAAATCAGTTCGGAAAAACTAAATAATGATGGAATTACATTTCTGGCTCTTTTTCAGAGTCAAGCTTCAAATTTTCCCTATTTTCATTTATGTTGTTACCTTTTTATGTATTACATTTCTGGTCCAGGTCATTTCACTTTACTTCAATTCGATTTTCTAAATTCTTCGTATTAATTCTTCCTTATGGTATAATAATATTCCATTACATTTTCATATGATAATGTCCTTTATTTGATTATTTTGCTATTATAAAAAGCATTTATTTGAATGGCTAATGGAATACATGGAACATTTGTTGATTATCTTTGACAGCCATGGCACATATGTCTAGCAGGAGGACATGTGGATTAAAGTACATGTACAATTTAGTCATTGCCACAATTCCAAACTACTTTTCCCCAATGGTTGGATCAATTGACAAATCCAGCAACTTAGTGTATCTCATTCCACAGACCTTCCAACGCTAGACTCATATTTTGTCCTCTTTGCCAATTTCCTATGTCTGAAGTAAAACTTCAGTTACTTTTCTTCACCATTTCAGTGATATGTACTTTCCATAGCTATGTGTTTTTTTCAGTTCTTTTAATAATAATTATTTGTTCATATCCCTGCATCACATCCACTTGGGGAATGTTTCTTATAGATTCTTATAAGAAATTTCATATAAAATTATCAAAATGTACTTTTCTTTCTGATCCTAGTGTGATTGATTTTTAATTTCTTCAGATATTTCATGCTACTGAGAAAACCGGAGCATTTTCTCCTTTCTCTTAACCAATTTATTCTGTATTTTCCTTGTTTCTATGAATAATTGATTACATGTCATTTCCCTTGTTATACTATGACTGACTGTCATAGAAGCAGTGACTATTTTTTGCCTTTACCAGTGTTAACCTAGTGCAGATCACATCAGGCAGGCCAGAAACCAGATTATGGTTTTTACAATTTTTAAATATTCTCATCTCAGGGCAACATTATTAAACCGGCATAGTACAGATTTGCCCGAAGGGATAAATAGTGGTTTGGTGACTTAGGGATTAAATTTGCCTTGGTGACGATTTTGTAAAATGAATTTCAATAATTATAAATGTAAATTCCTACATCTGGTTCTAAAAAAACAAAACTGGTTATGTTTAAGCTCATTTGAAGGACTGTCACAAGGAGAAAAAAACTAGACTCTTTCCCTGCCAATTTGGCTGCAGAGGGCAAAACAAAAAAAAAAAAAGAAAGAAAAGAAAAAAAATGCAAAGTGCAGTCAGTGTCAAGAAAAACTTCCTCATAACGAGAGCTATCCCACAATGAAACGAAGTGCGTAGATCATGCGAGTTCTTCAAGAAGAGAACAGATGACCATTTACTGGGTATATTATCAGTAGGGATTTCTTCCGCTTATGCATAAGAATATAACTTCTTGAATAGTACGATTCTAAGACTGAAACTTATTTTTATCTTTGTAATCTTGTTGTCTTCTACGTAAAGTGCCCGAAAAATGTTCTGGGCATCCAGGCAGGGCAGTAAATGAAACACTGGGAATGATATCAGAAATACGCACTTGGATCCAGTTTGCTCATCTGTAAAATAAGCTGGGGAAGGAAATGGCAAACTATTCCACTATCCTTGCCAAGAAAATGCCCCCAAATGGGGTCACAAGAGATTTAGACAAATGGAGTAAGTGAAGGACAACAATAAGAAAAAGTTTGTTAAACTGAATTCCTTATCTGTAAAACTGACAAGCTGGAATACCCAGCTCTGCCATTGCTATTACTTGTGTGATCTGGCACAAATCACTGACCCTCTCTAGGAAGGGTAGAGGATTTGTTCTCTAAAATACTTTCTAAATGTCAATCTATACGGTAAAACCCTATTACTTCCAGATAACGAAACCACTACTCAAACACTGAATTGTACTTTTTAATTGCTACAGATTCTATGGCAAACACACGGGAAAAAGTGAGGTGCAAGTTATATGTTATGTTGTACAAATATACTTTACCTTTAGTTTCTGGCAATACTGTACCACGTTTTCACACACTTTACTTCCCCAGAGGTTTCCATGCTGTTCATCAAATACAATCACTTCTTATCTTGCAATCCAGGTAGTAGTTTTTACATTCACCCATAATCACAAAGTAATGTTTCTCCTATTTATTGCTATATCAATGGAAGGCAACAATAAAACTTATCTAGCCCAGAAAGATGGAAGTCTTACTTATAGCAGCCTCACCTGCAACCATTCTCCTTATACTCTTCACCTGAGTCACAATATCATTAGGTATTACAGACCTATAAGCAGAAACACAAGTCAGCTTTAAGAAACATTGACAAGTTATCTTCACATGTATCAGTAAAATAAAATACTATTAAGTGAGAAAAATGAATTATACCATGGAACAATTTCATGATGAAAAAGCTGTACCAAATTTTTGGACTCAGAAAAAAACCCCAGCAACTGGGTGTGAAATTCAGGCAGTGGGGATGATTATACAATGAAATATACTTTTCCAAGAAAAAATTCCTATCTGTTCATCAAAAGTCCCAAATCCCCAATTTCCTTTTTAAAAATGGCATTTGAAACAATTTAATGGAATAAAATAAATACATAACCAAAAATGCAAACAATAATTATTAGTTCTTGAGACGCAGCTATCATCTCATATTTCTTTATGTAACAACAGAGTATGACAGGTACTTATTAGTTCCATGCACCTATTAGTTATTTAAGAAAAATCTACTGAATGAGGAAAGAGAAACATATTTACCAAGGTTAATAAGGCGATTCTAAAGGCAAACTATAGACCTGCATGGTAAAAGAAGGACACATAAAATACAACAGTTCAAATTTGCTTTTATTTAGAGACTTTTACAGAAGGAGAAATATTATGAAATGCAGAAATACACTAAGAAAAAGAAAAAAATTGCTTGTTAGTATTAAACATACTGCTTCAGTGTATATATGTCTATTATAATTCCATGTCCTAACAATTTAATTTATATTGAGACTTTAGGGAAAAAGCCATCAAAATAAAAGGCCCAAGAAATAATAAAATACAGAAATGCAAAGAAAAAGCATCTAGTAAATGAGTCAGTATTTTGAAAGGAGCCAACTCCCTACTGTATATTGACAGCTGAATCACTTTTTAAAACTTTCTAAGTAACAAAGCCAACATGCTAGAAATTTATATTTACTGAGATAATTCCCATTCTTAGAACTATTCTTGTTTCTCAGGAATATACTAACAGCATTTCATGTAAAATATGTTCAGATTGGCTCCCATTCCCTGCTTTTATTTCTCTATTTTGAAAGCCTAACCCACTTTCTTCAAACTCAAATATGGATGAGGGTCACTAAATTGTACATAAGGATCTCTATAGGTGTACATTAAGAAAACTACTTAATAACTCCATTGATGTTTATATACTTTCATGTCATTAAACATTTCCCAATTACATGTTGATGTACTTCTGGTTGAATGTGGGAGTGATGTAGGCCACATGTTTGACACCTCTCATTTTTATTTGCTTACACCAGAAAATACCAGTTGAATACAGGATAATTGCTTAAAATTCTTATTTCCAAAAATAGGGAAATCATATTTACAACGCATTGTAGACCACATTCCAGATTTTTTAAAAGTCCTTTTCCTTGTTTTCTATTCATACCAGTTTCATGGTGATTCTTAATCAAAACACATGAAACTAAACATCTTTTCCAAAAAAAAATTACGTGTATATTACTACTGACAGAAACTGAAATTTCCCCAAACTATCCAAGAATGTTTCCTGCCCTCCAGTAACTTACAGTCTGATGTGGGTACAGGCAGTAAATGCAAGATAATGATGGAAATTAACAACTATAAGCTAAGGAAATCATGAAAGTTTTTCCATTGAGCTGGAATTCTTAATCCTACAAGTAGTCTATGGATAGATTGGAGGGGGATGAATATATAGAGGGGGATAAAGAATATATATCTTTTGTCATTCAAACTGCTTTTCTTCACCTTACTATATGTGTTATTATTTTGAGAAAGATTTCATAGAATTCATCAGATTACCACGGGGGTCCATGACACAAAAAACTTTTAAAATAACCCTGGCCAAGCAGAGAAACAGCAAAACTTACCAGGATCCAAAATCTAATCCTGAAAGAAGTCTTTTTTTTTCTTTTTCTTTTATTTAGTTTTCAGCACTGATTTTCACAAGAGTTTGAGTTACAAATTTTCTCCCCATTTCTACCCTCCCCACCACTCCAAGATGGCATATATTCTGGTTGCCCTGTTCCCCAGTCAGCCCTCCCTTCTGTCACCCTACTCCCCTCCCATCCCCTTTTCCCTTCCTTTCTTGTAGGGCAAGATAAATTTCTATACCCCACTACCCTCCTTTTTTCTTGTGGGGTAAGATACCTAATTGGGTATGTATGGTATTCCCTCCTCAGGTCAAATCTGATGAGAGCAAGATTCATTCATTCCCCCTCGCCTGCCTTCTCTTCTCTTTTCTTCCTACAGGACTGCTTTTTCTTGCCACTTTCATGTGAGATAATTTACCTCATTCTATCTCTCCCTTTCTCCCTCTCTCAATATATTCCTTTCTCATCCCTTAATTGGGTTTTATTTCTTTTAGATATCATCCCTTCATCTTCAACTCACCCTGTGTGCTCTATATTTTGGTCTTCTTTGTCACCAAAGAAAGAATCCAAAGTCTGAGTCTGAATCTGGGTGCATTTTCGCTGCCTGGTCATATTCCCAACCAACTAACTTGACCCTTGAGTTTTTCAGCGGGGTATGACTGCTTGTAGACTAAAGAGTTCTATGTTCCACGCTTGGGGGGATGTGCCAGCTCTGCCACACCAGCACTCCTCCTTCCCCAAGAACCCCCAACCCGAACTGGACTTAGATCTTCAGCAGGCTCTTCACTCCTGCTCTGATCCTCCACTTAATTCCTCCCACCAGGTGGGCCTGGGGCTGGAAGCAACTGCAGCTGTACTTCTGTAGCTGCCCCAGCTCCACTAACCCCGAGGCGGTAGCCAAACAGCGAACTCCTTCCACTCCCACAGCTCTTCCACTAACCTTCTCTGTTGTCTTGGTGTTTGTGGTTTGAGAAGTCTGGTAACAGCCACAACTCACTGATTCAGGGTGCTAGGGCATGCTCTGCCCAGCTCCTGGTCTGGTTGGTCCACGCTGCTCATGCTGGGCTCTGCTCCACTCCGCTCTCCTCTGCTCAGAGCTCTGTGCAGGATAGACCTCACCCAGAGACCATCCAGGCTGTCCTGGGCTGGAGCCCTGCTTCCCTCTGCTGTTTTGTGGGTTCTGCAGTTCTAGAATTGGTTCAGAGCCATTTTTATAGGTTTTTGGAGGGACTCGGCAGGGAGCTCACGCTAGTCCCTGCTTTCCAGCCGCCATCTTGGACGAAAGTCCCCAGGGATTGTTAATAAAGACCTCTCCTATAGTAGAAAAAATTAGGAATAGATAGGAAATAGGAGAGATGCCCTGGAGATACTGTTGGCAGCAACTAGTAAATGGTCATAGGAGTGGAAGAGTAAAAAATATCACTAGGATTTTCACAGGAGAGGTTGAGTGAATGGAGTTGACAACAATAAAATCACAAAGTTTGTTGTTAGAACAAAAAAAAATTGTGAAGAGTGTGCTGTGAGCTAGGCATTCTGCTAAAGCTGGGGGGATATAAAGAAAGGCAAAAAACAGTCCCTGATCTTGGGCTCAGGGTGTAAGGGAGGAGACAACATGCAAACAGCTCAGTACAAACAAGAGCTATACAGGGTAAGTTGGAGATAACCTCAGAGGACAGGAGGACTTTGAAGAGCTTCTTGTAGAAGGTAGGACTTTAGCTGAGACTTGAAGGAAGTCAGGGAAGCTAAAAGGAGAGGAAGAAGAATGTGCTCCAAGAATGAGGGACAGCCAGTGGAAATGCCAGGAGTTGGGAGATGGAGTGTCACAGATCAAAGAGTACATGAAGCTCAGTAAGGTGATTATGAAGACTGCAAAGTTAGGAAAAAGTCAGTTTATGAAGGGCTTTAAGAGCCATTATATTTATATTTGATCCTAAAAGCAATAGGGAGCCATTGGAATTGATTGAATCAAGGGGTGATGTGAACTTGCTTTAGGAAGATCAATTGAAAAGTTGAGTAGAGGATGGGGGAGAGAATGAAGCAGGGACGTTACCCAACAAGGAAGTGAAGTTTTGGGGAGAAATGTGAAAAGCTCATTTAGGGACAAGTTGTGTTTGAAATAGTAAGAAGTCCAGCTCTTGGTAGTCTATATGCAATAGGTTCTTAACCTCTTTTGTGTCCAGGACTTCCTTGGCAACTTTGGCAAGCCTATGGACCCTATTACCAGAGAAATATCTCCTTCTTTCAGCTTGTATAGGTGGTAACTGGTGCTAAAACAAATCGACCACAAAACAGAAATTGTAGAGGTTAGAAAAACTATGTTTTAGTACACTCAAGCACAGGTTCAGGATTAAAAAACAAAGAAAGATCAAAGTTTCTGATAAGGCTTTATAGGGAAAATTATATCAGGCAGAGAAATAAATTCTTTTCCATATTGCAATCTCATATATTATTTTAGGCTATAAAATTGTTTTAAGACAGATTCAAAATCTTGTGCTTCTTTAATATCATAGAAGTTGAACAAATTTAATTAAACAAGAACATCATTGCATACATCCCCTATGGAAGCATACCTGGTTAAAGAGAATCAGTAGGTAAACCAAGTCAAGTTACAGATTAAACATTAGGTTTGCAAAATCCTACACTTGTAAATTCTATAAAGCTACATTTTAAAGAAGTCACAGTGGGTTAATTGATGGAAAGGGATTGTATATCACTAAGACTCGGTATTAGGGAAATTCATCCACAAGTAAAATATTTGGGGGGTTTTAAAGATGGTATATTCCCTTCCTCCCATTTGATTTCTTATCTTGGGAATGTCAGAAGTCTTCCCTTGATGCTATTGTTCCATGAGTCCTTTTTTTTTTAGCTGGGTGAGGTTAACAGGAAACATATTTCAGGAATCAATGAGATATTCAATAGAAACAGCATAGTAAATGAAAATGAAAAGTTCCCATCACTGTTTTCCCTGTTTTGGTGATAGAGAGTTCTGTAGTATCTCAAAGACCAAAGAATCACACACTTAATTAGGCAAATACAAGCACCAAGAAACATTGAAGGTCACCAGTGTTAAATAAGCTGAGATCTTATTCCACATTGCTCCTCATAACCCATTCCAGAACTCCATTTAAACAGCTTATTTCCTCTTGGATCTCAGCTGTTCCTCTTGGATCTTAGCTGTTGCACGTAGCCATCTCATTCTGGGAAACATTTTCCCTTTGAAATTCTGGAATAGTCCTCCCTACCAGGGTGGCTCTGCACAGGGCTCCTCCTAGTAGATTTGCTTTCCTGATTCCAAGTCACTTGCAGAGGTTCCCTAGATAATGCTGCTAAAACTTGCTAGTGATACAACCTAGTACAATTTAGTAAGGACAAATAGAGCCTCCTTAATTTGGTCTTCCAGTAACTAGTTCATGTGGTGAATACCAGTTCAAGCCTTATAGAACTAACTTTATTAACGACAGAGCTATAAGACAAGTAATAAATTAGGAACCAAAAATTCACCTGAGAGTTCAGAGAATTTCAATTTTTACATACCACCGTTTTTTTCTGTTTTACCCGACCTCTGTACCCGATGTGGACAATGCCATCTACAGACTGAAGGAAGAACTGTTGAAAAGATCTATGAGGTCCTGACATGTAAAATGAAGTCCTTCTGTCTCTTAATATTATCAGAGAAAGACTTGGAATAAGGGGAAAATCATTTACTATTAGCACAATTTTATATGTAAAATCCATAAGTAACTTTTGAGAATTTATTACTAAAACATAATTAGAACCCATGTATCCCGGAAGGAAAAGAAGAAACAACAACAACAAAAATCATCTATATTTGATTGAAATTGAAGGATGATTGGTGCTTTTCTCTACTTTTTCATTCTTGTTCTTAATTACCTTCAGGACCAAAAGAAAAAATTAAAAATATGTCATCCAGGAATGTCAAGTTTACTCATACTTTTGTCATTGTTGTTAATAAAAACACTTAGAAGCCAACAGCACACATGCACACATTCTATTTCTGAGAAAAGTTTTGTTGCTTTTCTCAAAGTAAAGTTTGTATGAAACTTAAAACTTTTTTGTCTTTATCACATTGTGCCTTTGTCCTTGCCCCTCTTTGAGGATATACACATGTATATATCATCACTTCATGTAGAAAAGAGATGGTACTGTGAAGAGCTGATATTGCACATGTATGCATAATCATTAACAAGGAGATGGATGGCAAGCCTAAGAACTTATTTACCTATTACTCTCCAGAGTAGTTGGTTCCTGATTACTTTTAAAGGGGAAGGTAGTCCCAAACTTATATCCCTCAGCTGGGCTCCTTCTCCACAAATACTGGTTACACCAAATATCACAAGCCCACTTATTCAAGCAAAATAGCAAACAGAAACCAGAGAAGTGTCTGACTAGAATATGACATAAAATACTGAAGAATAAATGAGCTTTTCATCTGAGTTTCATCTGACAGTGAGTGTTCAAACAAGGAATGAGCACGCAATCTCACTCAGAGCAGATCTAGTCTTAGAAGTCTCTAGAATTTCAAGCAAGTCCAAAGACAAGACAGGCCTGACCTTCCATACACACATGCCCTTCCAAAGTCTTTCTTCATTAACCCCCCGGAGTTTCCTCTGCCCATGCTTCTCTCTCAGTAATGCCTCTCAAGTCTCTGAAGAGGATTGAGATAAGTCCGTGAGCCATGTAGGCACCTTTGTACTTGGCATTTTTGGTGTCAATCAAGAGGCAGGACAGGAACAATTAAGGTAATATTTATAAAGCGCTTTGCAAACTTCAAATCTGTAAATGCTGTTAGTATGATGTCTCTTCATCAAATAAAGTTACTTGAACAGATAAAGTGGATTTTTAAATTCAAGTGTAGAACTCCTTTATCTCTATTAAATTAAATCTCCTTCCATTCAACTCTCCCATTGTTCTGACCTGTCGACAATGCTTTGGATCCTGGCTCTGTCATCCAGTATGGTAGCAGTGTCTGCCAGTTTCAAGTCATCTGAAAATTCCCTTTGCCTGCCTTCTATGTCTTCATCCAAGGCACTGATAAAAATGCTGACTAGGACAGGACCAAGGACAGATTCCTGGCATACACTGCTAGGGAGCTTCCTCCAATCTGACAGTCACCCATTAAGGACCAATCTTGGGGCTCAGCCATTCAACCATTTCCAAATCCAGCTAACCACATTATCATCTAGTCCATATTTGTCCATCTTCTCCCCAAGGGCAGCACTGGAGGCTTTGTCAGATTCTTCGTTGGAATCCAGGTTTACTGTATCTACAGCATTCTCCTGATCCATGAGCTCAGTTATAGTGTCAAAGAAGGAAGGTTCATCTGGCATGACCTCTTTCTGATGAGGTCTTGATGGCCTTTATACAACCACTTTTCCCTTTCAAAATGCTCACAAACCATTTCTTTTATAATGGGTTTTAAATTTTTTTTTCCGGGAGGCAAAAGCAAAATTTATTGAACCATAGACTGCAGATTCATCCATCTTCCCTTTTAAATAAATATTGGAACATTTGTCCTCTAGTTTTATGGGACCCACTGCAGTGATGAAGACATTCATTGATCTACACTAGAAGCTCAGCTTCAGCACCTTAATGTTTGGCTATTGCAACAGTCCAGGTATGACACGACCTCTGGGCCCTTACTTCCCTGAGATTCTATGATTAATGTAACCTTTTTTTTCTTTACCAGAAAAATATTTCAGTATTAGAACAGGCCCTGCAAAAGGAACCTCTGCCTAGGAACTAATGATGCCCTTCATTCCTAATGCTCATTGGCTCTCTCAACTCTGAGGTTGCCTAACCCTGGGGCAGACAAGAGAGTGTAAATTCTTAGTCTGGGAGATGTGGGGGGTGGTTCCCATGAAGTGAGGGCCATCCTGACTGTTATATCTCTGAGTCCCTCAGCCTCATCTTATCTCCAGGATGCTGTGTGTCTTGCTGCCCAAGGGCTTCTGGACAGAGGTTCTGGCTGTGACCCTACTGGTGCTGACTTCCCAGGTGGCTGCAGGAAGACATGCTCCAGGTAAAGAGCAGCAGCTTCCCAGAAAGCACAGGTGGGGCCCAAGGGAGCACTCCTCTTTCTAAGCCCAGACCAAAGGAAGGACTTGGGACAGGATGATCCTCAGATAGATGGACAGTAAATGAATCTGTTTTCAGGCTCTGCTCCCAACTAACTCTTCCTTTGGCCCTCACTTCTTTTACCCCTTTTCTTCACGGTTCAGGGACTTGATGCAACCCCCCTCCAAGAGCTGAGTGCTCCAGGCAGTTTGTCAATAATCTGTTATGAAGCAGCTACCGTCTGCCAGGCACTGTGCTAATGCTAACGATAGAAAGAAAGGCAAAAGAAAGTTCCTGTTCTCAAAATGCTCCCAGTCTAATGGGGGAGACAACAGGACAACGACTGTACAAACAAGACAGATAAAGGATAAATGGGACATAATCAAGAGAGGGAAGGCACTGACATTAAGGGGCATCAGGAAAGGCTTCCTGTAGAAGGTGGGAGTTGAGCTGATCCTTGAAGTCAGTCAGGGAAGTGAGGAGGCAGAGGTGAGGGAGAAGAGGATTCTAAGCATGGGGGACAGCCAGAGAGGGCGCAGAGTGGGGAGATGGAGAAATATATGGGGGAAGAACAAGAAGACCAGTGTCACTGGATAGCAGAATGCTGGGGGCCTGGGAATGTAAAGTGTAAGAAGGCTGGAAACGTAGGAGGGGGCCAGGTTGTGAAGGGCCTTGAAGGCCAAGCAGAGGATTTTATATTGGATCCTGTGTGTGATAGGGAATCCCTGGATCTTGTTGATTAGGGGATGGCATGGGCAGAGCTGCCAGGGTCTCCCACCCCCATCTAAACTTTTTTGTCCCACTAAACATCTTCCCAGAGTCTGCCCAAGCTGCTAGAAAGGTTTCAATTTGGCTGTTATTTGGGAAAGAAGGGGTAGATTTTCCTGGATTAATTTCCCAGGTATGGTTTCAAGGCCAGTGAAGCTGGAGTTGGGGACCACCCCTGGTTTTCATGAATAACAGCCCGGTGCAGTAGGGGAAGGTCTCCTCATCCATCCCTCAGAGGCAGGTTAGAGGCAGACACTGGGCTGGAGGGACCAAGGGGATGGACCCAGACTGGCTTTTCTCCTATCTTCATGATCCCTTGTTCATGGGCTGAGAAAAGAGGTGCAGGCACAATGTTCCCCAATTCCCCACTACCCTGGACCAGGCAGGGCTTGTCCTCTCTGCCCCCTGTCTGTCAGTGTCATCTCTGGTCTCCACACCACTGCTGCTCTCCCTGAAGCTGGGGTCTGGATCAAGGGGTCTCTGCCACGACCTATCGGTGAGTGAGATCCTTTGTCCTCGGCAGGGAGGGAGCCTTCTGGGATGGGACACAATCCTCTTCCAGCTGGTGTAAGTATTGTGGGGGAGCAGATAAAAGCCCCTCTGGCACTGTCCATATTATTTACCCTCCAGCCTGGCCTGGCACCTGGCCAATCACAGTCTCCCTGGGATCCTAACCTGCTCTAGAGCTGTCCTCCAGGATCTGACCCACTTTTGAGCTTTTTCATCTGCTCTGCCCCTGCCACATGTAGCCCCCATTCTCCAGGGCTGAGCAGGAGAGAAGGGGCCTTCTAGAGACAGTGTGTCAGGGCATGAGCAAGAGAAACCCAAGGGCAGTGGGATCTCCCAGTCCTAGCAGGGTGGTGGCTGCTTAACCCAGCTGACAACTCCAGGAACACCCTGGTATCAGCCATGAATGTACTGAGTGTGTGCTGCCCCCATGTGGACAATCCTCCAAACTACACAATATTGAAAGCCTCCCAGCTAGAACTCAAACTTTTATTTTTTTTTTCCTTTATTTATTTTTAGTTTACCACACACGGTTCTACATAGTTTTGAGTTCCAGTTTTTCTCCCCTCCCTCCCCCCTCCCTCCCCAAGACGGCATGAAGTCTCATATAACTGTCATGTATAACTTCGCATTGAATTAATTTATGCTCTAGTCAAGTCGTGGAGAAGAATTTTGACCAATGGAATGAATCATGAGAAAGAAGAAACAGAACCAAAAAAAACAAAACAAACAAAAAAAAAACCCCAAAACCAAAAACAAAAGAGAAGCAGAAAAGGTGAGCATGTAGTGTGCCTCACTCTGTATTCAAACTTCGCAGTTCTTTCTCTGAATGAAGATAGCATTCTCCATCGTGAGTCCCCTGGAGTTGTCCTTGCCCCTTTAGGTTGCTGAGAGAAGCGCAGTATGTCAGGGTTGGTCCTCACGGAATCCACATATCTGTGGCTGTGCACAACGTTCTCCTGGCTCTGCTCCGCTCACTCAGCATTATGTCGTGTAGGTTTTTCCAGGTTGTTATGAAGTCTGCATCATCCCCATTTCTTATGGCACAATAGTATTCCATCACCTTCATATACCACAGCTTGTTCAGCCATTCCCCAATTGATGGGCATCCCTTTGCTTTCCAATTCTTGGCTACCACAAAGAGAGCTGCTATAAATATTCTTGTACATATGGGTCCTTTTCCCGCTTGCGTGATTTCTTTGGGATACAACCCTAGAAGTGGTATTACTGGGTCAAAGGGTATGAACATTTCTATAGCCCTTTGGGCATAGTTCCACACCGCCCTCCAAAATGGCTGGATCAGCTCGCAACTCCACCAGCAATGCAACAATGTTCCAATTTCCCCACATCCTTTCCAGCATTATCATTCTCCTGATTTGTTATTTTAGCCAATCTGACAGGAGAGATGTGGTATCTAAGAGTTGTTTTGATTTGCATTTCTCTAATCAGCAGCGATCCAGAGCATTTTTCCATATGCCTGTAGATAGCTTTAATTTCTTCCTCTGAAAACTGCCTGTTCATATCCTTTGACCATTTCTCAATTGGGGAATGGCTTGTATTCCTATATATTTGGCTTAGCTCCCTGTATATTTTAGAAATGAGGCCTTTATCAGAGATACTAGTTGCAAAGATTTTCTCCCAATTTTCTGCTTCCCTCCTAATTCTTGTTGCATTGGCTTTTTTTGTACAAAAACATTTCAATTTGACATAATCAAAATTATCCATTTTGCATTTTGTAATGCTCTCTATCTCTTGTTGGGTCATGAATTCTTTACTTTTCCACAAATCTGATAAGTAAACTATTCCTTGCTTTCCCAAATTACTTAGAGTATCAACTTTTACTCCTAAATCATGAACCCATTTTGACTTTATTTTGGTATATGGTGTAAGATATTGGTCTATGCCTAGTTTTTGCCCTACCATTTTCCAATTTTCCCAACAGTTTTTGTGAAATAGTGAATTATTAGCCCAGAAACTGGCTTCTTTGGGTTTATCGAAGAGTAGATTGCTAAACTTGTTGATTTCACCTACTTGTGTACCTATCCTATTCCACTGATCCACACCCCTGTTTCTTAACCAGTACCAGGCAGTTTTGATGACTGCTGCTGTGTAGTACAGTTTAATATCTGGTGTGGCTAAACCACCATCCCTAGCATGTCTTTTCATTAATATCCTAGATACTCTAGACCTCTTGTTTTTCCAAATGAATTTTGTTATTATTTTGTCCAGCTCAGTAAAAAAAATTTTGGTAGTTCGATTGGTATGGCACTGAATAGATAGATTAATTTAGGTAGAATTGTCATTTTTATTATATTAGCTCGGCCTAACCATGAGCAACTGATATTTCTCCATTTATTTAGATCTGATTTTATTCGCGTGAAAAGTGTTTCATAGTTATGTTCATATAGGCCCTGGGTTTGTCTTGGCAAATAGACTCCCAAATATTTTATAGTGCCTTCAGTAACTTTGAATGGAATTTCTCTTTCTATCTCTTGCTGTTGGGCTTTGTCAGTAATGTATAGGAATGCTGAGGATTTATGTGGGTTTATTTGATATCCTGCAACTTTGCTAAAGTTGTTTATTATTTCAAGTAGTTTTTTACTTGATTCTCTAGGATTCTCTAGATAAATCATCATACCATCTGCAAAAAGTGATAATTTAGTTTCTTCTTTTCCTATTCTAATTCCTTCAATTTCTTTTTCTTCTCTTATTGCTACAGCTAATGTTTCTAGAACCAAATTGAATAATAGGGGTGATAATGGACATCCTTGTTTCACCCCTGATCTTATTGGGAATGCATCTAGTTTATCCCCATTACAAATAATGCTTGTTGATGGTTTTAGGTAGATGCTATTTATAATTTTGAGGAAGGTTCCCCTTATTCCTATGCTTTCTAGTGTTTTTAATAGGAATGGGTGTTGTACTTTGTCAAAGGCTTTTTCTGCGTCTATTGAGATGATCATATGGTTTTTGCTAGTTTTGTTGTTGATATGGTCAATTATGCTAATAGTTTTCCTAATATTGAACCAGCCTTGCATTCCTGGAATAAATCCTACCTGGTCATGGTGTATTATTCTCGTAATGAGTTGCTGCAATCTTTTTGCTAATATTTTATTTAAAATTTTTGCATCAATATTCATTAGAGAAATTGGTCTATAATTTTCTTTCTCTGTTTTAACTCTACCTGGTTTAGGTATTAGTACCATATTTGTGTCATAAAAAGAATTTGGTAGGACTCCTTCTTCCCCTATTTTCCCAAATAGTCTGCAAAGTATTGGAATTAGTTGTTCTTTAAATGTTTGATAGAATTCACATGTAAAACCATCTGGCCCTGGAGATTTTTTCCTAGGGAGTTCATTGATGGCATGCTCAATTTATTTTTCTGATATGGGGTCATTAAGAAATTTCACTTCCTTCTCTGTTAGTCTGGGCAGTTTATGTTTTTGTAGATATTCATCCATATCTCTAAGGTTGTCAAATTTATGGGCATACAGTTGGGCGAAATAATTCCTAATTATTGTTTTGATTTCCTCTTCATTAGAGGTGACCTCACCCTTTTCATTTTTTATACTGGTAATTTGATTTTCTTCTTTCTTTTTTTTAATCAAATTGGCCAAAGGTTTGTCAATTTTATTGGTTTTTTCATAAAACCAGCTCTTTGTTTTATTTATTAATTCAATAGTTTTCTTGGTTTCAATTTTATTAATCTCTCCTTTGATTTTCAGTATTTCTAATTTGGTATTTAATTGGGGGTTTTCAGTTTGCTCTTTTTCTAGCTTTTTCAGCTGTATGCCCAGATCATTGATCTCCTCTTTCCCTATTTTATTCATGTAGGCATTTAGAGATATAAAACTTCCCCTAAGAACTGCTTTTGCTGCATCCCATAAGTTTTGGTATGTTGTTTCATTATTGTCATTCTCTTGAATGAAATTATTGATTGTTTCTCTGATTTGATCTTTGGCCCACTCACTCTTTAGAATTAAATTATTTAGTTTCCAATTAGTTTTTAGCTTATTTTTCCATGGTGCTTTATTAAAAATGATTCTTATTGCATCATGATCTGAAAAGGATGCATTGACTACTTCTGCTTTTCTGCACTGGATTGTGAGGTTTTTATGCCCTAGTACATGGTCAATTTTTGAGTATGTGCCATGTACTTTTGAGAAGAAAGTATATTCCTTTTTATCCCCGTTCAGTTTTCTCCAGAGGTCTATCATATGTGCCTTTTCTAAAATTCTGTTTACCTCCTTAACTTTTTTCTTATTTATTTTGAGGTTAGATTTATCAAGTTCAGAAAGGGGGAGGTTGAGGTCTCCCAATATTATAGTTTTGCTGTCTATTTCTTCCTGTAACTCCCTTAACCTCTCCTCTAAGAATCTGTATGCCTTACCACTTGGTGCATATATGTTAAGCAATGATATTGCTTCATTGTTTATGGTGCCTTTTAGCAGGATATAATGTCCTTCCTTATCTCTTCTAATTAGATCTATCTTTACTTTTGCTTTGTCTGAGATTAGGATTGCTACACCTGCTTTTTTTACTTTAGCTGAGGCACAATATATTTTACTCCAGCCTTTTACCTTAACCCTATGTGTATCCCCCTGTTTCAGATGTGTTTCTTGTAAACAGCATATTGTAGGATTATGGTTTTTAATCCATTCTGCTATCTGCTTCTGTTTTGTGAGAATGTTCATCCCCTGCACGTTCAGGGTTATGATTTCTATCTGTGTCTTTTTCTCCATCCTAATTCCCCCTGTTTATGCTTTTATTTCTCCCTTTCCCCTTCTCCTCCCCAACAAAGTTTTGCTTTTGACCGCCGCTTTCCTCAGTTAACCCTCCCTCTTTATTCCCCTCCCTTATCTAACCGTTACCCACTTGCTACTTCTCCTCTTCCTTCTGCCCTCCCCCCTCCCTTTTTCCCCCCTTTCCCTCCCACTTCCCGTAGGACAAGTTAGATTTCTAAACTTATCAGAGTATGTTATTCCCTTCTTGAACTAGATCAGATGACAGTAAAGCTCAAATACTGCTCTTCTCCCTCCCTTCTTTCCCTCTACTATAATATGTTTTTTTGCCACTTCCTTTGGTGTAATTTACCCTTTTCTACAACCTTCTTACCACTTCCCTCATAGCCCTCCCTTTATATCTCTTATTTATATTTTATATCTTTACATCAGTTAATTTATACAGGCATTCACAACCTATGTATATCCCTTTCATTTGTCACAATAGTTGTACCATTCACAAGAATGACTTATATATGTATATGTATATATATACATAAAAAACATACATAAGATGATATAATCCCACATAAAGATGTAAACAACCTAAGCTTATTGGTTAATGAAGTTTGTGGGGTTTTTCCCCGGTTACCTTTTTATGTCTCTCTTGAGGTTTGTATTTGGAGATCAAATTTTCCATTGAGTTCTGGCCTTTTCATCAGGAAGGTCTGGAATTCCCTTATTTCATTGAATGTCCATCACCTTGCCTGGAAAATTATGCTTAGTTTTGCTGGGTAGTTGATCCTTGGTTGTAGTCCCAGCTCCTTTGCCCTTCGGAATATCATATTCCAATTTCTCCTGTCTTTTAATGTGGAAGCTGAGAGATCCTGCGTGGTCCTGACTGTAGTTCCACGATATTTGAATTGCTTCTTTTTGGCTGCTTGCAGTATTTTCCCCTTAAGTTTATAGCTCTGAAATTTGGGTATAATATTTCTTGGTGTTTTCAGTTTGGGATCTCTTTCAGGGGGTGATCGGTGAATTCTTTCAATGACTATTTTGCCCTCTGGTTCTAGGACCTCTGGGCAGTTGTCTTTGATAATTTCTTCGAAGATACTGTCAAGGCTCCTTTTTTCATCGTGGATTTCCGGTAGACCAATAACTCTCAAATTGTCTCTCCTGGATCTATTTTCCAGGTCAGTTGTTTTGCCAATCAGATATTTCACATTTTTTTCTATTTTTTCATTCTTTACATTTTGTTTTATTACTTCTTGATGCCTCATAGATTCATTAGCTTCCACTTGCTCAAGTCTAATTTTAAATGAGTTAGTGTTTACATTTTGCTTTTGAGCCTCCATTTTCAATTGGTTGATTTCACCTCTCAGGGTGTCCTTTTCTCTCTCTAGATTCTGAATCTCCATAGCCATTTCGCCAATCTTATTCTTTAGGGACTTGATTTCGTCAGTGGATTTTTTCTCCCTTTTTTCCATTTTTTCCATATTTTCTTTTAGCTCCCTAATTTGGTTTTTAAAATCCTCTTTTAGCTCTTCCAGCAGTGCTTTTTGGGCTGGAGACCAGATCATATTAGCTTTTGAGGTATCTGATGTATCTACCGTGTCATTGCTATCTTCTTCTACGTCGATATTTTGATCCTGCCTGTCTCCATAAAAAGAATCTATTGTCCTCGGTTTTTTTGTGTTCTTCTTCATGTTGGATTGCCTTTTGCTGGCGTTAGAACGAATTTCTATCTGTGAGTCTCAGGGCTTTCTGTCCCAGCTTTCTTATTCTGGGGGTTGTGAGTCTAAAATTATAACCTTCAGTTTCCTGAGGTGTGGGGGAGGGGTCTGGCTCCCTGGCGTCTCACTCCCTATGGGTGCTCTCCAGCACTTGCTTTTCAGCAATGGTCTCAGCCGTTTGTTGTTTGAGCTGATGACTGGCGCTTCCCCTGGGGGAGCAAGGTTACGTCTGGGCTCCTGGCTTGGCCCCCTGCCGACTCTTCCCCTCTGGGACTAATAAGCTTCTAGTATTTGTCCTGTGAAGCCCTGCTACTCTCTCCTCTGTTTCAGTTCTCTTTTTTTTTTTTTTTTTTTCCCCGAGGAATTCTCTGGGTGAGGGGGGGAGGGGTTAGAGCCGCTTACCTAGCCATTGAGTCTTCCGGAAGTTCAAGAGGCCGAGATCCTGGGTTTTGCAAGCGTCAGAACTGGGTGTTTTCGCGGCTGGTGGCGTTGCGCTGCCTCTCGTCGCTCCCAGAGACTGCCGTCCTGTGTTGGGAGGCCTGGGGATCTCTGCCGGTTTCGGGCGCCCAGCTTTCTCCCAGCTCGTCTCCCACGTGGATTTCCCGGCCAGCCGCTTCCGCCTTGGTCTGGAGCAGCCCCGCACCGAGCACTCTCCGCGCCTGCAGGTTCGTTCCTCTGGCCTTTCAGACTCTCCCGGCTCGGAAATTTGCCCCACGCAGACCGCTCGCGGTTTCTGACTCTCTCGAATCTGCTCAAATTCACTTTTTTATGGGAATCTGACAGACCTTGTGAGAGAGCTCCGGTAAGAGGCTGCCTTCATGCGGCCATCTTGGCTCCGCCCCCAACTCAAACTTTTATTAAGCCCTGGCTATGTGCCAGGCACTGTGTTAACAAAGAAAGGTAAAAGTCCCTGGGGATGACACCATGGAAATAACTGTGTATAAAAGCAAGTTATATTCAGGATGCTTTGGGAATAACAAACAGAGGGAAGGCACTGGAATAATTAAGGGGGATTGGGAATCTTCCTAGAAGATGGGATTTTAGTTGGGACGGGAAGGAAGCCAGGGAAGTCACGAGTCAGATATGGGAAGGGAGAGCATTTCAGACATGGGGACAGCCAGAGGAAATGCCCAGAGTTGGGAGATGGAGTGTCTGGCAGGAGGCACTGCAGGAAAGCCAGTGTCACTGGATCACAGGGTACATGGGTGGGGGAGGAGGGATTCAGGGGTAAGGAGACTGAAAAGGTAGGAGGGGCCAACATGAGAAGGACCTTGAAGGCCAAACACAATTTTTAAATTTGAAGCTGGAGGTGGTAGGGAGCCACTGGAGTTTATTAAGCAGGTGAGTGACAGGGTCAGATCTGTGCTTTAGGGAGATCCATTAGATAGTTGAATGGAGGATGGACTAGAGGGGGAGATCGTGGAAGCAGGCAGACACACCAGCAAGCTATTGCAGTAGTGCAGGTGGAAGGTGCTGAGGGTCTGCATCAGGGCCATGCAGGGTCAGGTGTATACAAGATTTTACAAGGGCAAAATTGCCAAGTTTTGGCAAGAACAGATTCAGTATGGGTGATTAGGGTGAGGATAACCCTGTGACTGTGAGCCGAGGTGACTGGGAGGATGATGGCACCTCTACATAACAGGAAGAGAATCCATGTGTGTGAGAGAATGACCACAGAGAAGGTCAAGCACAAGGAGAAACTAAGGGACTGTGAATAGCCTTTGGCTTGGGCTCGGGTCTCATGTGGGTAGAAGTTGGAAAGAAGGCTAGAAAGGGATATGCGGGCAGAGGTGGAGAAGGCCTTGATTTCTAGGCTAAAGAAGTCCTTTATCTAAACGGCAATGGAGAGTCATGGGGTCTGCTGGAGCCTCTGGAGAGGAGATTTTAAATCAAAGAAACCAATTAGGAGGCCACTGCAGATGGTGAAGCTTGACCCATCATGCCTGGCCTCTGGAGCTCTCTCTTAGTTGCCAAAGCCAATGGTCTTTTCTCAGGCTTCCTTCTTCAGGAACTTTCTGCTGAATCTGACCCTGACAGCCTCCCTCCACTCCTGGGTATTCTCTCCTCTCTGGGTTTTTGTGACTCTGCTCTCTCTTGGTTCTCTCCTTACCTGTCTGGTCACTTTCTCAGTCTCCTTAGCAGGTTTATCATCCACATCCTATGCCCTAAATGGGGGTGTTTCCTAAGGCTCTGTCCTGGGCCCTCTTCTCTCCTCTTTGTAACTTCCTCAGCTCCCATAGAGTTCATTCCCATTTCTGTTCAGATGACTCCAAGGTCTGTGTTTTCTTCCTAGTGCCTGTCCAGCATTACCCGCTGCCTCCTGGATATTTCAGGCCCTATGTCTCTAAGCTCTCTTAAACACAACATGTCCAAAATGGAACTCATTGCTTTTCCCCCAAACCCATCCCTCTTTTAGACTTTCCTATTCCTGATGAACATAATGCAATTCTTCTCATCTCATGGTTCATGACCTTGGTTTTATCTTCAGTGCCTCGCTCTACCTCCCCCTCTCCCCCCACAGAGTCACTGCCATAACCTTTCTTACATGTGGTGGGTAAAACATGAAATGACTAAGGGAACAAAGGGTCAAGCTTTTGTGCATATTGATTTATTAGCAATGTATGCCGATTACTCCACAAACTGGGACCAGACTTGCTTAGCTTAGGCCTGGACCCTGAACATAGGATGAGACAGACGTTTATATATTAAAAACAAGGAATCACATAAGGCCAATGAATTAAAAGGAAACAAAAGAACATTAGGTAACTTGAATTCTAATTGGAGGAAGGACTAGGGACTTTCCAAGTTGGAAGAGGGAGCGCAAAAAGGTGCAATTCCCTGAAATTAGAAAGAGGTGCCCCCCCCCCCCCCCCCCCGCCAAGGGTCTGTGAACACTGAAAGGAGCATGGAAACACTGAGTGACTGAATAGAAGGGGGCCAGATTTCAGATAAGACAGATGGGCAGCTTGGGATGTACAATTGTGACAAAACTCCCTGCTTCAGTCTCCAAATCTGCCCTTCTTTGTGGTCCCCACAACCTCAGGCCTTGGTTAAGGGTCTCTAAGCAGCAGGAGAGCTGGTCCATCCTCCAGCCATGCATCACTAGGTCCAAACACTGAAATAAGGTTTTCTCCCACTTCCCACAATTGAACACAATTTCTCACAAGACAGAAACTGGTCTGTTCCCATAATGGGATAGAAAGGGAGCTGAGCTAGCTCCAGAACTGAGTCACAAGATGCAGTCAGTGGGGTTCACTCAGTTCCCATAATTCATCACCTGCTGAACTAATCTCCTCAATTTCCTCCCACATACAACCCTTTCTGCTGCTCTGGCCACCATGTGAGCAGACCCTCATCATCCCTCACCCAGATTATTATGATGGCCTCCTAATCGCTGTTCCTGTCTCAACTCTCTATTCACTCCAGACCATCTGTCACACACCTAAAAATGTATTTTTCCTCAAGAGCAAATCTGACTAAGTCACTCTTCTCCTCGATAGACAGCACTGGCTCCCTATTGCTTCTATGATCAGTTAGACCTTCCTCTGTTTATTCCTTCATGATGTGGCTGGAACCCTCTCTTATATGACAGTCCTCCTCTTTGTGTACTCTGTGATCTGCCCAAACTGGCCTTTTCCTTGCAGACTGAACCCACCTCCCACCTCTGGGCCTTTGCCCAGGCCATCCCCCATTCCTGGAATCCACTCCCTCCTTCCCTCTGCCTCGTGGATCCTCTCTTCCTTTAAGGCTCAGCTCAAGCACTATTATCTAGGTGAAGCTTTTCCTGATCCCCCCCCAAATGCAGTGTCTTCCCTCCTTCCCTACCTTCTACTCACTTGGACTCATGCTGGCTGTGCTTTAATGGACACTTGTCTCTCCCATTTGAATGTAAACCTGGGGATGGTTCCCTTCTTTATATTTATGTTCCCAACAGCTAACATAGTATCTAGCACACAGTCAGCACTTAATAAATGCCTGTTGATAGACTGATTCTCTTCAGGAAGTACAGCAGTGCACAGAGAAGGAAAGACTGTTAAGTATAAGGGAAAGCAAGGAATTCATGAGTTGGGGTGGGAGGGGGGAAGGGCATGGAGGTTGTTCACATGTTTGGAGGTAGGAGACGAAATGCTGAGTTTGGGGAGCAGCCAGTAGGTCAGTTTGACTGAATTGTATGTGAGGAGGGACAAGAGGAGATGCTGCAAAGATAGGCTGGACTCAGAGTGGGGAGGGCTCTGCATGCCAAGGTTGAGGTTTTGAAATTTCTCCAAGGGTCCATAGGGAGCCACTAAAGGTTCTTGAGGGGGTGAGTTCAGTGGTCAGGCTTAGACTTCTTAAAAATTACTTTGTCCTTTGTGGAGTGGACAGATAAATGACATCAATCAGTCAATAAGCATTAATTTAGTGCTTCCTGTGTGCCAGGCACTGTGCTGAGAGCTAGTTTACACATAAGAACAGTCATTTCCTGCCCTGGAGGAGCTCACATTCCAGGAGGAGGAGGAGGAGGAGGGTACAAGCCATGCCCGGGAGGGGTGATGGGGGAGGGGCCCTGGTCCACAGTCACAGAATTGTCAGCAGAGTCACACACACACAGCAGATCTCCAAGCCCTTTTCAGTAAGGAGGGTAATATTGATGTGATTAATGTCCTCTGGTCAAAGGGGAGAGGGGGGCGTGACCTCCAGGGTCATGGGAGTGTGGGGAGGGTCTGTCACCAGCCCGGGTCTCTGCAGAGGGGCTGGGGGAGGGGGATACAAAGATCCACTGGAGGATGAGGATCAGAGAGTGAGTTAGACTGGGGTGCGGAGGACTTGGGGAGGCTGTTGGGTAAGATTCCCTGGGAGTGTTTGCACCAGGCTGGGTGTGGCTGAGAGGCAGCTGTGACGCAGCAGGCAGACAGGACCGGTCCGGAACCTGAAGGTCTGGGTTCTAGTCCTGCCCCCATTCCAGATTTGCGGTGTGACCTCGGAAAAGTCGCTTGCGGTCTCTGGGCCTCAGAGGGGCTGTGGCAGAGCATGCGCAGGAAGGGCAGCGGGAGGTGGGCCACGTTCTCGTTGGTCAGGCCCACGTTATGGTTCTGGATGCGAGGCCGGGGTGTCCGTCACTGCTGACCGTCCTCCCGGTGTCCCCCAGAGCACTTCACGGAGCAGCTTAAGGCCGAGTGTCACTTTGTGAACGGGACGGAGAGCGTGCGGTATGTGCTGAGATTCATCTACAACCGCGAGGAGTTTGTGCGCTTCGACAACGCCGTGGGGGAGTTTGTGGCGGTGACGGAGCTGGGGCGGCGCAGTGCTGAGTATTTGAACAGAGACAAGGATTACCTGGAGGGCAGACGGACCGCGGTGGACTGGTTATGCAGGCACAACTACCAGGTGGTGCCCTTCTTACTGCGCGGGCCCTGTGAGTGCGATCCCCGGCGGAGGAGAGGGGAGACCAGGGGAGCCCAGCAGGGACCCGGGGAGAGGGAGGAGGGAGCGGGGGAGGGGGCAGAGCAGGGAGCGCAGAGGGAGGGGAGGCAGTGATGGGAGTGGGCAGGTGGGGAGGACAGAAGGTGGGGGGGGATCACAGGAGGAGAAGCAGGAACGGGGCCCCCAGAGCAGGGGAGAGACGAGGGGGAGCAGGGATGAAGGGAGGGGGAGATGATGGATTGGGAGAGAGGAGGAAGGGAGGGGACCAAGAGGGGAGGAGCAGGGGAGGGAGGTCGGGGGAAGGGAGAGATGGGGGACAAAGGGGAATGAAGAGGAGGGAAGACGTATGGGGGAGGGGATTGGGATGGAGGGAGAAGGAAGGAGGGAGGAGAGGGAGAAGAAAGGCAACAGATGAGGGGGAGGAATCAGGAGCAGAAAAACTGGAGATGAGTGAAGGGGAAGAGGGAAGGGATAGAGGGAAGGGGGAGAGACCCTCCTGTAGCAGCATGAATGTTGGTTCCTTGAGTCCTTTTTCCTCAGTCAGATTCAGATTTTTTCCCTCCTCCTATTTTAATGGGGATAACTTGCATTGGGAACAGGCCATAGACCCTTCACCACTAAATAACGCCCATTCATACAATGCTAAGTGGTTAAGAGGCAGCCAGGTAGGGCAGTGGTTAGAGCGCCAGGCCTGGAGTCATGTTGCTGAGTTCAAACCTGGCCTCTGACACTTACTAGCTGGGCAAGTGGCTTTGATGAGGTCAGAGCTGGGAGAGCTGGTTCATCAGATGTGAAAGGATTCCCTTAGACCTTCCCTGTAGCCAAGGGGAGCTTTATTGACCCAAAAGCAGCGGGCCTGAGACTTAGCAAGGAGCCAAACAAAGGCACTGATGTAGGGAAGGGACCAGACTTGTAGAGACAAAAAGCTACACAGCCTGTAGGATGATTTTAGGGCTTCTTGTGGGCATTGGAGATTTAGGGATAGGACAAAACTCACAGGGTAAGGATAAGATAAGGGAGTCCGGACCGGACACAAGATAAGGGGAGGAGACTTTGGGGTGCCAAGGAGAGACACTCATCCCTTAGGGTACCTGTGTATTAAGATACATTAGGGCATCCCCAGGAAAAAGGCAATTTAGTCCTTAGGGCACTGTTTGCACCCACATCAACTTAACCCGGTTTGCCTCGGTCTCCTCATCTGTAAAATGAGCTGGAGAAGGAAATGGCAAACCCTCCATTATCTTTGCCAAGAAAATCCTAAATAAGGTAACAGAGAGTTGTACACAGTTGAAAAATGATAGAACAGCAACAAAACAGTTAATACAAAATTAAATCCCCCAATTCCTGAGTGCCCAGGCTTCATGAACCTTTTTAAGTTATCAATAAAACTGTCCCTTTTTTATTCCTGAATCTAAGCTCAGCAGAGACTTCCCATGCTCTGCCCTCTCCTGTCTCAACCACATTCTCTTCCTCTCTTCACCCTCCAGCCTTCTCTGATAATACAGAACCTTACACCTGAGGCCTCATCACTGAAATTGTCTTGCTCCAGGGACCCAGACATGTTTCTGCTTCTCCCAGGGCCCCTGGACTCTGGGTCAGGATGCTCAGGTTTCTACTGGGCCTAGGTGTTCCCCACAGTTCCCCTGATTCATAATTTCTTCAGTGGATTGATAGCATCTCTTAATATTTGAGCTAGAAATCTTTCTGAAAATAGGTTATTACCTACCCTTATGATCTGCTTTGGAAATGATCCATTATAAAGTAGCTATTTACAATGAGAAATCTTGCCTGCTAATTTCTTCCCATATCACTGAATCCTGATGAGCTGGGGCTGTGATAATTCAGCACCATGGACTCCCCCCACCTACTTCCTGCTAGTTCAGGGGCAGCTTAAGTGTCTACCAAGATGCGCATTTCTGGCCCTGGGGAGGAGAGGAGGCCTGAGCTTGGTTATGGATCAGGTGACAGAGGTGGGGGCTGGACTAGAAAGACCTGCTCTGGCTCCCTGACTCAAGGTCTTTCTTCTTTCTTCCAGTTGAGCCCGAGGTGATTGTGTATCCATCAAAGACAGCTCCCCTGGGACACCACAACCTGCTTGTCTGCTCTGTCACTGGTTTCTATCCTGGGGACATTGAGGTCAGGTGGTTCGTGAATGGGCAGGAGGAGACAGCTGGGGTTGTGTCCACAGGCCTGATCAGCAATGGAGACTGGACCTACCAGATCCTGGTGATGCTGGAAATGACCCCCAAGCGTGGAGATGTCTACACCTGCCAAGTGGAGCACTCCAGCCTTCAGAGACCTGTCATCCTAGACTGGAGTGAGATAGAGCTCCTTCACCCTCCAGTTCTAACATTGCTCAGGACATGGAGCTAGCTCTGAGGTCCCCTCAGTGTGTGTCCTTTGCCCTCATTTCTTCTGCCCTGGGCTGATACCAACCCCATGTGGTGCTACCCACCCTCCCCTCTTTCCCCAGCACAGCCCCCTCATGGGAATGCTGAACTAAGAGCTATGGAGACCTAGAACCTTGTCAGCCTCCTCACTGGCCTCCTTCTGGGACTCTGTGTTCAGCCTATAGACCCCTTTCTCCTGGGGTAGGGGAACTAGGCTTTGGGGTGGATTGATGTCAGTGTCCCCTGGTGAGCTTTCACTTCCTGAGTCCTGAAAGGCCCCTCCCACATCTGTCCCTTCCCTTCTTAGACAGGGTTTAACCACCTTCTCAGGCTCCCCTCAGACCCATCTGCTCCCCACACAGGCCTGGTTCCTGGAGGGAAGGTTTTGACCCCTGCTGTCTCTTCTCCCCAGGAGCACAGTCTGAATCTGCCCAGAGTAAGATGCTGAGTGGAGTCGGGGGCCTCGTGCTGGGGCTGATCTTCTTTGGGGTTGGTCTCATTGTCCACAGGAGGAGTCAGAAAGGTGAGATAGTCTGGGGAAAGTCCTGAGCCCCCTCCCCTCCCTGACCTTCTCCAGGAGAGTGAGAGAGGATATTTAATTGTGCTAGAAATCTGGCCCCAGGTCAGGGGTGAAGGGGTGGTCTGGCTCTGGCTTCAGCTCTTCCTCCTCAGGTGGTGAACAGGCCAGATCCCAGGGCTCAGGGGTCTCAAGGAATCTCATATTCACTACTAGAGACAGTCTTGGGAGGGGTCTCAGGTTCCAGCCTTTAGCCCCTCCCCCTGCCACTCCCCCTCTACCCATCTGCTCACACAGTTGTAAATGCTTCCTCTGTGGTATCAGGTACTGGGCTAAGCAGTATTATGAGCCCCCTGTGCCACAGTGCTCAGAACCACGGTGGCCTTTGCTTCAGTGGCTCTAGAATCTACCAGGATTGATATGTCTGTCTTTCTTCCTTTCCCAGGTAATCGGGGTTCACAGCCAACAGGTAAGATCCTTCTACCCAGGTGGGATCAGGGTTCTCATAGCTACATCATCTGTCCAGTGGGGCCTGGAGCCAAGAAGAGACTTGGGGGCCCTCAGTGGGAAGAAGTTGTTCATGGGGGGCTTCAGACCCCCAGGTAGATTCTTACATGCCTGTTCTCTGTCCTCTGCAGGGCTCCTGAGCTGATCTCTGAGACTGTGTCCCCTGGAACTATTGTGTTCCCACAGCCTCCCTCTCACATTTGGAGGCCCCTGCTTCTGCCCAGATCTCCAGGAGGTTAACTCTGCTGACCCCTTCTCTGGAATAGCTCCTTCCCCGTACCTTCAGTTCTGTCTGGACTCTTTGGCATTTCCCCAACAGAGCTTCAGAGACACCCTCCACCCTCCTTTGTTTCTGTACCTTTTTAAATCCATTTTTGTCCCTTGAGCCTTCGCCCTAATAAATGAAAAGACTCAGAATCAACTGGTGTTTGGGGACATGAAGACAAAGTGAGGGGAGCAGAGGAGGAAACTTCATCACTTAGGATCTATAGAATCTGTCAAAGTGTGAAATGCCTCCAGAGGTGCAGATTGCGATCCATCCACACCTTTTCATCCTGGGTGCCTCTTGTCCATTTTCTTCCAGGATTCCTACAGAAGCTGAATAACCAGCCTGCTGGTGGCCTTTCTCTACATATCTTTATGCTACATAGATACCAGTGGCCTTCACAGGCTGTCTGCCCAGAAATCTTTAGCTTTTCTCTGTGATGGGCCTCCCTCATTCTAGTGATAATCTCTGTGATGACTTTCCTTCTACCACTTCTGCTCAGTTCTTCTTTGATGATATGCTGTAGCCTATGCTTGCCTATCATGTGCCTCTCCATTGCACTTTTAAAAAATTAAAGTTTTAGTAATACATTTTGTGTTCATGTTATGTTCATTGCTTAGTATATACCCTACTCCCACTGGCCTTCCCTCGTAACAGAATTTTTACTCAAAAGTTCCATAATCACCGTCACATTGATCACATATAATCCAACAGTGTATGCAACAGTGCATACCCATAGTCTCCCCACTTCTTCCATGAAATGTTTATTTTCTCTTCTCTGTGGCCAAGTTTGTTATCTATGATTCCATAACTTTCAGCATCATCTCCCCTGCTCCTCCATTTTGTAGTCTTGAGGATGTTTCTTTCTTGGTTCTGCTCACACTGTTCGGTATCAGTTCATTTAAGTCTTCCCATGTTTCTCTGAATTTTTTCATTTTTATTGTTTCTTCTGTTGCAACACAATTCCCTTACATTCATGTGCCACAACTTGCTCAGCCCTTTCTCAGTCGATGGCCCCTCCTTTGTTTCTGCTTCTTTAGTAACACAAAGTGTTCCTATGAATATTTTCATATATGTTCATATCTGAAGATTTTTTTCCATCTTTGACCCCCTTGGCTTATATGTTAAGGTGTGGGATCTTAGGATCAAAGGTTATGGAGATGTTGACATTTTTTAACATAATTCCAAATTGTTTTTCACAATTGTTGTACCAGTTCATAGCTCCATATACAGGGCATCAACCTGCCTGTCTTTCTGCAGTCCTTCCCACATTAGCCATTTTCATGTGTAATCACCTTGGAAGATTTGCTGGGGAAGAGGGGAGACCTCAGGGTTGTTTTAATTTCATCTTCTCTGTCTGGGGAGCCACTGCTCTATATTTACTATGCACACATACGCATGCACATAAATATATGTGTAGATATGTACATATGTATATATGTACACATATGTTTACATATAAATACACAGGTATATACATATACACACATGTAAATCATATTCATATACATGCACATGCCTATACACATATACATACATAAGTATGTGTATGTATGCATATGTGTGTATGTGTATACATATGTATGTGTATGCATATATTTTACATATATATGTATCTATGTATATATATGTGCTTATACGTACTACTCTACACTTGCTACTCTGTCTATAGCCATCAGGGAATTCAGCACCCACAGGGTGATCATCAGAACTTTTGTCCAGACCTACAGTATCCTGGGGACAGGGAAAGGACAAGGGACACATAAGAATGGCAGTCAGGTTGGTCCCCAGCCCATAGTAATTGCCCCTAAAATTTCTAGAATAATACTTTAAGTGCTCTCTTCTGTGCTCTAGGATTGGGCAACCACAGACATGGGAGAACCGTTCTGGATCAGGACTGAACTACATCATTAGTTCCTAGACAGAGGTTTCATTTGAAGACTCTATTCCAACACTTAGACTTTCCTGAGGACAAAAGAGAACAGAATTCCTAGAATCTCATGGTCACCAAGGACCTCAGAGGTTACCTCTTCCCTGGATTATTGCCATAGTCTCCTCCTTGGTCTCCTTTTCTCTAGTCTCTTCCCCTTCTTGAATGCATAATGCACAAAAGCATTAAATGGTATTGCTGAAGTATAATAAGTTTGATTATAGCATCCCCTTCTTAAAAACCTCCAGTGGCTTCTTATTGTCCTTAGAATTAAATACTAAGTCCCCCATTTAGCATTTGAAGGCCTTCATAATCTAACCCCAGCCAGGGACCTCTCCAACATTTTGACACCTTCCTGTTCCGTCTTAAAAATAGAACCACCAGATGGCACTGGCAGCCGCACCCAAATGAGCTTTCAGTCATCCTCTGATCTAGGGGCTGGCTGCAGCATGCTGGTACAACTACACCAGCCCAGCCCTCCTCATAACCTTAATCAGTTTCAGGGAGGTATTAGCAGTCTCACTTGGAGATACATCCTCGGTGTGTATAAAGATAAAAACACACAGATTAGTATAAAAGGAGAATAAACATATTAGCCCAGATTAAGCCATAGAGCATCTGGATATGATTCCCAAGAGTCAGGCCAGATCACACTTCCTTTTGGTTCAGATTACTGCCAATGCCATAGGACCCAGTCAGAATGCAGTCAAGGAATACAAACTGGGCTCCTTGCTCTTCTTTCTGGTAAAAAGTCATCCTTCAATTATCGTCTGTGGTAAAACACCCTGTGAAGTCAATTTTGTACAAATTTTGGCCAAGCATATGTTTATATTGGATTTTCTGTGTTTCACAGCTCTGCTGGATTAGAGATGGTAGCTAACCTATAATTCTTTTATATACAACATAAAATAAATAGTGGCACACATTTCATAAGTTAGATGTTCAAATGCATAAATACATAATATTGATTTTATATTTATATTGTATACACAATATGCTCATAGAATATTACATACATATATTATATATAAATATTTTTTAATATCTGACCAATGAAATGCATACAATTATTACTGCCTAAAATGAATGGCAATGAACAGTTACTAATGAATTCCTTAAGGAATTTCTTGGCTATGTCAGTGGAGTCTGCATGAGTGCAAGGGGAGGCTTTTCTCATCCAAAATCTTAGCTTAGATCACAGAGGGCAGATAGAGTGTCAATGATAAAAAGTCAAAAATAAAAAGAATGTAATAATCAATGCAATATTTAGATAATCAAGGGAATTCAACTTGCTGGTTTCCAAATGGTCCCTGTGGTGGACAGCAGGTGTGGTTATTACCCACTGACCAATTCAAAGGCCAAGCTTGTTGGGCAGGAGAAATAATGTTTTTTTTGCTGAGGAGGGTCAATTTGGAGCACTAATTTTTTCTGACTTCCACGAAAACAAGATTCTTCCCAATTTGCTCTTATGAAACAGAGTAGGGCAAGGAAGTACAAGAAGTGCCCTCATGTGTCCAACTGAGAAAAACTTCAGTTTCTCTAATACAGGGAATATGATTCATCATGGTGGCCATATTTTTTTTTCTTTTTATGATCCCTGATCTTGGAAGATGGCCAGATCTAAAAGGCTGGCCAGAGATCCCTGGTCTATGGATAGACAAATGATAACAGAAGTAGGAGACTGAGGACTGGAAAGGGAGGGGAATAAGTATTTCTTAAATGTCTAATGTGGGCCAGGTACGAGCTCAGCCCTCTATAAATATGATCTCATTTGATTGAATGAACCACTACTCCAGTAAAATGGGCCTGCAGGTCATTTCCTCTAGTAATGCCCTAATAAGAGCTCTACAAGCCTTAAAGTTTAAATGTTTGAAGAAGGTAATACACTGGCATCTCCCAGAGAAATCATTGTGGATCTGGGCTCCAGGTGATGTCAAAAATCTTGCTATTTTCTGTATTAGACAAAAATCGTGCACTGCAACAAATGTATATTTTGGATCCATAAATTTGACTATAGTCAGCAACAATACAGACATGATTGAAAGTGTAAAGTCCAACAAATAGGGCAGAGCAGGCATGAGAGTGAAAACAAGCTTTAGGCAGGTTACTGGGGACAGACAGAAGATCCTGTGGCCTGCTGTCCTTTACAGTGTCCTCATGCATCCTGGAATAAGTGGCTATTGGACTTATGGAGAAGGACTCCTTTTAGGTCAAGCCTGGGAGGAAGGAGCTGTGTGTTGATAGAAATAGAGACATGGTGTTCTACACTGCTGGGCATAGAGAGCAGGGGAGTAGGATTTAGGACAGGGCAGTGCATCAGGGATGATATTGACCACTGACAGTGACTGGTTTTCCTGCTTAAAGTGCTGAAAACATGTGAGGTTTTGCTCTTTGGAAGGAGGGCCATGACTGCAGGAGGGACAGCTATTGTCATGGGAAATACCAGGTCCTTTCAGATCCCCTGAGATATACATAGCTATTTAACAAGTACAAACACACCAAATAGACCGCTTTCACTGCTACCCTGTGGGGCCTTGATGGTGGACATCAGGATGGCTCCCAGATGTTCCTAGGATTGGTACTTGTGGAAGCACTGTTTGCTTATCCCCTTGTGCTGCTGCTGCATGTGCATACACTCACAGACAGATTAAAGGAAGCACTAAAAGAGAATTTCAAAGCAAACCAGAGGTAATTCAATCCCCCCACCCATAAAAGCCATTCCATCCTAAATTGACATCTGGCATGTAGTTGCTTAAACATTTTCAGTCTATCAGGTTTCACTCAGGAATCAGTCACAAAATAGTAGCAGTGAAAAGAACTGGAAGAAGTATTTATTCCTTTTGTCCTGTCAGAACATAAAGAAATCCTGAAGCTAAAACCTAGGCAGGGAACTGGATAGGCAGCTGTCCTCAGAGGCTCCCACTGAGATTTTAAAAGTGTCTCCTTAAATTCTGTTGGACCTGATACTTGGAGGAAAGTGTTCAGTGGATCCTTCTCACTTAGATTTGCGCATTTGGATTTTTGGCCTTGGTGCACTAAGAATTCTGGTAGTAATTAGCCACAGTTCTCACACCAGAAGCAGGTCAGTAGTATAAGCCATTCATCAGAAAGAAATAGACAGAGATATGTGACTATGGAATGTCCCTTACAGTAAAGAAATCTTGATCAACGAGACCTGAAGGGGACTTTTTGTCCATCTCGTTTCAATCTTCAGGCATGTTGAGTCTACATATAGTCATGTTGCAGACCCCTATCGTTGTTTTCCTATGATAGAACTATGCCTTTATTTGCCTAGCAGCAAGGACAAAGACAGGGTACATTTGAGCAAAAAAGACAAAAGTGATGAATGATTCCTTTGTTTGAGTAGGTGACCAGTGTGGAAAATTGAGGCAGTCATGTTAAGAGGGAAATAGTGCAAGGAGATGCATGACCACCTTTCTCTTTGCCTCCCCACTGACCCAGGGCCTTCTGTTCCTCTAACGGAGAGCTGCCCTGAGCTTATGGTGAGTATTCCATATACAGTCCAGTTTCAGTGGCAGAATGCTAGCCTACAAACCTGGCAATAGCAATGACCATCAGACACTCGGGGAGGCTCAGCATTCCCAAGCTTCAGATCCCTTAGACTCTTCTGCTCACCCAGGCAAAAGGCAGAGAGACATTGGTCAAATCAGATCAATGGCACCTTCATGTGATCAGCCCAAAACCTCACCCTTTCCTTTGCAGGTACAGCAAAACCAAAGATATAAATGGACTTTGATGGGCTTTGCATTTATTTGTCATTATGATCATGACTCAGACGCACTAATTAGGCCTTCTCTCTTTCCTGTTCTGTACTGGGGTTTCTCTTGCTTTGAAGTCATCAGAAGACAGAGGAAACACTGAATAGAGATACAGCATACCAGATTAAAGTGAAATCTGAGAGGTCATTTAGTCTAACCTCTAGGAGAGATTCCTAGACTAGCCACAAAAAAGGGCAGTTGTTTCTCTCTCTAACCTAAGAACAAATATTCTCATACCAGCAAACAGATATTGAGATCAGACTAAAGGCAGACAAAAAATAAATCAGCTAGACTCTACTCAACAAATCACCCATTCCCTTGTATGCAGAAAAAGAAGTATGTGTCCAACCACAGAATGTGGAAATCTAAAATTCCCTTCCTTCCCTCTCTTAGTCCATAATCCTATAAGTCTAATTCAAAGGTCATCTCCTGCAGGAAAACTTCTCTGATTTCAGTTGTCTGGAATACTCACATCCCTCTGGCTTTGCACAATGCATATTGTACCTTTCCTATGTATTCATTTTTATTACAGTTATATATGTATGCATATATGTGTATAAATGTGTATATATATATATATATATGTATATATAATCTTCATCCCTTGCCACACTGTAACCTCTACAAAGGCTGGCCTTTGTCTTGTCTAATCTCATTATCTCTCCCCAGTGTATCCCACAGTTTGGTACTTTGAACACATCAGGAGCTTAAAAGAGCACTGAAATAGAATTCCCTCCTTCCCGAGTCAGTGGTGTCCCCATAGACCTCTCACTGTCAGTGGCCAGGGATGCCTCTATGAAACTCACATCAATCCATTAAGAAGCATTTTATTAAGGGCCTACAATGGGCTAGGTACTGTCTGGACATCACATGTCAAAAAAAATTATAAATAAAAACTTCCCAAATCTACTAAAAGCAGGGACCAAGGTAAAGAAAGAGAGAATCTATTGACTGTCTTCTCAAGGGGGTTCATAAGGAAGAGTCCCAGGTCTGGCAGAGCCCAAATCCAGAACTCCCATAGCAAAGAAAACATGTTGCAAGTATTGAGAGAGAAGGAGCTCAGGCAGCAAAGAATGGAAGTCAATCACATGAGACCTGGGAACTTCTACTAAAATGAGAAGAAATCTCACAATTGAATATTCCAAAAGGCAAAAGAAATAACTCTGAATCACTTACCCTGCAAAGTTGAATATAATCCTGCTGGTGTGGGAGGGTGGATGGGATGGCCTTAGAGAACAGAGAAGTGGAAAACTTTTTTGGCAACAAGACAAGATCTGAGTAGGAACATCAAAATACAAACACAAGAATCAAGGAAAACCCAGGGAGGTACATTTATTTAAGAAATGATAAAGGGATGCTTGATGATGTAGTCCTAACATTTTAATGGGGGAATAGAAAAAATAGTCCCTTCAAACATATGTCTTCAAAGTGGATTGAGGAAGTTAAGCAAGAAAAAGAGAAGGTCTTGGGGGTAGAATGGTTCTGTTCTGAGGGTTTTAAGAGGGGAAAGAAAAGAAAGCACCAAAAGAATAAACTGGTGTAGAAAGGAGGAAGAAGAAGGTAGAATCTGCATAAATGCAGTGCATGAGAGGAAGTGTATACCAGAATGGAGCAAGGGGGGAGGAGCGTGAGTAGATGAATTTCAGTCTCCACAAAAATGAAAGGATGATTGAACACAGTTTGGTGTAGAAATACATTAAATTCATCAGGGAAACAGGGGAGGTTGAGGTTGACATGGTAATCAGAAAGATAATACTAGGAAGGAAATAGTTGCAAGGAAAATAGAAAGGAAGGAAGGAAGGAGAGAGGGAGGGAAGGAAAGAAAAAAGAGAGAGGAAGGGAGGGAGGAAAATCTTCCTGATCTTTAAGGGTGGGTTAGAAGAAAAAAACTAAAAGAACTGGAATCTAAGAGTGAGTTCTGTATTAATTAGGAATGAGTGAACAAATTGTGGTATAGGTATTAATTAAATATTTTTGAGCCATTAATAAATGATGCCAAAGCCCATCTCAGGGGATGCTGGGTAGTGTGAAATAAAGCAGAGTGAACTGAGCAGAACTAAGAAAATAATTTTGTCAAAAAATCAATATTATAAAAAACAATTTTGAAAGATTTAAGAACTCTAATCAATTTAGTGACCAGTCATGTCTCCAGAGGACCTATGATGAAGTCTGTTACTCACCTCATGACAGAGATGTATTGAACTCAAGGTACAGAAACAGACATCCATTTTGCATCATGGCCACTGTGAGAATTCATTTTGCTTCAGTATGCTTATTTGTTCCAAGGGTTTTTTTTCTTTCTTCCTTTCCTTCAGTTTCTTAATTGAGGACACTTCATGTCTGAGGGGGAGGGGAGAGTTAGCAATTCTGAAGTCCATCTACCTAAAACCATCAACAAGCATTATATGTAATGGGGATAAGCTAGATGCATTTCTAATAAGATTGGGGTGAAACAAGGATGTCCACTATCATCCCTATTGTTCAATTTGGTACAAAAAATGTTAGTTTTAGCAATAAGAGAAGAAAAAGAAATTGAAGGAATTAGAATAAACAAAGAAGAAACTAAGTTATCAATCTTTGCAGATGATATGATTTACTTAGAGAATCCTAGAAAATCAAGTGAAAAACTACTTGAAATAATAAATAACTTTAGCAAAGTTGTAGTATATGAAATAAACCCACATAAATCCTTGGCATTCCTATATATAGCTAACAAAGCCCAACAGTAAGAGTGATAAAGAAAAATTCCATTTAAAGTTACTGTAGACATTATAAAATATTTGGGAGTCTACATGCCAAGACAAACCCAGGACCTATATGACCACAATTACAAAACACTTTTCACACAAATAAATTGAGATCTAAATGAATGGAAAAACATCAGTTGCTCGTGGTTAGGCCAAGCTACTATAATAAAAATGACAATTTCACCAAAATTAATTTACTTATTCAGTGTCATACCAATCAAACTACCAAAGAATTACTTTACAAAGCTGGATAAAATAATAACAAAATTTGTCTGGAAGAACAAAAGGTCCAGAATATCAAGGGAATTAATGAAAAGAAATGCTAGGGAAGGTGGCCTAGCCATACCAGATATTAAACTGTATTATAAAGCAACAGTCATCAAAACTACCTGGTACTGGCTAAGAAATAGAGTGGTGGATCAGTGGAATAGATTAGGTACACAGGACATAATAGTTAAAGACTACAGCAATCTACTCTTTGATAAACCCAAAGAATCCTGCTCCTGGGTTAAGAATTCACTATTTCACAAAAACTGCTGGGAAAATTGGAAAATAGTACAGCAGAAACTGGGCATAGACTGATATCTTACACTGTATGCCAAAATAAAATCAAAATGAGTTCATGACTTAGGAATAAAGGCTGATACTATAAGCAATTTGGGAGAGCAAGGAATAGTTTACCTGTCAGGCCTATGGAGAAGGGAAGAATTCATGACCAAACAAGAGATAGGGAGTGTTACAAAATGCAAAATGGATAATTTTGATTATGCTAAATTGAAAAGTTTTGTACAAACAAAGCCAATGCAACAAAGATTAGGAGGGAAGCATAAAATTGGGAAAGAATCTTTACAACCAGTGTCTCTGACAAAGGCCTCGTATCTAAAATATACCGGGAACTGAGACTTGCCACATACTCATTCATTTTCTTGGGCAGCAGGTAGACATCCTGCTTATAGTCTCCTTCAGGGGCATTGTAAAGCTCTATCAAAGCCAGAGCCTTAGCAACGGCAGTGATGAAGAGCACAAATATAGGCACTGTTGAGAAGGTCAGGTTCAGCAGGCAGCTCTCTGCCAATAACACTGTTCTCTTTCCATTTGGCCAGATTACATGATCACCTTGAGATCTCATGGCCTCCCAGGTCACTTCTGGGGTATGCAGACTTACCACATCAATCTCAGTATCGGAATATCCCATGTTGCAAACAATGCAGTTGTTCTTCATTGGGTCTAAGTGCTGTCTTGTCACCACATTCTTATTACCCGTACAAGTGATGACAATGTCCACCTGCTGGATGAACTCATTCAGTTTCACAGGTAGAAATCTGTCCATGCGGGCCTGCAGGGCACAGATGGGGTCAGTCTCAGTCACATACACTCTGGAACCCATGGCCTTCAGGGCAGCACAGTACTCTTTCCCCACCTCCCCACAGACTACCACTTGCTGCCCCCCAAACATCATGTCTGTTGTCCTTTTAAGCCCATCAAGAATGGACTCCTAGCAGCAGTAGAGGCTGTCAAACTTCTGTTTGGTGACTGAGTCATTGACATTCATGGAGGGCACGCACTGCTTGCCAGCCTTGGATAACTGGTACAGCCTCTAAAATCCTGTAACACTCTTCTATTATAGCCTTGATTTTCTTAAACACGAGGGTCAGGTCCCCTCTGTCATCCAGGATCATTTTGGGCTGCCACCCGTGTCAATGCACCACCAGAAATCATCTTCCGATTCTCATTTCCACGCAAAGACAGGAAACCCACTTTTTTGCGACAGCAGCAGCCGCTTCTTGGAGGTTAGAGTAGATACTGCAGGCAGCCCATCTCCATGAGTCCCGCTGTCTGAGCAGTGATGGAAGTGCAGCCCACAATCTTGGCTCCAGCCAAAGGTTTTTCTCCCTGAGCTCTCTTCCTCAAAGCCATCAATGCTGGCATCTCTTGCTCTGCCATCTCAATCTCTCTCTGGCCAAACCCTGCGTGTTCGATGTCCTTGACACAGTCGCTCCTACCCTTGGAGTTCTGTTTGTCCCGTGGGGAAGTCTCATCAGCAGAGCTATCTGTGGATGAAGCGGCTGAGCTGTAGCTATCGCTAGATGCCAATCTTGGTGGGACGTTTGTTGGATTCTTGCTTCTGCACAGCAAATCGGATCTTGGTGACGGTGCGAGGCCCCTCGGTGACGGTGCGGTCGGGGCTGAGTAGGGCCTCGCCGCCGTCGCGATGCCGCCGGTGCTGATGATGCGGGTCGTTCTGGTTGAGACTTGTGGCACCTTTCTGGTGGGCGGGGAGGCGGCGGGGCTGAGAGTGGCGGGGCCGGGTGCCGGGGGTCAGAGCCGGGACTGGAGCCAGAACCTGAGCAGGGGCTGGCGCCGGAGCCGGGGCCGCAGCAGCAGACTCGGGGTCCCTGGAACCCGCCGGAGGGACCATGGCGGCCAAGGCCGCCCAGCTCATCCCGAACTGCGGCTCGGGATCCGGGAGGCTCAGGTCCTTCAGCTCCACCTCAGGCACCTTGGCGGCAGGAGCTGCAGTCACGACCCACACCTGCACAGACATCGCCGTCTCCGCTTCCCTCGCTGCTGCCGCCACCACTGCCGCCTCAGACTCCGGCTCCCGCTCGGCCTCACCCCGTCTCTTCATCCCGTCCCGTGTTCCACTCCCGGTCCCCCGCCTCCTCCGCCTCCTCCGCCTCCCAGACAGTGTAAGTATTGTAGGGGAGCAGATAAAAGCCCCTCTGGCAGTGTTTATATTATTGTCCCTGAAGCCTGGGCTGGCACCTGGCACGGCCAATCACACTCTCTTTGGGATCCTAACATGACCAGCCCTCCTCCAGGAGTCTGACCCACTTCTTTGCTGAAGGAGGGAAGGCAGGGCAATTGGGGTTACCACACAGCTAGTAAGTGCGTCAAGTGTCTGAGGTCCAATTTGAACTCAGGTCCTCCTGACTCCAGGGCCAGTGCTCCACTGACTGCGCCACCTAGCTGCCCCGAATCTGACCCACTTTTGGGCATTGTTACCTGCACTGCCTCTGGGGGGAGAGTATGCCATGTGTAACCCCCATTCTCCAGGGCTGGGCAACAGAGAAGGGGCTTTCTAGAGACAGTCTGTCAGGGTGTGAGCAAGGGAAACCCAAGGGCAGTGGCACCTCCCAGTTCGTGCAAGGTGGTGGATGTCTGCTTCACCCAGCTGACAGCTCCAGGATCATCCTGCTTTCTGCCTTGAGTGTACTGAGCAGGCGATGCCCCCATGTGGGCAATCATTCAAACTACACAATATTTTAGTAGCCTCCCAGCTAGAAATTTGTCAGTTTTATTAAACACTTATGCCAGGCACTGTGTTAACTGCGGGGGATACAAAGAAAGGTGTAAATCCCTGGGGATGACACCATGAAAACAACTGTGTACAAACAAGTTATATTTAGGGTAATTTGGAAATAACCAACAGAAGGAGGATTGGGAAAGGGTTTCTGGAGAAGATGGGAATTTATTTGGGACTTGAAGGAAGCCAGACAAGTCAAAAGTCAGATATGAGGAGGGAGAATATTCCAGACATGAGGGACAGCCCAGAGAAATTCCCTAAGTTGGGAGATGGAGCATCTATTAGGAGGGACAGCAGGAAAACCAGTGTCACTGGATCACAGTGCATGGGTGGGAGAGGTGAGAGTCAGGTGTAGGGAAACTGAAAAGGTAGGAGGGGTCAATGTGTGAAGGGCTTTGAAGGCCAAACAGAATTTTTAAATTTGATACTGGAGGTGATTGGGAGCCACTGTAGTTTATTGAGCAGGGGGGTGACGTGGTCAGATCCGTGCTTTAGGAAGATCCATTGACAGCTGAGTGGAAGATGGACTAGAGTGAGGAGAGCCTGGAGGCAGGCAGACCCACCAGCAAGCTATTGCAGTAGTGCAGGTGGAAGGTGGCGAGGGCTTGTATCAGGGCCATATCAGGGTCAAGGGAGAAAATGGGGGTATATTCAAGATACCACAAAGATAAAATTGACAAGTTTTGGCAACAGACTCAATATAGGTGATGGGAGTGAGGATAACACTGAGATTGTGAGCCGAGGTGACTGGGGGATTGTGGTACCTCACCAGTAGTAGAGAGAGAATCCATGTCTGTGGGAGAATGAGCACAGAGAAGGGCAAGCACAAGGAGGAACTAAGAGATTGTCAATAGACTTTGGTTGGACTGAGGTTTCATGTGGGCAAAAGTAGGAAAGAAGGCTAGAAAGGGAAGTGGGGACAGAGGTGGAGAAGGCCTTGATTTCTAGACTAAAGAAATTATTCTTTATCTAAACAGCCATGGAGAGTCATAGGGTGAGATGTGGGCTTTGGAGAGGAGATGACTTTAAACCACAGAGAGCAGTTAGGAGGCCCCTGCAGATGCTGAAGCTTGACCCAGCATGCCTTGCCTCTGGAGCTGGGCAGACAGCCATGTCATAAACTATCATCCCAGGATGATAGGAATAGGAACAGGAAGGACTGAGTAGAGTAGGGCAGTCAAAGGCATGAGGATGGGCTCAGGAGTTATCAGCATAGCCGGCTCAAGCTGTCAGGGAAGCAAAGAGGGGCCAGAGGCTTCAGATTTGCCCGAGTTTCAGAAGTACAATGTCAGGAATTTGGTAACATCAGGATGTTCTCTTTTCTCACTTTTAAATCATGATATTACCAAAATGATAAGCAAACGTCTGAGAAACCAGGAGGCTAAAGATGTTTGAGGTTATTGCAGGTGAAACTGTGGTCTCAAGGCCACATGGGGTTCTTTAGGCGGCCCTTTGACTGAATCCCAACTTCATAGTACAAATCTCCTTAATAAAAGGATTTGTTCCATAAAACTTAGACTCAGTCAAAATGCTGCACCCAAGGAATACATGTGGCCTCAAGGCTGTAGATTCCCCGCACCTGTTTCCAAGGGGTCCAGGTGTAGTCTTAATCACTTGAATTGATGACCACATTTTTGTCATTCTGAGCTCCTATATCAGAGGCCAAGGTGTTCCCCTTCCCCCAATCCCTTATTCTTCTGAAAGAGTTTTACCCGTGGGTGAGTCCTTCATCCTGTCTCCTCTTCTGCACAGAATCCCAGCATTTGCACATTAGCGACCATCTAGGCCAACACTCTCATTTTACAGTTGAGGAAACTGAGGCCCCCAAATTACTGACTCAGCCAAGGTGACACAGTCAAAATTACCAGGGTAGTGTAGTGAGTATGGTAAGCTGCTATGTTAGTGTGGGTGAAGATATTTGAGGATTAACGGGTTTTAAACTGGGTGGTCATGGTGTTACTGGAAAACCTAGGGCAGAGAGTAGACACTGGAGAGGAAGAACCAGTAAGGTTTTCTGACTTGTCTGTGGGAGCTGAGGGAAAGAGAGAGACCTGAGCCCCAAATTACTACAGGTTTCTATATCTGGTGTGAGGCAGAATTTGACATTAATAGAAATAAGCAAGTCAGGAGGAGGATTTGATTTTAGGGACAAGATTACATCTTTTACATTTTTAGTTTGAGGTGCTTGGGCACATCCATGTAGAGATGTTTGTCAGGGAGCTAGAAATGTAGGAAGTGAGTCTATGAGAAAGGGTGGGTCAAGATCAAGATTCAGGAGGTGTCTGCAGAGAGGGAGAAATGAGGTGGGAGTAAAAAGATGTCTGAGGGAGAGAGTATATAAGAGGAGAATAGAGGGTGGAGACTTTGAGTCATGAATATATTTAATGATTGAAAAGAGGGAGGAAGAGTCAGCCCAGGAGACAGGCAGATAGTAGTTGAAGTAAGAAAGAAGTCAGGATGGTGGGGTGTCGCAAAAACCTAGGGAAGGCAGGATTTCAAGGAGGTGACGATCACTGTCAAAGGCTTCAGTGAAGGATGAATTTGGAGACAAAATTATTATAATTAGTGAAAGGAGGTAAATGGAGGGAACATTCCCTTTAAAACTTTAAAAATCATCTTGCTTCTTAAACCAAACATCATCCCTTGGAGGATCTTCTGCTTTGGGACCCTGCTCTCTTGATTGGTAACTGAACCCACAGTACTATTATTATTCAGACACTTCAGTCATGTCTGACTCTTTGCGACTCCATTTGAAGTTTTCTTGGAAAAGGTACTGCAGTGGTTTGCCATTTCCTCTAGCTCATATTACAGATGAGAAAACTGAGGCAAACAGGGTTAAGTAACCTGCCCAGGGTCACACAGCTAGAACATATCTGAGGCCATATTTGAACTCAGGTCATCATTATTCCAAGTCCAGTGCTCTATCCCCTGTGCCACTTAGCTGCCCCAAACCCTGAGTACTATTTCAGAAATTATTCTGACATGCTTCACTTCAATCCCTTCTCTGCAGCAACTTTCTCCACAATCCCCTTGCCAACCTCTTCATAGAGATGCACCTACCATTTCCTCACAGATTTCTTTCCCCCACCCCCAAGAAAAATCTGGAAGCAAGAATCTGTGATAAGATCTACTTTTCCATTGTTCCTTGATGGGCTGTGTCCATCTACTCCCTTGTGGCCTCACTTCCCACCTTCTGCCCAAAGTCTTCCTCCTTGGCCACCACTACCTATGAATATTCTTTCCCTCATTAGAATGCATGCTGCTTCATAGTAAAGACTCTTTTTACTTTTCCATTCATATTTCCAATGCTTAGCATATAGTTGGTGATTAGTATATTTTTTTCATTTATTCATTCAAGAGCAGTGTTATAAGCTAGATTACTGAGTTTTAGAGAACTTTGGATACAGATGAATATTTGGAGAGATTTGTCTGGAAATGGAATTAGAGAAATAGGATATAATCTAGGGAGGGACAAGAGAATCAAGTGAAGGATAGTTTCATATGTTGAATATTTGTCTATATTTTAGTACTCATAGTCAAATGGATCTTTGACCTCATTGGTTCAAAAGTTCCTTCCAAGGAACTCATCCTTGCCTGCCCATTCTATGTGACTCTTGTCCATACTCACTCTTTCTCCCTTCCACTTTTAGCCTTCTCTGATAACAGTCTCTTACAACCGAGGCCTCATCACTGAAATTGTCTTCCTCCAGGGATCCAGATATATTTCTGTTTCTCCCAGGGTACTTGGACTTGGTCAGGATGCTCAGATTTCTACCAGGTCTAGGTGTTTCCCACAATTCCTCTGATTCAAAACTTTTTTTGTGGAATGATAGTGTCTCTTAATATTTGAAGTGGAAACCTTTTTAAAAATCGTTTATTATCTTCACATATGACCTGCTTTTGGAAATGATCCATTATAAAGTATCCATTTATAATAAGTAAACTTGCTTGCTAATTCTTCCCATATCACTGAATCCTGATGAGCTGGGGCTGTGATAATTCAGCACCATGGACTCCTGGGCCTACTTCCTGCTAGTTCAACTTTCTAGATTTAGGGGGAGCTTAAATGTCTACCAACATGCCCATTTCTGGCCCTGGGGAGAAGAGACCAGAGCTCAGTTATGGATCAGGTGACAGAGGTGGTGACTGGATTAGGAAGACCTGCTCTGGCTCCTTCACTCAAGATCTTTCTTCTTTCTTCCAGTTAAGCCAGAGGTGATTGTGTATCCATCAAAGATGGCTCCCCTGGGACACCACAACCTGCTTGTCTGCTCTGTCACTGGTTTCTATCCTGGGGACATTGAGGTCAGGTGGTTCCTAAATGGGCAGGAGGAGACAGCTGGGGTTGTGTCCATAGGCCTGATCAGCAATGGAGACTGGACCTACCAGATCCTGGTGATGCTGGAAATGATCCCCAAGCGTGGAGATGTCTACACCTGCCAAGTGGAGCACTCCAGCCTTCACAGACCTGCTATGTTTCACTAGAGTGAGCTACAGCTCCCTCACCCTCTAATTCTAATATTGTTCAGGACATGGAGCTAGCTCTGAGATACCTCAGTGTATGTGTCATGCCCTCTTTTCTTCTGTCCTTGGCTAATATAAACCCCATGTGGTGCTACTCAACCTCCCCTACTTGCCCAGCAGAGCCTTCTTATGGCAGTGCTGAACTAAGAGTTATAGAGACCTAGAACCTTACTAGCCTCCTCACTGGCCCCAGCCCTGGGAGCTGGCCTCCCTTTGAGACTCTGTAATTGGCCTATCAATCCATCTCAAAGCCTAGCTCCGCTTCAAGTAGAGGAGCTAGGAGTTTAGACATATATCAATGTCTCCTGATGAATTTTCACTTCTTGAGCCCAGAAAGACCTTTGCACATGCATCCCTTCCTTTCTTAGACAGGATTTAGCCTCCTTCTCAGGCTCACCTAAGACTTGTGTGCTCCCCACATGGGGCTGGCTCCTGCAGGGACAGTTTTGATCCTTGGTGTCTCTTTTCCCCAGAAGCACAGTCTGAATCTTCCCAGATTAAGATGCTCAGTGGAATTGGAGGCCTTGTGCTGGGGCTGATCTTCTTTGGGGTTGGCCTCATTGTCTACAAGAGAAGTCAGAAAGGTGAGATACTCTGAGTAAAGGCCTGAGACCCTCTCCCATCCATGATCTCCTCCCCAGGAGAGAGGATATTTATATTAGAAATCTGGTCCCCAGAGGTGAAGGGGTGATCTGGCTCTAGCTTCATCTCTTCCTCCCCAGGGACTTAATGAATATAGTGAAGGGGTCAGATTCCAGGGCTCTAGGGTCTTATAGAATCCCATATTCATTAGTAGAGAGGGCCTTGGGAGGGGTCTCAGGTTCCAGCCTTTATAACCTCTCCCCTGAATTCTTCTTGCCCCCCATCCGCTCACACAATTGTAGATGGTGGGTAAAGTATCAATTACGTGCTTCCTCTGTAGTGTCAGGTGCTGGGCTAGGCAGTGCTAGGAACCCCCATACTACTGGGTCCAGAATCTTGGTGCTCTTTGCTTCTGTGACTCAAGAATTCACTAGTATTTGTATGTCTATCTTCCTTCCTTTTCTAGGAAATCAGGGTTCACAACCAACAGGTGAGATCCTTCTATCCAGGTGCAATCAGGCTTCTCATTGCTACAGTCTCTGCCAGTGGGGCCTGAACCTAAGAAATGACTTGGGGGCCCTTAGTGGGAAGAAGTGGTTCTACTTATGGTTTCAGACCCATACATAGACTCTTATATGACTGTCCTATGTCCTCTGCAGGGCTCCTGAGCTGATCCCTGAGGCTGTGTCCACTGGAACTCTTGCCTCCTCTCTCAGTCTCTCTCTCTCATGTTTTGAGGCCCCTGCTTGTGCCCAGATCTCCAAGAAATTTGCCTTACTGACTCCTTCCCTAGAATAGGGAACAAAGGAAATGGAACATTTGCAAATAGAAAAATTTTAAACAATAAACATATCCTTGTACATGTTTTGAAAAAGGAAGCAATAGGGAAGCATTGGAGATTATTGGGTATATGTGGGGGTCAGAATTATACCATGGGAAGATTTCCTCAGCAAATCTATAAAGGATTGGAGTGGGGAGAAATGAAGTATTGAGACAACTGGGAAGCTGATGTCATAATCATGAGGTGATCAGGGCCTGAATTAGAAGGAGACATATATAAGGCACGTTACACACACACACACACACACACACACACACACACACACAATTATTATGTGACTGGATGTGTGTGGAGAGTGAGGATGACACTGAAGTTTCAGACCTGGATGACTGGAAGAATGTTGGTACCCTCGTTAAGCATAATGGGTTTGTGGCAAATGGTTTTAAGATGTAACAGGTCAAGATCATATTAAATGAAAAAACTAGGAGACCTGTAAAAGAAAACAGATAAAAATAGAAAAACATAAGAGTCTTCTAGGAAAAGCACCTAGCAGGACACATTAGGGCCAAGACTGCACTCGATACTTGCCTCTCTAGGTTGAAAAGTTCATATTAGGGGATAGTACAGTAGTCCCAGGGATTATTAATAAAGACCTCTACTATAGTGGAGAAAATTAGGAATAGATAGGAAATAGGAGAGATGCCCTGGAGATACTGTTGACAGCCAACTAGTAGATGGTCATAGGAGTGGAAGAGTAAAAAATACCAGGATTTTCACAGGAGAGGCTGAGTGAATGGAGTTGATGACAATAAAATCACAAGTTATGTTGTTAGATCAAAAAAATTGTAAAGAGTGTGCTGTGAGCTAGGCATTCTGCTAAAGCTGGGGGGATATAAAGAAAGGCAAAAACAGTCCCTGATCTTGGGCTCAGGGTGTAAGGGAGGAGACAACATGCAAACAGCTCAGTACAAACAAGAGCTATACAGGGTAAGTTGGAGATAACTTCAGAGGACAGGAGGACTTTGAAGAGCTTCTTGTAGAAGGCAGGACTTTAGCTGAGACGTGAAGGAAGTCAGGGAAGCTAAAAGGAGAGGAAGAAGAATGTGCTCCAAGAATGAGGGTCAGCTAGTGGAAATGCCAGGAGTTGGGAGATGGAGTGTCGCAGGTCAAAGAGTACATGAAGCTGAGTAAGGTATATATGAAGACTGCAAATTTAGGAAAAAGTCAGTTTATGAAGGGCTTTAAGAGCCGTTATATTTATATTTGATCCTAAAAGCAATAGGGAGCCATTGGAATTGATTGAATCAAGGGGTGATGTAAACTTGCTTTAGGAAGATCAATCAAATGGGGAGGGGAGGATGAGGAGAGAATGAGGCAGGGACATTACCCAATGAAGTTTTGGGCAGAAATGTGAAAAGCTCATTTTGGGACAAGTTGAGTTTGAAATAGTAAGAAATCCAGCTCTTGGTAGTGTATATGCAATAGGTTCCTAACCTCTTTTGTGTCCAGAACTTCCTTGGCAACCTTGGCAAGCCTATGGACCCTATTATCAGAGAAATATCTCCCTCTTTCAGCTTGTATAGGTGGTACCTGCTGCTAAAACAAATCTACCACAACACAGAAATTGTAGAGGTTAGAAAAGCTATGTTTTAATATGCTCAAACACAGGTTCAGGATTAAAAAAACAAACAAAGATCAAAGTTTCTGATAAGGCTTTATAGGGAAAATTATATCAGGCAGAGAAATAAATTCTTTTCCATATTGCAATCTCATATATTATTTTAGGCTATAAAATTGTTTTTAAGACAGATTCAAAATCTTGTGCTTCTTTAATATCATAGAAGTTGAACAAATTTAATTAAATAAGAACATCATCACATACATCCCCTAAGGAAACATACCTGGTTAAGGAGACTCAATAGGTAAACTAAGTTACAGATTACACACTAGGTTTGCAAAATCCTACACTTATAAATTCTATAAAGCTACTTTTTAAAGAAGTCACAGTGAGTTAATTGATAGAAAGGGATTGTATATCACTAAGACTCGGTGTTAGGGAAATTCATCCACAAATAAAATATTTTGGAGGTTTTAAAGATGGTGTATTCCCTTCCTCCCATTTGATTTCTTATCTTGGGAATGTTAGAAGTGTTCCTTTGATGCTATCATTCCATGAGTCCTTTTTTATATCTGGGTGGGGTTAACAAGAAACATATTTCAGGAATCAGCCAGATATTCAATAGAAACAACATAGTAAATGAAAATGAAAAGTTCCCATCACTGTTTTCCCCATTTTGGTGATAGAGAGTTCTGTAATATCTCAAAGACCAAAGAATCACACAATTAGGCAAACACAAGCACCAAAAAACATTGATGGTCACCAATGTTAAATTGCTCCTCATAACCCATTCCAAAACTCCATTTAAACAGCTTATTGCCTCTTGGATCTTAGCTGTTCCCTGTAGCCATCTCATTGTGGAAAACATTTTCCCTTTGAAATTCTGGAATAGTCCTCTCTACCAGGGTGGCTCTGCACAGGGCTCCTCCTAGTAGATTTGCTTCCCTGATTCCAAGTCACTTGCAGAGGTTCCCTAGATAATGCTGCTAAAACCTGCTAGTGATACAACCTGGTACAATTTAGTAAGGCCAAATAGAGCCTCTTTAATTTGGTCTTCCAGTAACTAGTTCATGTGGTGAAAACCAGTTCAAGCCTTATAGAACTAACTTTATTAACAAAAGAGCTACAAGACAAATAATAAATTAGGAACCAAAAATTCACCTGAGAGTTCAGAGAATTTCAGTTTTTATATACCACTTGTTTTTTTCCTGTTTTACCTGAACTCTGTACCTGATGTGGACAATGCCATCTACAGACTGAAGGAAGAACTGTTGAAAAGATGTATGAGGTCTTGACGTGTAAAATGAAGTCCTGTCTCTTAATATTCTTAGAGGAAGACTTTGAAATAGGGAGGAAATCATTTACTGTTAGCACAATTTTATATGTAAAATCCATAAGTAACTTTTGAGAATTTATTACTAAAACATAATTAGAACCCATGTATCCTGGAAGGAAAAGAAGAAGCAACAACAACAAAAATCACCTATATTTGATTGAAACTGAAGGATGATTGGTGCTTTTCTCTACTTTCTCATTCTTGTTCTTAATTACCTTCATGATCAAAAGAAAAAATTAAAAATATGTTATCCGGGAATGTCAAGTTTACTCGTACTTTTGTCATTGTTAGCAATAAAAACACTTAGAAGCCAACAGCACACGTGCACACATTCTATTTCTGAGGAAAGTTTTGTTGCTTTTCTCAAAGTAAAGTTTGTATGAAACTTAAAACTTTTATGTCTTTATCACATCGTGCCTTTGTCCTAGCCCCTCTCTGAGGACATACATATGTATACATCATCACTTTATCTAGAAAAGAGATGGTACTGTGAAGAGCTGATACTGCACATGTATGCATAATCATTAACAAGGAGATGGATGGCAAGCCTACGAACTTATTTACCTAGTTATTTGAGATAGGAAATTGAAAGAAGCAATAATTGGGGGGCAGAGCCAAGATGGCAGCTGGAAAGCAGGGACTAGTGTGAGCTCACCGCTGAGTCCCTCCAAAAACCTATAAAAAATGGCTCTGAACCAATTCCAGAACTGCAGAACCCACAAAACAGCAGAGGGAAGCAGGGCTCCAGTCCAAGACAGCCTGGATGGTCTCTGAGGTCTATCCCACATGGACCTGGGAGCAGAGCGGAGCGGAGCAGGAGCGCAGTGTGAGCGGCTCGGACCAACCAGACCAGGAGCCGAGTGGAGCATGCCCTAGCGCCCTGAATCAGTGAACTGCAGCAGTTACCAGACTTCTCAACCCACAAACACCAAAGACAACAGATAAGGTTAGTGGGAAAAGCTGTGGGAGTGGAAGGAGTTTGAGGGTTTGGCTACCGCCCTGGGGGCAGCGGAGGTGGGGCAGCTACAGAAGTACAGCTGCAGTTGCTTTCTGCCCCAGGCCCACCTGGTGGGAGGAACTAAGTGGCAGATCAGAGCAGGAGTGAAGAGCCTGCTGAAGATATAAGTCCAGTCCGGGTTGGGGGCTCTTGGGGAAGGAGGAGTGCTGGTGTGGCAGAGCTGGCGCATCCCCCCAGGCGGGGAACATAGAACTCTTTAGTCCACAAGCAGTCATACCCAGCTGAAAAACTCAAGGGTCAAGTTAGTTGGCTGGGAATATTGCCAGGCAGTAAAAACGCACCCAGATTCAGTCTCAGACTTTGGATTCTTTCTTTGGTGACAAAGAAGACCAAAAAATATAGACAGAAGAAGTTAACAAAGTCAAACAAAACAAAACAAAACAAACAAAACAAAACAAAGTCAACAAAAGCCTCCAAGAAAAACATGAACTGGTCCCAGGCCATGGAAGAGCTCAAAAAGGATTTGGAAAAGCGAGTTAGAGAAGTAGAGGAAAAACTGGGAAGAGAAATGACAAAGATGCAAGAAAACCATGAAAAACAAGTGAATGACTTGCTAAAGGAGAACCAAAAAAATACTGAAAAATATACTGAAGAAAACAACACCTTAAAATATAGACTTATTCAAATGGCAAAAGAGCTCCAAAAAGCCAATGAGGAAAAGAATGCCTTGAAAGGCAGAATTACCCAAATGAAAAAGGAGGTCCAAAAGACCACTGAAGAAAATACTACCTTAAAAAGTAGATTGGAGCAAGTGGAAGCTAGTGACTTTATGAGAAATCAAGATATTATAAAACAGAACCAAAGGAAGGAAAAAATGGAAGACAATGTGAAATATCTCCTTGGAAAAACCACTGACCTGGAAAATAGATCCAGGAGAGATAAGTTAAAAATTATTGGACTACCTGAAAGCCATGATCAAAAAAAGAGCCTAGATATCGTCTTTCAAGAAATTATCAAGGAGAACTGCCATGATATTCTAGAGCCACAGGGCAAAATAGAAATTGAAAGAATCCACAGATCACCTCCTCAAATAGATCCCCAAAAGAAATCTCCTAGGAATATTGTTGCCAAATTCCAGAGCTCCCAGATCAAGGAGAAAATACTGCAAGCAGCCGGAAAGAAACGATTTGAGTATTGTGGAAACACAATCAGAATAATCCAAGACCTGGCAGCTTCTACATTAAGAGATTGAAGGGCTTGGAACACGATATTTTGGAGGTCAGTGGAGCTAGGATTAAAACCAAGAATCACCTACCCAGCAAAACTGAGTATCATGCCCCAAGGCAAAATATGGATTTTCAATAAAATAGAGGATTTTCAAGCTTTTTCAGTGAAAAGACCAGAGCTGAATAGAAAATTTGACTTTCAAACACAAGAATCAAGAGAAGCATGAAAAGGCAATCAAGAAAAAGAACAAGAAAAAGAAATTGCAAGGGACTTACTAAAGTTGAACTGTTTTGTTTACATTCCTACATGGAAAGATGATGCGTATGATTCATGAGACCTCAGTATTAGGATAGCTGAAGGGAATATGCACATATGTATGTGTATATATATATATTATATATATATTATATATATATAATATATGTATGTTTCTGTATATATATGTATAAGTGAATGTGTATGTATGTATATATGTATGTGTATATATATGAATGTATATATATATATATATACACAGAGAGAGAGAGAGAGAAGAGAGGGTGGGCACAGGGTGAGTTGAAGATGAAGGGAAGATATCTAAAAGAAAATCAAATTAAGGGATGAGAGAAGAATATATTGAGAGAGGGAGATAGGGAGAGATAGTATGGGGTAAATTATCTTGCATAAAAATGGCAAGAAAAAGCAGTTCTACAGGAAGAGAAGAGGAGGCAGGTGAGGGGGGAATGACTGAATCTTGCTCTCACCAAATTTGACATGAGGAGGGAATACCATACATACTCAATTGGGTATCTTACCCCACAGGAAAGAAGAAGGAAGAAGATAAAAAAGGGGGGGATGATAGAAGGGAGGGCAGATGGGGGTGGAGGTAATCAAAAACAAACACTTTCGAAAAGGGACAGGGTCAAGGGAGAAAATTCAATAAAGGGAGATAAGTTAGGAAGGAGCAAAATATAGTTAGTCTTTCACAACATGAGTATTGTGGAAGGGTTATACATAATGATATGTGTGTGGCCTATGTTGAATTGCTTGACTTCTTAGGGAGGGCGGGTGGGAAGGGAAGAGGGGAGAGAATTTGGAACTCAAAGTTTTAAAAACAGATGTTCAAAAACAAAAAAAAAAGTTTTTGCATGCAACTAGAAAATAAGATACACAGGGGGCGGAGCCAATATGGCGGCTGGTAAGCAGGGACTAGAGTGAGCTCCGTACCCGAGTCCCTCCAAAAACCTATAAAAAATGGCTCTGAACCAATTCCAGAATGGCAGAACCCACAGACCAGCAGAGGGAAGCAGGGCTCCAGCCCAGGACAGCCTGGATGGTCTCTGGGTGAGGTCTATTCCACAAGGACCTGGGAGGTGAGAGCTGGGAACGGAGTGGAGCAGAGCCCAGCCTGAGCGGCGTGGACCATCCAGACCAGAAGCCGGGCGGAGGGGGCCCTAGCGCCCTGAATATGTGAGCTGCGGCAGTTACCAGACCCCTCGACCCACAAACAACAAAGACTGCGGAGAAGGTTAGTGGGAAAAGCTGCGGGAGTGGAAGGAGTTCGCGGTTCAGCTTCCAGCCCCGGGGGCAGCAGAGGTGGGGCAGCTATAGCTGTTGTTACTCCCGGCTTCAGGCCCACCTGGTGGGAGGAATTAAGTGGCGGATCAGAGCAGGAGTGCAACAGCCTGCTGAAGATCTAAGCCCACTCCGGACTGGGGGTTCTTGGGGAAGGAGTAGTGCGGGTCTGACAGAGCTGGCACCTCCCCCCCAAATGTGGAACATATAACCCATTAGTCTACAAGCAGTCATACGCCACTGAAAAACTCAAGGGTCAAGTTAGTTGGTTGGGAATATGGCCAGGCAGCGAAAACACACCCAGATTCAGTCTCAGACTTTGGATTCTTTCTTTGGTGACAAAGAAGACCAAAACATACAGCCTAAAGAAGACAACAAAGTCATAGAGCCTACAACAAAAGCCTCCAAGAAAAACATGAACTGGCCCCAGGCCACAGAAGAACTCAAAAAGGATTTGGAAAAGCGAGTTAGAGAAGTAGAGGAAAAATTGGGAAGAGAAATGAGAAGGATGCAAGAAAACCATGAAAAACAAGTCAATAACTTGCTAAAGGAGACCCAAAAAAATACTGAAGAAAAACACTGAAGAAAACAACACCTTAAAAAACAGACTAACTCAAATGGCAAAAGAGCTCCAAAAAGCCAATGAGGAAAAGAATGCCTTGAAAGGCAGAATTAGCCAAATGGAAAAGGAGGTCCAAAAGACCACTGAAGAAAATACTACTTTAAAAATTAGATTGGAGCAAGTGGAAGCTAGTGACTTTATGAGAAATCAGGATATTATAAAACAGAACCAAAGGAATGGAAAAATGGAAGACAATGTGAAATATCTCCTTGGAAAAACCACTGACCTGGAAAATAGATCTAGGAGAGATAATTTAAAAATTATTGGACTACCTGAAAGCCATGATCAAAAAAAGAGCCTAGATACCATCTTTCAAGAAATTATCAAGGAGAACTGCCCTGATATTCTAGAGCCACAGGACAAAATAGAAATTGAAAGAATCCATCGATCGCCAACTCAAATAGATCCCAAAAAGAAATCTCCTAGGAATATTGTTGCCAAATTCCAGAGCTCCCAGATCAAGGAGAAAATACTGCAAGCAGCCAGAAAGAAACAATTTGAGTATTGTGGAAACCCAATCAGAATAACCCAAGATCGCGCAGCTTCTACATTAAGAGATCGAAGGGCTTGGAATGCGATATTCCGGAGGTCAATGGAGCTAGGATTAAAACCTAGCATCACCTACCCAGCAAAACTGAGTATCATGTTCCAAGGCAAAATATGGATTTTTAATAAAATAGAGGACTTTCAAGCTTTCTCAGTGAAAAGACCAGAACTGAATAGAAAATTTGACTTTCAAACACAAGAATCAAGAGAAGCATGAAAAGGTAATCAAGAAACGGAAACTGCAAGGGACTTACTAAAGTTGAACTGTTTTGTTTACATTCCTACATGGAAGGATGATGTGTATGATTCATGAGACCTCAGTATTAGGGTAGTTGAAGGGAATATGCATATATATATATATGTTTATGTATATATATAAGTGAATGTGTATGTATGTATATATCTATGTGTATATGTATGTATGTGTATGTATGTGTATATATATATGTGTGTGTGTGTTTATATATATATATATATATATGTATATATATATATATATATGTAAAAGAGAGAGAGAGCAGACACAGGGTGAGTTGAAGATGAAGGGAAGATATCTAAAAGAAATAAAATGAAATTAAGGGATGAGAGAGCAACATACTGAGAGAGGGAGATAGGAAGAGATAGAATGGGGTGGATTATCTCGCATAAAGGTGGCAAGAGGAAGCAGTTCTGTGGGAGGAGGGGAGAGGGCAGGTGAGGGGGGAATGAGTGAACCTTGCTCTCATCAGATTTGGCCTGAGGGGGAATACCATACATACTCAGTTGGGTATCTTACCCCACAGGAAAGAAGAGGGAGGAAGATAAAAAAAAAATAAAAGGGGGGGGATGATGGAGGGGAGGGCAGATGGGGGTGGAGGTAATAAAAACAAACACTTTGGAAAGGGGACAGGGTCAAGGGAGAAAATTCAATAAAGCGGGATGGGTTAGGAAGGAGCAAAATGTAGTTAGCCTTTCACAACATGAGTATTGTGGAAGGGTTATACATAATGATACATGAGTGGCCTAGGTTGAATTGCTCGACTTCTTAGGGAGGGTGGGTGGGAAGGGAAGAGGGGAGAGAATTTGGAACTCAAAGTTTTAAAATCAGATGTTCAAAAACAAAAAAAGTTTTTGCATGCAACTAAAAAATAAGATACACAGGCAATGGGGCATAGAAATAGGGAAGGGAAAAGGGGATGAGAGGGGAGGGGGGTGATAGAGGGGAGGGCTGACTGGGGAACAGGGCAACCAGAATATAAGCCATCTTGGAGTGGGGGGGAGGGTAGAAATGGGGAGAAAATTTGTAATTCAAACTGTTGTGAAAATCAATGCTGAACACCAAATATGTTAAATAAATAAATTTAAATTAAAAAAAAAAGAAAATAAGGTACACAGGCAATGGGGCATAGAAATTTATCTTGCCCTACAAGAAAAGAAGGGAAAAGGGGAGTGGGGTGACAGAAGGGAGAGCTGACTGGGGAACGGGGCAAACAGAATATATGCCATCTTTGGAGTGGGGGGAGGGTAGAAATGGGGAGAAAATTTGTAATTTAAACTCTTGTGAAAATCAATGCTGAAAACTAAATATATTAAATAAATAAAATAAAAATTGAAAAAAGAGAGAAGTAATAATCACAAATTTAGAATAGCAAAATTTTAAAAAAATTTTAAGCTCTTTCTTACTTGCATCCTATTTTAATAAGCCAGAGGAATTCATGTATTTCAACATGAAGATTCATTATATTTTTTAAAAAAAGCTTTTATAGTTTACCTCTTATGGTTATAGACATTTGCTATGAAAAGAAGATATAGAAAGATGGTTGTAACAATTCCTAGACTTTCTTCAAGGACACAGACTAACCTGACATAAGTGTAATAGAATGAAGTTTTCCCAGCTCTGTCTTACTCCAGGCAAGAGGCATCGTTAGCTTTTTTTAATCAGTTATTCTGTAAAGTTCCACATTATTCACAGGGATCATAGCCAGGCTTGTAAGATGCATGTGGGAAATTTTCTTTTTCAGAGGGGAATTAGAATAATGGAGAAACTAACTCAAGAAGATCATGTCATTATCTTTGTAAGGCCATTTCACCTTTCCCAGTTGTAGACACCCACCTACAACCATTCTTAGATTGCACTCCTTTTGAGCACCACATGGCATTTCAATAGAATGATGATTTGTCAATCTGATGATAATTTAGACAGTCGTACCTAAAGACAAAACTCAGAATAATATCAAAATACAGTCCCAAGAAATTTACCTCAAATAGCAAGTTTCATTATGTATGGTTTAAGGCTAGGTACAGTTGTTAACATTATTTTTCCTCATGTTGTTCCTATAGCAGTTAAAAAGAAGTGCATACAAGGCATTACCTTATTCTACCTTTCCTGTTTAAATCCATCCTGGAGCAGATATCGAGAATCAGAAATTAAGAAAACAATCTCATTCTGTAATTATACATATATGGTGACTACATAATAGTTTACTCAAAACCTAGAAAAATGCTGGCCACTTTGTAAAGCTTCAAGGCAGACAGATATTCATATATGAAGGTGTAGCATATCAACCCCTAAGGAGAAAATAAAACTTAACCTGATAGGAACCTGCCCCTTTAAATCTACAACCTTATGGGTGCTCTAAAAAAAGTTTGCAGGATCCAGTCCCCACTTGCACTTCTTTACCCCTCTCTCACCCAGGACAGGTATATAGAGCCACACAAAATCACTTCCTTGAATGGATACAGGGGCCACCCTGTTGGTCTTGATCCTTGGAAATTCCCCACCTCTCTTATTTGGAGTAATGGTAACCTCTTCATGATGGAGGTTTTCTAATAGGCACCTCCAAGATTTCAGACTTTCTCTCTCCCTATCATTCATATTTATCTGTGTCTGTCTCTGTGTTATAAAATGTTAGTGCAATGTTTATTCTGTGAGCTATATGCTGTTGCCTTGGAAGATCTAAAATGCAGTGAGCCAGAGAAAACTTCTAAAGGCTGTAGCTAGAGAAGATACTGGAAAAATGTAACAACAATGCTACTTGCTGCTATCGTGGCTGTGCAAGGCCAATAACACCAGCACACAGAAGAGCTGGTAGCACATGTTCTTTGATCTGATTTTCTATGGAAAGCAACTTTAAGGGGTTAATGATCATACTTTAATTAAACATACATATATCATTCATTTAGTTCAGGGGAAAAAGTCAGCACCCTGAACTTTTAGAGAAAATAGAAACAGAAATTATAAACAGCAATTACATGCAGAGAGAATAACAGAAATCAAAAGACAGGCTTGTATTTGTCTGACCAAATCACAATACATAGTTACCAGAGAGAGAAGCACCAAAATATGAGTTTTCAAAGTTTGTGGGCTCCAACAGTAACCCAGAGTCTTGTCTGGCCAAATCACCAATACTCTTCCAATGAGTGTACCCCCAAAAGCAAAATGCCAACTTCATAGCATGTGTATATATATATATATATATGTATGTATACATACACACACATACATACACACACACACATACACACACACACACACATAAACACCCTATTTAAGGCCCTGAGCTTAGTGCCTACTTAGCAAAAGGGGGTGGGAAAGATCTTTAATCACTACCACCACATCAAATATATTGTTTCCAATCAATGACTCTTGATTCAAACAAAGGCAAGACTCAAAAGCACTTGATTGCTTGAAGTGCTGAGAAGAACTCCACAACAAAAGATAATAAAAAGTGCCACTTTACTTGCTGGATTCAAACAAAAGCAAGACTCAAAAGCACTTGATTGACTTAAGTGCTGAGAAGCACTCCAAAACAAAAGACAACAAAAAGTCCCACCCTGCTTGCCATTCCTGAAAGATTAATGAAATTTCTTATTATTTTCAGGTAATAGCTGAAAGCAGGACAAATTAGATTATTTTTAAAAGAGAAAAACCTGTAAGCCTTTTTTTGTGATCTCAGCTCTGGCCAAGTTGGGACTGCAGGAAAAAGTTAGTACAGCTAAAATATCTTAGCAGATTCTAGAGGTTCTGAGATTGATCATTAAGGAGTTTGGAAATTAATTATTTTAAGATTGCAGGAGAAAATTCCTGAGACTTTGAGGTAATTCCAGGAATTCACCCCTTCCTGAAATGCTCTTCCTAATCCTGATCACTCAACATTTCCCACTCCCTCCCCCAGAGTCAAGAATATATCTCAGTATGGGGACTGCAAACAGGCTTATATTTTCCCTGTTAACTGCTCTCATCCCAGATCATATTAAGAAAAGACAATGCCAGAGAACTGTAGAGGAAATTTGAATCACCCTACCCCACCTGATGGAAAGATGTGGGGGAGGAGGGTTGAAGTAGCCATAGCCAAGGCTCCAATGGCAGTGGCCTCAATGGCCATGTGCCCCTGATCAACCTGCAGCCCACCACTCTGGGCAAAGCCTGGGAGTATTACCCAGATGCAGTAAATCCTTCCCACACTGCCCCAGCAGCTGCAAGTTTTCCCAGCTCCAGCAGCATCTGTAACTGTGGAGAGGGGGAAAATGGGATGGGTCAGGCCCCAAGGCCAGCATTCCCTAAGCTTTACCACCAAGAATTCTTTGTTCCAGTTGCAGAAATGTATCAGCTATGTAATTTATGGCAAGTTATTTTATATCAGTTTGCCCCATTTCCTGATCAGTAAAACAAAAAATTGTAATGGTTGTTGTGTGATCAAAATGATATAATGATTGGAAAGCACTTAACACAATGACTGGCATATGCTAGACACAAGATTATTATTATCTCTCTAATGAAATTTTTCCCAACTGTAAATTTAAGATAGTTTTAAAATGTCAAAGATAATAAGATCTATAATTTCTATATGTGATAATTTGGAAATGCGATTGTTTCCACAATCCAGCCAGCAGCTTCTGTGAAGGTGTAAGATCCACCCACAGCCAGCACCCAGAGAGCTGCCGACATGCTGGGAAAGCACAGGTTCTTTTGATCTGCTTTAATAAGGAAAGCAAGGTGAAGAGGTTGACAAGTTTACTTTAATCCAGCATACAGACAGCATTCATTTAGTTCAGGGGAAAAATCCAGCACCCTGAACTTCAGAACAAAATACAAACAAATTACAAGTATCAACAGACAGACCCAATACAGATTCATAGTTACCAACATCTAGGTTCAGCCCAGGAGCTCAGAACAAGGGCTGGCCCAGAGTCACATGTGCCACAACTGCTGCGAGAATGAGCTCCAAAGAACAGACAGCCAACCCCTGGTTTTTATATCTTTTTCAGCATCAGGGGTGAGTCACACACGCATGACCTAGAATTGTCACAAAGAGGCAGAACTAAACCCACTGTGGTCTAAAAGCCTCTGCTCTCCCAGACGTGTAAACTAGGCCCTCCCTGGAGTTAGCCCCACCTTGGGCCCCATCTTAGTTGCCAATCCACACCCACTAAGGTTTTATACCTAATAGGGGTTTGGTCCTGGGGCCTAGCACCTAGTAAGGCTCAATGAATTACTCAAAGGGAAAAAAAGTCAAACTATTCAAGGGCACTTGTTGAACTAAGTGCTAAGGAGCCCATTTTTGCTTACCAACACACTCCACCCATTGTTTTAGAAAACATAATCTAATCAGCCATGTATCCTAGAACATACATTGTGATCCAATTAGGAAGGAAACTAAAACATATCATTCATAATAAAGCAAAACATATCATTCAGCGACATTCCCAAATATTGGTTTACAATACAAACATGACCCACCCCTAGGTCCCAGCAAGATAATCTTGTCAATCAATCATTCCCAAAATACTTGTTAACAATTCAAATGTCCACCCCTGGGTCAAAGAAAGTTAATCTTTTAAGTTCATAAAGTACTTCTTGAGCATCACCCTGCCCTTGCAGGCTTTTTCCCAGTACCCTGAGGCATGGGCATGCTTTTGTTAGTAAAGTCCTAAAGCAAACAGAGTTCTCTTGGGGATGTCTCTTTCTCCCCAAACTGCCGTTGCAGGCTTCCACTTGGCACCCAAAATGCCAATTTCAAATCAAGAGTCCAAACAAAGTTCTTTTTCGGTCTGTTCTCCCCATTATGTTCCAATCCCCGGTTCCAAGTCCTGAGGGGTGACTAGATGATAAAAGCCAATGGGGCGGGGTTCCTGGAGGGTCCAAGGCACTCCACCCCAATAAAAACAAATCCATGTCTCCCTCCTGGATCCCAAGGAACCCAAGCTGAAGGAACCAAAAAGGCAGACTCAGTGCCTTGCTGCAAAGTTTCCATCTTGCCCCAGGGCTGAATTCCAAGCCCCTGGGTCCTGGTTGTCTAGTTCTGGGAGGCCCTTCCTGGCTTCTGCCAGAATCTGGATTGCAGTGTAGGTGATTCTCCACCTTTTTGCTCACCTCAAAGTTCTCTGCTCTGGCTGGGGAAGGCAGGGAAAAAGCACACTCAACTTCTTGCTGCAAAGTTTCCATCTTGCCGCAGGGCTGAATTCCAAGCTCCTGGGTTCCAACTCCAGCTGGCCTCACCTGGCTTCTTCTGGAATGTAAGTGATTCTGAACCATTTAAATCCTGTCACCGAAGTCAGTTCCAACGCAGCTCAGTGTTACAGGCCGAGTTAGAGCCAAGCCCTGTCCTCCTCGGACCTCCAGGCCCAGGGGCCTGCTGAGATAAACTCAGGGTTTTGGGATGTGGGTGGAGCCAGGAGGAGGGGTCTCGCCTTTGTTACCTCCCTAGCGATTCCAGGTCGGACCTGCCTGACCACGAGGAACTTCCGGCTCTCTGGCAGAGCATGTGGAACTTCCGGCTGCCTGACCACGTGGAGTTTCCGGTCTTTGCCTGGACTGCCTGCCCGCAGGGAGCTTTGGGTAGTGCGGGAGGAGAAGGGGAGGAGAGTAGGCGGAGTCAGGGCGGTCCTAGTCCCCAGGTGTATAGTTTTACCTGTCCTTCACCCACGTAACCAAAGAGTGTACCTACGTCACTAAAGGTATAAATGTGCTGCTTGCTGAAATAATAAACGGAGTCATTCACCATCTTTTCGGCTCCCGCCCCGTTCATCGTCCACGAGATCAGGCCCTTTGCTTAGGCAGAGGCCTGGGGCTTGGGGGGAACCCCGAGCATAGTTACGAGGCTTCGGAAGCCCGTGACAGCTCAGCGCTTTCAGCTTTCCAAAGTTCCCATGCAGGCAGTCTTCTGGATCAATATTTCGGCATCTGCTATCTGCTTCTTCTTTCTCCTCACCAGCCCCTCCTGCCAAATCAACATCTAGGTTCAGCCCAGGAGTTCAGAACAAGGGCTGGCCCAGAGTCACTCATGCCACCACTGCTGTGGCAAAGAGCTCCCTAAAGAGTCTAGTGGTTAAGATTCGTTTCTTTTTTTTCTAGTGTGTTGGTAAGCAAAAATGGGCTCCTTAGTACTTAGTTCAACAAGTGCAATACATTGAGCCTTACTAGGTGCTAAGCCCCAGGACCAAACCCCTATTAGGAGTAAAACCTTAATGGGTGTGGATTGGCAACTAAGGTGGGGCCCAAGGTGGGGCAAACTCCAGGGTGGGCCTAGTTTACACGTCTGGGAGAGCAGAGGCTTTTAGACCAGGTGGGTTTAAGTCTGCCTCTTTGTGACAATTCTAGGTCATGCATGTGTGACTCACCCCTGACGCTGAAAAAGATATAAAAACCAGGGGTTGGCTGTCTGTTCTTTGGAGCTCATTCTCGAAGCAGTTGTGGCACATGTGACTCTGGGCCAGCCCTTGTTCTGAGCTCCTGGGCTGAACCTAGATGTTGGTAACTATGAATCTGTATTGGGTCTGTCTGTTGATGTTTGTAATTTGTTTGTATTTTGTTCTGAAGTTCAAGGTGCAGGCTTTTCCCCCTGAACTAAGTGAATGCTGTCTGTATGCTGGATTAAAGTAAACTTGTCAACCCCTTCGCCTTGCTTTCCTTAGTTAAGTAGATCAAAAGAACCTGTGCTGTTGGCAGCTTTCCGGGTGCTGGCTGTGGGTGGCTCTTACACCCCCACAGAAGCTGCTAGCTGGAGTTTATTGTTTGTGTTATTGTTGTATTTCTAAATTATATCGTATTTCTAAAATTTTCTTATATTGTAAAATTTGAGAGACCATTGTGAGGCAGACATGGTATTAGACAAAGCAATTTTTAATCTGGATTTTGTTGCATATGAATTGGACTTTCAAGAGGATGTGATAAAAATTAGTTTGAAAACTTAAATATTTAATGATGTATCCATTTTAAACGAGTAATAATAATAACAACAATAATAATTCCATTTAAAAAATCTTGGCTAGTATGAAGGCATACAGAATATAATTATTAATTTATAGTGATATATTTAATGATAAAAGAAGAAAAAAATACTGAGCAAAGTTTTAAAGGTCTGGTAAACTTTGTTATTGTGATAAGGGTAGTTTAATTGGGTATATTCTCCTTGGCTTATAAAAACTGAATTTCCTCCCTATTACAAATACCCTTTTGACTAGAGGCAGGTAACTGGGAATTTTGTGATAACTAGGAATTTTGTGGTAAGTAGGAATTTGGTTTGTTATAGTACTTTGGGGATTTACTGGTATTGCTGAAAGATATTTTACACCAACTTAGTTTTGATAAATTCTAATTTGAAAGATTTATTTTTGTTTAAAGGTGGAAAAGAGAGAGAGAGAGAGAGAGAGAGAGAGAGAGAGAGAGAGATCGATCTATCATTTTAGAAGTTTCCAACTAATTTACTCCATAAAGGTTTAGTGATTATTCCTTTCAATGTCAGGATAATTTTAAAGCCATTTTTAAGAGAGGGAAATACTTTTAGGAAGAAATGTGTAAAATTATTTTGTGTGATTTTTAGAAGGGCTACTAAATTTTCATTTGCAAGCTAATTTATGGCTAAATTACTGTAATGAGCTGTACGTGGAAGAGATCTTGCTGTTTGATCTGAATTTGTAGTCATTCCATATGCTAAGTAAGTTAAATTAGTGTTTGACCTTATCATATGTATAAGATTCAATTCCTGAAGAATCTCATTTTTTTCAGCGATGTGTATAATTAGAGGACAAACAAGTTCATGAAAGAATTTGTCAGGTTAAGTCAGGAACCCCTTCATTACAAACAGTTATGTTAGTGAAGAATAGTAACTTATGAGCTGTCTTGTGTTGTCTTAATGGGAAATCTGATTATACTTATGCCTGTTATTTAATCTGGAATGAGGATAGGTGCAGAAATGTATGCACTACTTAAGACTCATCTTAATGATGTTCCCATTATTTGAAGGGATTCTGAGAGCAGTACTATTTTTCTGTGACAAAAGCCATGATTATTGGAACCTGCCATTCAAGACTTTGTGGGACGGTAATTTACTATTGTTTTGATCTTTGATTACAGGCATAGTTTCAATTGTCATGAAGTCATTAACAGAAAATGGTATGTGCTTCAGGCTGAGGACTGCTAAAGGTGGATATCTGGCTCTGGGAAAAGTTTTGGAGAGAACCTTGGACATTGCCTAGGTAGGATACTCCTGACTCTATTTCCTAATTGTGCTCATTACTTTCTTAGAAGGAAAATTCCCCACCTGGTTAATCCTGAGCCCTGCTTTTAACATCTTTTGACTCCATGATTTGCTGTCAGATATGACTCATGGCAGCTAAAAAAGTTTTCCACCTCTTTTATGATATATAATATTGTTATAACTATGTCCCTCTTTTTCCTTTTATAGCAAATTTCTATAATCAGGAAATTTGTAAATATAATACTAAATCTATCAAATAATAGATTATATATCTATATGTATATATATATGCATGCATATGCACACACACACATATATATGCATATATAATTTTAAAAATTGAAACATTTCTGAGTAGGATGCAAATATGAATATCTTACAATTTAAACCTATATTTGTGGCCAAATAATAAGATAGGAATGAAAGCCTATTAAGAGAGGAATGATTACATTTCCTATTATTACAGTATCTGTCTGATAATTTTTCTTTATTTTTGGAGGGGGGAAGGCAAGGCAATTGGGGTTAAGTGACTTGCCCCAGGTCATATAGCTAGCAAATGTCAAGTATCTGGATTTGAACTCAGGTCTTCCTGACTCCAGGGCTGGTGCTCTATTCACTGCACCACCTAGGTGCCCCCATCTGCATGATAATTTTAAAGGGCAGAAGAGTTTATTTTATGGTTGGAATTGTGTTGTTTGAACATCATCCTCTGTGGCTGGGACACTGGACCATCTGTCTGTGCCTTTAACCAAGGATCCATGTTATGCTGTTTTCTCTCAACAGTCAATCCATATGTCTTCTAAGAACCCCTATCAGGTCTTTCTGACTACTCCCACAGCTGCCAACTTGTGGGTATGGACCTGGATCATCTGAAATGGTCCCTGCTCTGAGTGGTCATCTGACCTCACAGGAGACTTTGTTCTCCAATTCTCTAAGGCCCTGAAGAGGATGACATCTAACAAAGACCAAGAATCCAGACAAGCCTGTGAGAGGAATTGCTCCCTCCTCACTCGAGCCCCCCTTTCCAGATCCTTGTGTGCCATACACAGTAGTTGCCTACATCTCTAGGCTGCCCTAGTTTTTGTTTTGATTGCCTGGATCTATGGTTTTCTTTTGCCATGCCCCTCATTCCTTTACCTTGGGCTTCCTTTGGTGCCTTCTTACTGGCTTTTGGGTGGAGTTGCAAAGGACCGTTAGAAGTCCTCTTCCAGTGGTGGAAGAGTGAAGTTTTACCCATACCTTTCTTGGTCTGCTGGTGGTGCCTTCAGCACACTTTTGACCACAAGGAGGGGAATTGTAAACCAGCTTGAGCTCCCACCTGGAAAAAAAAAAAGTAGGCCTTTCAGGATCTGTCGGCACCAGCTGCGGAGAACCTTGAGTTTCATCACTTTAAATCGTTTCAGATATGTTTTTGAAGTTCCAGAAGTCCTTAGTTCGGTTACCAGCACAATGCATCTCTTTCCCTTAGTGCAAGACTCCCAGAAGTCATAGAATCTAACAGTGTTTGGATTTTGCAGGCCTTTCAGTATTTCGGCTTCTTCTTTAAATCTTCGTCTCTCCAACTCTGTCAGTTTTCTGTCCTGAAGTTCACACCAGGCCACTTCCACCCCAGGTCTCGGTGTCCAGCCGAGACTGTCTTGTAGGAGCCCCGACCCAGCTCAATATCGAATTTGAGGAACCTGCCATCTGGGGGGTGTTGCCACTGTCTTCTTCATCGTCTTCCTCCTCCTCCTCGGGCTCCTCTTTTTTGGTGGGCCCGGGTTCAGACTTCACCTGCGCGGGAGCCGCCGAGGGCGCCACGGTGGCGGCCTCCTCCTTCTCCACATCTTGGCTGCTCTCCGCGGCCAAAAAGGCGACTGCACTCGCAGCGGCCGCTCCATCCCCCTGGCTGCCGGGGCCTGGGCTCGCTTCTCGGGCAGCCTCAGATACCGAGGAGCCTGCTGGTGGTTGTTGCGTCCCTGGGAGTTCAGGGCGCCCCTCCGCCCTTAGCCAGCTCTGCAATAAGGGGGAGGTGCGGGGAAGGCTCCGGATCCGGGGGCTCCAAACCAGGCAACTCCTCCTGGTCCGAGTCCACCACGCTGCGCCGCAGGAAGCGCTGGTGCACTAGCCTGGGGTCCCTGGCGCACACCGATTCGGAACTGCCCGGCTGCCCGTGGGCGCTGCCGCTGCATGCGCAGCCACCACATGCAAGCTGTGCTGCGGCATGTTCTGGAATTGGGGATGGGCACTGGGATCTGCTGCAGCGGAGCACTCCTCACCGGCCTCGTGGCCGCCGCTGTCCGCCGGCTGAGCCTCACCACTGGCCTCAGTCGGGATTTCCAAGAGCGTTCCGTGGTGGTCTCTCCTGGCGGCATCGCGGTCCATCTAGGGCGAGCGGGCGCCTTCCATCCTCCCAGCCTGGCCGGAGGAGGGGGCGGCTGTGCCCGGCTCTTCTATGCGGGTGCCGAGCTCCCCTGATCTTAGCTCTCCTAGCACCTGGGCTCTTCTCCCCTCGCCGCTGGTCCCTGGGTTCATGGCGCTGCGCTACCCTGACCCCACCCCAGGATTCTCCAAGTTTCCGCAGGAGACTGCGGGCCTGCCTCTGTTCTCTCTTGCTCGCCTCCTGCCCCAGGTGTCCCGAAACGTAGGGCGACCTGAAAAAGATCTAAAACGTGGATCAGGAAAAAGGCATTTTGGTGCGCTCTGAGTTAACATACCATAATGCTTTGCATGCACCCCAAAATAAACCCCAAATCCTCCTGCTGTATCAACATTCACAAGACTGGATGAAGGCAACTGGGAGCATTCTTCTGTTATGACTGATAACGAACAGGCACCTTGAACTGTATACTATGTTGATTAAGGCACTTCTGTCCTGATGTTTTATGGACATCCTGTTATGACATTCCCATGTTTATTATGGTTGACAGATATGGAAAATATAATTTTGGCTGACTCAGGCATCTTGAATTAGGAAGAGAAGGCAAGGTGGGTGGGGGTGGGGGAACACATCTCTGATCTATGGGTGTATAGTCTCCTTCAACTGGCATTTCATTGAGCTCATTTTCCAGTGAATATGCAATATTCCCCTGCTCTGAGAGAAATAAACATGAGCAGACAGCCTATTTTTGTTTGTCTTTCTCAGAATGAACTCTGCAAGGTTGGCACTTGATAGGATACTTTTCCAGGATATGTACATAGATAATGAGGTGGACACATACATTCCTAGAGCTATCTCAGTGTTTGGGAGCTTCCAAAGGAAAGTGTGGCTATCAGACTGCCTACTAAACAGAAGGTCTCCAGAGCTGTTGGGCTGACCTCTTTGTTGTATGCCTGTAAAATATAGATAGTATACTAGTGCCATGCCAGGAAACTGAATTGCTTCCGTATGAATTGTCTTAGGAAGACTCTGAAGATCACCTCGCAAGGTAAGGTAGTGGACACTGAAGTCCTTTCTTGAGTTGAATTGCCAAGCATTCAAACTCTACCACAGAGAGTGCAACTCTGATGTGCTGGCCACATGGTTCAAATGCCAAATGTATGTTTGCCTAAAAGACTCCTTACACATGGAGGTGAGAAGAAGCAATACAAGGATACTCAAAATCTCTCTGAAGAATTTTGGAATTGGTTGTCAGACGTGGGAGATACTGGCACAGAACCACCCAGTGTGTCATGCCCACATCAAAGAAGACTGTGCTCTATGAGCAAAACAGAATAGGAATAGCTCAAAAAAATGTGAGATGCACACATTTAGTGACATCCCCATTCCAAACATTCATACAGATTTTTTGTGTCTGAGCTGCCGTAGAACCTTCTGAGTTTCTCTTGGTCAGATCAGCCACAGTCAGACGTATTATTATGCATTGACCCTGACATAGCAACATCATCTTGGTCCTCCTCAAGTATGAAGGACAATAACTAACAACTAACTAATCTGAAGCTCCCTAAATTTGCTCCAACTCTCCAGAGCAGCACTTATCTTGGGAAGAGTCAGGAAAGCATATTGTGCTAGGAACTAGGGCTAGGATCCTAGCTCCTTGCTTTTATTAGGAGGCACGGTTTTCTGATTTTCAAAGCCCACAAATGTATCTGTAGATATAAGTATCAAAGCCAGGGCACCATTTTCAAATTTTGGCAGAATTTTTGATTTTCAAGGTCTGCCCTAATGTGCCAATGAGCCGTCTCATAAAGATTTTTCTATAGTCAATCTAAGTCCACACAGGATGTTAAAATCAAAGGATCCTTCTTGGGACCAAAGACACACACGCACATATACATACATACATATGTATGTATGTATGTATGTATATATACACATATACGCTCATATATATACATACATATACTTATATACATACATATATAAATATATACACATATATATGTAAAAGTCCTGTAAAGTTAATCCTGTACAAACATTTTCACAGAGATTGAAAAAAAACTAAACTTCGCATAATTTTAATTACTTCGGGGAATCTTTCCCAAATTATCCAGAAGACAAAGTATAGGGGTGTCTTTAGAACAAACAGGCTGACTAGATCCCATACTTACAGTAGAAATTTTTTTCCACTACTAATTGAACTAGAATCTTAGGGACGCCAAAGAAGAATGATTTCAGAATCAAAATTTTCTACAAAACCAGAATCACTGAAACCAACTTACTGAAACAAATTAAATGAAACCAAATCACTGAGCCCTTCAAAAAATGTTTATATCAGTTCAAAGCTTTCTTTGTTGGTTCTGGCAACAGCATTGTAAAATAAGTAATGGAGACAATAACTGAAAAAAATAAGATCCCCAGATGATTTCTTACCTATCCTCAATATGATGCTGAGGTATATGCTGGAGATGTATTTTTACAACCAGATATAATCACCCAGGGATCAATTTTAACCAGACCAGGAAGGGGACCTCTGATTAAATCACTGCATTATTTTTAACCAGATTGGAGCTACTGAGACATTTCTAAAACCTTTACCAACTCTACCTGGCCATTTAGAGCATTCTAAAGAATCTCATTGTCGACCACCCAGTGATCAAGCTGGTACTCAGAGACAATGGCCACAACACTTACCTTTGTGCCTGAAAAAAATAATTGCACAAGGAATTTAGGCAAAAAGGAGGCACGAGGTCTAGGAGAAAATGCTTTATCCTATGTGTGCGGTTAGGTTACTAATACTGCTGAAATAAATCTACCACAATATGAAAATTACGAAGGTAAAAACTGTTAAACCTGAAAGTTGGTTAAAGGAGGCAAACAAGCTAGGGGATAAAAACATTCCTATTACTTATTTATTTATTCATTCCCTTTAAACTTAGTGGATACATGCATGCATGCAGTCAGACCTGATTCTGACTGCCTGAACAAAGGAATGAGAAAACTTATATACATTATTTTTAGCAGACTCAGAAGTCTGTGTTACCTCATTTTTATGATCCCCATGTATGTTTAACCATGATACAAGATTTTCCTTAATGGAATAGATTTGTAAATACAATAAGGTAAGAGTGTTGACAAGGGTCAGTTGAAACTGCAACCCAGCATTTCTGTGTTTCATTAACATATTAACATAAATTCTATGTTTCCATAACATAGTATATGCCCATAAAATATTAAGCGAGGTAGTCTCTCCGGATTAGGGTCTCATCCTTTAATGCTTAACAGGGAAAGAATGTTCTTAGGTCAGCCTGATCTGGCCTTGTTGACAGAGAAAAGGTATTCTCCAAGCAAACTTTAGAGAACAAAGAAGCCCAGGTCCAGCCTCTTCTTCCAGTTGATCATTAATTTGGGCTTCGGGTCTTATTGAAATTACAAAAACGATATAAAATGGTATAAAATGTTCCACAAAACAGAGGTTTTATTATGCTTAAATACAGGCTCAGGATTTTAAAAAAACAACCCTGAAAAAAAGAATGGAGTTTTTGACAAGACTTTATAGAGAAAATCGTGTCAAAGAGACAGAGATATAATTTTTTAACATATTGTAATAACTGTTAAACCTGAAAATTTGGTTGAAGGAAACAACAGAGCTAGGTGATAGAAAAATCCATGTTGTTTATTATTTTCCCTTAACAGTTATGGTGCCGTGACTTTCGGATGGAAATGATGGAAACGGGACAACGCAGCCCAACCTTGCCAACGCTTTTGGGCGCCATAGGATTAATTTTTCCTGGAATTTTGGCCTTGACAAGGTGGGGTAAGTTGTCTCTCTTCCCAGCTTCCAAAAAGAACTCCCACAAAATTGGTTGAAGTCTGGAAATTCCCTTTAAGCTAGCTCTGGGGGCAGGGATCAAATCTGTCTTAAAACACAGATCTGCGGTCAAACGCACATAGATCCCCTGGAAACACTGATTGATCTAGAAAATTAACTATGGATCAGTCAAAAACTAGAATTAGAAGTCCAACCGTTCCTCCACTCCCTCCCTTCCTTCCCTTGGAGGCTCTGGTCCTGGGGAGAAAAACTGCACTTTGCTTTTTCCCTCCCCTTCTGCCTCCCAGGAAGGGCTCTGATCCTGAGGGAAGTAACTCTGTTCTGCTACCGTTGCCTCCTCTCTCTCTTCCCTCCCCGCTCCCTTTCCCCCTTCCCTTAAGGGCTCTGTTTTTGCCTTTTGCCCTATTCCTGCTTCCTTCCCTTGAAGGCTCTGATTATGGGGAGGATAAATGCATTTTATCCTTACTCCTTGCCTTCCTTTACCTGTCCTAGTCCTCCTCCATCTCCCCTTTCCCCCTTCCTAAGGGATAGGATATGGAGAGTCAGAAAAATCAGGAACGCCAAGGCTTCCCCAAAGACCATAGGGGTGCTAATAGCTAACTCATGAAAGCTTCTAATTCTCTGTTGTTTGAACTCTGAGCTCAGTCTGTATTTGTTCTGTATTTGTTTTGTTAATTGTCTGTTAACTGTCTGTGTGAGAGCGTGTGCTGTGAAATGTCTATACCGTGTAAAATCTGAAACGCAGGTAGCCAGAGAATTCTAAGGCTGCAGTTAGGGAAACAGAGACTCTATTTCCTTTTTCAATGTTTGACCTGGCCAGCTGAACTTGGAGAAAAAAATAGAGCTGAAACATTTTAGCATATTCTGGGATTGATTATTCATTAAAAGTTTGGAAATTGGTTAGTTGGATTTTGGGACAGAACTCCTGAGACTGTAAAATCCCTCCAGGAGCTCACTCTTGCTGATCACTTAGGTGAAGTTACTTGAGTTACAATCATTGAGATATTTCACCATTGTCTTGTCTCTGACCAAGCCAGAGCTGCAGTAAAAGTTAGAGCAGCTAAAACAAACTCCTCTCTTCCCAGATCAGATTAGGGGAAGAGAATGCAGGAGAACTGTAGGGAAAACTTAAATCACCTTTCCCCACCTGGCAAAAGGAGGAGAAGGACAGAATTTCACAGACTGACAGTTTTCTGACAGTACTGTGCCCCTGGGTACCTTTGTAGCCCATCCTTTTTGGCAAAGCTTGGAAATATCACCCCGGTCCTATGCATTCTGCCCACTCTGTCCCCAGCAGCTGCAAACCGCCCTAGGCTCAGTAACTTCTGCAGTTGTGGGGGAAGGGTGAGGTAGATGGATTTGGACTTTCTGACTCCCAGAATTGTCACCACTGGGATACTAGCTTCTGCTCTAGGTAACTTCACACTTCTTGTTCCAATTGCAAAACTATATTTTAATCTGTTTGACCTGTTTCCTGATTTGTAAAGGGAAAGTAATAATGATGGTTGTTACGGGATCAAAATATAATGATTGTAAAATGCTTAACATAAAGTCTGGTATATGTTAGATACAACGTTATTATTATCTCTCCCTGATATAATGTAATTGTTAACTTTTGAAGTGGTTTTTAAAATACCAGAAGTAATAAGCTGAATGATTTCTATATGTGGTGATCTGGAAATGCAATAGATGTCATCTGAAAATTGTTGTTTCTGTATTTCTAAACTTGCATTGTGTTCCCAAAATTCTCTTAGATTGTGAAATTTGAGAAGACCATTGTGTGGTAAGAAATGATATTATAGCAATTTTAATCTGATTTTGATATATGTGAATTGGGTTTCCAAAGGGATGTCATAAAATCTGGAATTGTTATATGTGGTTATAACAAGTAAATAATTAATAATACTGATATTTAACCATGAGAACAGACTTTCTGTGTGAAAAAGTTTTCTATTATGAGAATATATCTGGTGATTTAAAGTTATAGTTTCAAATGATGAGATGAAAGATTCTCTGTGCAAGGAGATTTAGGAATATGTTCACCTAACTGATAAATGGGTTGTTTCAAGTTTTAAAATGCATAATTATGTTTAGGGCGCTGTTACATTTCTAAATTGTGTAATTTGACAAACAGATGTATCAGCAATATTGAAAAAATGTGGTAATCTTTTACAATGCTAATAGTATTGGGCCTTAGAAATTAAAATGTTACCACTAGTGAGTAAAATAATTCCTCTTATAATCTGGATGTTGTTAGATTAAGAATCATAGTTAATTAAGAAATTGAGGTTATTAACTGGAACAAGAACTTTTGAAACCATCTAGTCATGAATTCTTATCAATCTTGTGTGGTTTTCAGCGTAGAGGGATTACTCTGGAAAAAGTTTTTAAAGTCCTGGTAAACCTTATTATTGTGATAAGGTAAATTTAATTGGGTATGTAATTATAGAAACTAAGTGTCCTCCCATTATAACACGTTTTTGACTAAGGAACTTTGTAATATCCAGGAATTCTGTGCAATATTTGAGAATGAGGACATTTGGCACCAACTTAGTTAATGAATTCCAGCATTTAAGGGTTAATTTGCTTTAAGGAAAAAGATGTCTATCATTTTAAAAATATATATTTATATATGTTAATCTGGAGGTTTATGGATTAGTTGGTGATGGCACTTTGGGAATATGAATGAATCCAAATGTTTAAAGGTTATCTTGCTTTAAGAAGGAAAGGGGAGGGGCAACGATTACTGGGATTTGAGTTTTTACTGAAAGAAAGAACAGTAGGGGTCAGAAGCCTAAAAAAAACCTGGCTTTTTAAAGTCAGCAAAAGTGATGCGTTTTTAGGATAAGATTGGGTTTCGAGGAGGATGTGGGTCTTAAGGATACAGTTCTTATTAGTGAAGCTTGCCATCTGATGGGAAAGAACCCACCCTCAGGGGGAGATGATGTGGCAGATCTCTTTAATCAGAAATAAGCAGGTAGTGACAAAAGGGAAGTTATCTGCCAGAATCTGTTACCATTGCGAAAGAAGTTGTTTTTTTTGAAAAAAATGGGAAATTGGATAAATGCAAATATGTAAAATATTGTTGTTATAATCAAATGACTGATTATATTGGTACTTTTGTATAGTCAAATGAAAGATAATATGGTTTCTAAAATGTTAATGAGAATAATTAGAAAGAGAAGAGAAGTTTTATGATGTAGGGTTGAATCATTATCCCGTGGACTAAGACTGGGATTTTAAAGTTATACTGTATTTATGTGAAATAGAGTTCTTAGATGTTGTGAAGTGATATAAGAGCAATTGGGTATTGACACAAATAGTGTAATTAATTACTGCGACTAAATCAGAGACATCTTCAGTTTAGGTAAACAATTCTAGAAGTATTTTGGAAAATGTTTTTGTGATTTTAAGCGAGAGTTAGAGCTTAACAATGTGTATAAGACTCAATTCCTGAAGTGTTCCTTTTTTCCTCCAGAAGGAATTAACAGGGACAAACCCATCAACTTGTGAGGTCAGTCATTAACCTCTTTTGTTTGCTTGAGCAAACTGGAATGGAATACAGTATACACAGTTATGTCAGTAAAAAGTACTAACTTATGAGTTGTTTTGTCTTATGGCTGAAATGAAGACTGAAAGTGTGAAAGATTTGGAAAGGTAAATTAAGGTTGAGGGAAAATAGGAAAGGCAGATGAGAAAGTTAGGGGACAAATGGGAGTTAGCTAAGCCTCCCCTGTCCTGAGAATGATAGTTTCAAACGGTTTAAGTTAAGTTGAGAGTGTGAGAAAGTATTTTAGAAGACAGAAAAGTTATGTAGCTTGATTTGATAATTATTAGCTCAATGAAATTTGGGACAGTCCTATCTGAAGGATATTTATTTGCTATTTAAGATTTTATGGGACTACAATTTAATATTGTTTTAAGCTCTGATTACAGGTTTAGGTCACATGAAGCCAGTAGTGGAATGGCAGGCATTACAGACTGAGAATTCTTAAAGGTGGATGTCTATGCCTGGAAAAAAGTCTCGAAGACGACCTTGGACACAACCTAGGTAGGATCTTCCTGACTCTATTTCCCAATTCTGCTATTTCCTTTCTGAAAAGGAAAGTCCCCACCTGATTACTCCTAAGCCCTGCTTTCAGCACTTGGTGACTATAAGATTGGCTATCAGATATGACTCCTGCCTGGAATCAAACAGAGCTAAGGAAGTTCTTTCCTTCTGTTAAGATATATGACATTGTCCCTCCTTTCTTTCATAGCAAATTTATATTATCAGGAAGTTTTGTAAGCACAATGCTAAATCTATTAGGTAATAGATGAATATTGGAATATCTCTGAGTTATTATAATAGGATACAGGAATGAATAGCTTACAGTTTTAACCTATGTTCATGGCCAGATAAAGATCAGAAGGATATAGAGATAACATCCTCCAAAAGGAGGAAAGGATTAGACACAGTAATAAAGCAAAGATGTAATGTGATAAATGTCTAATTAAATAGGATAGCAAATTTTGAGAGGAAAAGGCAATAGGACCAAATTGATTCCTCTAAGAATTATATACAGATGTGTACGATTGGCTCCAAAATTTATCAGTCATGGAAATTCAAGCTAATAAGTGTGTTTTGGTAGTAAGATCTTAAATGTGGATTTTTGTACAAGAAAATTGTATGAGATAGTACAAGTGAAATTATATCTCCTTTATTAAGGTATCTGTCTGATGATTTTAAAAGGAAGATGAATTCAATTTATGGTTGGACCTTTATATTTTAAAGGACTCTTATACCAGGTACAAAATTTAGGTAAGGTTAGAAACAGTAGATGATATATGAACTGAAATACTCTGAAGTTAAAAGAAGGAGAGCCAAATTTCAGTGATTAAGTTATATTAAGTTAAAATTGTCTGAGGATTTCTAGATCTGAACCAGAGAAGCAGAATTCTCTTTTACTATCTAGGAACCAGATAACCACAATCAGGCATCTGAAAAAAAATTTTTTTTTTTTGCTTTAAATGGACGTTGGAAATATATAACTGGGATTTAAAGCTACTTTGTATTTGTACTGTTTGAACTTAGCCCTGAGTGTCTGGGACCTATGTTGTGCTGTTTTTCTCTCAATTATCAAATTACATGTGTTCTAAGAGCTCCTGTCAGATCTGACTACTTCTATAGCTGCCAACTTCTGGATATGGACTCCTTGATCCTTCTATCACATCTGATGATTGCCTGTGCTCCTGAGTGAACATCTGAGCCCATAGGACACCTTGCCCTCCAGTTTCAAAGGAGCCTGAAGGGGACAGCATCAGATGCAGGCAGCCCCTCCCGAGACTCTGGACCAGAACCTGTACGAAGGACAACTCTCTTTCTGAGTCCCTTGCGTTCCCAAGACTGTTTACTTGTACCTTTGGTATCTTTAGCTTATTTTACTTAGGTGTTCTAGTTTCTCCGTTATGCTCCCTACTGATACCCCTTGCAACTTGCTCCCCCTGCTTGTTTACAAGTAGTTTATAATTACTGTGCATCTCTGGGGATGTCCAAACACAGAAAGAGAAAAAAAAACCTGAATCCACCTAGATAAGGATTTTTACAACTTTACCCCTGAGGAAGATAGAGGTTTTTCCATACCTTAATTGGTCTTCAGGTGAAGCTTTCAGCTTACCTTTGACCAAAAGGAGGAAATGTGGAAAATATTATACTATTTTATATCATTTTTGTAATTTCAATAAGACTCAGGGCCTGAACTACTTAACCAGAAGAAAAGCCTGATCCTAACAGTCTCTTTGTTCTCTGAGTAAGCTCAGAGATATCTCTATCTTGTATCAACAAATCCAGATGGAGCATTTCTTGCTCTGTCCATGGCCATTAAGGGTGAAAACCTTGACCGCAGACACTATCTTGAATTATGTGACTTTTCCTTATCTTAATATTTTATGGGCATATACTATGTTGTGGAATGTTAATGGCCAATTAAACACAGAGATCCTGGGGTTGCAAATCCAATTGACACTTTGACAACTATCTAATTTGTTGTATTTACAATCTATTCCATTAAGGAAAATCCTCTTCTTGTATCATGGTTAAACATACATGGGGGTCATAAAAATGAGGTCATACAGGCTTGCTAGCTCTGCTAAAATAACGTATATAAGTTTTCTCATTGCTTTGTTCAGGCAGTCAGAGTTTATACTCTGACTCCTTGTACGTACAAGTAAGCTAGCTTCGCTATGCTTTAAGGGAAAATAATAAACAACACGGATTTTTCTATCACCTAGCTCGGTTGTTTCCTTCAACCAAATTTTCAGGTTTAACATCTCTAATATTCTTTTAGTTTGTAAAAGTTTATAAGAGATAGATTCACGATCCTAGGTTTCCTCTAATGTCATACAAGTTGAAGAAAATTAGTTAAACAGAATCATAATCTATATACCTCCTAAATAAACAACTTGGTTAAACATACTGTTTAGGTAAACTAAGTCAGGTTGCAGATTAAACACTGACTTTTCAAAATCCTACACTTACAAAACTACAAGGCTACATTTTAAAGAAGTCATCATTTGTTAAGGGAGAGAGTTACATGTCATGAAGACTTCACGTTAGGGAAATTCATCCACAAATAAAATCCTTCTTTTAAAAGATGGTATATGAGGATTCTGGGACAATGACAGAGTAAGTCAGAAAATTGCAAGCTCTCAAGATTTCCCCCCATGAAAGAGTTAAAATAGCACCTTATGGTGAACACAGTGTGGGTGGAGACAAAGAAGAATGGGACACAACTGGGGTCTTCCTGGGACAATTTGAGAAGATCTAAAGAAAAATCCCAGGATGAGGTTAGGTCCCCAGGAGGAGGAAACAACTCCAGGCTAGGTTCCATTTTAACATCTAGCAGCAAGCCCTGGGGTTAGTTGGTTTGAGAGGCCACCTGGGCCCCAGCCACTGGAACTTTTCACCCTGGGATAATGAGAGGAGTCATGCGTTTGAGCCCAGGAAGACCGAGGGAGCCTCTGCTGATGAGGAACGCCTGACCCAGCTGTTCTATGAAGAGCAGTGGAGGCGAGAAGGAACTAGCACGTGCCACTGAGTGCAGAAGCAGTGAGGCAGAAAGCCCCTGGCTGTGGGCACTTACAGGAGGTTGCAGGTTTGGCTTTGGTTCCAGGCTAGAGGGGAGAACTCAAGATCTGGGGCAAGAGGCATCATTTCCCACACCCCAGGGCTAGAGGTGATTACAAAACTCAAGTTATTATCACAAAAAATGCACAGGCAAAAGAGAAAGAATCCAACCAGAGAAACCTATTACTGGAATAGAGGCGAAGGAGGTTCATCTTCAGAGGAAGATATTGAAGTAAAGAAACCTCCCAAAAGCAACATCAAATGGTCATTTGCCCAAAAAGAATTTATAGAAGATCTTAAAAAAGACTTTAAAAATCAAATGAGAGAGATGAAGGAAAAAAAAAAACTAAAAGAAATCTAATCCAAGAAAAACAAGAAGATTATGAAAGGAAAGTCAACCAATTAGACAAGGAGATCCAGAATCTCAAGGAGGAAAATGACACCTTGAAAATTAGAACTGGGCAAAGTGAAGCCAGTGAAATTATAAGAGATCAAGAAATAATTAAACAAAACATGAATAATGAAAAAATAGAAGAGAAAGTGAAATATCTTATAAAAAACAGATTTGGAAAATAGGTCAAGAAGACAAAATGTAAAAATAATTGGACTAACTGAAAGTTATGATAACAAAAAGAATCTTGATAAAATAATACAAGAAATAAATAAAGAAAATTGTCTGGAAGCATTAGAACAAGGCAAGAAAGTAGGGATAGAAAAAAAAATCCATCAATTGCCATTTAAAAGAGATCCTATGAGGAAAACTCATAGGAATATAATAATCAAATTCTGAAACCCCCAACTCAAGGATAAAATATTAAAACCATCAAGATTAAAACAATTTAAATATGATGGGGCCACAATTAGAATTACACAAGACCTAGTAGCAGAGACATTAAACGACCGCAGGTCTTAGAATGCAATATATCGAAGAGCAAAAGATCTGGGGCTCTGGCCAAAAATATCTTACCCTGGAAATTTAAGTATCTTGAATGAAAAAATTGGACATTTGATAAACTCTCAGACTTCCAAGACTTTCTTAAAAACAATCCTGAACTTAATAGAAGATTTGACATACAAGAACCAAGAGAAACATAAGGTATCTACTAAAGACTGATTATAAGGGATTCATAAGGACCAATGGTTTACCTTTTATATAATGTAAAATGTAAAATATATGTCTAAGATTCTTATTAATAAGCTCATATTTGTAAGCTCATAAGAAACGGGGAGGTAAAACTGACTATGATATGAATTTAAAAAGTAAAACCATTTAGAAACAGTTAAAAAGAGTTACTATTGAGGTGCAAGAGGAAGAAAGAATACAGAGGAATTATGAGGGAGGAGGGCTGGTAGTTCTGGTAACCTACTTTCATCGGGAATGGGTTTAAGAGGGAATGATGCATATATATTTAGAAGAGTATAAGTCTTCTAAATTTAGAAGAAACAAAATAGTAGGGGTAAAGAGGTGGGGGAGAGGACAAGGGAGGGATTTTTAGAGGGGAGAATGAGGGAATAGGTAAAAGGGGGATATAGAAGGGTGTTTAGATTTATGGGAATGGGAGGATAGGGGAGAGATCCTCAGAGTGGGGTAGGCAAATAATAGGAGGGCAAAGTAGTTGGTGGAAGTAAAGTAGAGGATTCAGGAGAGATAGGTAACAAGAGATGTGCACAAATATAAAAACAAAGATCAGTAGTAGAGTATATTTGGGAAAGTATATGTCTATATATGTATGTATATATGTATGTATATATCTATAATTATAGAGAAACATATCTAAACTTTATTGTAGGGGTGGGGTGGGGTGGGGAAAAAAGAACAAAGTAAAAAAAGTGCATAGCAGAGAACAAAAGAAAACTCACAAGGAAGCAAAGAAAAGATGGACAATTCTTTTTTAAAGTTTTTTATTTAGTTTTTTAAATTTAATATATTTAGTTTTCAGCATTGATTTTCACAAGAGTTTGAATTACAAATTTTCTCCCTGTTTCTACCCTCCCCCCACTCCAAGATGGCTTATAGTCTGGTTGCCCTGTTCCCCTGTCACCCCACTCCCCTCCCATCCCCTTTTCCCTTCCTTTCTTGTAGGACAAGATAAATTTCTATGCCCCATTGCCTGTGTAAAAGATGGACAATTCTTAACACAACATTTATTATTTATCATGTGGGCTTTCTTGAAATGAAAATCTATTGTTATATGTTTTGAATCCCCTCTTACCTTCTGCTATGTACTCAACACACTTTTTTTTCCTTTCTTACTTTGTATTTATGTTTCAATAATTAAGTTTATGATATGTTTTGTTCCTTTTCTCTATTCTGTATTTTTGTTGTGGCCCTTGAGTCTAAAATAGAAAAAACAATATTCTGAGCAGGGGTCTATAGGCTTCGCCAAAGGGCCAAAGGGATACATGATTCAGAGAAGATTAAGAACCACTGGCCTACTCAAATGTAAGTTCCTATCTCACTTTTGTATTTGTATCCACAGTGCATAGAATATAGTAGGTGTTTAATAAATGCTTGTTGATTTATTGCACTGATTTGTTATTCCTCTAGGGATAAAAACCTATCTTAAGGGAGATGAATTCTTATTGAATGGGATAGATTTGAGATAACCTAGGGCAGGCTCTGTGACTAGGGTGCAAACTCTTTTTGTATCATGGACCCCATTGGCAGTCTAGTGAAGACTATGGACCCCATCTCAGAATAATGTTTTTAAGTGCATAAAATAAAACACATAGAAATATAAAGAAAATCAATTATAGTAATACAATTATAAAAAGGATTTTTTAAAACAAGTTTCACAAACACGAGGTTAAGAACCACTGCCTAGGGAAACAGTGCTTACACACACTTACATCCTCTCTTCCTTTCATGGTTTCTAAGTTTCTCTTGGCAAAGACTTTCTATGCTTTAGCATGGACCAATTATCAGGTAGAGTTTTATGATGTTATCAGTTACTAGGTGAAGCTCTTATGTGAAGACGCTTTTTCCAGAGGGGAAGGATGTGGTTTGTCAGGCAGTCTGAGAAGGCATCTAGAGACAGGGCAAGTTTCTAGAAGGAAGCTTTGGAGAAAGGAGAGAAGGGGCTGTAGAGAAATCTAAGCTAACAGAAGGCTTGTGTGGACAAGTCAAACAGCTTTGAAAATTAGGTGGCAGAAATATCAAGGGTCTAAAATAAATAAATTTATTGTTAACTACTTCATCCTAAGCATTTTCTGAGGTCATTTGGGTATTTTCTCTTTTTTAAAAATGTTTTATTAATTTTTTAAAAAGAAACTTACATTTTGAATTTATTACATTCTTGCAAAGGGTACATAAGGAGGATTCATAGTTTAGTGTATAATCCTCTTTCACTGTTTTACTGTGTATGTAGAAGTGCTTATTTAATTTGGTGCTTAATTAAATTTAGAACAGAAGTTTTAAAAATAATAGAACTCTTATAAAAAAGAAATCTAAGTTTAGAGTAGGGAAGAGGATGAGAGGGTCAAGATGGGCAGAGGCCATGGAGGCAGGGGTGTGGAGAAAATCAGTGGGGTCCAGGGCAGGTGCTTAGGGGGGCAGGGGTCAAAGCTAGGATTGAAAGGTGGAGGTGGGGGAGGCTGTGATGGAAGAGATGAGCCTGGGTGAAGTGATATGACAAGATTTCAGATGGGAATACTGGATGAGGGAAAGGGAGAAGCTGAGATGCTCAGATGAAGAAGGAGCAATTGGATAAGTTATTTGAACAAAAAGAGACGGTGTCTGCATAACCTTTTGCAGTCCACGACACCTATGAGGTAAGTAGTATAGATATCATTATCTGCATTTTAAACATGAGGGAACAGAATTTCAGAGAGGGTAAGTAATTTTTTCAGTCATAGAGCTACTAAGTGTTAAGTAGTAGGGAATAAATGATCTGAAGACAAATTTGGAGTGGACAAGATAGAAGTGGATTGAAGAAGAATCATAAAGAAAGTAGAATAGAAAGTAGAAATCAATCATTTCATGGATTATTAGTTCATTCTAAGACATGTACCCTGCCCTTTTCTGTCTCTGTGGCTTTGCTCATACTGTTTCCCATGCTTGGAATGCTCCTCCCCACTCCCTCTATCTATTGAATTCCTACTCATTTTCTAAAAGAGATGAAACGCCACCTCCTTCAGGAAATGTTTTCATCATTGATAACGGATTCACCGATCCATCATTGGTAACAACTTCTCCCACTTTGGACCTCATCTAACACTTGGTTTTCTCTTCTTGGGTATATTGATCATAGCTGGTTTTGCTCTGTGGTTATTTATGTATTGGTTAAATTCCCCTGTTAAGTTCCAGAAGGCAGAAACTGGCCTAGAATCTTCACACAGTGCATACTAAAGCAATGTTTAACTGAACAGAATGTGAGAGTTAGAAGGGGCTGTGGAGAGAGAAAAATGATGTATAACTTGAAAGAGTTGGAAGGAAACTGGGGTGAGAGGGAGCAAGTGGAAGACTTGCTGGTGATGGTGATGTGAGAATTCTCAGGCTCCTTAGCATTTGGGTTTTCCTTGGCATGATACTTACTTGTCCACAGAAACTACAATGCCTAACATGTTCTTCTCTCTCACTTGGGCTGGAGAATGTATGAATGAAAAAATCATTTATTATTCACTTGTTCAGTTGTTTCAGTTGTGTCCAACTCTTCGTGACCCCGTTTGGGGTTTTCTTGGCAAAGATACTGGAGTGGTTTGCCATTTCCTTCTCCAGTTCATTTTACGGATGAGGAAACTGAGGCAAACAGGGTTAAGTGGTTTGCTCAGGGTCACACAGCTAGTAAACATCCGAGGCCAAATTTGAACTCAGGTCTTCGTGATTCCAGGCTTTGCACTCTATCCACTGTGCAATCTAGCTGCCATGCACATACACGGGCATATCACTTATTATGTGCCAATCTCTGTGTTAAGTGCTAGGGATATAAATATGCAAGCAGGACAGCCCCTGCCCTCAAGGAGCTTGCATCCTAATAGGGTAGACCACATGCACAGGGGTGTAGATATCCCTACTTCATTTGCCACTAGCTACTCTGCCTGGTTTTGACTCCACCATCATCTTCATCATGTCCATTCAGGATAAACTCATTACCAGATAAACTCAGCATTGGAAAACTCAACATCGTGGAGACTGCTTCAGCTTTGGTGTTCACACCTCATCAGTATCCTCAGTCACTTCTGCCTCTCTGGTTGGAGGGCTGGACAGAGGAGCAAAACCTTCTTCCCATAGCCTCCCAGAGAGCTCGAAGTCCCAGCCATCTCTTCCTTTGCCACCAGCTGCTCTGCTTGGTTTTGACTCTACCATTGTCTTTATTATGCTCCCATTCCGGTTATCCTTTGGCACTCTTGCCCTCCCCACCCTTCTGTCTTCCTTGTGTGTTTTGTCTTTTTCCATCAGATTGTAAGTTCTTTGAAGGCAGAGATTGTTTTTCTTTTTCTTATTTGTGCTCCTATGCTTAATACAGTACTTGGCACATTGTAGGAGCTTAATAAATGTGGATGGTATCACATCCTTCCTTTGATTCCTGGACCGTAGAGTTGTGGCTAGGGAAGGACAGTTAGAGCTTTGCCCCAGGGTGCTGACGCCCATTGTGAACTTCCTTCCCCTAGATCTGTGTCTCTTAGTCCTCTACAGGCTTACACTGAGTGCTGTGACCCTGCATCATTTCAAGCCCCGGATGGCCACTCCCAGAGTCCCAGAGCTGTACTATTCACTTCCCTCCAAAGCACAAGAAAGTATTTACCAGACTCTTTGGGGAATGATCCACCTCCTTTCTCTTTGTGACACTTCTGAAGTTGAACTATTCCCTTTGTGGCACCACTTTTCTTCTGCAAAAGAATTCCTAGTAAAGGCTCTGTGGGATCCCTCTTCTCCACCCCACCCCAACTCCACCCTGGCCCCCTACATGTGACTTCTCTCAGTTGATGAAACAGTTCTTAGGGCAAGGATTTGTAACCTTTTTATGTGTCGTGCACCCCTTGCAGTTTAATAAGCCTGTGGATTCCTTTATAGAATGTTCTTAAATGCATAAAATTAAATACATATGATACAGAGGAAACCAATTAAGTTGAAATAGTTATACATTTTGAAACCCTTGTCTTAGGTGCCCTTGGTTCTGGTATCTTACACCCTAAGGTAGAAGAAAGACCCAGGGCAAGATTCTTGGGAATTGGAGTCACCACCCTCTCATTCATTCTGCTTAGCCTGGGCTAAAGGCAGGTGCTCTCTGCTGCTGTTTCATGAAACTTTGCTGAATAGTAACTTTCCTCAATTCCTTAAAGCAGGGCTGTCCAAAATAGGCCGCATGCGCAGTGCACAGATTTTATGTGGCCTGCCTGTGTTTACTACAAGCATAGAAATTGACATAAATGCTTTAGTAAATGAAGCCGAGCTACAGCAGAGCTGTCACTAAAGTGGCAAATCAAAATATGTTGTCTGTTGTTTCAATAAAAACTTTTAAAAGTACCATGACTTTTCGTAGCACTTGCTAAACCTAAGGTAAGACTACAAGTTAACTATTATATTAGTGTACTGTATTTTTTGTTCTGGGTGCAGCCCTCGAATAACTATTTTATTTTAATGTATCCCTAAGATAAGCTAAGGTTGCACAGCCTTGCCCTAAAGGATTGTGCTGGCCAATCAGAAGCCAGAGAACCTGTAGCTTCATTAGTTACTAGAGAAAACTGTTACTTGAAGATCGCCTTAGGTTGCCTCTCTCCTCTCCCACACGGGAAAGGTGTGGCTGCTGTGGCCTCCAGAAAGCTTCTTCCCCAGTATTTCTTTATTATCTTCCCTCTACCCAACTCCCACCACCACCCCTGTCTGAATTTCTTACATACTCTCCCCAGCCAGGGTAGGCCTGGCTCTGTCCATTCTCATTTTGCAAACACCACTAGCCTGCCCAGGATAAGGTATAGTGCTAATGGTGATAACTTACACTTGCACGGGGCTATTTTCAGAGATTTATTGACCTTATCCTTATTCTATCCTGATAATACATCAGTGCAGTCAGTATCTCCTTTTTGTATAAGAGGAAAATGAATCTCAGAGAGAGAAAGTGACTTTTCCAAAGTTGCACAGCTAATACATGGAAGAGCTTAGATTCGAACCCAGTTCTTTTGTTTGTAAGTTCACTATGCTTCCCACTAGACTGAAATATAAGAATTCCATAAGATGTGTGTGTATATGTATTTATACCCCAAACTCCTCTGTATCATTTTCCACTCTCTCCTCCATTGATCCATTCTTAGAGGTCCAGTGTTCTCCTTGCTAATGCCAACCTTCTTCTTGCCCCACACCCTAATCCTCTGGAAATTTGTCTTTTAATCATTCTCTCTATTTCTCTCTCTCTCTCTCTCTCTCTCTCTCTCTCTCTCTTTTTCAGACACACACACACACACACTCTGATCCCTCTCATATTTCTCTTTGTCTCTGTTTCCTCCATCTGTTCCCCCTCCTTTCTCTCATCTTTAATCTCTATCTGCTGGCTTCTTCCTGATGCCAAGTTTTCACCATTTTTTGAAAAATCTTTATTATGTCACCCCTTCAGACTAATTCTATATCACTCCTCCATTGCATCTACTTCCTCACTCCCACTTCCTTAAATTTCACTCACTTAATCCCTTAAAATGTGACTTCTGACTCTACAACTCAACTGAAACTGTAGTCTCAAAAGTTATCGGCCTAGTCAGGAAGTGGGGAAAAGAATTATTCTCAGTTCTTGCAAAAAGGGGCTGCAGGATACTGAGATTCCTGAGGGGAGAGAGTTGTAGATTGTAGAACAAACTTTGAGGAGCCTGTTTGGGGAAAACCCTCCAGTCATGCCTTGGATCTCCTCCAACCAATGGGAAGAAGAAGAAATGGTAGCATCCTCTGTCTCCAGCAGAAAGCACCTAGTAGCTGGTTCATTCTTGGGGCTTAAGTAACTCATTAGTGTAGAGAGAAGATATTTGGAGACAGAGAGGCAGAGACAGAAAGACACAGAGAAAGACAGAAACACAGAGAACAAGAGAGATAGAAAGAGAGAGAGAGAGACAGGGAGATACAGAGAAAGATAGGGAGGTAGGGAAGTGGAGAGAGAGAAAGAAAGAGAGAGAGAGAGAGAGAGACAGAGAGAGAGCTTGGTTGCCTACAAAGCAGTGAAGTTGGGATCTGGGAGAGATTTGGAAAAATGGAGAATCAAGAATGCCATGAGTGTTTAGTGAGGCCTAGACTACAGATGGAGAGAGCCAGGCATGGTGAGAACTGGGGGCAGGAGATATCCAACTTTCTGTGACCAGCTCTTAGGGCAGGATGTAAGAGCAACATGGCCCTGTTGGCTGGTTACCAGGGCCTGTGTCTGAAACATGGGAAGTGAGAGGGAGATGAGTCCATGCTCAGGCCTGCTTCAGTCACGGGAGAGAACTGGAGTCAGTAGACTAGCATCAACACTAGCATCAGCATCAGAATCAGCATCAAGTATTTACTGGGTGCTGAGATTCAGTAATTCAGTGACTCAGTGTCATTCATCATTTTGGTAACTGAGGCTTATGGACAAAGATGAGCAAAACTTGACCTGGGACTGGTCATAAAGGCAGAAAAAAGTATTCATACACAGGCAAGTTATGAGATCATCCCATCCCAGTGATGTATGTAGGGGGTCCCATGCTGATTGTAGGCTTCCCCAGTGACCTGGTACTGGTCCCTGATGCACACTGGGCCTTGGTGTCTTCTTGTAACTTCTCCCCATTCCTATCTCCCTCCCTTTACTTTCCCCCTCTGCTTACAAAGAGCCCCTGTCTCTCTATATGTTCACATTCTTCTCAGAACAAGGGCGCCTTATTTTCCAGGCTCCCAGCTCTTTCCTAACATCCAAGCCCCCAGCCATTCATTGCAGACACCAAAGGCCATTCCAGTAAGCTGTCTGCTTGTGACCTCATGGCCTCATTAACCCTCCTTTAGTTGTTCAATTCACTCAATAATCACGTATTAAATACCTACTGTGTACAAGACACTGTTCTAGAGCTGGGGATACAAAAATAAAACAAAAACCAGTCTCTGCCCTCAAGGAATTTACATTTGACTGAAGGATTCAGCAATTGCATTTAACACCTGTGGCACCGCCCTTTCACACAGGGATTCACCTTAACAGCCACCCTAAATTCAAGGCTATCTACGGGTCCTTGTTGCATAGTTGTGTCGGACTCTTTCTGACCCCATTTGGGGTTTTTCTTGGCAAAGATACTGGAGTGTTTTGCCATTTTCTTCTCCATCTCATTTTACAGATGAAGAAACTGAGGCAAATAGGGTTAAGTGACTTACGCAGAGTCACACAACTAGTGTCTGAGGCCAGATTTGAATTTAGGAAAATGAGTCTTCCTCACTTCAGCCTGGAATTCTATCTACTGTGTCAGTTAGCTGCCCTTCTATCTATGGGTCCACAGGCACTCAAAACAATAGCTCCCAAACCCCAATCTGCAGGGCTACTTTTTCTCTGGCCAGTCAGCAGATATAATTGGCTCAAAATAAAGGGTGAAGAGGTGATTTAGAAGAGAAATGTGTGGTTTTGGCAGGCAGTCTGAAGCCCCAGCCATGGCCTGCATCTAAAGGGAAGGTTTGGAAACAGGGGAGAAATGATGGGTGAGAAATCCAAGCCAAGAGCAGAGGAGGGATAAGATAGCCAAGGAGGGCAAGGGTTATAGAAGAAGGAGACTAGAGAAAATCATTGGGCCCGGGGCCTGGGGGAAGGCAGTGCTCAAGCCCAGGACTGAGTAAAGGAAGGAGGGATTGAATAGTGAGGTTGGGATGGGGTGGGGTCAGTGATATGACAGAAAGTCAGAATAGAATATGGAATGAGGGGAGGGGAGAGAGTGAGATGCACAAATGAAAGAACAGCTGGATTAGTTAATTGAGCAAAATAGCTCATGTTTACATAGCACTTCATAGTTCATTACTCTCCTGTGATAGGTAGTACAAGTGTCCCCATTTTACAGATAAGAAAACTGAAGCTAAGAGGAGTTCAGCATCTAGGTGGCACAGTGGACAAAGTGTAGGGCCTGAAATCAAAAAGACCTAAGTTCAAAGGCAGTCTTAGACACTGACTAGTTATTTGACCCTGGACAAGTCACTTAACCACTGTTTGCTTTGGATTCCTGATCTGTAAAGTGGGGATAACAAGGGAGCCAAGGTGGCACAGTAAAAACAGTGACTTGCTTGAGTTCTCCGCCAAACCGCTGAATACCTGTAAAAATGACTCTAAACAAATTCTAGAGCAGCAGAATTCACAACATCGACAGAATGAAACAAACTTCCAGCCCAAGACAACCTGGAAGGTCAACAGGAAAGGTCTGTTGCACCAGTCTAAGAGAGGAGCACAGTCCAGAACAAAATGTACCAGCACAGATATATATCTATATATCTATATATCTATATCTATATCTATATCTATATCTATATCTATATCTATCTATCTATCTATCTATATATATATATATATATATATATATACGTATATGTCGGGGGCTCCACCCCGACCACCGCCTTCCACTTACCCTGCCCTCGGGTCTTCGGACGTCTCCGGCTCCTCTCGGGGGATACGAGAGGAGAATCACCAGGCAGAACACCGGAGTAAACAAGCAGCTTTATTGCATGGTGTCACAGAAATCCCAGAAATCCCACTGACCCTCTCTGGGGTGCGCCTTATATAACCTATCGGGGTGTTCCGGGTTGGCTCCTCCCCGAGGGTGGAGCTCCTCCAGTAAGAGCTGCCCCGGTACTGAGGTGGCGGAAGCCACACAGGCATTGCCACGTCAGCAGGTCCAGACTCCCTGGCGTCTCACTACCCTCTCGGGGGGCCTAGGTCCAGAGCGCCCCTAACAACTCCCCCTTTTTGTTTTATGACATCGGCTTTTACAGCCTCTAAGGAGCGGCGCAAAACCCCAAAGATACAGGAAATCAAGCAGGGCAGGCACAAACAGATGAGAAAGGCAAGTATGAGGAACATGCCCCCAATGGAGGCCCATTGGAGTAGTTGGTGGATAGTAAGAGTGTCCCACCAGTCTTTGGTGTTGTTGTAGTTCTTTTCCCAGTCAGCATTGAATTGTAGAGTGGCATTCTGTATGGCCGCAATGACCTCATCTAGCATATGCAGTTCAGTGGTGAAATTAGTAGCAGTACTGGCATCTTTAAGAAGCCTTTCTAATTGAGCATACTGGGAGGCATTGTAGGGAATAGGAGTTACGCAGACAGGATAATACTTATAATGGCACTGTAATCTCATATATCGAATCAGTAAGGCTTGTTGCTGTACGACCACCTCAAGGACTTCCTTGAGGGTCTGCAGCTCTGAAAACAGCAAGTGGTCAATTTGTTCTTGGTGTTTCCATGCTAGGCCGGATTGGACCATAAAGTTTTGCAGGGAGGAGGCAAGAAAGGCGACCTGTTTCTGCAATTGAAGAATTTGGGCCTCCTCCAGGATATTAAGGGCTAGATTAACAACAGACAAGACATCGCCCACGCCTATTTCCCTCTTGGGGCGTAGGAATTCTCGCACTATTCCATCAGAAGGGGAGAGGGCAAATGGGTCGGCCTCTACAGGATGGACAGTGTAAGAGGGTATGCGAAGGAGGAAAATAGTAAAGTTAACATGAGAATTGTTGAGTGTGTTCGTGACAAGAGGTTCCGAACAGGAAACATTGTATCCCGTGTCCATGTAAGTTATGGAGGTGTGCGTGGGGAGACACAAGAGAAACATGGCATTAGGCCCTGTCTGCACCGTCCCAGCCAGATTAGCGCACCAATACTGCTGCGACGGTTCCGCGCTGGGCGGGCAAAGAACCTCGTGATCGAGCACCGGTTTCCATTTATTGTACTCGTCCCGGTGCTCGTAAAGGTCTGTCATATCGGAGTTTTCCCCAATAGCTACCGTAGTCCTTTGCAGGGCAAGTCCGATTTTCCATATGTGAGTCTGGGGTCTCCCTGGTTGGGGGATCGGCACAGGGGCGACCAAAGTGGGTACGAGTATCCCATCCCAAAAACTAAGTGCCGTATTGTGCCTCGTTGGGCCTGGCACGTGGTGACCCGTGGAACACGGCTGCAAGCTATTAAAAACCCACGGGACTGGGTGGCAAGGCGGCAAAGGTGAGGGGCCGGTTTGGTTCTGCACTGCAGTGCCACCATGTTCTGGGCCCCTCGAGACGGCCGCCATATGAACGCGCAAGGCACTCCAGTTGCGCAAGGCGCTCCAGGGGTGTCTCTCCTGGTCTCTTATCTGTTTCGTCAGGGGAAAGCCAAAGTCTGTGACCAGGCTCTCAGGTCCCGTATTGTTCAAAAACACACAAATAGGCTGGGCCCACGCATGCCAGGACAATGTCTTATCATACCGCCGCCCGATTATTGCAAGGGGCTTCCCAGACCCGCCAGTGATGATGGACACATTGCCGGACACCAGAAGCGGAAGCGCCTCATGGCTCCAGGTCACCAGCTGGAACATCGGGAGATTTGGGGTAATGGCCCAGTGCGTGGGATTCACTGCCAGGGGTGGCAAGATGGTAGGAGCGGCTGTGGACGGGGTCACCAACTGGATCATAGCAAGCAGGCAGCTAAGGGCGTTGTTCAAGGCAGCCCTCTTTCTCCGGACGGTCCTGTTCTTCCGCCGTGGCCTCCGTCCCCTGGGGCGTCGCTTCTGACGGGGGCATGACTTCGCGGACCCGGCGGAGGGGTACCCACACCTGTTCTCCTGTGGCGTCATCTGTGGAGACACAAAGATATCCTCTCCCTCTGATTACGACCCTTCCCGGCCCGTGCCACACCCCTTTCTCATCTTTCCACCAGACCGTGCTGCCTTGAAGGCACGCAGTTGGTGGTGTCTCCTTTTGGTCTGGTTCCTGTCTTTCACACCGGTCCCCAGCATAGTATCTTAGCGTGGGCGTGAGGCCATCGTCACGAAATTGTAAAAAATTGGCAGTAAAGGTAGCTGTAGCGAGCTGCGGAGATAGGAATGACAGAGCGTACCCATTGTATAGAACCAATCAACCTCTGGAAATCATTTAAAGTTATCACCTTATCTGTATTAATCGGGGGAACTGCACGGAAAATGTGGTCCCCTATTATTCTATGACCAAGGTACTGGAAGGGATCGGTGGTCTGTACTTTATCAGGGGCCACATATAGTCCGTACCTTTTGAGGGCCCCCGTGAGCTGCTGGAGGACTGCAGAGACCGCTTGGGTCGTCTGCGCAGCGAGTAAAATGTCGTCTACATAGTGTATAATCATGGCGCCGGGGAATTGGTCCCTCACTGGCTGTATGATGGCCGCTACATACATCTGACATACCGTGGGGCTGTTGGCCATGCCCTGAGGAAGTACTTTAAATTGATACCGTTCGGCAGGGGAAGCCAAATTAACGGAAGGTACTGAGAACGCAAATTTTTCTTTGTCCTTGGGATGTAGAGGAATAGAGTAAAAACAATCTTTTATATCAATAACTGCCATTTTCCAACCTTTCGGGATTGCAGTGGGTATGGGGAGACCAGGCTGCAGTGCTCCCAGAGGCTGCAAGGCTGCATTGACTTGCCTGAGATCTATGAGCATCCGCCATTTCCCACTTTTCTTTTTAATCACAAAAACTGGAGAACTGTAGGGGCTTAGGGATGGTTCAATATGATTTTCCTTTAACAGTTGTTGTATAATTTCTCGAAGGGCGGAGAGCTTCTCTATAGTCAGGGGCCACTGATCGACCCAGATGGGGTCATTAGTTTTCCATTGCATCGGAATCGCTCTCGCCATCACAGCGGCCCCTATCAGTTTAACCTTAAGTGCTCGGTGGAGAGCGTTGCACCCATACCTGCAAGGACGTCTCTCCCCCACAGATTAATGGGGAGACCCCCGATATTGAGTGGTTTAAACAGCCCCTGAGTGTCCTCGTATTGCCATTTCAAAAACCTCAGGGATTTGGTAGCAAGCTGGGTCCCCCCCACCCCGGCCACAGAGTGGCTCACCTTTTGGGTTTCCCAAGTAGGGTCCCAGTCCTGGCTACATATGACAGAAACATCAGCTCCTGTGTCTAGCAGCCCTTGAAGGGGCTTTCCCTCTACCATGAGGGTGATTACTGGTCTCTCAGGAGTTATCTGTTGGACCCAGGAAACAAGATCCCATCTGCGAGAAAACAAGTAGTCCTTATCAAGCCAGGGGACACTAATGGCCTGTGCTATCTCTTGTTCTGGGCTCAAGGTTACAGGGAAAGCATGAGGGTTTGTAAGTCAGATATCAGTCCCGTTCGGAGGCAGGACTTGGCTGTGTACAATAAGAATGGGGTAATTTGCAGTTCCGATAACCAGCCGTGGGAATTCTCGGGGCAGAATAGACACAGAAACGGTTGACCATGGGGGTACCTCTAAGTCGCCAGCTGTAGTTTTAGTTGTGGCTACCACCAGAGGTTCATTCAATTTTCCTGGGTGACTACAGGGAAGGCTGAGGGTATATGCTGGGCGTGGTTTCGGGGGCCCTCCTTGTGCTTTAGGGAGGACCCCCTCCCCCCGTTTCCCTGATTCCTAGGTGTGGAACGGCAATACTTGGCCATATGTCCTGGCTTGCCACATGAGAAGCATTTAACGCCTTTAGGTGGTGCACGGCAAGCGTTCTTCATGTGCCCCTCTTTCCCGCAATTAAAGCAGGTAAGCCTCCTTCCGTTTCCGCCCCACTGTGCCATCAACTGGGTTTGTTTTTCTAGGCATGAAGCCATCATGGTCATAGGGTCTCGGTTTGGCAAATCCATCATTTTTTCAATGATTTGATCAAGGGAGGGATTATGTGGCAGTGATGCAAGCGCTGCACGATATTGCGGTAACAGCCCTTCCTTTACTAACTGCACTATCAGAGGCGGTGCCGCGCTCGTCTTGCCAAAGGTGGCATGGACTACTGTTTGCACCCTGCTAATAAAGTCCAGGGGTGATTCATTGTTTCTCTGCTTGAGGGAAGTTAACGATACCTTACCCCCGGGGGTACCTAATTTCTGGAGGGCCTTAAGATGGCAGGTATTCACTGCCCTCCTCACCAGGGCATCATAATTTAATTGGTCTTGTAGGGAAGCATAAGGCCCTTGTCCTAAGATCATGTCTATGGCGTCCTGCTCGTCTGCAACATTATTCTCCGCGATAAACTTCTGCGCTTCCCTTCGGGTGTAAGCCTTGAAGGCTACTACCGTGGCAGGCTCGAAAATCGCCTCGGCAACCTCCTGAAAATCGAATGGCGTCCAGGGGAACGCAAGGCAAGATGATTCTAAAGCCTTTTGGACGTAGGCTGATCCCGGGCCATATTTTTGGACTGCCTCTTTTAAATCCCTAATAAACTTAAAGGGAACAGGTCGATGATTTCTCTCCTCATCCACGGTGTCTGGATTTTCTATCAACACCGGCAGTGCCATCGGGGAGCCCCGCTCTGCCCAATCTATGTCCTCCCCGTCCTTAGCAGCCTGGCGCAGACTGAAGGAAAGCAGGCTCTGTGGGGGTCGAGCCGCAGCCGCTCCTCTCGCACGAAACTGGAAGCCTTTTGGCGGCCCTAGCGTCATCGCCGCCATTAGGGCGGTGGCCGCTTCCTCCTTCTCCCCAGACTCGTGAGTTCCCTCCCACCAACGCCATCTTTTTTTTTCCTCTTTTCCCTCTTCTAGGGGGTGCCGGGGCGGTAAATGAGCACCTCCTTTTTCTAGGGAGTTCCACCCTTCCTTCTTTTTTGGGGCTTTTAACAGTTCCTCCCTGGGGGGGGGGGAAGTGGGAAGTCCTCTTTGCCTTGTTGTAAAGCTTCCCAAGGATAAATGGATTTCAGCTCAGAGTTTTTCTCCTCCTCATCGTCTGAGCCCGCCAGAGATGCCCCTACTTGAGCACCTCTTTCGTCCCGTATAGGGGGTGGCTGGGGCGATAGGGCAGCCCCTATCGCCGAGTAGATCGCAAAGTCTTTAGGGTCTAAGAATGAGGGGTCCGTTTTATGGTAAGAGGCCATTTGCTGGCCCACCAACCCCCACTTCTGCGGATCTACCCCGGTGTGCTCCAGCCATGGGCTGATCACCCAAACCTTCTCCACCCACTCTCTACACGCTCTTATATGAGTTTTAACGCCTTGTTCTTTGCAGACCTTGTAGATCTGGCAGGCGAATACGCCTTTATCCTCCGGTTCAACTTGGGCCTTACTTACTTTATGTCCCATTCTTCCCAAGGGCACTCCCTTGAGGCTGCCTGGTCTTCCGCTCCTCCACCTAGGGAGAGCGGGCTAGCGGCCTACCGGTCCCTGTTCGGGCGCCAGCTCTCGGGGGCTCCACCCCGACCACCGCCTTCCACTTACCCTGCCCTCGGGTCTTCGGACGTCTCCGGCTCCTCTCGGGGGATACGAGAGGAGAATCACCAGGCAGAACACCAGAGTAAACAAGCAGCTTTATTGCATGGCGTCACAGAAATCCCAGAAATCCCACTGACCCTCTCTGGGGCGCGCCTTATATAACCTATCGGGGTGTTCCGGGTTGGCTCCTCCCCGAGGGTGGAGCTCCTCCAGTAAGAGCTGCCCCGGTACTGAGGTGGCGGAAGCCACACAGGCATTGCCACGTCAGCAGGTCCAGACTCCCTGGCGTCTCACTACCCTCTCGGGGGGCCTAGGTCCAGAGCGCCCCTAACATATATATATATATATAGACAGGGCACAGGGTGAGTTGAATATGAAGGGATGATATCTAAAAAATAAAATTAAAGGGTGAGAGAGGAATGTACTGGGAGAAGGAGAAAAGGAGAGGTAGAATAGGGTAAATTATCTCACATAAAAGAGGCAAGAAAAAGCTTTTATGATGGAGGGGAAGAGGGGGAGGTGAGAGGGAATGAATGAACCTTACTCTCACTGGATTTGGCTTAAGGAAAGAGTAGCATACATATTTAATTGGGTATGAAAATCTATCTTACCCTACAAGAAAGTAGGGGGAAAGGGGATAAAGGGGGGATATTAGAAGGGAGGGCAAATGGGAGGAGGGGGTAATCAGAAGCAAACACTTTTGAGGAGGGATAGGTTCAAAGGAAAGAATAGAATGGGGAGTGGGATAGGATCGAGGGAAATGTAGTTAGTCTTTCTCAACATGACTGTTGTGGGAGTGTTTTGCATGACTCCACATGTATAACCTGTATAAAATTTCTTGCCTTCTCAATGGAGATGGGTGGGGATGGGGGAAGGCAGAGAATGTGGAACTTAAAGTTTTAAAAATGAATGTTAAAAATTGTTTTTACATGCAACTGGGAAATAAGACATGCAGGCAATGGGGTATAGAAATCTATCTTTCCCTACAAGAAAATGGAGGAGAAGGGGATGAGAGAAGAGGGTAGTATGATAGAAGGGAGGGCAGATTGGGGAAAGGGGTAATCAGAATGCATACAGTCTTGGGGTGGGGGGAGGGGAGAGATGGGGAGAAAAATTGGAACTCAAAATCTTGTGGCAGTGAAAGTTGAAAGCTAAAAATAAATTAAATAAGAGAAAGAAAGTGGGGATAATAATAGCAACTCTCTCCCAAGGTTGCTGTGAAATAGTAATTGTAAAGGGCTTAGCACAGAGCCTGGTATGTAGTAAGTGCTTTATAAACATTAGCTATTATTATTATTATTGTTAAATAACTTTCATAAGTTCACATAGGGCAAGTGTCAGGTCATCGTGAATAAGTCATCTCCCTGATAAGGTGATGGACAGGATAGGAGTGAACTGAAGATGCAATGCAGAGAGAAGAAGATAATTTTAGGGGGAAAATTCAGAATTTTGTAGTTGATTAGCTTTTACTGAGACATACTCTCTGTACTCTCCTGTTCTGAGCATTGGTCTACACTGTCCCTGGGACAGCCAGGTAGCCCAGTGGATAGTATGCTAGGCTTGGAATCAAGAAGGACTGAGTTCAAATGTGGGCTCAGACACTTACTAGCTGTGTGACCCAGGGGAAGTCACTTAACCCTGTTTCCCTCAGTTCCTTAACTGTAAAATGGGGACACACTGGAGAAGGAAATGGCAAACGACTCCAGTATCTTTGACAAGAAAATCCCAGGGACAATCCATGGACTCCCAAAGAGTCCAACACAACTGAGCGATTGAACAACAACAACACGTGTTCCTGTGCCGGGAATGGCTTCCCCCACTCTCTCAACCTGTTGACTTCCTATCCATGCTTTAAGATCTCCATGACTGAAATGTCATCTCCTGCAGGCAGACCTCCCCATGAGGAATCACTCTCCCTCCTTTTGGATCTCACCAAAGCAGCACTTAGTTTGAGCCTGTCAGATGCATTCATTAGGGATTACAGTTCTTTGTTCACATGGCAAATTATCTTATTTAGCTTCATAAAGTAGGAACCCACACAGGCTCTAACCTAGTGCTCTCCATGCAGTGGACTCCAAAGCAGTCTTGAATTCAATAGAACAGCAGAGCCAGAGGGGACTTTAGGGAGAGGAAAGGATGTCTCACTTGTAAGAGTTGGAGGAAACTGGAGTCAGAGGGAGCAAGGAGAAAACAAGGAACAAGGATGTGCAAGTTGTAGCAACTTCATGGTGCCCTCCTTGGTTCTTGCTGTTCATCACAAACTACATGGGCTGAACACAGCCTTCTCTTTTACACTGGGCCTGGGGAAATCCTCTTAACTCTTTCCTTTGATTCCTAGATCCTAGAACTATAGCTAGGATGGGGCAACCAGAGTTTTGCCCCTGGGTACCAGGGGGGAATTTCCTCCCCATACACCTGTACCTTCAGGTCTTCCACAGGTTTACAATGCATGATGGAATCCTGTATCTTTCCTAGACCCCAGGCTATGACTCCTAGGATTTTTATAGTGAAGTGAAGTTAAGAAGTGTTTGTTAAGTGCTCACTATGTGCCATTTTGCTAAGCACTGGAGGAACAAAGAGAAAAAAGCCAAAAAAAAAAAAAACAAATAAAATCCACCCTAGACCCAGTCACTTTATTCTAAAACTCAAGGGAACCCAGGTCAGGTAGGTTGAGTCTATCTCCTTTCATAGTGGGAGTGCTCCTGGATTTGAGCTATCTTTGTCCCAGGATTTTCCTTCCAACCCTCGCCCCATGACTGTTGGTCCACCAGGTGAAAGAATTCCTAGTTGCTTCAACTTAAATCTATTTTTTTTTCTTTTTTTTTAGATAAATAAATCATTATTTATTTATTTAATATTTTTAGTTTTCAGCATTAATTTTCACAAGAGTTTGATTTACAAATTTTCTCCCCATTTCTACCCTCCCCCCACTCCAAGATGGCATATATTCTGATTGCCAAGTTCCCCAGTCAACCCAGCCTTCGGTCACCCCACTCCCCCACCCCATCCTCTTTTCCCTTACTTTCTTATAGGGCAAGATAGATTTTTATGCCCCATTGCCTGTATATCTTATTTCATAGTTGCATGCAAAAACTTTATTTTTTGAACATCTGCTTTTAAAACTTTGAGTTCCAAATTCTCTCCCCTCTTCCCTCCCCAGCCTCCCTCCCTAAGAAAGCAAGAAATTTAGCATAGGCCACATGTGTAACATTATGCAAAACACTTTCACAGTACTCATGTTGTGAAAGACTAACTATATTTTGCTCCTTCCTGTCCTATCCCCCTTTATCCAATTTTCTCCCTTGATCCTGTCCCTTTTCAAAAGTGTTTGCTTTTGATTACCTCCTCCCCCTGTCTGCCCTCCCTTCTATTGTCCCCCCTTTTTATCTTCTTCCTCCTTCTTTCCTGTGGGGTAAAATACCCAATTGCATGTGTATGTTATTCCCTCCTCAGGTCAAATCCGATGAGAGTAAGATTCACTCATTCCCCCTCACCTGACCCCTCTTCCCTCCCAACAGAACTGCTTTTTCTTGCCACTTTTATGCAAGATAATTTACCCCATTCTATCTCTCCCTTTATCCCTCTCTCAATATATTTCTCTCTTATCCCTTAATTTGATTTTTTTTAATATCATCCCTTCATATTTAACTCACCCTGTGCCCTTCAGCTACGCTAATACTGAGGTCTCATGAATTATACACATCATCTTCCCATGTAGGAATGTAAACAAAACAGTTCAACTTTAGAAAGTCCCTTATCATTTCTCTTTCTTATTTACCTTTTCATGCTTCTCTTGATTCTTGTGTTTGAATGTCAGATTTTCTATTCAGCTCTGGTATTTTCACTGAGAAAGCTGGAAAGTCCTCTATTTTATTGAAAAATCCATATTTTGCCTTGAAGCATGATACTCAGTTTTTCTGAGTAGGTGATTCTTGGCTTTAATCCTAGCTCCATTGATGTCTGGAATATCATATTCCAAGCCCTTCAATCCCTTAATGTAGAAGCTGCTGGAGATCTTGGGTTATTCTGATTGTGCTTCCACAATACTCAAATTGTTTCTTTCTAGCTGCTTGCAGTATTTTCTCCTTGATCTGGGAGCTCTGGAATTTGGCAAGAATATTCCTAGGAGTTTTCTTTTTGGGATCTTTTTCCGGAGGCAATCAGTGGATTCTTTGTATTTCTATTTTACGCTCTGGCTCTAGAATATCAGGGAAGTTATCCTTGATAATTTCTTGAAAGATGATATCTAGGTTCTTTTTTTGATCATGGCTGCCAGGTAGTCCAATAATTTTTAAATTATCTCTCCTGGATCTATTCTCCAGGTCAGTGGTTTTTCCAATGAGACATTTCACATTGTCTTCCATTTTTTCATTCCTTTGGTTCTGTTTTATAATAGCTTGACCTCTCATAAAGTCACTAACTTCCATTTGCTCCAATCTAATTTTTAAGGTAGTATTTTCCTCAGTGGTCTTTTGGACCTCCTTTCCCATTAGGCTAATTCTGCCTTTCAAGGCATTCTTCTCCTTATTGGCTTTTTGGAGCTCTTTTGCCATTTGAGTTAGTCTATTTTTTACGATGCTATTGTCTTCAGTATTTTTTTGGGTCTCCTTTAGCAAGTTATTGACTTGTTTTTCATGGTTTTCTTGCATCACTCTCATTTCTCTTCCCAATTTTCCTCTACTTCTCTTACTTGCTTTTCCAAATCCTTTTTTGAGCTCTTCCATAGCAGGAAACCAGTTCATGTTTTTCTTGGAGGCTTTTGACAGTAGACTCTTTGACTCTGTTGACTTCTTCTGGCTGTATTTTTCACCTTCTTTGTCACCAAAGAAAGATTCCAAAGTCTGAGTCTGAATCCAAGTCTGTTTTCACTGCCTGGCCATGTTCCCAGCCAACTACTTGATCCTTGAACTTCTCATCCAGGTATGACTGCTTGTAGAGTAGAGAGTACTTTGTCCCAAGCTTGAGGGGCTGTTCTGTTGTTCTCAGAGCTATTTCTACACAGCAAGCTCTGCCACACCAGTGCTCTTCCTCCCCCAAGCACTACCAACCTGGACCATGACTCAGATATTTTTTTCTTTTTTTTAAATTTATTTATTATTTTTAGTTTACCACATACAGTTCTACATAATTTTGAGTTCCAGATTTTCTCCCCTCCCTCCCCCCTCCCTTCCCAAGATGGCATGTAATCTCATATAACTACCATGTATAACTTCGCATTGAATCAATTTATACACTAGTCAAGTTGTGGAGAAGAATTATGACCAATGGAATGAATCATGAGAAAGAAGAAACAGAACCAAAAAAAACCCCAAAAAACAAAAAACCCCCCAAAAACAAAAACAAAAGAGAAGCAAAAAAAGCAGGCATGTAGTGCGCCTCAATCTGTATTCAAACTTCATAGTTCTTTCTCTGGATGAAGATAGCATTCTCCATCGTGAGTCCCCTGGAGTTGTCCTTGCACCTTAGGTTGCTGAGAAGAACGAAGTATGTCAGGGTTGGTCCTCACAGAATCCATATATCTGTGGCTGTGCACAACGTTCTCCTGGCTCTGCTCCGCTCACTCAGCATTATGTCGTGTAGGTTTTTCCAGGTTGTTACGAAGTCTGCATCATCCCCATTTCTTATGGCACAATAGTATTCCATCACCTTCATATACCACAGCTTGTTCAGCCATTCCCCAATTGATGGGCATCCCTTTGATTTCCACTTCTTGGCTACCACAAAGAGAGCCGCTATAAATATTTTTGTACATATGGGTCCCTTTCCCTCTTGTGTGATTTGTTTGGGATACAACCCTAGAAGTGGTATTGCTGGGTCAAAGGGTATGAACATTTTATAGCCCTTTGGGCATAATTCCAAACTGCTCTCCAAAATGGCTGGATCAGCTCACAACTCCACCAGCAATGCAACAATGTTCCAATTTCCCCACATCCTTTCCAGCATTTATCATTTTCCTGTTTTGTAATTTTAGCCAATCTGACAGGAGAGATGTGGTATCTAAGAGTTGTTTTGATTTGCATTTCTCTAATCAGTAGTGATTTCAAGCATTTTTTCATATGCCTATAGATAGCTTTAATTTCTTCCTCTGAAAACTGCCTGTTCATATCCTTTGACCATTTCTCAATTGGGGAATGGCTTGTATTCCTATATATTTGGCTCAGTTCCCTGTATATTTTAGATATGAGGCCTTTATCAGAGATACTAGTTGCAAAGATTTTCTCCCAATTTTCTGCTTCCCTCCTAATTTTTGTTGTATTGGCTTTTTTTTTTTGTACAAAAACCTTTCAATTTGACATAATCAAAATTATCCATTTTGCATTTTGTAATGCTCTCTATCTCTTGTTGGGTCATGAATTCTTTGCTTTTCCATAAATCTTATAAGTAAACTATTCCTTGCTTTCCCAAATTACTTATAGTATCAGCTTTTACTCCTAAATCATGAACCCATTTTGACTTTATTTTGCTATATAGTGTAAGATATTGGTCTACGCCCAGTTTTTGCCCTACCATTTTCCAATTTTCCCAACAGTTTTTGTGAAATAGTGAATTCTTAGCCCAGAAGCTGGCCTCTTTGGGTTTATCAAAGAGTAGATTGCTAAACTCGTTGATTTCTCCTCCTTGTGTACCTATCCTATTCCACTGATCCACACCCCTGTTTCTTAACCAGTACCAGGCAGTTTTGATGACTGCTGCTGTGTAGTACAGTTTAATATCTAGTGTGGCTAAGCCACCATCTCTAGCATGTCTTTTCATTAATATCCTAGATACTCTAGACCTCTTGTTTTTCCAAATGAATTTTGTTATTATTTTGTCCAGCTCAGTAAAAAAAATTTTTGGTAGTTCGATTGGTATGGCACTGAATAGATAGATTAATTTAGGTAAAATTGTCATTTTTATTATATTAGCTCAGCCTATCCATGAGCAACTGATATTTTTCCATTTATTTAGATCTGATTATATTCGCGTGAAAAGTGTGTCATAATTATGTTCATATAGGCCCTGGGTTTGTCTTGGCAAATAGACTCCCAAATATTTTATAGTGTCTACAGTAACTTCGAATGGAATTTCTCTTTCTATCTCTTGCTGTTGGGCTTTGTTAGTAATGTATAGGAATGCCGAGGATTTATGTGGGTTTATTTTATATCCTGCAACTTTGCTAAAGTTGTTTATTATTTCAAGTAGTTTTTTACTTGATTCTCTAGGATTCTCTAAACAAATCATCATATCATCTGCAAAAGTGATAATTTAGTTTCTTCTTTTCCTATTCTAATTCCTTCAATTTCTTTTTCTTCTCTTATTGCTACAGCTAATGTTTCTAGTACCAAATTGAATAATAGGGGTGATGATGGACAACCTTGTTTCACCCCTGATCTTATTGGGAATGCATCTAGTTTATCCCCATTACAAATAATGCTTGTCGATGGTTTTAGGTAGATGCTATTTATAATTTTAAGGAAGGTTCCACTTATTCCTATGCTTTCTAGTGTTTTTAATAGGAATGGGTGTTGTACTTTGTCAAAGGCTTTTTCTGCGTCTATTGAGATGATCATATGGTTTCTGATAGTTTTGTTGTTGATATGGTCAATTATGCTAATAGTTTTCCTGATATTGAACCAGCCTTGCATTCCTGGAATAAATCCTACCTGATCATAGTGTATTATTGTCATGATGAGTTGCTGCAATCTTTTTGCTGATATTTTATTTAAAATTTTTGCATCAATATTCATTAGAGAAATTGGTCTATAATTTTCTTTCTCTGTTTTGACTCTACCTGGTTTGGGTATTAGTAGCATATTTGTGTCATAAAAAGAATTTGGTAGGACTCCTTCTTCACCTATTTTCCCAAATAGTCTACAAAGTATTGGAATTAGTTGTTCTTTAAATGTTTGATAGAATTCACATGTAAAACCATCTGGCCCTGGAGATTTTTTCCTAGGGAGTTCATTGATGGCATGCTCAATTTCTTTTTCTGATATGGGGTTATTAAGAAATTTCACTTCCTTCTCTGTTAGCCTGGGCAGTTTATGTTTTTGTAGATATTCATCCATATCTCTAAGGTTGTCAAATTTATGGGCATACAGTTGGGCAAAATAATTCCTAATTATTGTTTTGATTTCCTCTTCATTAGAGGTGACCTCACCCTTTTCATTTTTGATACTGGTAATTTGATTTTCTTCTTTCTTTTTTTTTAATCAAATTGGCCAAAGATTTATCAATTTTATTGGTTTTTTCATAAAACCAGCTCTTTGTTTTATTTATTAATTCAATGGTTTTCTTGGTTTCAATTTTATTAATCTCTGCTTTGATTTTCAGTATTTCTAATTTGGTATTTAATTGGGGGTTTTCAATTTGCTCTTTTTCTAGCTTTTTCAGCTGTATGCCCAGATCATTGATCTCCTTTTTCCCTATTTTATTCATGTAAGCATTTAGGGATATAAAACCGCCAACCCCCGTGGCTCAGATCTTAAGCAGGCTCTGCACTCCTGCTCTGATCCGCCACTTAATTCCTCCTACTAGGTGGACCTGGGACCAGAAGCAACTGCAGCTGTAGTTCTGTCCTCAGAGCTGCATCCCCTCCACTGCCTCAGGGTGTTGGCCAAACCACGAACTCCTTTCACTCTGTCCCCGCAGCTTTTCCCACCAACCTTCTCTGTAGTCTTCGGTGTTTGTGGGTTAAGTCTGGTAACTGCCACCGCTCACTCATTCAGGGCACTAGGGCCTGTCCCACCTGGCTCCTGGTCTGGTTGGTCCTGGCGCAGCCCATGCTGGGCTCTGCTCTGCTCCGCTCCCAGCTCCAGGTGATAGAACCTTCCCCACATCCATCCAGGCTTTCCTGGGCTGGAGCCCTGCTTCCCTCTGTTATTTCGTGGGTTCTGCAGCTCTACAATTTGTTCAGAGCCATTTTTATAGGTTTTTGGAGGGACATGAGTGAGAACTCATGGCAGGTCCCTGCTTTTCAGCTTCCACCTTGGTTCCGCCTCCTCCCTGGCCCCCCAGTTCTCTCAACTTAGATCTTAAGTATGTGTTCCCTCTTAGTAAAGGAAACAGCTCTGAGAGTGAGCTCAAGCTGACACCTTGGACTATTCATGTGAGTGTATGGAAGTGTGTGTGTGTGTGTGTGTGTGTGTGTGTGTGTGTGTGAGAGAGAGAGAGAGAGAGAGAGAGAGAGAGAGAGAGAGACAGACAGACAGACAGACAGACAGACAGACAGACTGACAGACAGACAGAGACAGAAAGAAAGAGTGAGAGAGAGTTGGCAAGTTGGGGATGGGGAGGGGTGGGTGGAGGAAACTCTGGAATCTCAGTCTCAAGCTGGCCCAGGCTTCACCCAGTGTCAGCATCAAATGTGAGGGAAGTTCTCCACTGATGTCCAAGATGTGAGTAATGATTGCCTTTCTAGGAAGAGAATGGAGGTGGACAGACTGGGATGTTTTCAGGGGAAGGAAGAAGGCGAACATACTCTAAGGGAAATGTCTTGGGAGTGAGGAGAAAGAGCAGAACCAGGGCTGTAGTTTGTGGTGACTGAATGTTGGGGACTCCTTTAGGGAATGAATTCTGTCTTTCAGGGGGCCAAGTCCCCACTGCAGTGGGACAGGAAGGGAAACCCTAAGTTAAGGAGAAAAATGGGGTAAGTTTCTGAGGAATCTGAATCACCCCCTTTCCATCCATTCCACTTAGCCTGGGCTAAAGTTACATGCTTTCAGCTCCTCTTTCAGATACTTTAGCTCAATGGGGACTTTCTAACCTCAGTTCCCCAAAGGACTACACTGGCCAATCAGCAGCCAAAGAATCAGAGATTTCATTAGTTACTAGGTGTAAGTGTTACCTGAAGATCCCCTTGGGTTGCTTCTCTCCTCCTCACCTAGCTCCTGAAGCTTGTAGAAAGCTTCTCCCCCAACATTCTCTTTTACTACCTTCCTTTCCACACCCCTCAGTTTCTTGAATGTCTGATCCCAACCAGGGTAGGCCTGGCTCTGGCCCTTCTCCTTTGTAAAGACCACTGGCCTGGCCCCAGGAGAGATAGTGAGGATGATGATACCTTACACTGAGCCTTAACTACCCCCTCCCACACTTTTATAACATCATAGACAGCTATGGAGTGTATTCCCTCTGGTCTACAGGATTTCACCACCTTCATATTTTAATGAGCTCTTTCTCATTTCTTTCTCACCTACAGGCATAGCAGGGGTCTCCCTCAATTCCACCTTATGGATTAGGATGAGTATATTTTGCCCAGAGAATTTGGGGCAGGCCCCCGCTCCATTCCAGACAATTTCCCCAATCAATCAGTCAATCAACAAGCATTTATTAAGAGCTTAATATGTTCCAGCCACTGTCATACATGCTTCTTGACTTTTGATTTTCCAATCCTCATCCCCAGCCTGTGTTTCTTCATTTGGTTTGCCCTGCAGATAGGAATGGAAGGGAATAACTATTTATATAATGCCCTCAGTGTGCCAGACACCATTCTAAATGCTTTTACATTTTTTACAAATATTATCTCATTCAATTTCAAACTTTGAGCCTTTTCTCACTTCACCCTATATATTTTTATCCCCTATACCTATCGTACGAGATGTTATCATGTGCTGTAAGCTCCCTTTCCTCTCTTTCTCCCCATCTCAAAGTCCCTCTAGCATATCCCCCATTCTTCCCTTCTTTGCTCCAGCCTCTCTGATGGTCCTTTTCATTTCCAGGGCCATCTCTTTTCCTGGGGTATGAAGCTCCTTCCTTTCCTCCTCCTTTGGAACTAGGCTCTTTGATCATGCTTTTTCTCTTTCTTATTCTCAGTCTTTCTCTATAGTCAGGCCCCTTCCTATAAACATGATCATGTCCTCCTCCATCTTTAAAATACCTTTACTTTGCCATGCCCCCTGTTCAACCTTATATCTCCACTTTGTTTCACAGTGAAACTCTATAAAAAAGTATCCCCTTTCATAGCAGTACACACATTTTCATACTTTGACATCTAGCTTCTAACTCTACCACACAACTGAAACTGTTCTCTGCAAAGTTATCACTCCTCCAGGCATGGGGACACACACCTGTAATCCTAGGTACGATGAGGTGGCTAAAGCTGGTGGATCTCTGGAGTTTAGAATTGTAGTGGGCTATGCTGATCCACTGTCTGCACTAAGTTCAACATTAATATGGTGTGCTCCCAAGAAGGGGGCAAAAGGGGACTATCTGTTTGCTTAAGGAGGGGACAAACTGGATCAGGTCAGACATGGAACCAGCCAAAGATGTTGCAGATCAGTAGCGGGAATGGGCTTGGGAATAGCTCCTGTATTTCCAGTCTCAGAGAGATGGGGAGACCCAGTTTTCAGAACAAAATAAAACACAAAGTTATCACACTAATTCCCAATTGCTAAATCTTAGAGTATTTTCTTAATCCTCATCCTTCTGGAATTCTCTGTGGTAGTTGATACTGTTAGCCAATCTCTCTTCCCGAATATTTCCTTCTCCCTTGGTTTTGTGACATTGTTCTCTCTTGGGGCTCCTTCCTGCCTGATCACCTCTTTTAAACTCCTTTACTAGATCACTGTCCTTGTCCTCTTCTCTAATCATACTTTTTCCCCAAGACTGTTTTTATCTCCCTACATCTTTCTCTTGGCTATCTCACCGACTTACATGGGTTCATTTTTTTGTTTCCTTGTGTATGACTCATCTCTCTAAACCCCTAAGAACAAAAGGTAATACTTTAGTGGAGGCTTGTGAGCTGTATTTTTAGTAGATGTCAACCCACAGAGAACCTTGAACCTGTGCCAGTTGTTCTGAGGATTTCATATGTGAAAGGGGGACAGAGAGCTTGCCACACGGAGTGCACGCTACATCCCCCTAGTATAATGTAACCTTCTTGAGGGCAGGGACAATTTGCTTTTTTTTCCTAGTCTTTGTATATCTAGTCACTAATGCTGGGCTTTGCACATAGTAGGTGCATAATAAATGCTTGTTCAATGAATTAAACACTGAAAGTAGAGGTAACTAGACTATGAGATGTTCAGGAGACAGCTATGACAGGAGAGAGCCACAGTGGCTGGAAGGAATGGTTGGGGAGCCATGGTAGAAAGAGTTCTGGGAGGAATATGACGTCATGGAGAGACAAAGGCTCTATATAGGTATAGAGGGAGTATAAAGGGGAAGAGATAAGAGAAGAGGAATTGGAAGTAGATGTCTGGGACCCAAGGTGCATCAGAAGCTACTCAGACTATCAGGTCTCTGGGCGAAACTTGCGATGGGCATGAGACTCCCCAGATTTGTCACTGTTATAGAATGATCTCATGGTCTTGATATGTATGGGACTCTTTTTTCTGTCTTCAAGGCCAATCCCAGGTCAGAATTTGCCCATCTTTACTCTCAATCCTTAGTCACCGTGGTGATAAGTGATATTGACTCATTGAGTCACTGAGCCACATCACCTCATAAATATTGAATGCTGATTCTGATGCTGATGCTGGTATGGAGGCTAGGCTGTGGGCCCAGCTCCCTCCCATGACTGAGGTGGCCTGAGCATGGGCTCATCTTTCTTACACTTCCCATTTTCTCAGCTGCAAGCCCTGGCATCCACTCAGCCAACAAGGAGCCAGCCATGTTATTGTCACACCCTGCCCTAAGAACTGGCTGGACAAATACAGATATCTCACCCCCAGCTCTCCCTATCTCTTTATCTCTAGTCCAGAATTTTTTCACACCCATATGGAACCACTGATTCTCCACTGCTCCAGATCCCTCTCGAATTACAAGCTCTCTACTTTCCAGGGATCCAAGTGTTCTCTCTCTCTCTATCTCTCTGTTTCTGTCTCTCTCTGTTTCTGTGTGTCTGTCTGTTTGTCCCTTCCTCTGTCTCTGTCTCTCTCTTTCCCCTAATCAACTACTCCAAACGCCTTTTTTTTTTCTATACTGATGATTTCTCTAATCCCTTAGACAAGAACCACTGCTGGGTTCCATCTGCAGGAGACAGATGACGCTACACATTCCTCTACTCCCCATTGGCTTGAACATCCTGCCCTTCCAAGGCAGGATAGGGTTTTCCCCAAACAGCTTCCTCAAAGCTTGTTCTGCAGTCTGCAACTTTCTCCCCTGCTCCAGGAAGCTCAGGGTCCACCAGCCCTTCCTTACAACTGAAAGAGAACTGCTCTGTCCCTCCCCTCCTGACTGGCTTTAAAGGCTTTGTAGATAGGACCAATGACTCTGAGGGATAAGGCCTGGGAGACAGTCTAAGGAAGATGGAGTGGGGCATGCATAAGTGGAGGTAAGTGAGAGAAAAGGACATGGGTACTCACTGACACAGCTATCAGCAAAGACTCATGATATTCTTCTACTGAGAAAGGCCCTACTAAACACTCCTCCCTCTTCCCTACATCAGACCTTTCTCTGCCTCATTTAGGGCCTCAAGTGGAGATGTTTCATTGAAAGGGCCCTTGTGATTGAGGCAGGTCTGGGCGTGGACCTTTCTCAGGCTTTTCTTTTCTGAACCCTAACTATGGCTTCTTACCCAGAAGAGACCTCAGCATTAACCCTGAACTTCTAAGAGACAATGAGAGCTCAGAATTCGGTCCCTAGCACTTCTTGTATTGGGGTTCCTCATCCCTCGTTAGATCTTGCTGCACACTCCAGTCATAACAACTGTGACCTGGCTCCCACCCAGGTGGAGGAAGTTTGCAATGGGTATAAGAGGACGAGTGGGGGAGGGGCAGTTTTGTGCTGCAAGCTGCTTATGTGGAGGGGGCTGGGACTCCTGACTGCTGGGAAGAATACTGAGTGTGATGTTGTGTGACTGTGTAAGGGGATAACTTCAGTTGGCTGTAGAGACTTTGGAGAAAAACTTTGGAATGACAGACATGCATGGGAAACTGGCTGCATACTTTCCTTGAACTTACTTGAAATTCTAGAGAGTTTTGAGAATGGTCCTTCTGTGTGTGAAACTGCTCTCTCTCTCTCTCTCTCTGTCTCTGTCCCTGTCTCTGTCTGTCTCTCTCCCTCATTCCCTATAACACCACTGGGACTACTCTCCCCCTCCAAATATTTGGGCCCCAGCTTCACAACAAAAGCTGCTTTCCTGATTACTTTTGCTTAATATATATTTTTTTTGCCCAATCACATGTAAAAACAATTTTTAATTTTTTAAAAAATGTTTTGAGTTCCAAATTTTATGCCTCCTTTTCTACCTCCCTGAGATGGTAAGCAATCTGATATAATTTATATATGTGTATTCATATAAAACATTTACATGTTTAGTCATTTTGTACAAGAAGACAAATTAAAAAATAGAATGAAAGAAAGAAAGTGAAAAATAGCATGCTTTAGTGTGTATTCCTATAGTCTCAGTTCTTTCTATGGAGGCAGATAGTATGCTTTGTCATTAGTCCTTTGGTTTTGCCTTGGATCATAGTATCACTGAGAATAGCTAAGTCATTCACAATTTTTCATCGTACGCTATTGCTGTTACTGTATACAACGTTCTCCTGGTTCTGCTCATTTCACTTTGCATCAGTTCATGTAAGTCTCTCCAGGATTTTCTGAAATTACCCTGCTTGTCATGTTTTATGGCACAATAAGATTCCATCACAATTATATACCATAGCTTGTTTAGCCATTTCCCAATTGATGGGCATCCTTTCAATTTCCAATTCTTAGCCACCACGAAAAGAGCTGCGATAAATATTTTTGTAAAAACAGGTCTTTTCCCTTTTTTAAAGTGATGTTTTTGGGATATAGACCTAGCAGTGGTATTTCTGGGTCAAAGGGTATGCACAGTTTTATAGCCCTTTGGGCATAGTTCCAATTACTCTCCTGAGTAGTTGGCTCCTGATTACTTTTAAAGGGGAAGGTAGTCCCTAGCTTATATCCCTCAGCTGGGCTCCTTCTCCACAAATGCTGGTTACACAAAATATAAGAAGCCCACTTATCCAAGCAAAACAGCAAACAGAAACCAGAGAAATAGCCTGATTACAATATGACATAAAATACTGAAGAATAAATGAGCTTTTCATCTGAGTTTCATCTGAGAGTGAGTGTTCAAACGAGGAATGAGCACACAATGTCACTCAGAGCAGATCTAGTCTTAGAAGTCTCTAGAATTTCAAGCAAGTCCAAAGACAGGACAGGCCCGACGTTCCATACGCACATGCCCTTCCAAAGTCTTTCTTCATCAACCCCCCGGAGTTTCCTCTGCCCATGTTTCTCTCTCAGTAATGCCTCTAAAGTCTCTGAAGGGGATTGAGATAAGTCCATGAGCCACGTGGGCACCTTTGTACTTGGCATTTTTGGTGTCAACCAAGAGGCATGAGAGGAACAATTAAGGTAATATTTATAAAGGGCTTTGCAAACTTCAAATCCGTAAATGCTGTTATCATGATGTCTCTTCATCGAATAAAGTTACTTGAACAGATAAAGTGGATTTTTAAATTCAAGTGTAGAACTCATTTATCTCATTTATCTCATTAAATCTCCTTCCATTCAATTCTCCCATCATTCTGACCTGTCGACAATGCTTTGGATCCTGGCTCTGTCATTCAATATAGTAGCAATGTCTCCCAGTTTCAAGTCATCTGAAAATTCCCTTTGCCTTCCTTCTATGTCTTCATCCAAGGCACTGATAACAATGCTGAATAGGACGGGGCCAAGGACAGATTCCCGGCATACTCTGCTAGGGAGCTTCCTCCAATCTGACAGTCACCCATTAAGGACCAATCTTTGGGCCCCAGCCATTCAACCATTTCCAAATCCAGCTAACCACATTATCATCTAGTCCAAATCTGTCCACCTTCTCCCCAAGGGCAGCACTGGAGGCTTTGTCAGATTCTTTGTTGGAATCCAGGTTTACTGTATCTACAGCATTCTCCTGATCCATGAGCTCAGTTATAGTGTCAAAAAAGAAAGGTTCATCTGGCATGAGTTCTTTCTGATGCAGTCTTGATGGCCTTTATATAATCACTCTCCCCTTTCAAAATGCTCACAAACCATTTCTTTTATAATGGGTTTTAAATTTTTTTCTGGGAGGCAAAAGCAAAATTCATTGAACCATAGATTGCAGACTCATCCAACTTCCCTTTTTAAAAAATATTGGAACATATGTCCTCCAGTTTTATGGGACCCACTACAGTAGTGAAGACATTCATTGATCTACACTAGAACCTCAGCTTCAGCACCTTTACATTTGGCTATTGCAATAGTCCAGGTAAGACACGACCTCTGGGCCCCTCACTTCACTGAGATTCTATGATTTCTGTGACCTTTATTGTTTCTTCACCAGAAAAACATTTCAGTATTAGAACAGGCCCTGCAAAAGGAACCTCTGCCTAGGAACTGATGATGCCTTTCGTTCCTAATGTTCATTGGCTCTCTCAACTCTGAGGTTGCCCAACCCTGGGGCAGACAAGACAGTGTAAATTCTTAGTCTGGGAGATGTGGGGGGTAGTTCCCATGAAGTGAGGGCCATCTTGACTGTTATATCTCTGAGTCCCTCAGCCTCATCTCATCTCCAGGATGCTGTGTGTCTTGCTCCACAAGGGCGTCTGGACAGAGGTTCTGGCTGTGACCCTGCTGGTGCTCACTTCCCAGGTGGCTGCAGGCAGACATGCCCCAGGTAAATACAGAGCAGCAGCTTCCCAGAGAGCACAGGTGGGGCCCAAGGGGAGCACTCTTCTCTCTGGGCCCAGATGAAAGGAAGGACTTGGGATAGGATGGACCTCAGATAGATGGACAGTAAATGAATCTGTTTTCAGGCTCCCCTCCCAACTAATTCTTCCTTTGGCCCTCCTTCCTTTCCCCCTTTTCCTCAGGGTTCAGGGACTTGATATAGCTCCCCCCCTCCCCCCTAGTTATGAAGCAGCTACTGTGTGCCAGGCACTGTGCTAATGCCAAGGATAGAAAGAAAGGCAAAAGGCAGTTCCTGTTCTCAGGGAGCTCACAGTCTAATGGGGGACAGAACACATAAACAACTCTGTACGTACAAGATAGATACAGGAGAAATTGGACATAATCAAGAGAGGGAAGGTACTGACATTAAGGGGCATCAGGAAAGGCTTCCTGTAAAAGGTGGGATTTGAGCTGATACTTGAAGTCAGGCAGGGAAGGGAGGAGGCAGAGGTGAAGAAGGAGAGTATTCTAAGCCTGGGGGACAGTCAGAGAGGGCCTAGATTGGGGAGATGGAGAAATGTACAGGGGAAGAACAAGAAGGCTGGTGTCACTGGATAGCAGAGTGCTGGGAGCTGGGAATGTAAAGTGTAAGAAGGCTGGAAAAGTAGGAGGGGGGCCAGGTTGGAAAGGGCCTTGAAGGCCAAGAAGAGGATTTTATATTGGATCCTGTGGGTGATAGGGAGTCACTGGATCTTGTTGATTAGTGGATGGCATGGGCAGAGCTGCCAGGGTGACCCACCCCCGTCTAAACTTTTCTGTCCCATTAAATATCTTCCCAGAGTCTGTCTAAGCTGCTGGAAAGGTTTCAATTTGGCTGGCATTTGGGAAGGAAGGGGTAGACTTTGCTGGATTAATTTCCCAGGTATGGTTTCAAGGCCAGTGAAGCTGGAGTTGGGGACCACTTCTGGTTTTCATGAATAACACCCCAGTGCAGTAGCGGAAGGTCTCCCCATCCATCCCTCAGAGGCAGGTTAGAGGCAGACACTGGGGTGGAGGGGCCAAGGGGATGGACCCAGGCTGGCTTTTCTCCTCTCTTCATGATCCCTTGCTCATGGGCTGAGAAAAGAGGTGCAGGTCCAATATTCCCCAATCCCCCCTCCCCTGGATCAGGCAGGGCTTGCCCTCTCTGCCCCCCATCTGCCAGCGTCATCTCTGGTCTCCACACCGCTGCTGCTCTCCCTGAAGCTGGGGTCTGGATCAAGGGGTCTCTGCCATGACCCAGCAGGGGAGTGAAATCCTTTGTCTTGGGCAGGGAGGGAGCCCTCTGGGATGGGACACAATCCTCTCACAGCTGGGGTAAGTATTGTAGGGGAGCAGATAAAAGCCTCTCTGGCACTGTCCATATTATTTCCTCTCCAGCCTGGCCTGGCACCTGGCCTGGCTAACCACAGTCTCTCTGGGATCCTAACCTGCTCTAGTGCCATCCTCCAGGATCTGACCCACTTTTGAGCTTTGTCACTTGCTCTGCCCCTGCCATGTGTAGCCCCCATTGTCCAGGGCTGGGCAGGAGAGAAGGGCCTTCTAGAGACAGTCTGTCAGGGCATGAGCAAGAGAAACCCAAGGGCAGGGGGATCTCCCAGTCCCAGCAGGGTGGTGGCTGCTTAACCCAGCTGACAACTCCAGGAACACCCTGGTATCAGCCATGGGTATACTAAGCACGTGCTGCCCCAATGTGGACAATCCTCCAAACTACACAATATTGAAGTAACCTCCCAGCTAGAAGTCAGTCAAACTTTTATGACTATGTGCCAGGCACTGTGTTAACTGTGGGGGATAAAAAGAAAGGTAAAAGTCCCTGGGGATGACACCATGAAAATAACTGTGTATAAGCAAGTTATATTCAGGATACTTTGGAAATAACCAACAGAGGGAAGGCACTAGAATAATTGAAGGGATTGGGAAGCTTCCTAGAGGATGGGATTTTAGTTGGGACGTGAAGGAAGCCAGGGAAGCCATGACTCAGATATGAGGAGGGAGAGCATTCCAGACATGAGGGACAGCCAGAGGAAACTCCCAGAGCTGACAGATGGAGTGTCTGGCAGGAGGCACAGCAAGGAAGCCAGTGTCACTGGATCACAGAGTACATGAGTGGGGGAGGGGGGGTCAGGGGTAAGAAGACTGAAAAGGTAGGAGGGTAAACATGAGAAGGGCCTTGAAGGCCTAACAGGATTTTTAAATTTGATGCTGGATATGATAGGGAGCCACTGGAGTTTATTAAGCAGTTGGGTGACAGGGTCAGATCTGTGCTTTAGAAAGATCCATTTGACAGCTGAATGGAGGATGGACTAGAGGGGGAGAGCCTGGAAGCAGGCAGACCCACCACCAAGCTATTGCAGTAGTGCAGGTGGAAGGTGCTGAGGGTCTGCATCAGGGCCGTGCAGGGTCAGGGGCATTCAAGATGCTACAAAGGCAAAATTGCCAAGTTTTGGCAACAACAGATTCAATATGGGTGATTAGAGTGAGGATAACACTGAGACTGTGAGCCGAGGTGACTGGGAGGACGATGGCACCTCACCATAATAGGGAGAGAATCCATGTCTGTGAGAGAATGACACAGAGAAGGTCAAGCACAAGAAGGAACTAAGGGACTTTGAATAGCCTTTGGCTTGGGCTGGGGTCTCATGTGGGTAGAAGTCAGAAAGAAGGCTAGAAAGGGAAATGGAGGCAGAGGTGGGGAAGGCCTTGCTTTCTAGGCTAAAGAAGTCGTTCTTTATCTAACTGGCAATGGAGAGTCATGGGGTGAGCTGGGGCCTCTGGAGAGGAGATTTTAAATAAAGAAACCAGTTAGGAGGCCACTGCAGATGGTGAAGCTTGACCCATCATGCCTGGCCTCTGGAGCTCTCTGTTAATTGCCAAAGCAAATGGTCTTTTCTCAGGCTTCCTCCTTCAGGAATTTTCTGCTGAATCTGACCCTGTCAGCTTCCCTCGGCCTCTGGGTATTCTCTCCTCTCTGGGTTTTTGTGACTCTGCTCTCTCTTGGTTCTCTCCTTACCTGTCTGATCACTCTTTCTCAGTCTCCTTAGCAGGTTTACCATCCACATCATATGCCTTAAACAGTAGTGTTTTCAAAGGCTTTGGCTGGGCCTTCTTCTCTCCTCTCTGTGACTTCCTCAGCTCCCATAGAGTTCATTCCCATCTCTGTTCAGATGACTCCTAGGTCTGTGTTTCCTTCCTAGTCCCTGTCCAGTATCACCTGCTGCCTCCTGCATATTTCAGGCCTGATGTCTTTAAGCTCTCTTAAACACAACATGTCGAAAACTGAACTCATTGGTCCCCAAACCCATACCTCTTTCAGACTTTCCTATTCCTAATGAACATAATACAGTTCTCATCTCATGGTCCATGACCTTGGTTTTATCTTCAGTGCTTCACTCTGCCTCCCCCAACAGAGTCACTGCCATAACGTTCCTTACATGTGGTGGGTAAAAGATAAAATGACTAAGGAAACAAGGTTCGAGCTTCTGAGCACATCTATTTATTAGCAATGTATGCCAATTACTCCACAAACTGGGACCAGACTTCCTCGTCTTAGGGTTGGACCCTGAACATAGAAAGAGACAGACTTTTATATATTAAAAACAATGCATCACACAAGGACAATGAATTAAAAGGAAACAAAAGAACATTAGGTAACTTGAATTCTAATTGGAGGAAGGATTAGGGACTTTCCAAGTGGGAAGGAGGAGAGCAAACAGGCACAATTCTCTGAAATTGGAAAACGAGGTGCCCCCCAAGTGTCTGTGAACACTCAAAGAAGCATGGAAACAATAACTGATTGAATAAAAGGGGGCCAGACTTCAGATAAGACAGATGGGCAGCTTGGGATGTACAATTGTCACAAAACTCCCTGCCTCAGTCTCTGGATCTGCCCTTCTTTCTGGTTGGCACAACCTCGGGCCTTAGTTAAGGGTCTCTAAGCAGCAGGAGAGCTGGTCCAGCCTCCAGCCACGCAGGGCTAGGTTCAAACGATGAAATAAGTTTTCTCACAATTCTCACAATTGAACACAATTTTCTCACAAGACAGAAATTGGGCTCTTCCCATAATGGGATAGAAAGGGAGCTGAGCTAGCTCCAGAACTGAGTCACAAGATGCAGTCAGTGGGGTTCACTGAATTCCCATAATTCATCACCTGCTGAACTAATCTCAATTTCCTCCTACATACAACCCTTTCTGTTGCTCTGGCCACCACAAGAGCAGGCCCTCATCATCCCTCACCCAGAATATTATCATGGCCTCCTAATCGCTGTTCCTGTCTCAATTTTCTGTTCACTCCAGACCATCTGTCACACACCTAAAAATGTATTTTTCCTCAAGAGCAAATCTAAGTCACTCCTCTCCTCAATAGACAGCACTGGCTCCTTATTGCTTCTGTGATCAATTAGAACTTCCTCTGTTTATTCCTTCATGATCTGGGTGGAACCCTCTCTTATATGATAGTCCTCCTCTTCCTGTGCTTTGTGATCCGCTCAAAATGGCCTTTTCCTCACAGACTGCACTATCTCCCACCTCTGGGCCTTTGCCCATGGCCATCCCCCATTCCTGGAATACACTCCCTCCTTCCGTCTGCCTCATGGATCCTCTCTTCCTTTAAGGCTCAGCTCAAGCAGCACTTTCTAGGTGAAGCCTTTCCTGATCCCCCAAATGCTAGTGTCTTCTCTCTTTCCCTCTCTTCTCTTCACTTGGATTCATTCTGTCTGTATCTTTATGGACACTTGTCACTCCCATTTGAATGTAAAGCTGGAGATTGTTCCCTTCTTCATATTTGTATTTCCAGCAGCTAACATAGTGCCTAGCACACAGTAAGCACTTAATAAATGCCTGTTGAGTGACTGACTGTCTTTGGGGAAGTACAGCAGTGCACAGAGAAGGAAAGACTTAAGTATAAAGGAAGCAAGGAATCCATGAGTGAGGGGGTGGGGGTTGGGGCAGGCCAGGCATGGAGGCTGTTCACATGTTTGGAGGTGGGAGATGAAATGCTGAGTTTGGGGAGCAGCCAGTAGGTCAGTTTGACTGAAACATAAATTGTGTGTGAGAGGGAATAATAGGAGATCCTGGAAAGGTAGGCTGGACTCAGACTGGGGAGGGCTCTACATGCCAAGGTTGGGGTTTTGAAATTTCTCCAAAGGTCCATAGGGAGCACTAAAGGTTCTTGAGGGGGTGAGTTAAGCAGTTACACTTACACTTTCTAAAAATTACTTTGTCCTTTGTTGGGTGGATAGATAAATTATATCAGTCAGTCAACAAGCATTAATTTAGTGCTTCCTGTGTGCCAGGCACTGTGCTGAGGGCTAGTTTACATATAAGAACAGTCATTTCCTGCCCTCCAGGAGCTCACATTCTAGGAGGAGGAGGGTCCAAGCCATGCCCAGGAGGGGCGATGGGGAAGCGGCCCTGGTCCACAGTCACAGAATTGTGAGCAGAGCCACACACACACAGCAGATCTCCAAGCCCTTTTCAGTAGGGAGGGTGATACTGATGTGATTAATGTCCTCTGATCAAAGGGGAGAGAGGGGCGTGACCTGCAGGGTCATGGAAGTGTGGGGAGGGTCTGTCACCTGCCTGGGTCTCTGCAGAGGGCCTGGGAGGGGGGTACAAAGATACACTGGAGGATGAGGATCAGAGAGGTGGTTAGACTCAGGTGAACAGGACTTGGGGAGGGTGTTGGGTAAAATTTCCTGGGAGTGTTTGCACCAGGCTGGGTGTGGTTGAGAGGCAGCTGTGACGCAGCAGACAGACAGGACCGGTCCGGAACCCGAAGGTCTGGGTTCTAGTCCTGCCTCCATTCCAGAGTTGCTCTGTGACCTTGGAAAAGTCGCTTGCTGTCTCTGGGCCTCAGAGGGGGTGGGGCTGAGCTTGCGCAGGAAGGGCAGCGGGAGGTGGGCCATATTCTCGTTGATCAGGCCCAGGTTGTGGTGAGGGCGGGGTGTCCGTCAGGGCTGACCCTCTTCCGGGTGTCCCCAGAGCACTACACTGAGCAGGCTAAGGGCGAATGTCACTTCATGAACGGGACGGAGCGCGTGCGGCATGTGATGAGATACGTCTATAACCGGGAGGAGTTTCTGCGCTACGACAGCGACGTGGGGGAGTTTGTGGCGGTGACGGAGCTGGGGCGGCGCAGTGCTGAGTATTATAACAGCCAGAAGGAGATCCTGGAGCGCGCACGGGCAATGGTGGACAATTGCAGGCACAACTACCAGGTGGTGCCCTTCTTATTGCGCAGGCCCTGTGAGTGCGCGGCCCCGGGGAGGGAAGGGGGGGCCAGGGGAGCCCGGCAGGGACCCAGGGAGAGGGAGGGGGTCCTGGGGAGGGAGCAGAGCAGGGAGGGAGGAGAAGAGAAGGGGCTGGAAGGGAGCGCAGGGGGAGGAGAGTCCATGATGGGAGGGGGCAGGTGGGGAGGAAAGAAGGTGGAGGGGGCTCACAAGAGCAGATGCAGGAACAGGGGCCCCCAGAGCAGGGGAGAGACAAGGGGGAGCAGGGATGAAGGGAGGGGGAGATAATGGATTTGGAGGGAGGAGGAAGTGTGGGGACCAAGGGGGGAGGAGCAGGGGAGGAAGATGGGGGACAAAGGGGGATGAAGAGGAAGGAAGACGTATGGGGGAGGGGATTGGGATGGAGGGAGAAAGGAGGAGGGATGAGAGGGAGAAGAAAGGCAGCAGATGAGGGGGAGGAATCAGGAGCAGAAAAACTGGAGATGAGTGAAGGGGAGGAGGGGAGGGAAGAGAGGAGAAGAAGGGGGAGAATGAATGGGGGAGAAGGAGGGGAGGGACAGAGGGAAGGGGGAGAGACCCTCCTGTAGCAGGATGGATGTTGGTTCCTTGAGTCCTTTTTCCTCAGTCAGATTCAGATTTTTTTCCTCCTCCTATTTTAATGGGGATAACTTGCATTGGGAACAGGCCATAGACCCTTCACCACTCAATAACTCCCATTCATACAATGCTAAGTGGTTAAGAGACGGCCAGGTAGGGCAGTGGTTAGAGCGCCAGGCCTGGAGTCATCTTGCTGAGTTGAAACCTGGCCTCTGACACTTACTAGCTCTGTGACCCTGGGCAAGTGGCTTTGATGAGGTCAGAGCTGGGAGAGCTGGTTCATCAGATGTGAAAGGATTCCCTTAGACCTTCTCTGTAGCCAAGGGGAGCTTTATTGACCCAAAAGCAGCGGGCCTGAGACTTAGCAAGGAGCCAAGCAAAGGCACTGATGTAGGGAAGGGACCAGACTTATAGAGACAAAAAGCTACACAGCCTGTAGGATGATCTTAGGGCTTCCTATGGGGGCTGGAGATTTAGGGATAGGATAAGCCTCACAGAGTAAGGACAAGATAAGAGAGTCAGGACCGGACACAAGAGAAGGGGAGGAGACTTTGGGGTGCCAGGGAGAGAAACTCATCCCTTAGGGTACCTTTGTATTAAGATACATTAGGGCATCCCCAGGAAAAGGGCAATTTAGTCCTTAGGGCACTGTTTGCACCCACATCAATTTAACCCTTTTTGCCTCGGTTTCCTCATCTGTAAATTGAGCTGGAGAAGGAAATGGCAAACCCCTCCAGTATCTTTGCCAAGAAAATCCCAAAGAAGGTAACAAAGAGTTGTACAGAGTTGAAAAATGAGAGAACAGCAACAAAATAGTTAATACAAAATTAAATCCCCCAATTCCTGAGTGCCTAGGCTTCATGAACCTTATTAAGTTATATATAAAACTGTCCCTTTTTTATTCCTGAATCTAAGCTCAGCAGAGGCTTCCCGTGCAGTGCCCTCTGTTGTCTCAACCACATTCTCTTCTTCTCTTCCCCCTCCAGCCTTCTAATCACTGAAATTGTCTTGCTCCAGGGACCCAGACATATTTCTGCTTCTCCCAGGGCCCCTGGACTCTGGGTCAGGATGCTGAGGTTTCTACTTGGCCTAGGTGTTCCCCATAGTTCCACTGACTCAAAATTTCTTCACTGGATTGATAGCATCTCTTAATATTTGAGCTAGAAGTCTTCCTGAAAATAGATTATTACCTACACCTATGATCTGCTTTGGAAATAATCCATTACAAAGTAGCTATTTACAATGAGAAATCTGGCCTGCTAATTTCTTCCCATATCACTGAATCCTGATGAGCTGGGACTGTGATAATTCAGCACCATGAACTCCTTCCTGCTACTTCAGGGGGAGCTTAAATGTCTACCAAGATGCCCATTTCTGGCCCTGGGGAGGAGAGGAGGCCTGAGCCTGGTTATGGATCAGGTGACAGAGGTGGGGGCTGGACTAGGAAGACCTGCTCTGGCTCCCTCACTCAAGGTCTTTCTTCTTTCTTCCAGTTGAGCCCGAGGTGACTGTGTATCCATCAAAGACGGCTCCCCTGGGACACCACAACCTGCTTGTCTGCTCTGTCACTGGTTTCTATCCTGGGGACATTGAGGTCAGGTGGTTCCTGAATGGGCAGGAGGAGACAGCTGGGGTTGTGTCCACAGGTCTGATCAGTAATGGAGACTGGACCTACCAGATCCTGGTGATGCTGGAAGTGATCCCCAAGCGTGGAGATGTGTACACCTGCCAAGTGGAGCACTCTAGCCTTCAGAGACCTGTCGTCTTGGAGTGGAGTGAGATAGAGCTCCCTCACCCTCCAGTTCTAACGTTGCTCAGGACATGGAGCTAGCTCTGAGATCCCCTCTGTGTGTGTCCTGTGCCTTCTTTTCTCCTGCCCTGGGCTAATACCAACCCCATGTGGTGCCACCCACCCTCCCCTCTTTCCCCAGCACAGCCCCCTCATGGCAATGCTGAACTAAGAGCTGTGGAGACCTAGAACCTTGTCAGCCTCCTCACTGGCCCCAGTCCTGGGAGCTGGCCTCCCTCTCGGACTCTGTGATCAGCCTATAGACCCCTTTCTCCTGGGGTAGGGGAACTAGGCTTTGGGACAGATTGATGTCAGTGTCCCCTGGTGAGCTTTCACTTCCTGTGGCCTGAAAGTCCCTTCCCACATCTGTCCCTTCCCTTCTTAGACAGGATTTAATCACCTTCTCAGGCTCCCCTCAGACCCATCTGCTCCCCACATGGGCCTGGTTCCTGGAGGGAAGGTTTTGATCCCTGCTATCTCTTCTCCCCAGGAGCACAGTCTGAATCTGCCCAGAGTAAGATGCTGAGTGGAGTCGGGGGCCTCGTGCTGGGGCTGATCTTCTTTGGGGTTGGCCTCATTGTCCACAGGAGGAGTCAGAAAGGTGAGATAGTCTGGGGAAAGTCCTGAGCCCCCTCCCCTCAGTGATCTTCTCCAGGACAGCAAGAGAGGATATTTAATTGTACTAGAAATCTGGCCCCAGGTCAGGGCTGAAGGGGTGGTCTGGCTCTGGCTTCAGCTCTTCCTCCTCAGGTGGTGAACAGGCCAGATCCCATGGCTCAAGGGTCTCAAGGAATCTCATATTCACTACTAGAGACAGTCTTGGGAGAGGGGTCTCAGGTTCCAGCCTTTAGCCCCTCCTCCCTGCCATTCCCCCTCCCCCCATCTACTCACACAGTTGCAGCTGGATAGATAAAGCATCAGTTAGGTGCTTCCTTTGTGATATCAGGTACTGAGCTAAGCAGTATTATGAGTCCCCTGTGCCACAGTGCTCAGAACCACGGTGCCCTTTGCTTCTATGGCTCTAGAATTTACCAGGATTCATATGTCTGTCTTTCTTCCTTTCCCAGGAAATCGGGGTTCACAGCCAACAGGTAAGGTCCTTCTACCCAGGTGTGATCAGGGTTCTCATACCTACAGCATCTGCCCAGTGGGGCCTGAAGCTAAGAAGAGGCTTGGGGGCCCTCAGTGGGAAGAAGTTGTTCATGGGGGGCTTCAGACCCCCATGTAGACTCATATGACTGTTCTCTGTCCTCTGCAGGGCTCCTGAGCTGATCTCTGAGGCTGTGTCCCCTGGAACTGTTGTGTTCCCATAGCCTCCCTCTCACATTTGGAAACCCCTGCTTGTGCCCAGATCTCCAGGAGATTAACTCTGCTGACCCCTTCCCTGGAATAGCTCCTTCCCTGTACCTTCAATTCTGTCTGGACTCTTTGGCAGTTCCCCAACAGAGCTTCAGAGATACCCTCCGCCCTCCTTTGTTTCTGTACCTTTTTAAATCCATTTTTGTCCCTTGAGCCTTCGCTCTAATAAATGAGAGGACTCAGAATCAACTGGTGTTTGGTGACACAAAGACAAAGTGAGGGGAGCAGAGGAGGAAACTTCCTCACTTAGGATCTGTAGAATCTGTCAAAGTGTGAAAAGCCTCCAGAGGTGCAGATTGCGATCCATCCACACCTTTTCATCCTGGGTGCCTCTTGTCCATTTTTTTTTTCCAGTATTCGTACAGAAGTTGATTAACCAGCCTGCAGGTAGCCTTCCTCTACATATCTTTATGTTACATAGATACCAATGGCCCTCACAAGCTGTCTGCCCAGAAATCCTTAGCTTTCCTCTGTGATGGGTCCCCCTCATGCTGGTGATACATCTCTCTGATGACTTTCCTTCTACCCCTTCTGCTCAGTTCTTCTTTGATGATATGCTGTAGCCTAAGCTTGCCTATCATGTGCCTCTCCATTGCACTTTTAAAAATTAAAGTTGTAGTGATACATTTTGTGTTTATGTTATGTTCATTGCTACTCCCATCTACTCCCAGTGGCCTTCCCTCATAACAGAATTTTTACTCAAAACTTCCATTATCACCATCACGTCGATCACATATAACCCAACAGTGTATGCAACAATGTATACCCGTAGTCTCCCCACTTCTTCCATGAAATGTTTATTTTCTCTTCTCTGTGGCCAAGTTTGTTATCTATGATTCCATAACTTTCAGCATCATCTCCCCTGCTCCTCCATTTTGTAGTCTTGAGGATGTTTCTTTCTTGGTTCTGCTCACACTGTTCTGTATCAGTTCATTTAAGTCTTCCCATGTTTCTCTGAATTTTTTCATTTTTATTGTTTCTTCTGTTGCAACACAATTCTCTTACATTCATGTGCCACAACTTGCTGAGCCGTTTCTCAGTTGGTGGCCACTCATTTGTTTCTACTTCTTTGGTACCACAAAATGTTGGTATGAATATTTTGATATATGTTCATATTTGAAGTTTTTTTTTCCATCTTTGACACCCTTGGCATATATGTTAAGGCATGGAATCTTGGGATCAAAGGGTATGGAGAGGTTGACATGTTTTAGCATAATTCCAAATTGCTGTTCACGATTGTTGTACCAGTTCATAGCTCCACAAACAGGGTATCAACCTGCCTGTCTTTGTGTAGTCCTTCCCACATCGACCATTTTCATGTGTTATCACCTTGGAAGATTTGCTGGGGAAGAGGGGAGACCTCAGGGTTGTTTTAGTTTCATCTTCTCATTGTGATTTGGTGCAAACTTGAGAGCTATTCATTTCCTTTGAATACTACTGGAAAAGGCTCTTGGCCTTATAGATTTGTGTTAGTTTCCTACATGTGTTGGATCATAGACCTCTATCAGAGACATTTCATGCAAAGAAATGTTACCCCATCAACAATTATTCTGGCTGTTGATCTAAGTATTACATTTAGTTAACAATTCTCCCCCTTGGCCCCAGTTATGAAATCTACTTACAGCCATTTCCTGGACCTTTGGTAGAAGTTTGTTAGCTTTTTATCAGTTCCAGTAACTGAGTCTTATGCAAGATCCCCCCTCAACTAGGGCTCTTCGGGGTGAGTAGAAGGAAATTAAATTTTAAAAAATGACCATATCGTTTGCACATAATGCTTAGCAGGAAAGCCTTTCTGAATGAGTGATTTTTGTGGTCAGTTCATTTCCATGCAAGGAGTCGGGCTGCCCAGAATTTGCCTTTTCCTAATGAAGTTCATGGGAGGCTGTTCTTGACCAGCAACAGAAGTGTCAAGATGGGTGGAAATGAGGATGCTGGGCTTCATCTGCTCCACATCCAAGTTGGGCTCTTCTCCCTCTTCAGAGAATGCAGAAGCCTGTCAGGGTCAGAGCAGTAAATGTGAGCTAGGGAGGGAGAGAATGGCAGCTCCTTTAGGGAGGCTGGTGGGGGATGGGACACCCAAGACTGCTCAGCGACATTTCCTTTTGTACAGAAACAATGTCATCTCTGAGCAATGTTTCAGTTTTCCGTTTCTTATAGGTTCTAACCCATTGGAATATTTATGTTTTTTATCTCCACTAAGGAACTGTTGGAAGGATGTGGACATTTGTCTAGATTCTTAGAATCTAGGCTACCAGACTCCTTCATTTGGACAGATATGAATATCATGTATGAAATCATCATTTCTGGAAACAGATCTCAGGAATTTAGGGGTCTAAGGTAAAGTAGGAGAAAGGCATAAATCCCACAGGGAAGCAAGAAACTAAACGATTGTTAGGAACAGGTGTATATCAAGGGAGTTCTCTTTAGTCTCTAAGTAATCTGTCCATTTCCAAGGGAATTGCCCTTATGGCATGTTCTTTGGTGAGAAAGCAATAGACCATGGATTCAAAGACTTCACTGTTTCCTTTGATACACTTTTCCAGCAATCAGTACTCTTTGATTATGGATCATAGATCTAGAGTTAGAAGTGAAGGTGCCCTATATGGATAGAGGGAAAGGAAGGAGTAAGGAAGAGAAGAGGGAGGAAGAAAGCTGTGTTGCCCAACTGGCTAGTTCCAGTTGGGTCCCCACTCATTTTCTATTCACAGACGTTGATGTTTGTCCTTCAGAGGTGAGAGTATAGAGTCAAGACTGACAATGATGTGAGTCTCTACCTTCTATAGTCATAGAAGAATGAGGGTGGTGGGGAGTTTGGATTTGGGGCAAAAGCAGTTAGTTCAGTTTTGGACACGTTGGTTTGAAGATAACAAGACTACATCCATTTTAGCAGTATCTGATGAACAGTTAGAGATGGGAGAATGGAGGTCAGGAAAGCACCTAGTGTTGGACAAATAGATATGAAAACCATCTGTCTAGCGATGATGGTTTAATCTGTAGGAGCTGACCAGATCACCAAGCTAAATAATATAGAAGAGGAAGAAAAGAGAGCCCTGGGTTACAGAGGTAATAAGGATCAGAGTCTAGATTTGAAATTCTGTTCTTTTATTTCAGAACCAGTGATGTTTCCAGTGTAACGCTGCTTCACACTGGGTAGCAGGTGCCCAAAATAGGGGGGAAAGGAAGCCTCCTGGCTTTACTCTGTTACTTAGTGGGAAAATGTCATGTGTTACCTCTTTGCACGTAATGCTAGCTTGCAGTTTTAGATATATATTTTCATCATATTCAAAATTATAAAGATATATACACAGACACACACACACATACACACACACACGCACATATGTAGGTCAGAATATTTATGGCAGCTCTTTTTGTGGCACCAAAGCTTTAGAAACAAGATAAGTGCTCATTGATTGCTTAATGACAAAACAAATCATGTTGTGTAAATTTAATGAAGAGGAAGGATTCAGAGAAGACTGGGAAGACATATTAACTATTATAAAATGAAGAAGAACCAGAAAAAACATTATATACAATAATTATAACAATATAAAATGAAAGAATAAATCAGCAAAGTTAACGATGTATATTTATGACCAAACTTGGGCCTCTGAGAAGAGGTGAGTAAAAGGACATCCCTCCATTGCAGAAGCAGAGGATTATGGGTGTGAAATGATACATATGGTATTTCACTGCGTAATTGTCACACTGCGTAATTGTCGCACCCTATTTTTCAGTCCAAGCACTGGTTTATAACCTTACATCAGGTAATCGTTTCATGGTTTGTCTCTATTCATCCCGCCACTTAAAAGGTAAAGCAGCAATGTATTTACCAGTGGCGTATGGACACACATTTATCTCTTAAGTGTTGTAAGCTGCCAGCCTAGACTTCTCAGCAGTTGTGCATTGTCAGTGTATTTCCAAAAGCCAACTTGTGTGGTTTGTTCAGAGCGCCGCAGTACTTCACATAATGGTCACACAATTTTTTTCACAAAAAAATTTGTCATAAAATCTGAGGCGATTATGCAGCAAAATATGGTATACCATCAGAAATAGTTGCTGTGTCGGCTGTTTTGAGTGAAGTTTTTTAACAATTGTTTTATAATTTATGGGAAGGATGTATTCATAAAAATGGTCATGTGAAAACAAAAGATCAGTTTTTTAAAGTAAAGGAATCAGAACATCTGCAAATAGAAAAATAATAAAAGCATTTCCTTGTATATGTTTTGAAAAAGGAAGTAATAGGAAAGCACTGGAGTTAACTGAGTATGTGTGTGGGTCAGACTTATACCTTAGGAAAATTTCCTTGGGAAATCCATAAAGGATTGTTGTGGGAGAAATGAAGTAGGGAGAAAATTGGTAATCATGTGGCGATGGGGGCCTGAATTAGAAGTGGACATATATGACATGTTTTACACACACACACCACAACTAGTGTGTGTCTGGATATGTGAGGAGAGTGAAGATGACACTAAAGTTTCAGATCTGGATGACTGGAAGGATATCGGTACCCTCATCAAGAATAATGGATTTGGGGAAAAGGATTATGAGAGGTCAGGATCACATTGAAGGATAAAACTAGAAAACTTATAAAAGATAAAGAAAAACAGAAGAGAAGAAAAATCTTCTAGGAAAAGCACCAGCAGGACACATCAAGGCCAAAGCTACACTTGATATTTGCCTCAGTAGGTTGAGAACTACATATTAGGGGATACTACAGTAGTCCCAGGGGGTATTAATAAAGACCTCTCCTGTAGTACAGAAAATTAGGAAGAGAGAAGAGAGAACAAATATGAGAGATGTCCTGGAGGTACATTTAGCAGCAAGTAGTAGCTGGTTATGGGAGAGGAAGAATCAAAATTAACACCGGGATTTCCACAGGAGAGGCTGAGTGAGGGGGTTTTGACCAGGACTATGAAATCACAAGGTATGTTGTTACATCAAAAAAAAAAATGTCCAGAGAGTACTGGGAGTTAAGCACTCTGCTAAGCTGGGGGAATGCAAAGGGGGAAAATAGTCCCTGCTCCCAAGATCATGGTATAAGGGAGGAGACAACATGCAAACAGCTGTGCACAAACAAGAGCTATACAGGGTAAATTGGAGATAATCTCAGAGGTCAGGCACTAAGGTGAAGGAGGACTTGGAGAGCTTCTTGTAGAAGGTAGGACTTTAGCTGAGACTTGAAGGAAGTCAGGGGAGCTAGAAGAAGGAGAGAGAGAAGAATGTGTTTCAGGAATGGGGGACAGTGAATGAAAATGCCGGGAGATGGGTGATGGAGTGTCACATATCAGAGTACGTGAAGGGCAGTAAGATATATGAAGGTTAGAAAGTTAGAAAAAGCCAGTTTATGAAGGGCTTTAAGAGCCAAACAAAAGATTTTATATTTGATCCTAAAGGCAATAGGGTGCTACTGGAGTTCATTGCATTGAAGGGTGACATAAACTTGCTTTAGAAAGATCATTTTGATAGCTGAGTAGAGGATGGGGAGAGATGAGGCAGGGAGACTACCCAACAAAGCAGAGAAGGTTTGGGGAGAAATATGATAAACCCATTTTGGAGCAAGTTGAGTTTGAAGTGGTGAGAAATCCAGTTGTTGGTAGTCACAACAGGTTCCCAACCTCTTTTGGTCTAGGACCTCTTTGGTCACCTTGTGAAGCCTATGGACCCAGCTGTGAGAGAAATATCTCCCCTTTGAGCTTGAGTAGGAGGTCACTGCTACTGAAATAAATCCACCACAGCACAGAAATTATAGGATTATAAACTACGTTTTAATGTGCTCAAACATAGGTTCAAGTTTAAAAAAAAACCTGAAAAAAGATCGGAGTTTCTGGTAAATCTTTATACAGAAAATTATGTCAGACAGAGCAATAAATTCTTTTACATATTGCAGTCTCATATTCTTAAATATTGCAATCTAATAAATTCTTTTAGGATATAAAAAGTTTTTAAAGACAGATTTATAATCCCATACTTCCTTTAGTGTCATAAAGATTGAATACATTTTATCAAGCAAGAACACAATCACATACCTCCTAAGGAAACATGCCTGGTTAAACAGACTTGATAGGTAAACTAAGTCAGGTTACAGATTAAACACTAGGTTTGCAAAATGATACCCTTATAAAACATATAAGGCTACTTTTAAAAGATATCACAGTAGGTTAATTGATAGAGAGGGATTTTATATCACTAAGACTCAGTGATAGGTAAATTCTTCCACAAATAAAATGTTTTTGGAGGTTTTAAAGATGTTGTATTCCCTTCCCCTCATTTGGTTTTTTAGCTTGGGAATGTCAAAAGTCTTCTCTTGATACTCATTCCATGAGTCTTTTTCTTTTTTCGTAGCTGGGTGAGATTAACAGTAAATAAGTTTCAGGAGTCAGCCAGATATTCAGGAGAAAGGGCATAATATAAGAAAATGAAAGGTTCCCATCACTGTTTTCCCTGTTTTGGTTATAGAGAGGTCTGCAAAACCTCAGAGATCAAAGAATCACATACTTAATGAGGGAAACACAAGCACCAGGAAACATTAATGGTCACCAATATTAAATAAGATGAGATCCCCTTATTCCCGATTGCTCCTCATAACCCATTCCAAAACTCCTGTTAATCACCTTGTTTCCTCTTGGGCCTTGGCTGTCTCATGTAGCCATCTCATCCCACAAAACATTTAATTTCCAGGGTGGCTCTGGAAAGGACTTCTCCTAGAAGATTTGATTGCCATGTTCCAAGTCACTTGCAGAGGTTCCCTAGATAATGCTGCTAAAACTGCTAGTGATAAGACCTAATACAATTTAGTAAGGCCTCTTCAATTTTGTCTTCCAGTGACTTGTGTGTGGAGAAAACCAGTTCAAGTCTTACAGAACCAACCTTCTTAACAACAGAGCTATAAGAAGAATATCAAAAGAGGAACCCATAATTCACCTGACAGTTCAGAGAATTGCAGTTTTTGTATATCACTTGTTTTTTTTATCTTTACCTGAACACTGTACCTGATGAGGACAATGCTATCTACAGGCTGAAGGAAAACTTTTACAAGGATCCCTGAGGTCCTGAAACGTAAAATGAAGCCCTTCTGTCTCTTAATATTATCAGAGAAAGTCTTTGAAATAGGGGGAAAATCGTTTATCATTAGTGCAATTTTATATGTAAAAACCATAACTAATTTCTGAGAACTTATTATTAAAACATAATTAAAACAGGTATATCCCAGAAGGAAAAAAAGGAAAAAAATGTTTTCACGACAACAAAAAAATTCATCTATGGATGTTTGATTGAACCTGAAGGGTGATTAGTGCTTTTGTTTTTAAATTTTGTTCTTAATTACTTTAGGAACAAAAGAAAAAAATAGATGATCCAGGAATGTTATGTTTACTTGTACTTTTGTCATTGTTATTGTTAGAAACACTTGGAAGACAATTACACACATACACATGCGCGTGCACACACACACACACACACACATATTATTTCTTTTTGAGAAAAGATACTTGCTGCCTTTCTCAAAATAAAGTTTGCGTGAAACTTAAAACTTTTGCATCTTTATCACATCACATCTTCATCAGAGTCCCTTTTTCAGGATATCACACATACATATATATGTACATATATGTCCATATCCACATCTATCTATCTATCTATCTATCTATCTATCTATCTATCTATCTATCTATGTATCTGTCTACCTATCTCTTTCTTTCTTTCTATCTATATCATCAGTTCATCTAGAAAAGAGGTGCTGTTATGCAGACCTGATACTACACATAAATGTACAATCATTAACAAGGAGATGGATGGCCAACCTAAGAACTTATTTACCTGGTTATTTATGACAAGAACTTGAAAGAAATTATAACCACAACTTTAGAATACTCTTTAACACTTGTATAATATTACAGTAAGCCAGAGCTGTTTGAGTATTGCAACAACAAGATTCACTATATTAAAAAACAAACTTTTACAGTTTACCTGCCACGGTAAACACAATCCCAAGAAATTGTACCTCAAGTAACAAATTTCACTAATCACAGTATAAGGCTAGGTACAGTTATTAATATTTTTTGTCATGTTCTTCCTATAACAGTTAAAAATAAACACATAACGAGATCTTACCTTAGTCTGCCTTTACAATTAAAATCCATTCTGGAGCAGATAACAGGAATCAGAAATTAAGAAAATAATCACTTGTAAGTACATACAACATGACAGTTTACTCAAAACCCAGAAAAGTTCTGGCCACCTCAGCAAACCAATGGGAGATCCTGAGCCCCACTGTGGGGGAGGAGGCAAACGCAAACACCTAGGGCCCCCCATATGCCCTAGCTCAGTCACGGAAACTAGCAGACTCCAGCTCCCAGATTAATCAAGAACTTCAGAGAAGCCCCAGGAAAAAAGGAATCCTCCAATGACCAGACCTCCACATGCTTCAGCACAGTCTGGGACAAATAGGTGGATACCAGGCAGCACCTGGCCACTACACTTCCCCTTAACCTTGGGCAAACAGGCAGTTCCCAGAGGCCTGACAGCACATGCTTCAGCAAAACCACTGAAAAATGCAGAATCACCCCCACCAGGCCTCAGCATATGCCAGATACCACCACTAGGACCCTAGCTCAGCACCAGGTAAGCTATCAGACCCCTAGAGCCTCCAGCCCACCAGCCAACCCTCACCCTATCCCTACAGCACAGTACCAGACTTGAGAGTCCCCCATGAGCCTTAGGGCAGCATCAGTTCAACAACAGGTAAACAGCCAGGGCCAGCAGCCACTATCACAAGAAGCTAGAGACAGTGCCTCTCATGTCCTGGGAGGAGAGCTCAAACTTAAAAGAGAGGAAAAAGGGGGTGAAGAGCAGAAAACAACAAAAATGAATTTGACCATAGATAGTTATTATGGTGACAGAGAAGACCAAGACACAAACTCAGAAGAGGGCAACAATGTCAAAACACCTGCGGGCAAAGCCCAAAGAAAAACGAGAAGTCATCACAAGCCCAGAAAGAACTCATGGAAGAGCTCAAAAAAGAGCTGAAAAATCATATAAAAGAAGTAGAAGAATAATGGGGAAAAGAAATGAGAGTGATGCAAGAGAGTTATGAAAAAAGACTTAACAGCTTGGAAAACTGCTTAAAAAGTAGAATTGGCCAAATGGAAAAGGAGATACAAAAATCCACTGAAGAAAACAACTCCTTAAAGGGTACAATTGGCCAAATGGAAAAGAAAGTATAGAAGCTAATTGAGGAAAAAATGCCTTTCTGTCAAAATTGAGCAAATGGAAGCTAATGACTCCATGAGATGTCAGGAATCAATCAAACAAATTCAAAAGAATGAAAAATTGGAAGAAAATGTAAAATAGCTCATGGGAAAAACAACTGACCTGGAAAACAGATCCAAGAGAGATGATATCAGAATCATGTACTACCTGACAGCCATAATCAAAAGGAGGATCTAGGCATCTTTCAAGAAACTATCAAGGAATACTGCTCTGATGTCCTGGAACCAGAGGGCAAAATAGGCATTGAAAAAATTCACTGATCACCTCAGGAAAGATATCCCAAAATAAAAAACCCAAGGAACATTATAGTCAAATTTCAGAACTATCAGTTCAAGGAAAATATACTACAAGTGGCCAGAAAGAAGGATCACACAGGACTTAGCAATTGTAACCCTAAAGGATTGGAGGTCATGGAACATGATATTCTAGAGGAACTAGGGCTACAACCAAGAATCACTCACCCAGTAAAACTAAGCATAATACATCAAGGGGAAAAATGATCATTCGATGGAACAGAAGGATTTCAAGCCTTCGTAAAGAGAAGACCAGAACTAAACCAAAAATTTGACCTCCCATATCAAGACCCAAGAGAAGCATAAACAGGTAACAAAGGAAAAGAAAACAGAAGAGATTCATTGAGCTAAATTGTTTACATCCCAACATGGGATGATGATATTCGTAACTCTTAAAAATTGTATCACTAACAGTACAAGACAGAAAAAACAAACATGTAGAGAGCATATGGGTATAAGGCATATTTGAGGGAATGACACAAAATTATGCAATGGGAAAGGAGTAAAATGGGTGCAGAAAGGAGAGGTAGAATGGGGTAAATCATCTCACATGAAGAGGCAAGAAAGTCCTATTATAGTGGAGAGAATAATGGGAGGGGGGAGGCGATGGGCATTGCTTGAACCTTACTCTCATCAGCATTGGCTGCAAGAGGGAATAAAATACACAATCAGATGAATATAGAAATCTATCTTACCCAACAGGGAAGTAGGAGGGGGGGAGATTAAATAAAGGTAGGGGTGACTATCAGAAAGGAGGGCAGATGAGGGGAGGTGGTAATAGGAAAGGATGAAAGGAGAGGACAAATAGGAGAAAGAATAAGATGGAAGGAAATAAACAGGTAGTCATCATAATGGTGAATGTGAATAGGACGAACTCTCCCATAAAATGGAAGTGGATAGCAGAGCAGATCAAAAACCAGTATCTTCCAGTATGTTGCTTACAAGAGACACACACAGAGCAAAGGCAAAGGGCTGGAACAGAATCTATTATGCTTCAGCTGAATTAAAAAAAAGCAAGGCTAGAAATCCTGACCTTACACAAAGTAAAAGCAAAAATATACCTACTAAAAGAGATGAGGAAGGAAGCTACATCTTGCTAAAAGGTGCCCTAGATAATGAAGCAATCAGATTAGAAGAGGAAGGAATAGTCTACCTGTCAGGTCTATAGGAAGGGGAAGAATTCACAACCAAACAAGAGACAGAGAACATTACAAAATATAGAATAGATCTTATTAAATTGAAAAGCTTTTATAGAAGCAAAACCAATGCAACCAAGATTAGAAGGAAAGCAAAAAGCTGGGAAACAATCTCTACAGCAAGTGTTGCTGACAAAGGCCTCATTTCTCATATATATATATAGAACTGAGTCAAATTTATGACAATACAAGCCATTCCCCAACTGATAAATGGTCAATGGATATAAACAGGCAGTTTTCAGATGAAGAAAACAAAGATATCTGTAGGCATATGAAGAAGTGCTCTAAATCACTTTTGATTAGAGAAATGCAAACTAAAACAACTCTGAAATACCACCTCACACCAGGCAGATTGGCTAATATGACAAAAAAGGATTATGATAAATGTTGGAGAGGATGTCGAAAAATGGGACTAATGGTGGGGTTGTGAATGGATCTAACCACTCTGGAGAGTCATTTGGAACTTTGGTTGGTGCCCAAAGAGCAACCAAACTGTACATACCCTTTTGATTCAGCAATACCACTATTAGGTCTGTATCCCAAAGGGATCATAGAAAATGGAAAAGTACCCACCTGTGCAAAAATATTTATGGCAGCCCTTTTCATAGTGGCAAAATATTGGAAACTGAGGAGATACCCACCAAATGGAGAAGGACTGAGCAAGCTGTGGAATATGAATGTAATGGAATACTATTGTGCAATAGGAAATGAGGAACCAGCAGATTTCAGAAAAACCTGGAAAGGCTTGTACCAACTGATGCAAAGTGAGACAAGCAGAACCAGGAAAACATCATACACAGTATCAGCAACATTGTGTGATGATCAACTATGAATGATTCTGCTCTTCTCAGCCACAAAATGATCCAAGACAAATACAAACATTTCACAAAGGAAAATGCTATCCATACCCAGATTAAAAACTGTTAAAAAAGAGTAATGAACCAAGAATGGATCTCAATCTGAAAACCAGTCAATCCATTCCTCTGGGGATGGTGTCCTGACAATCCATATTTGAGAAATTTGTTACATTCATCCTTTTAGGTCAGTCTCTATGATAGCTCAGATAACAGATGAGGCTTTGCTAGCCTCTACCTTTCTATAAAGGGACTCAGTGAGACAGCCCCAGAATGAGACTGCCCTGGCTTTGCAGATGTAATGGCAAGCAAAGTGGGATTTTTTTTTTTTGCTGTTTTTCTATCTGTGTTGTTTAGTTTCCCAGCCTCAGTCTCACATGCTTCTGCTCTGAACCAATCAGACATTCATGTTGGCCCTAGCCAATCAGACACGTACATGTGGGCTCTAGCCAATCAGATACCTACTAGAACTGTATATAAAGAGAGCCAGTGGCATGAGAGAGCAGACATTGAGAGAGCCAACATTGAGAGGGTGAGCCAGTGCTGAGAAGAGAATGAAGAGAAGAGACAAAGAAGAATGAGCTTTGATCATTGAGCTGAGGGGAAACCTTTATGGGCTGGGAAGAGACCTCTGAGAGCAGGGAGGAGACCTCTCATGGCAGAGATTTGTGGAAGGAGCCTTCAAACTTTGAAGTGAGTGGAGCTGTAGGGCAGAGACCTGCCCATGGGAAGGAGGCTTAGCTTAAGCTCCTTTTGAGAGCTATTAAAGTGAACTGAGATGTTATCACAGGGTTTCGGACTTTGGAGGTGAATTGAGACAGTGGTGTTGGTGGTGTGTGTTGTTGCCCTGCTGTGGGACAGGAGCAGGAAGAGCTTGCAGTGGAGCAGTCCCCATGAGCTGAGACCTGGAACAGGAGTGGAGAGATGCCTACATGTGAATCCAGGTGAGAGTTGGGAGTGGTCAGCCCACAGACGAAGAGCCATGGGACTTGGAAGTCAACTTTGAGTCAAGATGAAAGAGGACTTTAGTTGGACACTTGGTAATGATTAAGGAGATTGTTGTTATTGTGACCTAGGGGTGGACAGCATGGTATTTTCTGCTACCCCTTAAGGATGAAAATACAGTGGCAAGGTAAAACATCTTCCTTAGATTAAATTTTCACCTGATAAAGTCTAAAGGCTACAGACTAAGCCATTTCTCCTTTTTCCTTTCAGGATTTCTAAGCATTCTCTTTTTTCTGTTTTCTTTTTTTTTCCTTTTTTATTACTGAAACTTAAACACACAAGAAGAAAAGAAATAAAAAGCATGTCATGTGCACCACAGAATATGAGAAGATTGAAAATATATAGCAATAAATTTCCATCTCAAGCAAGCTTATATAATAAATACTGTACTTTCTGTTGATAGCTGTCCATCTTTTCTTTGCTTCCTTGTTAGTTTTCTTTTGTTCTCAGCTGTGCACTTTTTACTTTGTTCTTTTTTCTCCCTTCCCCCCCCACCCAAGGCTACAATTAAACTTAGATACATAGAGACGTAGATATATAGATTCACACACACACACACACACACGTGCGCGCGCACACACACACATACATGCATACATATATACATATGTGAATAGATATATACTTTCCCTAACAAATCCTACATCTGATCTTTGTTATGTTTGTGTATATCTTTTATTTCCTATCCTTCCTAACTTCTTTACTTCTCCCCTCTACCTTGCCCTCCTCTTACTTAACCCACCCCCCTTCCAAGGATCCCTCCCTTATCTTCCCATTCCCATAAATCTATACACCCTTCTATACCCCTCTTTGACCTATTCCCTCACCTTCCCCTCTAGAGATCCTTCCTTAATCCTCTCCCCCTCCCTATCCCCTTAGCATTTTATTTCTTTCAGAATTTAGAAGACTTTATACTCTTCTAGATATACGTGTATTATTCCCTTAAAAGCATTCTCTAAATACTGAAATCACCATCTTTCTAAAACAATAAACCTACCACCCTCTGTAGCAGCAATTTAGGTTTGAAGATTTTCCCATCCATTAAGAGGCCATGTGACTTACTTATGTCACAGGAAGCCTAAGTCACATGTGGTGGAAGGAGTTTCCTGAAAGGAAAAGGAATTTATGTCACATAAAATGCTGAGACAGACAGAGAGAGAGAGAGAGAGAGAGAGAGAGAGAGAGAGGAGAGAGAGAGAGAGAGAGAGAGAGAGCTGTTATGGCTGTTAATGGGCCTTGTGACTGTTAGAGCTGAGGTAACACAAATCAACCTCTGAAAGCTGAACAGACTGTGACATCTGTACTGTGAGTCTGTTCTTGGAAGAACCCAGCAAGGGGTCAGAGTTTTGGGATGGTGAGGCTTCATATTGTGATATTATATATATTGAATGCTTTGCTGCTGTGATGAATTGGGTAGATGGCTTATGGGATAGGGTCCTCTCGTGTCTGAATAAATGTCTACCTTCTATGTGGAGAATCTCGTATAGTTTGTGATACAGAACCACACAGGCATTTTCACAATTATCATCTACATTGTTATTATTGTCTCACTGATACACCCTCCAGGGGAAAATGTTATTAAAAAGATCTTAAATGCTATTTGCATATAACCTTAGTCTTAGGGAGCTGCAATCCACCAACCTCCAATATAAAATTACTAAGATATTTCAGCATTTAAACAAACAGTCAAACTAAACTACCCTGCCAACCTTTCCAGGTGCTGGGTGTACCAGCAGTAAGGGAGGAGGATTACCTTGGGATGGAGAGGGTCAGAGTAGGAGATGGCCCTGTGCAGGCCACCAAAATGTTGAGGTAATGGGTGTGTGTATTGGTGTTGTCTTGAAAGAATTCAGACTAAGACTGTCTCCAAACCAAACAATGGTGTTTATTTGGGGTAATGTACCCAGCTGGTTCTTCTCCTTAAGAGAGGCAGCAGACTAGCCAAGGTGAAAGTGGTTCTTTTATGGAGCAAGAGTGCCTAGGATTGGTTGATGAAAAAAGGAGGCAAGCTGTGATTGTGGAAGAGAGTGAAAGGACCCAGTGTGCATGCGATTTCCCAGGGTGCATCACATTACCCCTCTAAGTGGGGGGACCACAATGCTCACTATATGTTAATGATTATAGGGTCACTGAAAGGTGATCAAGGGTTGGGTATGCACAGGTGCCCTTTTCAAGAAATTCCCTTCTGTGGTTTTATGGCCAACATCCTGTTTGCACTGTATATCCACTGGTCAGTTCATTTACCTGTGTTCACGTGAGGCACAAGTAGGAACTGCTTGTTTATTACTCACAGCAGAAAACTTTCTGCCGATCTCATCCTAGGGAACATAAATATATAACCAAGACGCATTCTCCAGAAAATAAGTGCACAAGAACAAACAGTTCTTAAACATAAAATTGCAAACTATTAATGACTAAATGAAAGATACCTTCAAATCATTAAAAATGAAAGAAATTCAAAGCAGAACAATTTTGTTATTTTGCCTTGTACACAGGAAATGGGACACGATGATAAGAAATGTTTATAGTTAATGTTGGAAGGGCTGCAGAAAGGTAGACACTGTAGTACTCTGTTGGTGAGCCTGTGGTCTAACCATTCTGGAGAAGAATTTGGAATGAAGTAGAATAATTGCTTAAAAAGTCCATACCATTTGAACCAGAGATACTACTGCTAGGTACATATACTCCAAGGATATAAAAAACAGAAAGCATGGTACCATACGTACTAAAATATTAATAGAATATATTTTTGGTAGCAAGTGTGGTTGCTCGATTATTGGGAAATGCGAAAATGAATTATGATACAAGAATGATAATTGGGCTAGGGACACTGGTTATGGAATATTCAGAAAAAACATTAGAAGAATTAAATGAGCTAATAAAGAGCAGAGTAAGTGGAACCAGGAAAACAGTATACACAGACTATAACACTACTTATTGTAAGCCTCCAAACCAACAGATGTCCATCTCTTAAGGTGTTGTATGTTAAACCCGTTAAGCAAACATTGATCTTCAACACTGGAGTCTATTGAAAATAAGTTAGCTCAAGATGTAACTTCAGTATATGCCATCCTAGACATATTTTCATAATTTCTGTCAAACACAAATCATCATATAAATGACTTTTTTTTTACTATAAACAAACTTGTAAGTCCTATTGCCCTCCCCACTTGAGCAGAGAATGTTTGTAATAGAAAAGGGGATCCCAGTTTCTCAGTAATTTTTGCTGTTGTTCAGTTGTGTCTGACTCTCCATGACCCCATTTGAGGTTTTTTTTGGTAAAGACAGTGGAAGACATTTCTTTTTCCAGATCATTTTACAAATGAGAAAACTGAGGCAGAGTTAAATGACTTGCCTGAGGTCACACAGCTAGTAAGTGTCTGAGGCCTCATTTGTACTCAGGATTTCCTGAATTTAGTCCTGCCACTCTATCCACCGTACCACATAGCTGTCTGTTTTTCAGTAAATAAATTCATTATTTTAGAATTTCACTGCGATTTCACTAATGATTTTATGACCTTGCCCAAGGAACCTGGTGAGTTTACAGATAAGGAGATTTTTAAAAGTCCTTTTTTTTTGTACTTTTCCCACACAGGAAATAATTTTCATTTTTCTTTTTAAAAACAAACCCAATTAAATACTTGATAGGTTTTAACACGACAATAGACTTCAATAACTGAATTAATATTTTCACAGCATCCATATCAAAAGAGAAGGTATTTTGCAATGACCCAACTGTTACATCCTCTTAACATTATTTCTTATTACAATAGTTTCCAAAAAAAATTAAATTAGAAGAAAATTTAGGGACACAATAATAAAACACCCAATATTCTGGATTTAAATCATGAAAAAATTTTGCCATTCAAATGACATCAGTTTAGTTTCTGAATTCATTTCTGAATTCAGTTACATAGAAAATAACCCCATTCATCTTATCAGTTTTGGCATTCTATAATGTTTGCATTCAAGACTAGCATATAGAGTAATTTTGATCCTATTTTTTGTATTCCTGAACATATTGCCTTAATACCAAATATTAAGTGTATTTTTCATTAAGGCCAGATTTGCTTATAGAGGGTCAAAGATTGCAAGTACTCTAATAGTAGAACACATTTTACTCAAAATGAGATTAGAATAAACTCAATCACATCTGGATCTGTATGTGTGAAAGGCATCATACCTAACCTTAATTTTCCTTAGGGTAATTTACTACCAATATTTCAAATTATCGGGCTTTCTCTTTTTAGTTAGTCTACTGCCAAATATTTAACGTGGCAGTCCTGTATTTTTCATCCCCTCTTTTAGAGTCCATGAGGATTTTCTGAAACATGGAAATTTCCAACATTACCTCTGTTCAATATTAAAGAGATTATATAAGTATATTTCTTATATAATGACTAAAATACACCCCTTAATGGTTTTCCAAAGACAACATTTTAGTATGCTATCATCATATAATTCCATGCTGTACATTTTTAATATAGTTTTCCATTTATTAAATGTTATAACTGGATAGAATCCTGCCAAGTTTAAAATTATTTTCCATGGTTCCAGCTATTTTCCCATAGCATAAAATAGAGCCGAATCAATGAAATAAGGTTCAGAGACCACAAGAAGCCTCAGAATTGATTGTGCGTTTTCCCAAATAATCTTTGCAAATATACAGGCGTAGAAGGTTTCTCTCATCCTTCTTTCCATACATTGCAATTCTTACTTTACATTTTCCCACTAATTGGGTTTCATATTTACACTCTGTCAGCATGGATTCCAACTTTCTTTAACTTTCCACTTATTCTCCTCTCATCTCTACTTCCTTAAACTTTCTCTCTTTCTTTTTATTTTCTTTCAGTGGATTTTGATCAAAACTCTTCAAACTTCTTTTTTTTTTCTTTTAGTATTCTGTTCTGACTCTACCCTTACTTTTTTCCTACTTTATTAATTTCTCTAGCTATATTTTCCAGTCATATCCCAGACTATCTATTGAAGTAATCTTCACTCTACTCCAAGGATTTTCTCCTTTCCAAATGATCTGAATGATTTATTATACAATACCAATTAATTGCAATATTTTTACCTTTTGGGGTTCTTAAGAGTTTACAAATGAATGGCCTATTCATATTTCTTTCAGGCAACTTTACTTCAAGTTTACCTAAATAATTAAGTTCATTCCCAAAAGAAAATACAGTACGAAACCCAAAACATTCTCCCGAATTAAACTCTTATTATTTTTAAGTTGCTCCTTGATTTTAAAGTCTTTCTGTTTTTGTGGTCAAGAGAAGAGTTAATAATAGGTGGTTTTTAAGTACAAGATGAATTTTAACTGCAGACTGAAAATTCATTGATTTCACTTTCAGACTTCACTGATAATACTTTCAGTTCTTGTCTTCTTTTTTTATTCAATGAAAATTACCTATCTCCCCTTCACTTAAACAATTTATCTGTCACTCTTGAGGGAATAAGTGATCAAAGGTCTAAGTGCTGTTTCAGTGTAAGGTTCATAAAGTTTTATTCTTATTATTCCTTAAAACAAGTTCTACAGGGTGGTATTCCAAAACTCACTAAAATATTTCAGCATTTATAAAAACATTCAAACTACAGTTTGGAAATTCATAATACAGAACTTATATCTCAATCACAAATTTAGTCTCTTGTTTACTCCACAAATTTTGGCAGACTGTGTGTGTGTGGGGCAGGATTTCCTTCCTTATTATCTGTGTCTCTTGTCTGTCTTCCCTTATTGATGAGAGAGAGGCAGCGGGGAATGGGGAGGAGGATTTTTTAGATGGCTTTAAAGTTCCATAGAAAAGTTTTCACCTTTGCTCTCTTTTTCTTTTGGTTGGTCAGGCCACAGGAAAAATCAATTTATCTTTACTAAGCTACAAAGCACAGAAATGCTTACAAAGAAAACCCTTAACATTTCAGGTTCCTGAAGCTTACTAGATTGGCCCGTTTGTCCTGAAGCATAGCAGATTGGTCCTATTTCTCCTTAAAAATACCAGAATGAGCAGCTTTTTAAACTGCTTCCCCAAAGCAGTCACCAAAGGTACCTTTGGCTGTCTAGATGTGCATTATGATCAGACCTTTATTTAGAATTCCCTTTTCAGGGCTGGCAGAGTGAGAGCAACCAAAGGAGAGGCTTTTTGATAGAAATTGTAGGGCCTCTTACTAACTTAGTAGTGGCAACTTTTCTACATGATAGGTTCACTCCACCTCAAATCCACCAGAGGAATCATATTATCATTACCATGATTGCTGGGTCTTAGAATCAGGAGGTAGAAATTATCTAAAGATAATGATAGGTTTACTGATTTTCCCATGCAGTAGCTAGAATACACGTAGGTTGAATACATGTGATGAGGTAGCTTGTGTGAGGGAATACACAATTCCCTTATTTAATTCCAATTTTTATGTCCTTCACCAAAAAAAATTCTGAGTGTTTGACATAATATTGATTCAAGTCCTTTTTCTTTTCCTGAAGACATTCTGTTTTTGAGGTCATCTATGCATCTCCTGTCCAAACAATCTTTCAGTTAATCAACAGCTCCATTACCTTCTTTTTCCGTTTTGCAGTCTTGTACATTGGCATGAATTATTTTCCCTTCTTCTGTTACACTCAAAATTTTAACCTTCATTTTAAGCTGGGGAAGGGGACATGATAGTGATTGTCAGCTACTCTACATTTGGTTTTTTTCATGGACCTGAAGAGAAGTTGTAATTATATGTCTTCTTTAAACAGCCCAGATCTCTTTTCTTTGTAGCTCTCACAAATCCTACCTGCCCCTAATATAGTTGTAGATCATTTAGTAAACAAACTCCACTAATGAGGAGAGCATCCCATGCAATTGGCCCTTTGAGTCAATGGTTACACATGTAAAAATATTACTATGATAAGTCATTCATAGAGTTCATCCTACTGCCAAAGAAGTCCAACATTCAAAAAAAGTTAAGAACCCTTTTAAAAAGATAGGGAACCAAACTTCTCAAAAGAACCAATGGTTACATTCCCTCAAAGAAGCTTTGTTATCAAAATATTTTGACAATTTTTATTTGGAAAAAGAAAACACAAAGTTAAAGAAATGTGCAAACTAAAAAAGGGTGTAGCATGATGAAAAATATTAGTAATTCTACAAAAAACTGACACAAAGTTGCCAGAAATAAAAAAAATACAACAAAATGAATCCAATATATGACCTCAGGGGAAAAGAAAATCTGAAACTTTCACAAGGCACATCCATGAGGATAATTAACATATAGAAGGAAATTACAGAACAAAATAATTGGCAAAGAAAGAATAGAACAAAATGATGATAATGCATAATACCTTGTATATATCTACTGAAAATTTATCTAAATCATGATTGCTCTGAGAAATAAAATCGTTCTTTTGGAAGAGAGAAGTTGAGGAACAGCCAGTGAATCAGCCAAGAGAGCTTCAAGTACAATTAGAAGAATGTTTAGAATTTTTGTTTTGTTTTGTTTTGTTTTGCTTTTTGGCAGGGCAATTGGGGTTAAGTGACTTGCCCAAGGTTACACAGCTAGTATATGTGTCAAGTGTCTGAGGCCGGATTTGAACTCAGGTCCTCCTGACTACAGGGCCGGTGCTCTACTCACTGCGCCACCTAGCTGCCCCCATGTTTAGAATTTTTACAAACAACTTTTACAAACAAATTTTTGATTTTGCAAATCAAGAATTATTTATTAAGTATTTACTATGTCAACAATACAAATCAAGAATCATTTATTAAGTACTTACTATGTCAACAATACAAATCGAGAATTATTTATTAAATATTTACTATGTATGGGACATTGTGCTAGATGCTGTGCATTCAAAGAAAGCAAAAGCATTCCTTGCCCTCAAGGAGCTCACATTTAAATGGGGGAGACAACATGCAATCAACAATATACTAACAAAATATATACAAGTAAATGAAAGATAATTTCAGAGGAAAAGTACTAGCATGGGCAAGGATAAAAAAGGGTTTCTTCCAGGAAGCAGGATTTCACCTGAGTCTTGAAGGAAGCCAGACAAGCTAGAAGGCAGAGGAGAAGAAGGAGAGCATAGAAGATAGCCAGTGAAAAGCTATGGAATCAGGAATGGAGTTGCTTGTACAATGACCAACAGGAAAGCCCGTGGAGTAAAATGTAACAAGACTAGAAATATAGGAAGGGGCCAGGTTCCTAAGGGCTTTAAAAGACAAACAGTGCTATGTATTTTATTCTAGAGGTAATAGAGACCCACTGTATTTTATTGAGTTGGACAGTGATGTGCTGAGATTTATACTTTGGGAAGATCATTTCAGCAGGAGAGTAAAGGATTGACTGGAGTGAGGAGAGAATTGAGACCAGATACCTGTGGCAATAGTTTAAACAGAAGTGATGAGGGGAAGAGAAGGGGGCTATGTCAATGATATTATGACAAGATTTAACAACATATTGGATACATGAGTGCTGGTGAAGAATAGAGCATGGCACCTAGGTTGTGAGTAACTGGGAGGATGGTGGTATGCTAGTAAGTAATAGGAAAGTTAGGAAGAGGAGTGAGTTTGGGGAGAAAGACAAGGGAATTAGTTTTGGAAATTTTGAGCATCATTTATCGGCAAGGCATCCATTTAGAGATGTCTAATAGGAATTATGAGACTAGAGGTCAGGAGAGAGTTTAGATCTAGATAAATAAATCTGAGAATCATCAGCACAGATGTGATAATTAATTTTGCAGAAGCTGACAAGGCCACCAAACAAAGTAGCATAGAGTGTAAGGAAGAGAATTCAGGACAGACCCTTAAAGGACATCCACAGTTAGATGGCATGGCCTAGATAAAGACTCAACAAAGGACATCTAGAAAAAGCATTCCAACAGCTAGGAGCATATCCAGAAGAAAGAATTGTTATGAAAACCTGAGACTCCAGAAGAAAAGAGTGATTGACAGTGCTAGTCTACAGAAAGGTCAAGAAGGACGAGGAGTGAAGAAAGCTTTGCCATTAGATTTAGCAAATAAGAAATCGTTAGTAACTCTGGGGAGATCAATTTCAGTTAAATGATGAGGTTAGAAGTCAGAACGCAGAGCGTTAGAAAACAGACTAAGGGGGGTGGAAGTGGAAGCATCAGTTTTAGATGGCTTTCTCAGTGAGTTTATCCATTAAGGTGTGGAATGACGTAGGATAATAGGTAGTTAGGATAGTTTGATAAAGTCAGGTTTGTTCTTTTTAAGAGTGGGAGAGACATATTTATTTTTGTGATCAACAAAAAAGCACCTAGTAGACAGGGAGTGACTGAAGACCAATGAGAGTTGGGATGGTAAAGGGGAATACTAACTGGAAATGGCAGGATAGCATGGAATCAATGGTACATATAGTGGGGTTTGTATTGACAAGAAGGGCCACTTCTTCATGGGAGATAATTCAAGGGAGGCAAGGATAAAGAAAGGCATCTAAATTATGTGTGATGAGCAGGAGGGGAGAAGAGGGAACTCTCAACAAATAGTGTAATCAACAAATGGATGTAGTCAACTGAACAGTGGTGTAGTGGAATATGTCTCGCAGGCAAAACTTGAAGAGAATACCCAAGACTTAGCCAACTCTCTCAAAAAATGTGAAAAATATAACAGCCTAAACACAGTACTTGGGAAAATCCACAAGAAAATATTTAATTCAAAAGACATTAGAAATTCAACAAGAAGGAGAAATCACCAAAGTAAATTTAATGGAAACTTTACAAGTAAAATGATACATCATTGACTCAATGTAACTTCAAACAAAAGAGAATTATGTTGATTCGTAATTTTAGAGCTTCCTCAAAGGAGGAACAAGGGACAAGGAAGAAGAGCAAGGAGTTCTTTTGGCGCCCTCAAGTGGCCATCTGTGGGAAACATCAGGTTGTCACAATACAGGGAATATGATTCACCAAGGCACCCATCTTTTTCTTTTAATGGTTCTTGATCTTGAAGGATGGCCAGATCCAAAAGGTTTGTCTATGGATAGACAAATGAGAACAGAAGTAGGAGTCTGAGGGCTGGAAAGGGAAGAGAAGAGGAGAAGATGGGGAATAAGTATTTCTTGAGTGTCCACTTAACCAGTGTTAACAGGATTTTTACTGAGCCAGTCTCTAACCTGAGAATGTTAGGAGCCGCACAAATCAGACCTAGAAATGGGAGTGCCAGTAATCATATAGTTTAATTAATCAATTTCACAGTGATGAATTTTCTCTTTGCTGAAGTAAATGCACAGGTTATATATTTAAATCACAACTGGGGAAGGTGGATTACAAACAATCATTTAGCAGTTTCCCCACGAGAAACCCGTAAGTCCCACAATAAATCTTTGGGAGTTGTGATCACCTCCCCTAAAGTACAGAAACAGAATTCTGTGATAGGAACAGGTTCTACATTCTTTGATTCACTTCACTTACCTTGAAAAGGTGAATATAATCCTGCAAGGCTGGGGAGAAGGTGGGGGAGGTGGCTTTTGGGAAGAGAGAACTGGAAAACTTTTCTGACAAAAAGACAAGATATTAGTAGGAACCTGAAGTACAAGCACAAGAATCAAGAGAAGGGAGGTGCATTTATTTGAGAAATTATAAGGGACAGTTTGATGATGGGGGAAAAGAAAAAATGTCCTTTCAAACCTTTAATGTCTTCAGAGGAGTTTGAGGACATTAAGCAAGAAAAACAGAAGGCTTGGGGTGTAGAACGGTTCTTCTCTGAGGGTTTTGAGAAGGAAAAGAAAGAGAAGCATCAAAGGAATAAACTGGTATAGAAAGGAGGAAGAAGAAGGTAGAATCTGCATAAATGCAGTGCATGAGAAGAAGTATATACACACGTGGTAGAAGGAGTGGGGGGCCGGGAATGAGCTTCATTACATGAATCTTAGTCTTATCAAAAATGATGGGATGATTGAGCACAGTTTGGTGTAGAAAGACATCAAATTCCCCAAGGGAAAAAATGGAGGGTGAGGTGGGTATGGTAATCAGGAATACAATACTAGGAAGGAAATAGTTGAAAAGAAGGAAAGAAGGAATGAATGAATGAAGGAAGGAAAGAAGGAAAGAAGAAAGGAAGGAAGAAGGGAAATGAGGAAAAGAGAAAGGGAGGGAGGAAAATCTTCCTGATCCTTAAGGGAGGATTAAAATAAAAAAATAAAAGAACTAGAATCTAAGAGCAGGTTCCCCATCAATTGGGAATGAGTGAACAAACTGTGGTGTAAGAATTAATGAAATATTATTGAACCATAAGAAGTGATGCCAAAGACTATCTCAGGGGATACTAGATAGTGTGAATTGAAGTAGAGTAAAGTTTGCAGAACCAGGAGAATAATTTATACCCAAAACCAACATTGCAAAGGAAAACAACTTTGAAAGGTTTAAGAACTCTAATTAATGCAGTGACCAGTCACGTCTCCTGAAGACCTGTGCTCATGCATGTCACTCACATCATGACAGAGATGTACTGGACAAAACCACATCCATTTTTTATCATGAGAATTCATTCTGCTTGAGTATGCTTATTTGTTACAAGGTTTTTTCTTTCTTTCTTTACTTTAGTTTCTTATTTGAAAGGCCTAAGTGTTTAAGGGGGAAGAGAGAGTTAGCAATACTGATGCCTAAAAAGAAAACCATTGAAATATTTTTTCTTTATGCACAGAAGACAACAGAAGGAATTTCAGATGGAAGCATAGACAGAAAGGTCAGTCTCGAAAAAAAATTATTATACTTATTTTAAAAAGGAGCATGGAGATAATACCTGGGGCGGAGCCAAGATGGCGGCTGGTAAGCACGGACTAGAGTGAGCTCCGTACCCAAGTCCCTCCAAAAACCTATAAAAATGGCTCTGAACCAATTCTAGAACGGCAGAACCCACAGAACAGCAGAGGGAAGCAGGGCTCCAACCCAGGACACCCTGGATGGTCTCTGGGTGAGGTCTATCCCACACGGAGCTGGGAGCTGGGAACGGAGTGGAGCAGAGCCCAGCCTGAGCGGCGTGGACCATCCAGACCAGAAGCCGGGCGGAGGGGGCCCTAGCGCCCTGAATATGTGAGCTGCGGCAGTTACCAGACCCCTCGACCCACAAACACCAAAAACTGCGGAGAAGGTTAGTGGGAAAAGCTGCGGGAGTGGAAGGAGTTCGAGGTTCGGCTTCCAGCCCCGGGGGCAGCGGAGGTGGGGCAGCTACAGCTGCTGCTGCTTCCGGCTCCAGGCCCACCTGGTGGAAGGAATTAAGTGGCGGATCAGAGCAGGAGTGCAACAGCCTGCTAAAGATCTAAGCCCAGTCTGGACTGGGGGTCCTTGGGGAAGGAGGAGTGCGGCTCTGACAGAGCTGGCACCTCCCCCCCAAACGTAGAACATAGAACTCGTAAGTCTACAAGCAGTCATACCCCACTGAAAAACTCAAGGGTCAAGTTAGTTGGTTGGGAATATGGCCAGGCAGCGAAAACGCACCCAGATTCAGTCTCAGACTTTGGATTCTTTCTTTGGTGACAAAGAAGACCAAAACATACAGCCTAAAGAAGACAACAAAGTCATAGAGCCTACAACCAAAGCCTCCAAGAAAAACATGAACTGGCCCCAGGCCATAGAAGAACCCAAAAGGGATTTGGAAAAGCAAGTTAGAGAAGTAGAGGAAAAATTGGGAAGAGAAATGAGAAGGATGCGAGAAAACCATGAAAAACAAGTCAATGACTTGCTAAAGGAGACCCAAAAAAATACTGAAAAATACACTGAAGAAAACAACACCTTAAAAAATAGACTAACTCAAATGGCAAAAGAGCTCCAAAAAGCCAATGAGGAGAAGAATGCCTTGAAAGGCAGAATTAGCCAAATGGAAAAGGAGGTCCAAAAGACCACTGAAGAAACTACTTTAAAAATTAGATTGGAGCAAGTGGAAGCTAGTGACTTTATGAGAAATCAGGATATTATAAAACAGAACCAGAGGAATGAAAAAGTGGAAGACAATGTGAAATATCTCCTTGGAAATACCACTGACCTGGAAAATAGATCCAGGAGAGAGAATTTAAAAATTATTGGACTACCTGAAAGCCATGATCAAAAAAAGAGCCTAGATACCATCTTTCAGGAAATTATCAAGGAGAACTGCCCTGATATTCTAGAGCCACAGGGCAAAATAGAAATTGAAAGAATCCATCGATCGCCTCCTCAAATAGATCCCAAAAAGAAATCTCCTAGGAATATTGTTGCCAAATTCCAGAGCTCCCAGATCAAGGAGAAAATACTGCAAGCAGCCAGAAAGAAACAATTTGAGTATTGTGGAAACCCAATCAGAATAATCCAAGATCTGGCAGCTTCTACATTAAGAGATCGAAGGGCTTGGAATGCGATATTCCGGAGGTCAATGGAGCTAGGATTAAAACCTAGAATCACCTACCCAGCAAAACTGAGTATCATGTTCCAAGGCAAAATATGGAGTTTCAATAAAATAGAGGACTTTCAAGCTTTCTCAGTGAAAAGACCAGAGCTGAATAGAAAATTTGACTTTCAAACACAAGAATCAAGAGAAGCATGAAAAGGTAATCAAGAAACGGAAATTGCAAGGGACTTACTAAAGTTGAACTGTTTTGTTTACATTCCTACATGGAAAGATGATGAGTATGATTCATGAGACCTCAGTATTAGGGTAGTTGAAGGGAATATGCATGTATATATATATGTATATATATGTTTATATATATATAAGTGAATGTGTATGTATGTATATATCTATGTGTATATGTATGTATGTGTATGTATGTGTATATATATATATGTGTGTTTATATATATATATATACATGTAAAAGAGAGAGAGAGCAGACACAGGGTGAGTTGAAGATGAAGGGAAGATATCTAAAAGAAATAAAATGAAATTAAGGGATGAGAGAGTAACATACTGAGAGAGGGAGATAGGGAGAGATAGAATGGGGTGGATGATCTCGCATAAAAGTGGCAAGAGGAAGCAGTTCTATGGGAGGAGGGGAGAGGGCAGGTGAGGGGGGAATGAGTGAACCTTGCTCTCATCAGATGTGGCCTGAGGGGGAATACCATACATACTCAGTTGGGTATCTTACCCCACAGGAAAGAAGAGGGAGGAAGATAAAAAAAAATAAAAGGCAGGGGGATGATGGAGGGGAGGGCAGATGGGGGTGGAGGTAATCAAAACAAACACTTTGGAAAGGGGACAGGGTCAAGGGAGAAAATTCAATAAAGCGGGATGGGTTGGGAAGGAGCAAAATGTAGTTAGCCTTTCACAACATGAGTATTGTGGAAGGGTTATACATAATAATACATGTGTGGCCTAGGTTGAATTGCTCAACTTCTTAGGGAGGGTGGGTGGGAAGGGAAGAGGGAAGAGAAGTTTTAAAATCAGATGTTCAAAAACAAAAAAAGTTTTTATATGCAACTAAAAAATAAGATACACAGGCAATGGGGTGTAGAAATTTATCTTGCCCTACAAGAAAGGAAGGGAAAAGGGGATGAGAGGGGAGGGGGGTGATAGAGGGGAGGGCTGACTGGGGAACAGGGCAACCAGAATATAAGCCATCTTGGAGTGGGGGGGAGGGTAGAAATGGGGAGAAAATTTGTAATTAAATCAATGCTGAAAACCAAATATGTTAAATAAATAAATTGCATTTAAAAAAAAAAAGGAGCATGGAGTATGACATTCATATTCAATCCTATATTGTTTCATAGTATATATATATACACCCATTTTATTGTTTGAATTCAAAATTTAAAAAACAAAATATGAAATGTGTACATATACACTCTTATAAAGATAATATACAAAAGAACTACAATGTTATTTCATTTCCCTACCAGTCATCCAAGTCTTCCTTTAATATTAGTCTCCTCCTCCACATGACTCCTTTTCCTGGTCCTTGTGTAGATTTATGTCACTTCATGAGGCCTTCAATGTAGGGCTGAGACAAGAGAAGATTGATGTAAGGCCATTAACCTGGATGAGCAGCACACGGGATGGGCCGTCAGCTCTGATGTCCAGTAGAAGAGGGCCAATATCTTCAGAGACAACATGGCACAGGAAAAGGTCTAAGGTGGAGACCAAGAAATTCAATTTCTAGCCTTGGTCCTTCCACTGATTAGTTATAAAACCTTGGGGAAAAATTCAAGGTGGGGGGAAGGGGAAGGGAGTGTAGAGGTAGCTGGATTCTTAAATTTTTCTTCCAGGATTCTAAGATTGGAAATGGAAAACATGAACACATATTTGAACTCAAACATCCCTTCCATAAATTATGTTTCAGACAAGTTAGGATGTCTGCTAGCTTGTACTTTGCAGCATACCCTCCCACTTGAATGGGAAGAGCTGGTCCCTAGGCTTGGGATGTTTTTCAGGATGTCAGGGACTTCAGCTAATCAGACTTTTCAGGTCTCGACTCCTCACACAGATTGATCTTGCTTCTCTCACTCAATTTCTCACCAATATGAGGCCAATTCTTCTGAGTAGAGTGTGACCCATTCTGCCCCAGGGACCTGGGTAACTCACACTCTTCTCCTCCCTCCTTGACCTGAAGGCTTCTCAGCTTCCCACTTTAAAGACCCCCTCCCAACTCAAGGACAGAAGACACTATGACATTTGTTTCTTATCCAAAGGGAGTCTAATTCAATCAGTCAACTCAAGGTGAACAGGGCTGAGTTAGGGGTATACAAAGAAAGACAAAATCATTCACTGCCCTCAAGGAGCTCACATTCTAATGAGGGAGACATGTGAATAGCTAAGTGGGCACCATTCAACCACAAAAAATATATGTAGGTAGGTATTTGTGTATGCATGCATTCATGTATGTGTATATATATATACACATATACGCATATTCATCAATACATACACACATTTATAGATATATAGGCATATATCTACATGTATAATGTATACATGCATATGAACATATATGGAGAGAGAGAGTGGGAGAGAGACAGAGAGGGAGAGAGAGAGGGAGAGAAGGGGGGGAGAGAGGGGGGGGGAGAGAGAGATGGGTGATGAGAGATGAGAGATGAGAGATGGGAAATGGGAGACAATCTCAGATGATTTGGCTGCTAGGGGATGTGCAAAAAGCCTCCTGAAGGAGACTGAGGTTTGAGGTCAATCCTGGAGGAAGACAGTCAGGGAAACTAGGAGGTAGAGGTGAGGAAAGTGAGCATGTCAGGAATGGTGGATGGCTAATGACAAGGAACAGTGATGGGCAATGAAGTGTCATGAGTGAAGGTAGCGGGTAGGCCAGGGTAGCTGAATGTAGAATAGGGGCAAAAGTCAAGTGCATGAAGACCGGAAAGGGAGGAAAAGGGAAGTTCATGAAGAACTTGAAATTCCAAATAGAAGAACCTGGAGATAATAGGGAATCAATGGATTTTATGGATTAGGAGAATAACATGAACACATCTATGTTTTATGAAAAAAAATTGTACCTGAATGGAAAAGGGATTGGAGGGCAGAGAAACTTGAAGTAGGAAGATAAATTAGAAGCCTATTGCAATGGCCCAGAAAAGAGTCACATCACCAAGTCTACAAGCATTTATGAAGCACTTACTATGTGCCAGGCTCCCCCTAACCCCGCCCCCCCAAGTACTAGGGATATAAATACTAGCACAAAGACAACCGTGCTCTCAGGTTACTTCCATTCTAATGGGAGGAGACAACATTTAAAAGAAGCTCACAAGGCCTTGGAGGCAGAGGGAGAGAGGGAAGATCCCGTGGAAGGCATGGTGTTGATATTCAGAAAATGAAATAGGACTATCTGAGGCCATTCCTCAAAATGGAGCTTCTGGGAGAAAACATCAATGACAGAAGAGGACTTTAGGGGCAAAGGAGGAAAGCAGCTGAAACATGGCAGCAAAGTCCAGAGAGAAGCATCTCAAGGAGTGATGAGGATCTGGATGAGGATGGTGGCTGTGTGAGGAAAGAGAAGGGGACAAATAGGAGAGATGTGATGGTAGAAAAATGGATCAAGGAAAAGCTAGAAACTTCTTGAGCAAAGGCTTCAAATTGACTTGTCTCCAAAGAACATGCCTCAAGACAATTTCCCTTCCCAGGAGGTACGTACAGGGACCTTCCTTATGTTCTAGGGTTCCCATCTGTTCATTTTCATATTTACCTATGTAATTATCTCCCACTGTTTTGAGTGGGAGAGATGATATCTCTAAATTCTGTGAAGTCTTTCCTGTTTCAAATGTTATGATTTCATAGATAATGATCATTTTTCCCAAGTGGGGACCATTGTAGCACTCTAGCTCTAAGAGCTACAGAGAACGTAGTCTTACATCCTCTTAAGAGGTTTTTGGAGGTTATCATTATCCACTAACCTACCACTTCTTCCCAGACTTAGTAGAGTCTCTCATTGAAATGAATTAAAATTGGTCCCGTCTGAGAAAGCACATCTCGTGAATCTCTAGAAATAGAGACAAAAGAGATGCCTACCAATCACAAAATATCTGAAGGATCTGAGCAGTACTACATCATAACAAATAGCAGAAAAACAATACTCAGAAAGACCTTAGAACTCTGATTAAAAGACAAAACAATAGTGACTTCGGAAGCTGGAAGTAAGTCTTCCCTTCTTCAACTAAATTGTGTGCTCCCCACAGAGCTTAACAATGCTGAGGATCAATACTGCTCAGATAGTTACTGACTCACTGATGCTCCTTATTCTTACTTCTATCCCATCCTACTAGAAGTTATATCCAGCCTGTGATCCTGAGGGGAGACGAATAAAGAGTGGAGATTAGTTGGTTGGTTTCCTTCATTTTCAAAGTAGGCCAAAATGACATCCCTAGGCTATTGTCACGTTTCAGTGTGTCTTACTGTGGCTGATCAGACCAATGTGAGCTTAGAATGCTCTACCACAAGTCAGGCACAAATAGTCTGTGTGAACATTTGGGGTAGATACACCAAATTAGCGCATCCTGCATTTCCTTTGAGCTGTCTCAATTCTGCTTTGCTTATAGAGCGTGGCACCAATGGTCTTGTGCCAGTGTCTCCCACATCATACAATCAATTCCAAAGTTCTTAACAGAGACCTTGAGAGTGTCCCTGCTTCTTCTGACCACCATGTGAACACTTGACCTGTGTGAGTTCTCCATGTCTTTCTGGCAAACTTACATTTTGCATTTGAACAATGTGGCCAGCCCATTGGAGTTGTGCTCTCTGAAGCAGAGTTTGAATGCTCAGCAGTTTAGTTCGAGTGAGGACCTCAGTGTCTGGTACCTTATCCTGCCAGGTGATCTTCAGAATCTTCCTAAGACAATTCAAATGGAAGCGATTCAGTTTCCTGGCGTGGTGCTGGTAGACTGTCCTGGTTTCAGAGGCATACAACAATGAGGTCAGCACCACAACTTTGTACACCTTCAGTTTGATAGTCAGTCTAATACCTCTTCTCTCCCATGCTTTCCTTCAGAGCCTCCAAAACACTGAGCTAGCTCTGGCAATATGTGCATCAACCTCAATATTAATTTGTACAGCCTGGAAAGTACACTACCAAGGTAAATGAACTTATCCACAGCATTCAAAACTTTTCTATTTGCTGTAACTGATGGCTCCAAGCATGGATGGTGTGGTGGTGACTGATGGAGCACCTGTGTTTTCTTAGTGTGAATTGTTAGGCCAAAATTAGGACAACCAGCAAAGAACTGATCCATAGTTTGTTGCAGCTCAGTTTCAGAGGCTGCGTTGAATGCAAATCATCTGCAAACAGAAAATCATGTACCAACACTCCCTCCACTTTGGTCTTGGCTTGTAGCCTTTTCAAGTTGAAGAATTTACCATCAGTGCAGCAGCTGACTTTGATGCTGTGTCTGTCCTCATTGAAAGCATTTGACAACGTGGCTGAAAACACTGTGAGGGCTTAGGGAAAATTATGTCAATATTTGGTTGCTTGGAGAAGTTCATCAGCATTGTACATCACTTTCATGACAGCATACTTGCCCAGGTTCTGGATGATGGACAATGCTCTCAGGCTTTCCCAGTCACTAATGGAGTAAAACAAGGTTGTGAGTTTGCTCCCATGCTTTTTTACATGATGTTTTCAGCCATGTTGTTAAATGCTTTCAATAAGGATGAACATGGCATCAAAGAGTGGAGATAAAGAAAAAGTCAATATTACCGAGACATCTGAAGTATTTGAACCCTCACTTACCCGCAGGGAATTCCCTATCCCCCTTTCTTCCAAGCATTATTCTGAAATGGCAGGTTCCTGTGCTGCCCAGATGGATAGCTGGGAGACAACTACCTCCAGGTGTTGATGGTGATGATGACAATGATGATGATGAAAGTCATCATGCTCCATTTGGCAGGTGCAGACATCTCCACAACTGGGGGGTGGTGGTGGTCATTTCCAATATCAGTAAGGGCCTGGAAAGTTCCAAGTCCATTATGGATTAAGCATGTCAAAACACTAGCTGCCTCTTCCTGTCCAATCAAGAGCCATTTGCTTTTAATAGTACCAGGAAGAAAACCAATGACAGAGCAGGCCGTCAGGTTGAGGCATCTGAGAGAACCATCTTTGTTGGATACTCAGTCATTCCATGCTGTACTAGAAAAAAAAAGAATACAATTCTGCCTGAGAAAGTCAGTGTAATTTTTTCTTATAAAAATCCTAACTCAGTCTCCATTTCATAGAAACGTTCCAGTGAGCCTGATTTTTTTTCCACACCATGGATGTAGGAATGATTCTCCGTAAGCCATACACCTTGGCTAGCAGGAAGCAGCCAGGGATCCACCAGGCTGAATTATAGCAGGTCAGACTCATCAGCATTCAGGGATATAGTATATTAGCAGATGAGGTTTCTGATTGTAGATTTTTCAACTTTACACCTGGGCACTTAGGTCATTTTTTTTGTAGATGCTTGGCCACTTCAAGAGTTTTTCAGATCAAACATTAAGAGATATTGCCAGACCACTGAATAAGTTATTTGAGTAAGTGTTTGCACCACTTTTGATAAGCAGTTAATTATCCAAGTTTTTCCTCCAAATCTCTCTTCTTTTTTAATTCTTTTTGTGTGCACTATTCTTTCATTTGCAATGTCACCTTAAACTCTTTTTAAAAGTATTTTTATTAATTCATTTTAGTCTTCCATATTTATTTCCACAAGATTTTGAATTCCAAATTTCTCCCCATCTCTCCTCTCCCCACCACCCCAAGATGGCATGAATTCTGATTACCCCTTCCCCCAGTCTGCACCCCCCTCTATCACCCTACCCCCTTCTGTCTCCTCCCCCTTACTTTCTTGTAGGACATGATAGATTTCTATATCCCACTGCCTGTACATTTTATTTCCCAGTTGCATGTGAAAACAATTTTTAACATTTGTTTTAAAACCTTTGAGTTCCAAATTCTCTCCCCTTTTTCCTTTCTCACCCATCATCATTGAGAAGGCAAGCAATTCAACATATACTATACATGTGTAGTTATGAAAAACACTGCCATAATAGTCATGTTGTGAAAGACTAACTATATTTCTCACCATCCCATTCCACCCCCCCCATTTATTCTCTTCTGTCCTTTCACCATGTCCCTCTTCAAAAGTGTTTGTTTGTGAGTACTCCCTCCTCCAATCCCCCTTCCTTTGTATCATCTCCCTCTTGTCCCCTTCCCCCTACTTTTCTGTAGGGTAAGATACTCAACTGAATGTGTATGTTATTCCCTCTTTAAGCCAAATCCGATGAGAGTAAGTTTCACTCATTCCTTCTCACCTCCCCCCTCTTCCTCTCCATCATAAAAGTTTTTTCTCACCTCTTTTATGTGAGGTAATTTACTCCATTCTATCTTTCCTTCTCCTAATATATTTCCCTTTCACCTCTTAATTTTATTTTTTACATGTCATCCCTTTATATTCAACTCACCCTGTGCTATCTATCTATCTATCTATCTATCTATCTATCTATCTATCATCTGTCTGTCTGTCTACCTATCCATCTGTCTGTCTGTCTATCTCTCTATCTCTCTCTCTATCTATATTATTAAGCTAGTTGGAGGGAATATATATTAGGGTAGTTGGAGGGAATACTCATTCAAATATCATATTTCCATGCAAGAATCTGAAAAGTTCAGCTTTAATAAGTTCCTTATGATTTCTCTTTCATGGTTACTTTTACATGCTTCTCTGGATTCTTATATTTGAAAGTCAAATTTTCTATTCATTTCTGGTCTTTTTATCAAGAATGCTTGACAGTCCTCTATTTTGTTGACTATCTATTTTTCCCCTGAAGTATTATGGTCAGTGTTGCTGGGTAGGTGATTCTTGGTTTTAATGCTACCTCCTCTGACCTCTGGAATATCATTGATCCCTTAATGTAGAAGCTGGTAACAGCAAGGAGATCGCTCCAATTCCCCTCTGATCATCCCCTCTATTCCCACACTATCTGTGGGTCCAGAGCTCTGGAAGCAAGTGCTACTCCTCCTCCTCCTCCTGCTGCTGCTGCTGTTCCTGCTTCTGCTGCTTCTGCCACCACCTCCACTGCACGGGGGTTGGGGCCAGACCATGCTCCTCTCTTACTAGGGTCAGACAGAGTTTCCCCATTGACCTTTTATGCTGAATTTGGTGTTTGTGGGCTGAAAAGTCTGGAACGGCCATCGCTGCCAGTGATTCAGTTCCCTGAGTCCTGCCATGGCCTGTCTGTGCTGATGTGGCCCTTGCTGGACTATGCTCTGCTTCCAGTCTGGTGCAATAGACCCTTCCTGTCAACCTTCCAGGCTCTCTTGGGCTGGAGATTTGTTTCACTTCATCATTTTGTAGCTTTAGAATTTGTTTAGAGTAATTTTTAGACATATTTGGAGGGGTTTGGCAGAAAGCTCAAGCAAGTTCCTGCTTTTACTTTGCCATCTTGGCTCCCCACCCCTTTAGAAATATTTTTAAAAATTATTGCATCATTTTTTCTAGGCATTACAACAGACCTGTCACCAAAACACCAAGTTCTTCAATCTATTTCCTGAGTTCTTGTCTTCTGAGTTGAATTCTCTGCACTCTAGCATTTATTTATACTGAGGGTAGCTTTGTCTACTCAATCTTCCAGATTTACTTCCCAAATTGATATTAGACAACATATTTCTCAAGCATAAATCAAGGTATTGAATGGTCATGGTCTAGATTCCTGCTGCTGCTTTCTCTGGGTATTGCCTTCTTTAAGAATCTCAGGGGCAGCTCAGACCATTAAATTGTTTCAAATGCTCTGACCTAGGGAATGGCCTGATTATTTTCCTCCTGGACTTTCCAGGCTCTAAACCTTTGGTTAAACCTCAGCAATTCAATTGCAGGACCCTCGCAGTCATTTGGTCCATCCTCTCCCCAACCTCTGTTTTATAGTTTAGGAAACCGAGGGCTACAGAATTTGAACTCCTGGACCAAGATTACACAGCAAGTCATTTGGAGAAAATCATTCCTTTTCTCCTCAGTTTAAATCTCACATGTTCTTTCCTGATCTCCCCAAGCTACAGGAAGATCATTTCTTTGAACATTTTTTGGCCTCCTGTATCAAAGTCTTGTTTGCAACATACGTGTTGTGCAATAAATTATTAGTTATATTCTCATATGGACAGGGACTATGTACAGTATTATTTTTGGATGTCCCATAACCCCAAGCTTGGTGCTGAGTAGTGAGTAATTCCTTAATAAGTATTTGAAGTTTGGATGACTGGCCACATGGGAGTGATTCCTACTTAGTATATCCACAGCTAACACAATTTCTGACTAGAATTGTGTGTTCTTTTAAGAAACCATGCCACCCTCCTGGAATTGAGAGTTCCTGCTGTCTTCCCATTGTCACTGCCCTGGTCCTGACAGGTGATCCCTGGCAGGCCCCTGTCTTAGGCTCAACACCTAGAAACCAGTGCTCTTCATGAAAAATACACCTACAGAGGTTGTACAGGATAAAATCATGAAGAAGTTCAAGGTTCTGACAGGTGTCAACCAAATTTTAGACACCCCCCAAAGATACAGTTATTGGGAACTCAAGCCACTGTACCAGGCCACGCTACAAGTGAGATAACTGGATAGTGTTAGAAGATCCTTCATCTAATACTTTCTACCTACAAGATAGCCTTGGCTGGAAGATAGTTCTGTTACAGCCCAGAGGACTCCTATTGTGTGATTCAAGAGCTGCTGGCTATAGATTCCAGGACCAGCAACTAGAAAAAGGAGTGGTACTAGTGGATTTGGGGTCAGGGAATTTGTCTGTCAACAGCAACAGGAAATGAACCCTACCAGGTTTAGAGATGGGGAAGTGAGAGAGGGCTTGATGAAGGTCTGAGAGGGCATGGTTTTTTTTTCCAGTTCATTAACATGCAATCATGAAGACAAAAGAAATTGCATCCCAGATCAGCCCCTCTTCTCTCCAGCACAGTATTGACTTCTGAGATGCTTACATAGTGACAGATGGGGAAAACTCCCTCATGTTATTCCCATTCCATAATGTTTTCTATAATGTCTAAGGTTGGGTACCAATGACCTCAGATTTATTGAAATACTTCCAGTCTTACCTGTAATGGGAAAACAAGCAAAGTTATGACCCAATAACAACAAAATTAAAATGAGCTTAGCAGTTTAAGCATGGCAGTGAAAATGGTAGGCGAAAAAAAACTTAGGCTGAGGTTTGATGGGAAAAGTTGGGACTTTTAGGCCCTCTGCATCTATTTTGGGGAAGTGAAGAAAAAGACTTTTGAGAAAACACCAACTTACATTTATTGTTGTCAGTTTTTTGGGGGGCAAAAAAAAGAATAAATGGACCTTTCCTTAGCATGGGAAATAATATCTATCTAAAACCAGAGTTAACATTATTTGTAATAGAGAAACAGCACTAAAGGACATTCCAATTATGTCAGGGCTAAAACAAGGATGTCCGTATTTATCATATTTATTTGGTATTGTTATAGATATGTTATCTTTTTTATTTTTTTAATCTTTTTTTTCCTTTTTAGTTGAGTTTCTTGTAAGCAACAGCTAGGGAGACTTTGTTTTCTTATCCAATCTTTCACTCACTCTAGTTTTATTGGATTGCTCAATATGTTCATGTTTAGTTATGAGAGTTAGCTTTATATTTTCTGATTGTGAACCTGCTGGTACTGAATATGTCATCCTTTGTTGGGAACATTCTAGGTAAATACTAAGCATCAACTCCGCAGAGAGCCCTGGCTGGGAGTACAAGGGAGGTATTCTTCCCTTAGATTGCTTGGGCTAAAGGAGTGGAAGTGCTTTTGCTTTTTCTTTGTGTCCACAGCACTTATCACAGTCTCTGTCACATTGTAATCCCTTAATAAATGACTGTTGACTGACTGACTGACCCATCGATTAGGAGCCAGGCTGACTTTCAGTCAAATCCCAAAGCAGGAGAAGCTGGTATTCAGGGCCCCCAAATGCTCTTCCTGTTTGCTCTCCTTCCTTTGGCCCATTTCCCCAAAATTTATTGCCATCTCCCCCTGAAACCTGAACCAATAGCTCTTTACACTTTTTTCTTCACTATTTTTATTTCTGAATTAGGACTTTATTCTCCTTCTAAATGATTACTTTTTATAGTTACTTTTCCTTAAAGTACTTTAAAAACTACCCTGTTTTCTAAGACTCTTTTCCCGTTATTAATAACCACTCCCTCCTGTTTGTAAATCCTTTGCCCAGTTTAAAAGTTTTTACTTCATTTTTGTTTTTTCTTTTTTCCTTATACTTAGTTACCTATTTTTCCTCTTCTTTTTCTTCTCTCATTTAATTCAAAATCCTCCCCCTCTAACTGTTCAAATTGTTCCTAAAAAATTACATTCTCTTCTGTAAAATGTATTTCTAATTTTTTCTATACTTTAATTTTCTCCCCCAATATGTATTTTAAAACTTTATTCCTCGATTCTTGGTCTGGATATGTATTTATTCCTTCATTAATGTCTTTGTGTTCCTCATCAAATTAAGGCTTCAAAAATACCAAGTTTTAGTTTCCTCTTCAAACCAATTTTTGATGCTATTTCTAATGAAGTTCTTGCTTCTTCTTCCCTCTTTCCTATTCTGCCTTGTTCTTAAAGTATCAATCGTAGGAAAATTGATGAGTACAGAAGCCTTGTCCCAAAGGAGAAATTTGCCCGTGTACCAGTTCACTCAGTCCAGTTTTGCTCCTCATTTTCCTTGTGACCATTTTTTTTCCATTTGCCATGCAATATTCTCTTTGAGTCCTTACCTTCTCACCCTTCTGGATTCCAGGAGCCCCCAGTAACTCTGATGTCCGTTCTGCTGAACAAGATTGTGGACCACTCTCTCAGAGGAAATAGTTTCCCCATGGATCATGGTGTCCCCATGAACCAACCCATTTTAGACTAGACATATCACTTGTTATGGAATATCTCTCTTCATATATAATGCTCTTCACTGAAATTCCTCCTCCTCTCCATAGAGTTATGATCTCTCTCTCTCTCTTTCCTCTTCTTTCAATCCCTCTCTGTCTCCTAAATTCCCATGTACCTTTTCCTCTTCCTGAGAGTTATCAGAACTCATTTTGATTTTTTTGTTTGCCATCAATTAGATTAGAGTACATCAAATATCCCCCTCCAAACTTACCTCCCCTCTACACTGGGAAATGTAGTGTTCAAAGATATATTGCTTCACCTGTAGGGTGGTTTATGCGGTTTAGTCTATAGCAGTGATTTTCATTGTTTTTTGATCCACAAATCCCTTTCAGCAGAAAAATGAGTTGTGAATGCCTGGGGTTATTTTACATAACAATCACAAAATTCCTTTATATTTATTAAGTGCTTACAATAACTACACTGGTAACTTCTGCTCCCAAAGCTCCAAATTAAAAATTGTATTATGTAGTAATGAAATACAAAATTTTGTTATACTTATGATTTTGAAAACACTAAATATAAAATTATAAAACTACAAAATAATATGCATATTTTATTTGAGATATTCTGTAAAATTAGAACAATAATTCAGGAAGCCCTCATATGCTTGCTGTTATTGATAAGACTTCATTTTAAATTTCTTTATTTTCCAAATTTTGTTGAAGGCCCTGGAGCAAGGCAGGCCCAGGTGGCCAGGCTCAGGGACAACTTTAGGTTGTTGGATTCCTTCTGGATACAGAGAAGGAGTGAGTGGGAGAAACAGGAGGGGAGGGGAAAGAGGAGGGGATTAGGGGAAAAGAAAGGGGAGGGGAGGAAAGGAGGATGAGATGAGGAATGGACAGGAGGAGATCAGGTGAGGAGAGAAGAGAGGAGAAGGGAGCAATGAGTGGAGTGTAGAGAGAAGGGAGGGCAGAGTGAGGGGAGTTGGCAGGGGAAGGAAAGGGAAAGGGGAGGGGAAGAGATGAGGGCTTCATTTTGAGCTTGTCTACTTCACAGGGACCTGGTCATATCTCTCTCTACCCTAGGGTCACCTGGCTTCAGGATACTGAAGGCCTAGACTTTTCCCAAAGACACCCTCCTGCCCAGAGATTTCTTCAGTGGATTGAAAGGGGAGGTGCTCTGGGAAGGAGCCTGTTGTAAAACTGAGAAATCGGTTTGCAATAAGAAAACCCCCAGCTCATAACCTTGATCAGTTTCTCTGAATGTGGATGAGTCCAAGGACTCATGGGGCTAGTTCTTGTCATCTAAAATGTCTAGCTGAATGGAAGTCTTGCCCATATTCTGGCCTTGGGGAAAAAGGAGACCTGAGCCTGGTTTTAGATGAGGGGACAGAGGTGAGGCCTGGACTAGGAAGATCTGCTCTGGTTTTCTCACTCAGAATCTTTCTTTTTTCTTCCAGTTGAGCCTGAAGTAACTGTGTATCCATCAAAGATGGCTCCTCTAGAATACCCAAACCAGCTTGTCCTGTTTTGTTACTGGTTTCTATCCTAGAGACACTGAGGTTAGGTGGTTCCTGAATGGTCAGGAGGAGACAGCTGGCGTTGTGTCCACAGGCTTGATTAGCAATAGAGACTGGACCTATCAAATCCTAGTGATGCTGGAAATGATCCCCAAGAGTGGCTATGTCTACACATGTGAAGTGGAGCTCTCCAGCCTTCAGAACCCTGTCATTATGATCTGGGGTGAGAAGCAGCTCCTGATCCTTCAGAACCAACATTCCGCAGGGCATACAGCCTCTATTTTTGGTCTCCTGTTGCCCTCTCTCCTCCCCTATAACATCTTCTCCTTTCCCCCAGTGAAACCCCCTGCTTGCAGTGCTGAGCTGAGGACTATGGGGCCCTAGGACCTTGGCATCCTCAGTGGCCCCCACCCTAGAAGCTAGCCTCCTTTGGGGATTCTGTACTTAGTCCATATGCTCCTTTCTCCTGGAATAGGGCAACTAGGTTTCTCTTCCTCCTTCCCTTTAACCAACTACTCAGATTCTAAGACTTGTCTGCTCACCACACCAGCATGGCTGCTGGAGGGAACATTGTGATTCTTGCTGTGTCTTCTCCCTAAAAGGATAGTCCAGATTAGCCCAAAGAAAGATGCTGAGTGGAGCTGAGGGTCTTGTGCTAGGGTTGGTCTTCCTTGTGGTTGGCTTTACTGTTCACCTTAGGAGTTCAAAAGGTGAGAAACTGGTGGGATGGCTCTGAGGCCCCCATATTCTCTCCAAGGGAGGAGGTGGGGACTGGATTTGCCTGGGGCTGTGATCTGGTGCAGGGATGAGGGAGTCCTCTGGCTCTGACTACAGCTCTTCATCACCTTGACTTTAAAAAGGAAGGCCAGATCTCAGGCCTCAAAGGGCTTTGGAGAATGTATTTTCATAGAGACAGCTCTTTGAGACATCTTGTGTTCCGCTCAGAGAGCCCACACATGCCCAGTAGCACAGAAGGACCTTCTTATTCCACTTTGCTCAGATGATCTACTCTCTTCCCTTTTATGGATCATGGATTCAGAAGGGTTTTGTGTGAATATTTCTATCTGTCAAATCTCCTAGGAAACCAAGGCTACTCACCAATGGGTAACTGCCTCTATCCAGATGGGGCTTAGTTCTTATAACAACAACTTTTTCTCAATAGGTCACCATCTGTATTCCTGCAGCCCTGATCCTTTATGCAATGCTCATAGCATGTACCACATTCAGCCTTGGTGCACATCACTTCTGGGTGTGTACTTTTGTCTCCTAGCTAGATTACAAACTCTCGGGGACAAAGGCAACTTTCTGTACATTTTAGTGAGCCCCATAGCTCCTGTCACAGTGACTCTCATGGAGTAAATTTTCAATAATTAGTCCTTGAGTAACTGAAGGAGGCATGTAGGTGCTCTAGGGGATAGAGCATCGTACCTGGAATCAGGAAGACTGAGTTAAATTCAGCCCCAGACACTTGCTAGTCGTTGACCCTGGGCAAGTCACTTAGCTTCTGTTTTCCTTAGTTTCATTACCTGTAAAATGGGGATAATGATAGCATTCACCTTCCGTTCTTGTCTTGACAATGAGATAATATTTGTAAAAAAACACTTTGCCAACCTTCAAACACCATATAAATGCAGGTAATATAGTGAAAGAACACTTAGGGACATTTACCCTGTGCTCTCTCTCCATATGGTGGCCCAGCTCAGATCCTGCCTGTTTCTTCCTTGCCCATCCCACACCATAGGAATTTCCCTCTGCTTTCCACTCGTACTGTACTTCCCCTCTATATCACACACAGATAGTTAGGGAGGAACTTGGATCATTAACTACATTTTCACGTGATACTTTGTATTCCCCAGACCCCCAAGCACAGGGGAACATTTACTTACTAAACTGAGCAGAGAACATTTACTTACTAAACTTTTTCATTTTGGATGACTGCTTACATGGGAGCACTGCCTGCTGAATCCACTAATGGCTGCCTCTAGGCTTCACTGAGTCTTAGGAACTGTCTAAGCAGCCATCATATTGTTGAGACTGAGATCCCCCTGCTGGGTTTCCCTTGTTCAGAAACTGACTGTTCTACCTCAGACAGCTCCGTCTCAGGTTTAGCCCCTGTCAATGGGAGTTACACATGGGACACTCTACCCAGAGGGTTTTACTAGGGTTGCAAGCATTAAGAAATTAAAGGGTTTCCTAGATACATCGTAGATGATGGATCCAAGCCAGAGGATTGACCTGATTAGGGAGAAGGTGGTTAGGCTGGGCAACAGGACAGGCTCTAGGGGAGATATTTGGGAGAACATTAAAGGGATTTTGATCTGATCACTATCTATCTGCAAACCTAGCTCTAGTTGGTGGGGTTTCTATCATAGTCCAGAAGGCTCCCTTTGGATGATGGAGGATTTTTGACAGTGTGGCCCAAACCTACCTTTTCAGTTTCATTATATACATTTTTTCCCCTCCATGAACTTTATGGTCTCACCAAATTAAGTTTTTTCACTGTCCCTATACTTGTATCTGTGTTTTTGCATTGACTGTTCCTTGTGCCTGGAATGCAGCCCCTCTTCATCTTTACCTCTTGGAGGCCCTGACTTCCTTCAGGACAAAGATCCAGCACCATTTTCTACATGAAGTCTTTCATGATCCCCAGACATGCTAGTGCCCTCTCTCCCTAAATTAGTTTGTACTTAATGTTTAATTCATTCTTTTGTTTCAACACTCTGGCTAGCAGCTTCTGTGGGGGTAAAAGATCCACCCACAGCCAGCACCCAGAAAGCTGCCAACAGCACAGGTTCTTTCGATCTGCTTAAGTAAGGGAAGCAAGGTGAAGAGGTTGACAAGCTTACTTTTAATTCAGCATTCAAATATTATTCAGTTAGTTCAGGGGAAAAAGCCAGCACCCTGAACTTCAAAACAAAATAAAAACAAATTACAAACATCAACAGACTTTATCTGATTCAAATCCTAACACAGTTACCAGAGTTCAACAAAGTTTCAACATCTGGGTTTACAAGCTGGAGGGCTCCTTAGTTACAGCTGCCCAGAGTCTCCTCATCAACACCACCTCCAGAGCCCCACACAAATGGCTCTGTCCTCCCTTCTTATAGGGCTTCAGACATCAAACATCATCTAAATCACCAGAGCTCAGGCTCTGGTGATTGGTTCTTGAGTTGGCCCCTCCCCTTAGAACCCTGGGAGGTTCACATCCACCTGGATTACATCAACACCTAATGGGGTTTGGGCCCGGGGCTTAGCACCTAGTAAAGCTCACTGAGATAAATTGAGTCACTCAAAGAAAACAAAGGCCATTCTGGTTACATCTCTGTAGAGTTCTATCTATACAACCTGTCTCCTCTCACAGACTCTAGGGCCCTTGAGGGCAGGAACTAGTTTGGGTCTTTTCCTTTCCTATCCCCAGCACCAAGTATAGTGCCAGATACATGGGAGGTACTTAATAAATGCTTATTGATTGGTTAATGGGTGCTATCTTCATGCAAGAAGTCCTATGATCCAGATCCTGGGTTCTGTGAGCAGTAGCAAGGAGAGAGGTGATAGCAGTGGCTGATTTGGGTGAGGATCTGTCAGCCACAACAGGAAATAATCCCAGACTGGAACAGAGAAGTGGAGATTTAGGAGAAATTGAACCTGGAATATTTCTTCAGCCTATTAACAAGGGATTATGAAGATAAAAGAAATCCCATCCTGGCTCAGCCTCCTTGGTCTCTCTGTTTCATAGTTGGCCTCTGATCTGCCTCAGGGAAATGCATAGGAAAAATGCCTGCCAATGCCTGCCACTACTACTTCAACCCTTAAGCTAGGGATGGATTCCAAATACCTTGGCTTCACACAAGGCTTTAAAATCCTCCAATTCTTCCAGGGAGGGGTAAGCAAAATGGGAAAACTCTTCCCCTATAAACCGCAAAGTTGAAATCTATTTAGCAAACTAGGCCATCTACGGGAAGGTGTTCAGGAGGACAGGAAAGTTTAGGTGGGAGTCTGATGAGTAGAGACTCAGAGCCCCTGAGAATGGGTAGGTTTAGGGATGGAGAAAGGGAGAGGAAGCAAAAGCATACTTGGAATGTGGATTAAAAGGAGGAAGGGAGCACAGGAACAGGATGATGGGACTTTAGAGACAAGATTCTTCCACCTTCCCATACTGCCAAGTGCCAGCCTGCTCCCAGACCTTCTTTGGTCTCAGTCACATGGAGAGGAGCCTTTCTCTTATTTCTCTACCTATCCTGTCTGGGGTGCTATTGCTGTATACTTACTTGGGCTGTCTCTGCCTGCAGCCATCAGGGAATTCAGCACCATTAGGGTCATCATCAGAACTTTTGCCTACAACCAGAGCATCCTCGGAACAGGGAAAGGACAAGAGACGCAGAGGAATGGCAGTCAGGGTGATCCCCAGCCCACAGGAACTGCCCTGAAAACTTCCAGACTAAGAACTTAAGTGCTCTCTTCTGTGCTCCAGGATTGGGCAGCCTCAGAGCCTCTCCTCTTCCTAATTATCCTACTATTGTGGAGGGCAACATCATCTTCCCATTCACCCAAGTTTACAACTTAGGTATCATCCCTGAATACTCACTCATGCTCTTTGTTTGGAAGCTGTGACCATTCTCTTTTCTGACACTGCCACCTCCCACACTACCTAGTATATGGATGATTGATGCAAGTTTAGAAACTCTGATTAACATGATGGTCAACGATTGATTTCTGAGAATATTGAAATATTTAACTAATGATTAAAAAGAATAAGACATATGCATAGATACATACATAATAAACATGTACAAGAACACAGAGAAAGCCAGACATACTGACGGAAAAATATGGCATGGCAAAAGTAGAATTTTGTTTTGCTTGATTACATGTATTTGTAAAAGGGGTTTTGCTTTTCTTTTGATCTCAGTGGGAGTTGTCAGCAAGAAAGAGATTCTTTTCCTGATTGAAAACAAATTTACCAAAAGAATGTATAAGACAATACAGATATGAGAAAAATAAAACCTACAGGATTTACTGAAAGGGTATATAGGTAGGGAAAAAAAGAAAATAATTAACCTTAATTTATTAGACAAAGCAGCACCATTAACAATAGGAAAGAAAGCAAAGAGAAGAATAAGATGAGGACCCTAAGACTGGAGAGAATTCTGAAAGATTTGTGAAAAAAGACAAGCCTAAGGGTAATTTCCAGAGATATTCTGCTCCTGCAAACTCAAAGGATCTAGATTATGAATTTTTAAAGGAATAATGGATATAATATTCAATTTTTTACTAACCCCAAAATTATATTTTAAAATTAGGCAACATAATTAATCTGATATAATATAATGCAACATATGAGATCATTCTCCTATAGATAATTTTTGAGGTTTTTTAAAAAAGACTTTACTCCTTTACACTGTTGAAAAAACAGCAATTCTCAAATGTAAGATCAAGATGCATTCTAACCTGTAGAGGACAGTTAAATTGTCATGAAACCAGAAATTATTGCCTTCTTTATTAGTTTATTACATTTATAAATTTGTTTAGCAACTAATATATCTCTTCCTGTCTTCTGCACTAAGACAAAAAGGAGCAGGAGTTTAGGAAAGGGAAGAGAGAGTAGCGAGTACAAGCAGTGATAGCCTGAAAGTGAGAGAAACTGAAAGTCACAGTAAGGATCAAAAATAGGATTAATGTCATAATACATAGGGACATGTGGTATTCCATGATAGAGAATAGGTAAAGGATACATAAAGGAATTGCAGAATTTCAAAACACTGAAGTAAAACATCTGTGGGTGATAGGAACAATAAAAAATATGAACATCCTCCAGCGAGTCAAAAACCATTCATTATGCACTTAATATGTGCCAGTCATAATGTTAAATACTGGGAATATAAACACACACACAGAATTGTTAGCATATAGGAATTCATATTCTAAAGGCAGAAGGCAACACATGAAAGAAAGCTGAAAATGGATTACTTGGAGAGATAAGGTAAAGGAAAGCCGGAGTGTAGCAGAGAGTGGGATAAGACATGGCTGGTCTGGTTTTCCTCCTTAAAAGGAGATTCTTGGAAAAAGTCCCATCAGAAGAAGCAGTATAAGCAGACAGTACTTCTAGAGTGTGAACTCTAGGGAGATAGGGATGCTTCAGAAGTAAGAGCTCTGGAGCCCAGCCTGGAGAAGAATGAATGCACCCCGGGTGAAAGAGAAGAATAAGTCATGGTGGCTGAGTACACTGGGGAAATTAGTGTTTGTTGTAGTCCTCGAGTATGAGGAGTTGGGATGGAAACTAAGACTGTCAAAATAATTGGAGAATTCCCTAGGGGAAGATAGACTAACAGGAATCAAAACCTGGATTGGGTGATAAATATGGCTAGGATGAATTTGACTGCATAAAACACAAAGGAAATTGAGTCAATCAATGGTGATTTGGGAATAGTCTGTATGTAGTAATGGGGAGCAAAGAGTATTTTATGACCCTTCACTAATAACAGTTGGCAGAACAGAAGTTATGAAATAAACTATAGCTACAATTGGAAAGGGTGTGCAACACAGTAGTGTCATTAAGAAGAGACTCAGGTTTGATTCCAGGAGATGGAGGTAAAAATAGAAAAGTTTTAAATGAAAGCTTATTAATTAAAAAGCTAATGATCCAAACAGAAAAGTGGAAGTAAAAAGGCCCAGTGAGGAGGGCTGAGTCAAGGAAGATGGAAATGGGAGTGAAGAGTATGATTTGAAAATACTCTGAATTCAGATTACTAAATTACCTTTTAGTTGTATATAAACATTTCCTTACTGATATAAATTAGATAAATTTCTACTACTCAGATGTTTTATGCAACAATATGCATCTAGAATGCCTATGAACTTAAAATTTAGAGTTAATTCTGAAAAGTCATTATTTGATCTGTTTGTACCGTACTTATTTTTCATGCACAAAGTAGCAAGGAAACTAGATTTTTCTTCATTCTCACTTGGTAAAATGGCAAAAATCCACTTTTTTATATGGAAGCTTTCTATGCTGCAAGTTCTCCAAAGGGTATGAAAAACATGATTTGCTGTCAAAATGAAATATTAATTTCTAATTGAGAAAGACATGCCATATTCCATATGGCACAATTATATTCAATAATTTAGGGGGTTTTCCAACCTTTCTCATTCCTTAACTCAATTTTGTAAAAAAAGGTTTCCATGTTTGATGCTGAGTTATTGAAACAGTAAGGTAATAATAACAATGAAGATGATAATTGCCAAAATGCCTATGAAGTTCTACATCATGAAGCAAAAGCACTCTCCACATAGAAGGCAGAGGTAAACCACTTATTCAAACATCAGAAAATCATATCCCACAACCAAATGCCCAGCTCCCACAGTCAGTCAGTCCACTTCATCATAAGAAGGAAGTCAAAACATTCAATACAGAATATCATAACCTGGAGGCTCAACATCCAGAAAACTCTCTGAACCCCCTGCTGGGGTCTTCCCCAAAACAAACTCACAGTACAGCTAAGTCAGCCTGGTCAGCTCTAACAATCACGAGGGCAGCCATTAGCAGCCACCAGCAGCCATGACATTTCTCTCTCTCTCTCTTTCTCAGCATTTTCTGTGACAGAACTTCCTTTTCCTGTCCAGAAACTCCTCCAACCATGTAACTTAGGCTTCCTGTGATGTAAGCAGGTCACATCACCTATTAATGGGTGGGAAAGATCCTCAAATCTAATTACTACTACAGTTATGTCCATAAAATGTCCTAACTTTCTTTGTGTTGCTATGATGCTCATTTATTTTATTTACTCTCATTAGTAAATAAAATTTCAATGACATTAATTCCTTAATTTTACAACTCCCTTGCTAATAAAAGTTCTAAGCATTCAAAGTCATTTAGTCACTAAATTTGTGATTACCACCTGAAGTACAATTCTAAATTTAGAATGCTAAGCATTTATGAGAATATGAAGGAAATATGCACTGTATTGTATATCCCTAGAGAACAAGAATTAAAATCAATAAATAATTAGAGGAAATAACATACTGGAGAAAGAAGGATACTTCAAGTCCTGTCTCTGGAATATGTTAGGCAAGTCACCACAGGTAAGTGAATTCGCATCTACCCGGCCCAGGCAAATCTGTTCATACTGTAAGTTACAGATGAGTTGCTTGTCTATATAAGGAGAAAGAATCCAGAAGAAAAAACAAAAAAGGGAGGAAAATACTAAAAAAAATATGACTACCAGCCACCCGTGTTTAGCCTTTAAAATTTCTAGATACTTCTCCCGCTCTCTATCCTTCAGAAAAAAAATGGAAAAAAAAAGGACACACAAAGGGGTGATAAAGCAATGAACTGTGCTCAATGTTAGGTAGCAGTGAATTGATATGATACCCAACAGGTGATATCATGTTAACTAGAAATGTGACGATAAGGAAAAGATAATTCTGGAGAAGTAAGCATAATTGAATCATTTCCTTTAGGAATTGCATTCCTCATTAAAAAGTGGAGGCCACGGAAACTTGGGAGGACAATGATTTAACAATATGAAAGCAATTGGGGAAAGAGACAGTCAATGTCACAGATTCAAGAAAAGGAGAATGTTCAATAGCTATAGTCCAGTGACCAAGAGAGATGGCAACTCTCAACATTTCATTGGGATTGGTGCTACATAGAGCACTAACAGTAGAACACTTACTTACTCCCAAAGTCCAACTGAATTTTCTTTTAAAAGAAGCAGTACAAGGAAGAGATACAGAGGACCACAAAAGTAACCCAGCTAGAACAGGAGGTAGCGTCTAGGGTAAAGGGTCTGTTTTAGATGGTAAAAGGTTTTTTATTTTCTTTTTCCCTGTGGGGCAGGTTATTGTTTTATTTTTGTAGAGAAAGAATTTATTGGGTTCACTTTGGTTTTACTTTGTCTTTTATTGTGGAGTGGAGTGGCTGTTATATTTAAAGGCAAAAGAAAGTCACTGGAGAAGGAGGGGTTAAAAGCTAAAAAAGAACATGACAGATCCTTATTGGAGTAAGTACAAAGCAGCAAAGTATGAGAGCCAGAAGAAGAAATAAATTATTCTCTATAGAGCTATAAGAGAACTGGGGAAAGAAGAAATACAGAATTCTGAATATATGATGATATCAGTAAAGAGTAGCTGGGGAACTTCACACCTAATGTTCCCCACCTTCATAGAGATGTATCTTAAAATCACCAGCTGCCAGGGTAGAGCACACTAGTTTTAATTTTTTTCCTTTCTTTTTCTATGAATAGAAAAAACCCAATACTAGAGACATGAATACGCTATTATTTCAAATGTAGAAACAATGAAAACACCCAATTACGCTCTCATTAGCAATAATATCAGGTTAGCTATATCGAAATGTGGAATAGCCTAAATTAGACAACATGTAATTCAACAATACACATGTAAACATGGTGGAAGGGAGGACAATGAAAAAGTATAACACCAGAGATTCGAGGGAGTAAGGACCTCAGAGATAGTCTAGTCCAACTGTCCTCATTTTGCAGATGATGAAACTGAGGATCACAGAGGTTGTAACATGACCCAAGGCCATACAAGCATTTAAGTAGCCAAGCTGGGATTCCAAACCAAGTTCTTCAATTCTTATTCTAGCATTCCCTTTCACTAAATCAGATATAATGTCCTTCACATATTTCCTACCTTGGTTTAATGCCAAAAGTATGACATCTAGAGTGTGAAGACCAGGATTCAAATGACAACTCTTTTACTTAAATGACATATGGACTTGGGTGAGTGACAGCATCTAGGTTTTAATTTCCCCATTCTGTAAAATGAAAGAGTTCACATGAAGTGACTTCTAGGGTGCCATCTAATTATAACTTTCAACACTCAGTCCTGTTGGTCCTAGAGTAGGGAGGGACTGAGGAGGGCAACTGAGAAAAGACAGAAAGATGGAGAATCAAAAGCTGAGTAAGAAAAAGAGACACAGATACAGACACACAAACAGACAGTGAAAAAGAGGGTGGGAGAAAAAGATAAGGACAGAAGAGGAGGAAGTACCTACGAAACTGGAAATATACCAATTTGAAAAGGAAAAACAGAATTTCAAAAAAACAACTATATTGCTTCTTTCCTTCATCCTTTCTTATCTTGTACACGACTCTCAAACTCAAAAAGTAGTGTGCACACAGAAAAATGCAATAAACCTAAAAAAACCCTAAAGGTTACTACCTTACCTGTTTATAGCACATTTACATTCTTATTCCATGTTACATATATTCAAGGTTCTTCCTGGTGAATAATTCCATGATACTGACACAATTTCCCTGACCTGCTCTTTTTTAATGTCGAAATTCAGGAAAACAAAAAGGAAGGAGTTCAAACAATATTCCTTTTTTTGTACTATCTTAGGCCAAAGGTTGGATAAAAATCTAAGCTGTACCACTGTAAAACTTGAATATCTTGCTGTTTAATTTAATACCTGTTCTGCTCTGGGATACTTTGAAAACATTTGCTTTGACAGTTTGAGCCTGAAACCCAGTTTTGATAGTTTTGCAGAGGGAACATTTCTTTGAATTTATCTTGTACAGCATTACTCCTTCATCAAGATAACAAAAGGTAGCTCCATGTGTTCCATGAATATCCAACTAATCCTCCCTCACGGCTACAGAAGTTAAAAACTCTGTAAGAGATGAAGAATACATCAATATTATCACCCAAAATTATTTAAAATCTATTTGATTCAAATAACAGGCAATTTTGAATCTACTACCTCTGAAGTACCCAACGCTGTGTAAAATATATAAGGCAAGGTGCATCTATTTTCCAAGTTTGCATTCTTGTTAATAAGTTAAAATTGACACAACTGAAACTGTTAAATATAGATAACATATAATATGATCTTGAAGGTAAGCCTTTTGAGCACAGGTTGATCTCAAATAACAGATAGGATTTGGACAAGCAGAAGAAAAGATAAGCGAAAGATATGACCAAAGAGATCAGTCATATTGGAACAAAAAAATATACACTAGAGTTAAATGTGTCACAGAATAATAGATGTAGAGCTGAAAGAGAACTTAGACATCATCAAACCCAATTCCATCATTGTACAGATAAGAAAATTGGTAATAATGTTAAGTCAAGGATTTGTCTAGGATCACACAATTACTTTCCAACCCAGGATTCTTCCTGGCTCCAATCAATGCTCTATTTACTCAGATGGTGGGTGTTTAGAACTTGCTACATTAGAGAAAGAGGTATTCCTAATAGGGAGGAGGGAGAAGATATGAAAAGAAGAGAATTAAGTGAGATAGTGGGAAGCACACTACACTTGTATTCAGGTGACTGGGGTTCAAATCTCAGTAGTGCCATTTATCATGACCACAGCCAGTCACCTGCTGGACACTAGGCTCTGGGCAATTTCTTTGGCTGTCCTCCATTCCTGGAAATCTGTCCCTCCTTTACTGTGACTATCAACCTCCCTAGCATCCTTTAAGACCCAACTAAAATTCCACCTTCTAATGGAAGTCTTCGGAAATCCTTTTCGATTCCGGTGTTGCCTCTGTTAATGACTTCCTATTTGTCTTTTGTATATATGTGTTGTCTTTCCAAATATATTCTAAGGTCCTTGAGGGCAGAGACCCTCTTTTGCTTCTTTTTGGGTTCCCAGCACATTAACACAGTAGCCCTCACAGAGTAGGCATATAATAATCATTTCCTGGGTAAATGAACAAATGGAGCCTTAGTTTCCTCACCTGTAAAAAAAGAGAAATGATTTGATGATCTCTAAGATCTCATCTAACAGTAAAACCTAAGACCTTATGAACTGATTTGACATAAATGAGAAGTTAGTTTTGAAGTATTCAGGATAGGTTGAAGGAGGCTGGGACATGAAATAACATGGAGTGACCAGAGAAGGTAAAATGTCCTGTATACATCACATCTTCCTCCCCACCAGAAGTCAAACTTTATGTGCAATTTTAGCTATTGCATCCGGTTTTAACTTACTATTTCCAGCACCTAGGATGGTGCTTTAGACACAAGACACTTAATAAATGCTTGTGGCATTGAACTGAACTTTCAGTTACTAAGGTGTTAATACATGAAAAACAATTCTGAAGGTGTCTTGCAATCTGCATGATAGAAAGACTCTATTTTCCTAAAAGGTTCGTATATACCAAATAGCATTTCATTCAATTTGCAGAAATACCTTCCTACAAATCCCTAAATCTAGTAATCAGGGCAAATTCTTGCAATGAAAAAAATTTGAGGTCATTCATGCAGAATAGCTATACCACCCAGAATGACATAAATAACATGAATTAGGGAAAATTGAGTTAAAGGACCACACCAGGTTTGTAATTCAATTTGTCCCATGCTTTTTTTGGTTAGCTTTCTGCCCTGAGCAAACAAAGCACTGTTTAAAAATTTCATCAAATGGTAAATACAAAGAAAGAGAACTCTATAATGAAAATATATACTATAAAGAATTACATAGTATCTACTTAGGTACCAATTTAGAAAAAGTACATTATAAAAACTAAATGTAATAAAACTTGTTTAGATCGCACTTCAGCTTTCAATTCAGGCAGATGAGTGAAAATTCTTGCCAATTTCTTACTCTATCACCAGCTCATATCCTACTAACTTAATATAAAATATTTGATGTGGTGATTTTCTAATTCCATGTGCACTTCAGACGCTAAATTCAGAAGTGAATCACAAAGGAAATCTCAGTCAGGGATAGTATATTTTTTGACACAAAAATACTTTCAGCAGACTTTGATACTCTTGAATATAAGGTGCTGACAGAATTGGATATTCATACTACTGTCATCAGAATATTGGTCATAATATTCCACTGAAAGGGTCTAGCCAAGTTAGCCATGTCCCTATAAGAATGCATAGATGCCTCTAATCCTGGGATAATTTGTGAATTTGTGAGCCATGCTGAATTTGATAAGTCAAGAAAAACAAAGTTTATTAAAGATTTGCGATATTCGTTAAGACTCTTGGGGATGTTCATTTCTGACGCTAATGCTAACATACCAGATTAATATAAGCTGAGCTAAATTCAATCTGAGCACCTTCATGGAGGCAAAATGAGACTTAATTATGGGAGAGCTTGAGGGGTGGTCAAATACTCTGGGGTGACTAGATGAGGGTTTAGGAAGGGTCTTGTGGGGTGATTAGAGGTTAAGACTCCAGGAAAAAAAGAGAATGGGATTTGGATGGGATCAAAGGTGGGAATGAGGTGGACAAAAGAAGGCTAGGCTAGGTAGAGATTTGGGCCTAGATAGGGAAAGGCCTATGGCCTTCAGTGAAGTCCAGATCAAGTGGGAAGATTCCAGGAGAGTTCAAGAGGGTTCCCATAGTCTAAACCCAATCATCCCACCCTTAAATCAATGACACCCAAATTCCTTTGGGCTGAGGGACAAAGGTCTCAGCTTCTGAAATTGTTTCCTTCTGGTAAGTGGTGTGGAGCTGTCCCTGCCTCACTGGGTCTCATTATTGGCCTACATAATCTGCCAAGCCATCTGGAAGTTGATGGCTTGGAGGAGGGAGAATACAAATCTGGCAAAGAGGTTAAGCAAACCAAAACCAAACAGGGACTAAAGAGTTTAGAGAGAGGACAATTTCCCAGCTTTTACCTAGGGGGCAGGGATTTATCCTCTATGGTGTGATGGTGAATGACTACATAACTCTCCTAACCACTTGTTCTGTGTCCCACACTACTTCAGGTTTCAGGAGAGTATATGTGGCATAACCAAATTAGGTCAGGGATAGCTAAGAGCAAGGTTTGGTAATTGGTGAGACTGTGGTTAACCAGGCACTGGTGGCTCTCTGCTCCTAGGATAATCTGAATTACATAAGGAGTTAGAACTTCGAAGGGCTGGCTAACTAGAGGTATAGAAGGTTCCTCAAATAGTGAGGCTGTAGCAGCCAAGGAGTCTAATTGTTTTGAAAAATAAGCAACTAGCTTAGGGTCAGGTCCGAAGGACTGGATTAGGACTCCCAAAGGCAGTTTTTCGCTTAATCAACACACTGAGTTAAAGGTTTTTCTAGATTAGGTAGAGTTACTGCTGGCATGGTGATCAACTTGGTTTCGAAAGTCTCAAAACCTTTAGCCTGGTTTGGGGCCCCTGTAGAGGGAATGAGTCAGGGTCTTGAGTAGCATTTAAAGGTTGCAGTCCCTCTCAGACCTTGGGCTTAACTGAATGTTGATTGCAATGGGGGAACACTTTAGGAAACTGGAGGGCAACTATGGCTGTAGGTGGCCCAAGAATTCCCTGAACCAAACAATTGGCTCAACTCTCTCCCACACCTCTGGGGGAACATGAGGAGGTCTGGTAAACTGAGAGAAAAGGAAGCTGGGAGGACTAACTAGAGAAAATTGGCTTCCCAATTTCACCATCAGCTCCCTACCAAACAAAGGGGCAGGACCAGAATCTAACAGAAAGAAGGAATCAGTGTTCAAATGAAAGATCGTCAAATAGACCGCTGAGGAGTGATGTATTGAGACATCCTTTCCCTGCCAGAGACTCATTGGGTTGAGGAGCAGCTGGGGGCAGAGTAATTACTTAAAACAAGAGAACATAGCCATGATAAAATAGGTAATCTTACCTTCATCCTTAATTTTGCCCAGGGCTTGGCAAGAGGTGGTGAAAGTGGGAGCAAACTCCAGGATTAGACTGCAAGGCCAGAGGATTACCGGAGGGGTAGGGGTCAGATGAGGAAATACCCAAAAGACTTGAGTGGGCATCACCTCAGAGAGAGGAGCCAGGAGAGAAAGCACTGTCTCAGGCAGGTCCCAAGGACAGAAAATGAGCAAATGTTGCCTCTAGTAAGAGTTACTGCTTGGAGAGGGGCTGAAGGGGAGCAGGAATTGGGAAGGAAAGGGCTGGGTGATGTTGGCGAGCAGGAGGAGGGGCTAGGGCTAAAGCCCTGGAGGCCATAAGGGGGTCATCCAAAATGTCCTGTTCACTCCCATTCCACCTTTGGGCATATACCTATGAGCATCTTACAGTCTTTTCTGTGAACCAAGTTCCAAGAGAGCTCCACAAAGGGAATCATGTAGGAAACGTCTACCCATTTTCCTTCTCTATGACAACATAATTCTAATTGTGAGTGTATTGTTTTAAAGTTCCAAAAATGGGCCACACTTCAGGACCCTCTAGGGTGACCCAGAGGCCAAACAATGTTGCCAAATAACATCAGCTTTTCCCTTTTTAAGTTCTCTAGGCAAACTAGGTTTTTCCCAATTTTTTAAAAGACCACCCAAAGGTGAAATGGTAGTAATTGAAAAGGATTGACCCGTTTCAGGAGTCTGGGCTGGAAGTTCCTTCCTCGGTATTAAAGGAGGTTTACACCTTCTCCATAGAGGGACAAATTAAAACAAGGCAAAAAAAGTGTGCCAAGTTTTCCAAATTCCCTAGTGCCGAAAGATCTGAAAGAATCTGGCATACGCTTACGCATGAAGCATCTATCCATGTCCACAAAGGTCCAGAAGCTGTACCCAGATCCATGGCCTCCAAATTAATCATTGGACTGAGAACCACCTGAAAGCTGAGCCATAAGGCTGAGTAAGAGAGAGCCTCCCAGCAGTCTGACCAACTGGGATCCAAAAGCACCTCCAAAGTACTTGGAGATTGAGAAGGGAATAGGGAGAGGATGAGGCTTACATCCCTTCCCAGTCTGGGCTGGAGAAAAACTTGAGACTGGCAGTATTACCCGTCTCAGGGAACCATATGATGAGGTTTGGTGTTGAAGGGTGCTTGAGATCCCAAGATAATGACATGTCTGGTCCTGCCAAATGAATTCAACTCAAGACTTCTCAGACAAGGAAGAAGAAACTTTGTTAAAGATTTGCCATGTTGGATTGACTCTTTGTGAGCCTAAGCATTTGCGATGCTAATGCCAACAGACCAGATTAATCAGACCTGATCTAGATTGAGTATGAACCAGGTCTTTTGAATCAGAAACTTGAAACCAGGTATTAATTAATGGCCAATTTAAATGTCAAAAAGAAGTCCATTTTCTAATCGAAGAGCTCATAACAAACAAAAATGGGGCTGCCTATAGAAAAGATTTTACATATGCCCAAACAGTAGATGAGACTTTAATTTTAATAGAGATCTTAAATTTAAATAGTGGTACGCCCAAAAACATGAATTACAACCCAGATTAAAAGTAAAGTAGAAACCCAGGAAACAACTGATAGTAAATACAGAGACAACTGACTCAAATTTTTAATAGAAGCCATTCCATCTTGAAAATTGTCAAACAGACAGTTTTTGGATGAAGAATGACAATGTTTGATAATTTCAACAATAATATGATTCTTCTTGGAATTGTGAACTGATCCAACCAACTGGAGCTCAATTTTAATGTGTCCGCCTCATTCAAAACTGTGCATACCCTTTGATCCAGAAATATCACTACTGGATGTGTATTCCCGAGTGATTAAAAAGGAAAATGACATATTGGTAAAAAATTCTATCACCTTTTTCCAGTAGCAAAGAATTGGAAATGAAGAGGATGCCCATCAATTGGGTAATGGCTGAACAAGTTGTGGTAATCAAATACTACTGTGCTATAAAAAATGATAAGCAAGATGATTTTCAGAAAAACCTGGAAAGACATGCATTAACTGATGCAAAGGGAAATAAGAGAAATGAGAACATTGTACACAGTAACAGCAACACCGTACCATGATCAACTGTAAGTGACAATTATTCTCAGCAATACAGCGATCTAGACAATTCCAAAGGATTTATAATGAAGAATGCCATCACCTACAAAGCAAGAACCGACATGGTATGAATGAAGACGCATAACGAAGACCAGAACACGCAATTTTTTTCACTTTATTGTTTTCAGTTTTTTCCCCCACTTAAGTCTGCGTCTTCTTTCCCAGCATCACTAACATGACAATGTTTTGCGTGACTGAATATGTAATAACCTGTATCAAATTCCTTACTATCCCAGAGAGGCTCAGAGAGATGAGGGAAGGAGGGAGAAAACTTGGAACTCAAAATTTTTTAATAATGAATGTTAAAAAATTGTGTTTACATATGATTGGAAAATTTAGAATAAAAAATAATTGGGCATAATAAGAGAGAGTTGCCCCCAAAACAGAGAAAGAATCATTGAAGCTTGACTTTTAAAAATCACAAGGAAAACGAAATAAAAACTAATTTTGGAAACATGAAGAATAATTCCAATTGCTCCTCAGAAATGTAAAGAAACCAAAATTAAAATGATTTCAAAATAAATTATTTCCTCATCTTCACAGACTAGGGAAGTAACTCAATTTATCAGCCTAGTTCTATTTCCTTCATAACAGCATTAAGACAATGCTTTCAATAACAGTTACCGTGATTTAGACAGTCAATATGAACTCCTACTAAAATTTCAAAGTCTACCAAAGCATGGGAATGGTCATGATTAAGAAAACCTAAAAATGATAACACAGTAACTATCACTCATACCATGTAGTATTGTAATAAAATTCATACTTTCATCTTAAATTTCATCACAAATCCAAATTTCATCTTCATAACAATCCTGGAGGGCAGGTGCTATTATTATCCAAATTTTTCAGATGAAGGAACTGAGGCTGAGACATTAACTGACATGCCCAGCGTCAAACAGCTAATAAAATGAGACAGAATTTAAACTCAATCTTCCTACCTCTAAACTCACAATGCTCCATTTATTACGACGTGTAGCTTTGCAGAGGACATACCAATGGAAAGACTTGCTGTTCTGACTCACCAAAAAAGCCATTTATACAATTTATGTATGGTTCAGTCTATAAAGAGCTCTTACATTGTCAGCTGCTCTACAAACTTCTTTAGAAGCTCTTCACCAGTTATCTGTAAACATCTATTTTGCTAACTTTAGCCTCTATGATTTAGTTCATTTAATACATTTCTATTCTCTTTTTCTTCTCTGGTTCCCTTAGTATTATTTTGTTTCATCTAATGAATTTTGGCATTTGAAGTTTTACTATTGGGGTTATTATTGGGCTACTTTTCAGCTGACCTAATTGGAAATCCCTGCTTTCAGGCCAACACCACCAAAAGCCTACCCTCATGCTTACTTTCTCTATTCTGCATAACAGGCTGGAACAGCAAAACAGAACAACACAGAGAGAAAGTGAGTCCATACTTAACACTTAAGAGTCAAAAGGATGCTTGGAGATCATCTTAAAGGAGAAAGACTCTTATTTAGTTTCAGAGCACTTGGGTTGAAATCCTGACTATGCCTCTTAGTACTTTTGTTATTCTGCCTAAAGCACTTCACCTGTGTAGGCCTCATTTTCATCATCTGTTAAGTGGTTCATTAAGCTTTCATAGCAAAACCCTAAGTGAAACAGAAAGCAAAAAGAAATTAGCCACCCGTGATAGTTAAGCAATGTAATACCATTTTGGTGTCAAAAATTCTAAAAAATAACAGAACCTGGAAGGCCTTACATCACAGATTTTGTACTTGTTACTGTATTTTACACCACTTTCATTTTCACATATATCCCTCTCCCAATGGCTTCACAATTAAATGCATTCTTATAAGAAAAAAAGTTTAAAAAATCAGTTCAGAAAAACTAAATAATGATGGAACTACATTTCTGGCTCTTTTCCAGAGTCAAGCTTCAAATTTTCCCTATTTTCATTTACATTGTAACCTTTTTATGTATTACATTTCTGGTCCAGTTCATTTCACTTTACTTCAATTCAATTAGATTTTCTAAATTCTTCATATTAATTCTTCCTTATGGTATAATAATATTCCATTACATTTTCATATGATAATGTCCTTTATTTGATTATTTTGCTATTATAAAAAGCATTTATTTGAATGGCTAATGGAATACATGGAACATTTGCTGATTATCTTTGACAACCATGGCACATATGTCTAGCAGGAGGACATGTGGATTAAAGTACATGTACAATTTAGTCATTGCCACAATTCCAAACTACTTTTCCCCAATGGTTGGATCAATTGACAAATCTAGCAACTTAGTGTATCTCATTCCACAGACCTTCCAACGCTAGACTCATATTTTGTCCTCTTTGCCAATTTCCTACGTCTGAAGTAAAACTTCAGTTACTTTTCTTCACCATTTCAGTGATATGTACTTTCCATAGCTATGTGTTTTTTCAGTTCTTTTAATAATAATTATTTGTTCATATCCCTGCATCACATCCACTTGGGGAATGTTTCTTATAGATTCTTATAAGAAATTTCATATAAAATTATCAAAATGTACTTTTCTTTCTGATCCTAGTGTGATTGATTTTTAATTTCTTCAGATATTTCATGCTACTGAGAAAACCGGAGCATTCTCTCCTTTCTCTTAACCAATTTATTCTGTATTTTCCTTGTTTCTATGAATAATTGATTACATGTCATTTCCCTTGTTATACTATGACTGACTGTCATAGAAGCAGGGACTATTTTTTGCCTTTACCAGTGTTAACCTAGTGCAGATCACATCAGGCAGGCCAGAAGCCAGATTATGGTTTTTACAATTTTTAAATATTCTCATCTCAGGGCAACATTATTAAACGGGCATAGTTACAGATTTGCCCGAAGGGATAAATAGTGGTTTGGTGACTTAGGGATTAAATTTGCCTTGGTGATGATTTTGTAAAATGAATTTCAATAATTATAAATGTAAATTCCTACATCTGGTTTTAAAAAAACAAAACTGGTTATGTTTAAGCTCATTTGAAGGACTGTCACAAGGAGAAAAAACTAGACTCTTTCCCTGCCAATTTGGCTGCAGAGGGCAAAACAAAAAAAAAAAAAGAAAGAAAAGAAAAAAAATGCAAAGTGCAGTCAGTGTCAAGAAAAACTTCCTCATAACGAGAGCTATCCCACAATGAAACGAAGTGCGTAGACCATACGAGTTCTTCAATAAGAGAACAGCTGACCACTTATTGGGTATATTATCAGTAGGGATTTCTTCTGCTTATGCATAAGAATATAATTTCTTGAATAGTACGATTCTAAGACTGAAACTTATTTTTATCTTTGTAATCTTGTTGTCTTCTATGTAAAGTGCCTGAAAAATGTTCTGGGCATCTAGGCAGGGCAGTAAATGAAACACTGGGAATGATATCAGAAATACGCACTTGGATCCAGTTTGCTCATCTGTTAAATAAGCTGGGTCAGGAAATGGCAAACTATTCCACTATCCTTGCCAAGAAAATGCCCCAAATGGGGTCACAAGAGATTTAGACAAATGGAGTAAGTGAAGGACAACAATAACAAAAAGTTTGTTAAACTGAATTCCTTATCTGTAAAACTGACAAGCTGGAATACCCAGCTCTGCCATTTCTATTACTTGTGTGATCTGGCACAAATCACTGACCCTCTCTAGGAAGGGTAGAGGATTTGTTCTCTAAAATACTTTCTAAATGTCAATCTATACGGTAAAACCCTATTACTTCCAGATAACCAAACCACTACTCAAACACTGAATTGTACTATTTAATTGCTACAGATTCTATGGCAAATACACATGGGAAAAAGTGAGGTGCAAATTATATGTTATGTTGTACAAATATTACTTCACCTTTAGTTTCTGGCAATACTGTACCACATTTTCACACACTTTACTTCCCCAGAGGTTTCCATGCTGTTCATTAAATACAATCACTTCTTATCTTGCAGTCCAGGTAGTAGTTTTTACATTCACCCATAATCACAAAGTAATGTTTCTCCTATTTATTGCTATATCGATGGAAGGCAACAATAAAACTTATCTAGCCCAGGAAGATGGAAGTCTTACTTATAGCAGCCTCACCTGCAACCATTCTCCTTATACTCTTCACCTGCCTCACAATATCATTAGTATTATAGACCTATAAACAGAAACACAAGTCAGCTTTAAGAAACATTAACAAACTATCTTCACGTGTATCAGTAAAATAAAATACTATTAAGTGAGAAAAATGAATTATACCATGGAACAATTTCATGATGAAAAAGCTGAACCAAATTTTTGGACTCAGAAAAAAACCCCAGCAACTGGGTGTGAAATTTAGGCAGTGGGGATGATTATACAATGAAATATACTTTTCCAAGAAAAAATTCCTATCTGTTCATCAAAAGCCAAAAATCCCCAATTTCCTTTTTAAAAATGGCATTTGAAACAATTTAATGGAATAAATAAATACATAACCAAAAATGCAAACAATAATTATTAGTTCTTGAGACGCAGCTATCATCTCATATTTCTTTATGTAACAACAGAGTATGACAGGTGCTTATTAGTTCCATGCACCTATTAGTTATTTAAGAAAAATCTACTGAATGAGGAAAGAGAAACATATTTACCAAGGTTAATAAGGTGATTCTAAAGGCAAACTATAGACCTGCATGGTAAAAGAAGGACACATAAAATACAACAGTTCAAATTTGCTTTTATTTAGAGACCTTTACAGAAGGAGAAATATTATGAAATGCAGAAATACACTAAGAAAAAGAAAAAAAAATTGCTTGTTAGTACTAAACATACTGCTTCAGTGTATATATGTCTATTATAATTCCATGTCCTAACAATTTAATTTATATTGAGACTTTAGGGAAAAAGCCATCAAAATAAAGGGCCCAAGAAATAATAAAATACAGAAATGCAAAGAAAAAGCATCTAGTAAACGAGTCAGTATTTTGAAAGGAGCCAACTCCCTACTGTATATTGACAGCTGAATCACTTTTTAAAACTTTCTAAGTAACAAAGCCAACATGCTAGAAATTTATATTTACTGAGATAATTCCCATTCTTAGAACTATTCTTGTTTCTCAGGAATATACTAACAGCATTTCATGTAAAATATGTTCAGATTGGCTCCCATTCCCTGCTTTTATTTCTCTATTTTGAAAGCTCTAACCCACTTTTTTCAAACTCAAATATGGATGAGGGTCACTAAATTGTACATAAGGATCTCTATAGGTGTATATTAAGAAAACTACTTAATAACTCTATTGATGTTTATATACTTTCATATCATTAAATATTTCCCAATTACATGTTGATGTACTTCTGGTTGAATGTGGGTTTTGACACCTCTCATTTTTATTTGCTTACACCAGAAAATACCAGATGAATATAGGATAATTACTTAAAATTCTTATTTCCAAAAATAGGGAAATCATATTTACAACGCATTGTAGACCACATTCCAGATTTTTTTAAAAGTCCTTTTCCTTGTTTTCTATTCATACCAGTTTCATGGTGATTCTTAATCAAAACACATGAAACTAAACATCTTTTCCAAAAAGAAATTACGTGTATATTACTACTGACAGAAACTGAAATTTCCCCAAACTACCTAAGAATGTTTCCCGCCCTCCAGTAACTTACAGTCTGATGTGGGTACAGGCAGTAAATGCAAGATAATGATGGAAATTAACAACTATAAGCTAAGGAAATCATGAAAGTTTTCCCATTGAGCTGGAATTCTTAATCCTACAAGTAGTCTATGGATAGATTGGAGGGGGATAAAGAATATATAGAGGGGGATAAAGAATATATATCTTTTGTCATTCAAACTGCTTTTCTTCACCTTACTATGTGTGTTATTATTTTGAGAAAGATTTCATAGAATTCATCAGATTACCACGGGGGTCCATGACACAAAAAAACTTTTAAAATAACCCTGGCCAAGCAGAGAAACAGCAAAACTTACCAGGATCCAAAATCCAATCCTGAAAGAAGTCTTTTTTTCTTTTTCTTTTATTTAGTTTTCAGCATTGATTTTCACAAGAGTTTGAGTTACAAATTTTCTCCCCATTTCTACCCTCCCCCCCACTCCAAGATGGCATATATTCTGGTTGCCCTGTTCCCCAGTCAGCCCTCCCTTCTGTCACCCCACTCCCCTCCCATCCCCTTTTCCCTTCCTTTCTTGTAGGGCAAGATAAATTTCTACACCCCACTACCCCCCCCTTTTTCTTGTGGGGTAAGATACCCAATTGAGTGTGTATGGTATTCCCTCCTCAGGTCAAATCTGATGAGAGCAAGATTCATTCATTCCCCCTCGCCTGCCTTCTCTTCTCTTCTCTTCCTACAGAACTGCTTTTTCTTGCCACTTTCATGCGAGATAATTTACCCCATTCTATCTCTCCCTTTCTCCCTCTCTCAATATATTCCTTTCTCATCCCTTAATTGGATTTTATTTCTTTTAGATATCATCCCTTCATCTTCAACTCACCCTGTGCGCTCTATATTTTGGTCTTCTTTGTCACCAAAGAAAGAATCCAAAGTCTGAGACTGAATCTGGGTGCGTTTTCGCTGCCTGGCCATATTCCCAACCAACTAACTTGACCCTTGAGTTTTTCAGCGGGGTATGACTGCCTGTAGACTAAAGAGTTCTATGTTCCACGCTTGGGGGGATGTGCCAGCTCTGCCACACCAGCACTCCTCCTTCCCCAAGAACCCCCAACCTGGACTGGACTTAGAACTTCAGCAGGCTCTTCACTCCTGCTCTGATCCTCCACTTAATTCCTCCCACCAGGTGGGCCTGGGGCTGGAAGCAACTGCAGCTTTACTTCTGTAGCTGCCCCATCTCCACTAACCCTGGGGCGGTAGCTGAACAGCGAACTCCTTCCATTCCCGCAGCTTTTCCATTAACCTTCTCTATTGTCTTTGGTGTTTGTGGGTTGAGAAGTCTGGTAACTACTGCAGCTCACTGATTCAGGGTGCTAGGGCATGCTCCGCCCGGCTCCTGGTCTGGTTGGTTCCCGCCGCTCATGCTGGGCTCTGCTCCACTCCTCTCTGCTCTGCTCAGAGCTCCGTGCAGGATAGACCTCACCCAGAGACCACCCAGGCTGTCCTGGGCTGGAGCTCTGCTTCACTCTGCTGTTTTGTGGGTTCTGCAGTTCTAGAATTGGTTCAGAGCCATTTTTTGTAGGTTTTTGGAGGGACTCGGCAGGGAACTCATGCTAGTCCCTGCTTTCCAGCCGCCATCTTGGCCGAAAGTCCCCAGGGATTATTAATAAAGACCTCTCCTATAGTAGAGAAAATTAGGAATAGATAGGAAATAGGAGAGATGCCCTGGAGATACTGTTGGCAGCAACTAGTAGATGGTCATAGGAGTGGAAGAGTAAAAACTAACACTAGGATTTTCACAGGAGAGGCTGAGTGAATGGAGCTGACGACAATAAAATCACAAGGTTTGTTGTTACATCAAAAAAAATTGTGAAGAGTGTGCTGTGAGCTAGGCATTCTGCTAAAGCTGGGGGGATATAAAGAAAGGCAAAAATCAGTCCCTGATCTTGGGCTCAGGGTGTAAGGGAGGAGACAACATGCAAACAGCTCAGAACTAACAAGAGCTATACAGGGTAAGTTGGAGATAACCTCAGAGGGTAGGAGGACTTTGAAGAGCTTCTTGTAGAAGGTAGGACTTTAGCTGAGACTTAAACGAAGTCAGGGAAGCTAAAAGGAGAGGAAGAAGAATGTGCTCCAAGAATGAGAGACAGCCAGTGGAAATGCCAGGAGTTGGGAGATGGAGTGTCACAGATCAAAGAGTACATGAAGCTCAGTAAGGTGAATATTAAGACTGCAAAGTTAGGAAAAAGTCAGTTTATGAAGGCTTTAAGAGCCGTTATATTTATATTTGATTTTAAGGGCAGTAGGGAGCCATTGGAATTGATTAAATCAAGGGGTGATGTAAACTTGCTTTAGGAAGATCAATTGAAAAGTTGAGTAGAGGATAGGGAGAGAATGAGGCAGGGACGTTACCCAACAAGGAAGAGAAGTTTTGGGGAGAAATGTGAAAAGCTCATTTAGGGACAAGTTGAGTTTGAAATAGTAAGAAGTCCAGCTCTTGGTAGTCTATATGCAATAGGTTCCTAACCTCTTTTGTGTCCCGGACTTCCTTGGCAACTTTGGCAAGCCTATGGACCCTATTATCAGAGAAATATCTCCTTTCAGCTTGTATAGGTGGTAACTGCTGCTAAAACAAATCTACCACAAAACAGAAATTGTAGAGGTTAGAAAAACTATGTTTTAATACGCTCAAGCACAGGTTCAGGATTAAAAAACAAACAAAGAAAGATCAAAGTTTCTGATAAGGCTTTATAGCGAAAATTATATCAGGCAGAGAAATAAATTCTTTTCCATATTGCAATCTCATATATTATTTTAGGCTATAAAATTGTTTTAAGACAGATTCATAATCTTGTGCTTCTTTAATATCATAGAAGTTGTACAAATTTAATTAAACAAGAACATCATTGCATACATCCCCTAAGGAAACATACCTGGTTAAAGAGACTCAGTAGGTAAACTAAGTCAAGTTACAGATTAAACATTAGATTTGCAAAATCCTACACTTGCAAATTCTATAAAGCTACATTTTAAAGAAGTCACAGTGGGTTAATTGATGGAAAGGGATTGTATATCACTAAGACTCGGTGTTAGGGAAATTCATCCACAAATAAAATATTTTGGAGGTTTAAAAAATGGTATATTCACTTCCTCCCATTTGATTTCTTATCTTGGGAATGTCAGAGGTCTTCCCTTGATGCTATCATTCCATGAGTCCTTTTTTTTAGCTGGGTGAGGTTAACAGGAAACATATTTCAGGAATCAGTGAGATATTCAATAGAAACAGCATAGTAAATGAAAATGAAAAGTTCCCATCACTGTTTTCCCTGTTTTGGTGACAGACAGTTCTGTAATATCTCAAAGACCAAAGAATCACACACTCAATTAGGCAAATACAAGCACCAAGAAACATTGAAGGTCACCAGTGTTAAATAAGCTGAGATCTTATTCCACATTGCTCCTCATAACCCATTCCAAAACTCCATTTAAACAGCTTATTTCCTCTTGGATCTCAGCTGTTCCTCTTGGATCTTAGCTGTTGCACGTAGCCATCTCATTCTGGGAAACATTTTCCCTTTGAAATTCTGGAATAGTCCTCCCTACCAGGGTGGCTCTGCATAGGGCTCCTCCTAGTAGATTTGCTTTCCTGATTCCAAGTCACTTGCAGAGGTTCCCTAGATAATGCTGCTAAAACCTGCTAGTGATACAACCTAGTACAATTTAGTAAGGCCGAATAAAGCCTCTTTAATTTGGTCTTCCAGTAACTAGTTCATGTGGTGAACACCAGTTCAAGCCTTATAGAACTAACTTTATTAACAACAGAGCTATAAGACAAGTAATAAATTAGGAACCAAAAATTCACCTGAGAGTTCAGAGAATTTCAGTTTTTACATACCACCTTTTTTTTTCTGTTTTACCCGACCTCTGTACCCGATGTGGACAATGCCATCTACAGACTGAAGGAAGAACTGTTGAAAAGATCTATGAGGTCCTGACATGTAAAATGAAGTCCTTCTGTCTCTTAATATTATCAGAGAAAGACTTGGAATAAGGGGAAAATCATTTACTATTAGCACAATTTTATATGTAAAATCCATAAGTAACTTTCGAGAATTTATTACTAAAACATAATTAGAACCCATGTATCCCAGAAGGAAAAGAAGAAGCAACAACAACAAAAATCATCTATATTTGATTGAAATTGAAGGATGATTGGTGCTTTTCTTTACTTTTTCATTCTTGTTCTTAATTACCTTCAGGACCAAAAGAAAAAATTAAAAATATGTCATCCAGGAATGTCAAGTTTACTCATACTTTTGTCATTGTTGTTAATAAAAACACTTAGAAGCCAACAGCATACATGCACACATTCTATTTCTGAGAAAAGTTTTGTTGCTTTTCTCAAAGTAAAGTTTGTATGAAACTTAAAACTTTTTTGTCTTTATCACATTGTGCCTTTGTCCTAGCCCCTCTTTGAGGATATACATATGTATATATCATCACTTCATGTAGAAAAGAGATGGTACTGTGAAGAGCTGATATTGCACATGTATGCATAATCATTAACAAGGAGATGGATGGCAAGCCTAAGAACTTATTTACCTAGTTATCTGAGATAGGAGCTTGAAAGAAGTAATAATCACAAATTTAGAATAGCAAAATTAAAAAAAATTAAGCTCTTTCCTACTTGCATCCCATTGTAGTAAGCCAGAGGTATTGAAACAAGAAGATTCATTATATTTTTTTAAAAGCTTTTATGGTTTACCTCTTATGGTTATAGACATTTGCTATGAAAGGAAGATATAGGAAGATGGTTGTAACAATTCCTAGACTGTTTCTTCAAGGATGCAGACTAACCTGACATAAGTGTAATAGAATAAAGTTTTCCTAGCTCTGTCTTATTCCAGGAAAGAGGCATTGTTAGCTTTTTAAAATTAGTTATTCTGCAAAATTTCACATTATTCACAGGGATCATAGCCAGGCTCATAGGAAGCATGTGGGAAATTTTCTTTTTCAGAGGGGAATTAGAATAATGGAGAAACTAGCTCAAGAAGATCATGTCTTTATCCTTGTAAGGCCATTTCACCTTTCCCAGGTGTAGACTACCCACCTACAACTGTTCTCAGATTGCATCCTTTTGAGCACTACATGGCATTTCATTTGAATGACGATTTGTCAATCTGATGATAATTTAGACGGTTGTACCTAAAGCCAAAACTCAGGATAATATCAAAATACAGTCCCAAGAAATTTTACCTCAAATAGCAAGTTTCATTATGTACAGTTTAAGGCTAGGTACAGTTGTTAACATTATTTTTCCTCATGTTGTTCCTATACCTGTTAAAAATAAGTGCATACAAGGCATTATCTACCTTTCCTGTTTAAATCCATCCTGAAGCAGATATCAAGAATCAGAAATTAAGAAAACAATCTCATTCTGTAATTATACATATATGGTAATTACATGATAGTTTACTCAAAACCCAGAAAAATGCTGGCCACTTTGTAAAGCTTCAAGGCAGACAGATATTCATATATGAAGGGGTAGCATATCAACCCCTAAGGCAAAAATAAAACCTAACCTGATAGGAACCTGCCCCTTTAAATCTACAACCTTAGGGATGCTCCAAAAAAGTTTTCAGGATCCAGTCCCCATTTGCCCCTCTTTACCCCTCTCTCACCCAGGAGAGGCGTATAGAGCCACCCCAAATCACTTCCTTGAATGGATACAGGGGCCACCCTGTTGGTCTTGATCCTTGGAAATTGCCCACCTCTCTTCCTTGGAGTAACGGTAACCTCTTCATGATGGAGGTTTTCTAATAAGCACCTCCAAGATTTGAGACTTCCTCTCTCCCTATCATTGATATTTATCTGTGTCTGTCTCTATGTTATAAAATGTTAGTGCCATGTTTGTTCTGTGAGCTATATGCTGTTGCCTTGAAAGATCTAAAATGCAGTCAGCCAGAAAAACTTCTAAAGGCTGTAGCTAGAGAAGATACTGGAAAAATGTAACAACAATGCTACTTGCCGCTATTGTGGCTGTGCAAGGCCAATAACACCAGCACACAGAAGGCTGCTAGCACATGTTCTTGCATCTGCTTTTCTATGCCAAGCAACTTTAAGGGGTTAACAATCTTACTTTAATTAAACATACATATATCATTCACTTAGTTCAGGGGAAAAGTCAGCACCCTGAACTTTAAGAGAAAATACAAATAGAAATTAGAAGCAGAGAGAATAACAGAAACCAAAAGATAGGCTTGTATCAGTCTGACCAAATCACAATACATAGTTACCAGAGAGACAAGCACCAAAATCTGAGTTTTCAAAGTTCGGGGGCTCCAACAGTAACCCAGAGTCTTGTCTGGCCAAATCACCAATACTCTTCCAATGAGTGTTCCCCCAAAAGCAAAATGCCAACTTCATAGCACATATATACCCTATTTAGGGCCCTGAACTTAGTGCCTACTTAGCAAAAGGGTGTGGAAAAGATCTTTAATCACTAGCACCACATCAAATATATTGTTTGATTGTTTCCAAACAATGACTTGATTCAAACAAAGGCAAGACTCAAAAGCACTTGATTGACTTAAGTGCTGAGAAGCACTCCAAAACAAAAGAAAACAAAAAGTCCCACCCTGCTTGTCATTACAGAAAGATTAATGAAATTTCTTGTTCTTTTCAGGTAATAGCTGAAAGCAGGACAAATTAGATTATTTTCAAAAGAGAAAAACCTGTAAGACTTTTTTGTGATCTCAGCTCTGGCCAAGTTGAGACTGAAGGAAAAAAGTTAGTACAGCTAAAATAGCTTAGCAGATTCTAGAGGTTTTGAGATTGATCATTAAGGAGTTTGGAAATTAATTATTTTAAGATTGCAGGAGAAAACTCCTGAGACTTTGAGGTAATTCCAGGAATTCACCCCTTTCTGAAATGCTTTTCATAATCCTGATCACTCAATATTTCCCACTCCCTCCCCCAGAGTCAAGAATATATCTCAATATGCGACTGCAAACAAGCTTATGTTTTCCCTGTTAACTGCTCTCATCCCAGATCACATTAAGAAAAGAAAATGCCAGAGAACTGTAGAGGAAATTTGAATCACCCTACCCCACCTGATGGAAAGATGTGGAAGGGGGAGGGGTGAGGTAGCCATAGCCAAGGCCCCAATGGCAGTGACCCCAATGGCCATGTGCCCCTGATCAACCTGTAGCCCACTACTCCGGGCAAAGCCTGGGAGTATTACAACCTTCCCACACTGCCCCAGCAGCTGCAAGTTTTCCCAGCTCCAGCAGCATCTGCAAATGTGGGGAGGGGGAAAGTGCGATGGGTCAGGCCCCATGGCCAGCATTCCCTAAGCCTTACCACCAAGAATTCTTTGTTCCAGTTGCAGAAATATATCAGCTATGTAATTTATGGAAAGTTACTTTATCTCAGTTTGCCCCATTTCCTGATCAGTAAAAGGAAAAGTCATAATGGTTGTTGTAGGATCAAAATAATATGGTGATTGGAAAGCACTTAATGCAATGACTGGCATATGCTAGACACAAGATTATTATTATCTCTCTAATGAAATTTTTCCCAACTGATAAATTTAAAGTAGTTTTACAATGCCAAAGATAGTAAGATCTATAATTTCTTATGTGATAATTTGGAAATGCAATTGATGGCATCTGAAGTTTATTGTTTGTGTTATTGTTGTATTTCTAAATTGTATTGTATTTCTAAAATTCTCTTATATTGTAAAATTTGAGAGACCATTGTGAGGCAGACAAGGTGTTAGACAAAGCAATTTTTAAATTTATTTTTAGTTTACCACACATGGTTCTACATAGTTTTGAGTTCCAGATTTTCTCCCCTCCCTCCCAACTCTCTCCCCAAGACGGCCTGGGATCTCATATAACTACCATGTATAACTTCACATTGAATTAATTTATACACTAGTCAAGTTGTGGAGAAGAATTATGACCAATGGAATGAATCATGAGAAAGAAGAAACAGAACCAAAAGAAAAAAAACAAAAACAAAAAAACCCCCAAAAACAAAAACAAAAGAGAAGCCAAAAAAAAGCGAGCATGTAGTGCGCCTCAATCTGTATTCAAATTTCATAGTTCTGTCTCTGGATGAAGATAGCATTCTCCATCGTGAGTCCCCTGGAGTTGTCCTTGCACCCTAGGTTGCTGAGAAGAGCGAAGTATGTCAGGGTTGGTCCTCACGGAATCCATATATCTGTGGTTGTGTACAAGGTTCTCCTGGCTCTGCTCCACTCACTCAGCATTATGTCATGTAGGTTTTTCCAGGTTGTTACGAAGTCTGCATCATCCCCATTTCTTATGGCACAATAGTATTCCATCACCTTCATATACCACAGCTTGTTCAGCCATTCCCCAATTGATGGGCATCCCTTTGATTTCCAATTCTTGGCTACCACAAAGAGAGCCGCTATAAATATTTTTGTACATATGGGTCCCTTTTCCTCTTGTGTGATTTGTTTGGGATACAACCCTAGAAGTGATATTGCTGGGTCAAAGGGTATGAACATTTCTATAGCCCTTTGGGCATAGTTCCAAACTGCTCTCCAAAATGGCTGGATCAGCTCACAACTCCACCAGCAATGCAACAATGTTCCAATTTCCCCACATCCTTTCCCGCATTTATCATTTTCCTGTTTTGTTATTTTAGCCAATCTGACAGGAGAGATGTGGTATCTAAGAGTTGTTTTGATTTGCATTTCTCTAATCAGTAGTGATCCAGAACATTTTTTCATATGCCTATAGATAGCTTTAATTTCTTCCTCTGAAAACTACCTATTCATATCCTTTGACCATTTCTCAATTGGGGAATGGCTTGTATTCCTATATATTTGGCTCAGTTCCCTGTATATTTTAGATATGAGGCCTTTATCAGAGATATTAGTTGCAAAGATTTTCTCCCAATTTTCTGCTTCCCTCCTAATTTTTGTTGCATTGGCCTTTTTTGTACAAAAACATTTCAATTTGACATAATCAAAATTATCCATTTTGCATTTTGTAATGCTCTCTATCTCTTGTGGGGTCATGAATTCTTTACTTTTCCATAAATCTGATAAGTAAACTATTCCTTGCTTTCCCAAATTACTTATAGTATCAGCTTTTACTCCTAAATCATGAACCCATTTTGACTTTATTTTGGTATATGGTGTAAGATATTGGTCTATGCCCAGTTTTTGCCCTACCATTTTCCAATTTTCCCAACAGTTTTTTGTGAAATAGTGAATTATTAGCCCAGAAGCTGGCCTCTTTGGGTTTATCAAAGAGTAGATTGCTAAACTCGTTGATTTCTCCTTCTTGTGTACCTATCCTATTCCACTGATCCACACCCCTGTTTCTTAACCAGTACCAGGCAGTTTTGATGACTGCTGCTCTGTAGTACAGTTTAATATCTGGTATGGCTAAGCCACCTTCTCTAGTATGTCTTTTCATTAATACCCTAGATATTCTAGACCTCTTGTTTTTCCAGATGAATTTTGTTATTATTTTGTCCAGCTCAGTAAAATAATTTTTTGGTAGTTCGATTGGTATGGCACTGAATAGATAGATTAATTTAGGTAAAATTGTCATTTTTATTATATTAGCTCGGCCTACCCATGAGCAACTGATATTTTTCCATTTATTTAGATCTGATTTTATTCACGTGAAAAATGTTTCATAGTTATGTTCATATAGGCCCTGGTAGACTCCCAAATATTTTATAGTGCCTTCAGTAACTCTGAATGGAATTTCTCTTTCTATCTCTTGCTGTTGGGCTTTGTCAGTAATGTATAGGAATGCTGAGGATTTATGTGGGTTTATTTTATATCCTGCAACTTTGCTAAAGTTGTTTATTATTTCAAGTAGTTTTTTACTTGATTCTCTAGGATTTTCTAAATAAATCATCATATCACCTGCAAAAAGTGATAATTTAGTTTCTTCTTTTCCTATTCTAATTCCTTCAATTTCTTTTTCTTCTCTTATTGCTACAGCTAATGCTTCCAGTACCAAATTGAATAATAGGGGTGATAATGGACACCCTTGTTTCACCCCTGATCTTATTGGGAATGCATCTAGTTCATCCCCATTACAAATAATGCTTGTCGATGGTTTTAGGTAGATGCTATTTATAATTTTAAGGAAGGTTCCACTTATTCCTATGCTTTCTTGTGTTTTTAATAGGAATGGGTGTTGTACTTTGTCAAAGGCTTTTTCTGCATCTATTGAGATGATCATATGGTTTCTGCTAGTTTTGTTGTTGATATGGTCAATTATGCTAATAGTTTTCCTAATATTGAACCAGCCTTGCATTCCTGGAATAAATCCTACCTGGTCATAGTGTATTATTCTCATGATGAGTTGCTGCAATCTTTTTGCTAATATTTTATTTAAAATTTTTGCATCAATATTCATTAGAGAAATTGGTCTATAATTTTCTTTCTCTGTTTTGACTCTACCTGGTTTGGGTATTAGTACCATATTTGTGTCATAAAAAGAATTCAGTAGGACTCCTTCTTCACCTATTTTCCCAAATAGTCTACAAAGTATTGGAATTAGTTGTTCTTTAAATGTTTGATAGAATTCACATGTAAAACCATCTGGCCCTGGAGATTTTTTCCTAGGGAGTTCGTTGATGGCATGCTCAATTTCTTTTTCTGATATGGGGCTATTAAGAAATTTCACTTCCATCTCTGTTAGCCTGGGCAGTTTATGTTTTTGTAGATATTCATCCATATCTCTAAGGTTGTCAAATTTATGGGCATACAGTTGGGCAAAAAAATTCCTAATTATTGTTTTGATTTCCTCTTCATTAGAGGTGAACTCACCCTTTTCATTTTTGATACTGGTAATTTGATTTTCTTCTTTCTTTTTTTTAATCAAATTGGCCAAAGGTTTATCAATTTTATTGGTTTTTTCATAAAACCAGCTCTTTGTTTTATTTATTAATTCAATAGTTTTCTTGGTTTCAATTTTATTAATCTCTCCTTTGGTTTTCATTATTTCTAATTTGGTATTTAATTGGGGGTTTTCAATTTGCTCTTTTTCTAGCTTTTTCAGCTGTATGCCCAGATCATTGATCTCCTCTTTCCCTATTTTATTCATGTAGGCATTTAGGGATATAAAACTTCCCCTAAGAACTGCTTTTGCTGCATTCCATAAGTTTTGGTATGATGTTTCATTATTGTCATTCTCTTGAATGAAGTTATTAATTGTTTCTCTGATTTGTTCTTTGGCCCACTCATTCTTTAGAATTAAATTATTTAGTTTCCAATTAGTTTTTAGCTGATTTTTCCATGGTACTTTATTAAAAATGATTCTTATTGCATCATGATCTGAAAAGGATGCATTGACTACTTCTGCTTTTCTGCACTGGATTGTGAGGTTTTTATGCCCTAGTACATGGTCAGTTTTTGAGTATGTGCCATGTACTTTTGAGAAGAAAGTATATTCCTTTTTATCCCCATTCAGTTTTCTCCAGAGGTCTATCATATGTGCCTTTTCTAAAATTCTGTTTATCTCCTTAACTTTTTTCTTATTTATTTTGAGGTTAGATTTATGAAGTTCAGAAAGGGGGAGGTTGAGGTCTCCCAATATTATAGTTTTGCTGTCTATTTCTTCCTGTAACTCCCTTAACCTCTCCTCTAAGAATTTGTAAGCCTTACCACTTGGTGCATATATGTTAAGCAATGATATTGCTTCATTGTTTATGGTGCCTTTTAGCAGGATATAATGTCCTTCCTTATCTCTTTTAATTAAATCTATCTTTACTTTTGCTTTGTCTGAGATTAGGATTGCTACACCTGCTTTTTTTACTTTAGCTGAGGCACAATATATTTTACTCCAGCCTTTTACCTTTACCCTATGTGTATCCCCCTGTTTCAAATGCGTTTCTTGTAAACAGCATATTGTAGGATTATGGTTTTTAATCCATTCTGCTATCTGCTTCTGTTTTGTGAGAATGTTCATCCCCTGCACGTTCAGGGTTATGATTTCTATCTGTGTTTTTTTCTCCATCCTAATTCCCCCTGTTTATGCTTTTATTTCTCCCTTACCCCTTCTCCTCCTCAACAAAGTTTTGCTTTTGACCGCCGCCTTCCTCAGATAACCCTCCCTCTTTATTCCCCTCCGTTATCTTAATGTTTCCCACTTGCTACTTCTCCTCACCCTTCTGACCATCCCCTCCCTTTTTCCCCCCTTCCCCTCCTACTTCCCGTAGGACAAGTTAGTTTTCTAAACTTATCACGGTATGTTATTCCCTTCTTGAACTAGATCAGATGACAATATAGCTCAAATACTGCTCTTCTCCCTCCCTTCTTTCCCTCTACTATAATATGTTTTTGTGCCACTTCATTTGGTGTAATTTTACCCTTTTCTACTACCTCCTTACTGCTTCTCTCATAGCCCTCCCTTTATATCTCTTACTTTTATTTTATATCTTTACATCAGTTAATTTATACAGGCATTCACAACCTATGTATATCCCTTTCAATTGTCATAATAGCTGTACCATTCTCAAGACTGACTTATATATGTTTATGTATATATATATATATAATGTGTGTGTGTATATATATATATATATATATATGTAAAACATACATAAGATGATATAATCCCACATAAAGATGTAAACAACCTGCCCTTATTGGTTAATAAGGTTTGTGGGGTTTTCCCCCTGGTTACCTTTTTATGTCTCTCTTGAGTTTTGCATTTGGAGATCAAATTTTCCATTGAGTTCTGGCCTTTTCATCAGGAAGGTCTGGAATTCCCTTATTTCATTGAATGTCCATCGCCTTGCCTGGAAAATTATGCTTAGTTTTGCTGGGTAGTTGATCCTCGGTTGTAGTCCAAGCTCCTTTGCCCTTCGGAATATCATATTCCAATCTCCCCTGTCTTTTAATGTGGAAGCTGAGAGATCCTGCGTGATCCTGACTGTAGTTCCACGATATTTGAATTGCTTCTTTTTCGCTGCTTGCAGTATTTTCTCCTTGAGTTTATAGCTCTGAAATTTGGCTATAATATTTCTTGGTGTTTTCAGCTTGGGATCTCTTTCAGGGGGTGATCGGTGAATTCTTTCAATGACTATTTTGCCTTCTGGTTCTAGGACCTCTGGGCAGTTGTCTTTGATAATTTCTTCGAAGATACTGTCAAAGCTCTTTTTTTCATCGTTGATTTCTGGTAGACCAATAACTCTTAAATTGTCTCTCCTGGATCTATTTTCCAGGTCAGTTGTTTTGCCAATAAGATATTTCACATTTTTTTTCTATTTTTTCATTCTTTACGTTTTGTTTTACTACTTCTTGGTGCCTCATGGATTCATTAGCTTCCACTTGCTCAAGTGTAATTTTTAATGAGTTAGTGTTTTCATTTTGCTTTTGAGTCTCCTTTTCCAATTGGTTGATTTTACCTCTCAGGGTGTCATTTTCTCTCTCTAGATTCTGAATCTCCGTAGCCATTTCGCCAATCTTTTTTTCCATATTTTCTTTTAGCTCCCTAATTTGGTTTTTAAAATCCTCCTTTAGTTCTTACAGCAGTGCTTTTTGGGCTGGAGACCAGTTCATATTACCTTTTGAGGTATCTGATGTATCGTTACTGTCCTCTTCCATATTGGTATTTTGATCCTGCCTGTCTCCATAAAAAGAATCTATTGTCCTCGGTTTTTTTGTGTTCTTCTTCATGTTGGTTTGCCTTTTCCTGACTTTACAACGAATTTCTACCTTTGGGCCTCAGGGCTTTCTGTCCCAGCTTTCTTATTCTGGGGGTTGTGAGTCCAGAGTTACAACCCTGGCATCTCACTCCCTATGGGGGCTCTCCAGCACTTGCTTATCAGCAATGGTCTCAGCTGTTTGTTGTTTGAGCTGATGTCTGGCACTTCCCCTGGGGGAGCAAGGTTACGTCTGGGCTCCTGGTGTTGACCCCTGCCGACTCTGCCCCTCTGGGACTGATGAACTTCTACTATTTGACCACTGAAGCCCCACTACTTTCTGCTCAGTTCCAGCTTTCTCTTTTTTTTTTCCCCGAGGAATTCTCTGGGTGGGGAGGGGAGGGATTAGAGCCCTTTACCTGGCCATTGTGTGTCCCAGAAGTTCAAGAAGCCACATTTAATACGTTTGGGCTGCAAGCCTCAGGATTGGGTATTTCACGGCCAGTGGCGTTGCGCTGTCTCTCGTCGCTTCCGCAGACTGCCGTCCTGTGTTGGGAGGCCTGGGGATCTCCGCCGGTTTCGGGCGCCCAGCTTTCTCCCAGCCCGTCTCCCATGTGGATTTCCCGGCCAGCCGCTTCCGCCTTGGTCTGGAACAGCTCCGCACCGAGCACTCTCCTGGCCTACAGGTTCGTGCTTCCGGCTTTTCAGACTCTCCTGGCTCGGAAATTTGCCCCACGCAGACTGCTCGCAGTTTCTGACTCTCTCAAATCTGCTCAAATTCACTTTTTTAAAGGAATCTGACTGACCTTGTGAGAGAGCTCCGGTAAGACGCTGGCTTCATGCGACCATCTTGACTCCACCCCCCCACCGACAAAGCAATTTTTAATCTGGATTTTGTTGCATATGAATTGGACTTTCAAAAGGATGTGATAAAAATGAGTTTGAAAAGTGTTAAATATTTAACGATGTATCAGTTGTAAATGAGTAGTAATAATAACAATAATAATTCCATTTGAAAATCTTGGCTATTATGTAGGCATACAGAATGTAATTATTAATTTATAGTGATATATTTAATGGTAAAAGAAGAAAAAAATACTGAGTAAAGTTTTAAAGGTCTGGTAAACTTTGTTATTCTGATAAGGCTAATTTAATTGGGTATAATCTCCTTGACTTATAAACACTGAATTTCCTCCCCATTACAAACACCCTTTTGACTAGAGGGAGGTAACTGGGAATTTTGTGATAATTAGGAATTTTGTGGTAAGTAGGAATTTGGTTTGTTATCGTACTTTGGGGATTAACTGGTGTTGCTTAACAATATTTTACACCAACTTAGTTTTGATAAATTCTAATTTGAAAGATTTATTTTTGTTTTAAGGTGAAAAAGAGAGAGTGAGATCTATCATTTTAGAAGTTTCCAACTAATTTACTCCATAAAGGTTTGGTGATTATTCCTTTCGATGTCAGGATAATTTTAAAGCCATTTTTGAGAGAGGGAAATACTTTTAGGAAGAAACATTTTGTAAAATTATTTTGTGTGATTTTTAGAAGGGTCACTAAATTTTCATTTGCAAGCTAATTTATGGCTAAATTACTGTAATGAGCTGTAAGTGGAAGAGATCTTGCTGTTTGATCTGAATTTGTAGTCATTTCATATGCTAAGCAAGTTAAATTAGTGTTTGAACTCAACATATGTATAAGATTCAATTCCTGAAGAATCTCATTCTTTCAGTGATGAGTATAATTAGAGGACAAACAAGTTCATGAAAGAAGTTGTGAGGTTAAAGTCAGGAACCACTTCATTACAAACAGTTATGTGAGCGAAGAGTAGTAACTTTTGAGCTGTCTTGTGTTGGCTTAATGGGAAATCTGATTTTACTTATGTCTGTTATTTAATCTGGAATTAGAATATGTGCAGAAATATATGCACTATTTAAGACTCGTCTTAATGATGTTCCCATTGTTTGAAGGGATTCTGAGAGCAGCAGTATTTTTCTGTGATAAAGCTCTGATTATTGGAACTTTCCATTCAAGACTTTGGGGGACTGTAATTTACTATTGTTTTGATCTTTGATAACGGGCATAGTTGTTTCAATTGTCATGAAGTCAGTAATAGAAAATGGTATGTGCTGCAGGCTGAGGACTGCTAAAGGTGGATATCTGGCTGTGGGAAAAGTTTTGGAGACAACCTGGGACACTGCCTAGGTAGGATACTCCTGACTCTATTTCCCAGTTGTGCTCATTCCTTTCTTAAAAGGAAAATTCTCAACCTGGTTAATCCTAAGCCCTGCTTTTAAAATCTTTTGACTCCATGATTTGCTGTCAGATATGACTCATGCCTGAAATCAACAGAGCTAAGGAAGTTTTTCCCCTCTTTTATGATATATGATAATGTTATAACTATGTCCCTCTTTTTCCTTTTATAGCAAATTTCTATAATCAGGAAATTTGTAAATGTAATACTAAATCTATCAAATAATGGATTATATATCTATATGTATATATATATGCATGCACACACATACACACACATATATACATATATAATTTTAAAAATTGAAGCATCTCTGAGTATGATGCAAGTATGAATATCTTACAATTTTAATCTATATTTGTGGCCAAATAATAACATAGGAATGAAATCCTATTAAGGGAGGAATGATTAGATTTCCCATTATTACAATATCTGTCTGATAATTTTTCTTTTTTTTTTTTGGATGGGGGAAGGCAAGGCAATTGGGATTAAGTGACTTGCCCCAGGTCACACAGCTAGCAAGTGTCAAGTGTCTGGATTTGAACTTAGATCCTCCTGACTCCAGGGCTGGTGCTCTATTCACTGTGCCACCTACGTTACCCCATCTGTATGATAATTTTAAAGGGCAGAAGAGTTTATTTTATGGTTGGAATTGTACTGTTTGAACTTCACCCTCTGTGACTGGGAAACTGGACCATCTGTTTGTGCCTTTAACCAAGGATCCATGTTATGCTGTTTTCTCTCCATAGTCAATCCATATGTCTTCTAAGAACCCCTATCAGGTCTTTCTGACTTCTCCCACAGCTGCCAACTTGTGGGTATGGACCCTGGATCATCTGAAAATGGTCCCTGCTCTGAGTGGTCATCTGAGCTCACAGGAGACTTTGTTCTCCAATTCTCTAAGGCCCTGAAGAGGATGACATCTAACACAGACCAAGAATCCAGACAGGCCTGGGAGAGGAATTGCTCCCTCCTCATTTGAGCTCCCCTTTCCAGATCCTTGTGTGCCATACATCTCCAGGCTGTCCTAATTTTGGTTTGATTGCCTGGCTCTATGGCTTTCTTTTGCCATGCCCCTCATTCCCTTACCTTGGGCTCCCTTTGGTGCCTCCTTGCCGGCTTTTGGGTGGAGTTGCAAAGGACTGTTAGAACTCCTCTTCCAGTGGAAGAGTGAAGTTTTACCCATACCTTCCTTGGTCTGCAGGTGGTGCCTTCAGCACACTTTTGACCACAAGGAGGGGAATTGTAAACCAGTTTGAGCTCCTACCTGGAAAAAAAAAAAGTAGGCTTTTCAGGATCTGCCGGCACCAGCTGCGGAGAATCTCAGGTGTCATCATTTTAAATAGTTTCAGATATGTTTTTAAAGTTCCAGAAGTCCTTAGTTCGGTTACTAGCACAATGCATCTCTTTCCCTTAGTGCAAGACTCCCAGAAGTCATAGAATCTAAGATGTTTGGATGTTGCAGGCCTTTCAGCATTTCGGCTTCTTCTTTAAATCTTTGTCTCTCCAGCTTTGTCAGTTTTCTGTCCTGAAGTTCACACCAGGCCACTTCCACCCAGGTCTCGGTGTCCAGCCCCTTGTAGACTGTCTTGAAGGAGCCCCGACCCAGCTCAATATGGAATTTGAGGAACCTGCCATCTGGGGATGTTGCCACCGTCTTCAAGCAGTCTTCATCGTCTTCCTCCTCCTCCTCGGGCTCCTCTTTTTTGGTGGGCCCGGGTTCAGACTTCACCTGTGCTGGGGACGCTGAGGCCACCACAGTGGCGGCCTCCTTCCGCACATCTTGGCTGTTCTCCGCGGCCGAAGAGACGACTGCACTCGCAGCGGCCGCTCTATCCCCCTGGCTGCCGGGGCCTGGGCTCGCTTCTCGGGCACCTCGGTTACCGGGGCGCCTGCTGGTGGCTGTGGGGTCCCTGGGAGTTCAGGCACCGCCGCGCGCTCCCCTCCGCCCTTAGCCCGCTCCACAAGGAGCCGGCGAGTCTTGGAGAGCAGCAGGACTTTGTGCGAGGGTTGCGGGGGTTGCGGGGAAGGCTCCGGCTCTGGGGACTCCAAATCTGGCAACTCCTACTGGTCTGAGTCCACCACGCTGCGCCGCAGGAAGCGCTGGTGCACTAGCCTTGGATCCCTGACGCACCGATTCGGAACTGCCCGGCTGCCCGTGGGCTGTGCTGCTGCTGCAGCCACCACATACAAGCTGTGCTGCGGCATCTTCTCGTATTGGGGATGGGCACTGGGATCTGCTGCAGCGGAGGACTCATCACCATACGCGTTGCCGCCGCTGTCCCCCGGCTGAGCGTCATCCCTAGCCTCAGTCCGGGTTTCCAAGAGCGTTCCGCGGTGGTCTCTCTTGGCGGCATCGCGGTCCATCTAGGGCGAGCGGGCGCCTTTCATCCTCCCAGCCTGGCCGGAGGAGGGGGCGGCTGTGCCCGGCTCTCCTATGCCACTGGTCTCAACTCTCTCAGCACCTGGGCTCTTCTCCCTCGCCCCTGGTCTCTGGGTTCGTGGCGCTGCACTACTCTGACCCCGCCACAAGATTCTCTGAGTTACCGCAGGAGACTGCGGACCTGTCTCCGGGGTCCTAGCTCGCCTCCAGCCCCAGGTGTCCCGAAGCGGAGGGCGACCTGAAAAAGATCTAAAACCTGAATTGGCCAATCAGGAAAAAGGCATTTTGGGGCACTCTTAGTTAACATACCATAATGCTTTGCATGCACCCCAAAATAATCCCCAAATCCTCCTGCTGTAGCAACATTCACAAGACTGGATGAAGGCAACTGAGAGCATTCTTTTCTTATAACTAATAACAAACAGGCACGTTGAACTGCTTACTATGTTGATTTAGGCACTTCTCCTGTCTTGATGTTTTATGGATACTATCCTGTTATGACATCTCCATGTTTATTATGGCTGACAGATATGGAAAATATAATTTTGGCTGACTCAGGCATCCTGAATTAGGAAGAGAAAGCAAGGGGGGTGGGGGTGGGAGAACTCCTCTCTGATCTATGGGTATATAGTCTCCTTCAACTGGCATTTCATTGAGCTCATTTTCCAGTGAATAGGCAATATTCCCCTGCTCTGAGAGAAATAAACATGAGCAGACAGCCTATTTTTGTTTGTCTTTCTTAGAATGAACTCTGCAAGGTTGACACTTGACAGTATACTTTTCCAGGATATACATGTAGATAATGAGGTGGACACATACATTCCTAGAGTTATCTCAGTGTTTGGGAGCTTCCAAAGCAAAGTGTGGGTATCAGACTGCCTACTACACAGAAGGTCTCCAGAGCTGTTGGGATGACCTCTTTGTTCTATGCCTGTAAAATATGGACAGTATACCAGTGACATGCCAGGAAACCGAATTGTTTCCATATGAATTGTCTTAGGAAGATTCTGAAAGAATTCCTAGTTGCTTCAACTTAGATCTTAAGTATGTGTTCCCTCTTAGTAAAGGAAACAGCTCTGAGAGTGAGCTCAAGCTGACACCTTGGACTATTCATGTGAGTGTAGGGAAGTGTGTGTGTGTGTGTGTGTGTGTGTGTGTGTGTGTGTGTGTCAGAGAAAGAGAGGGAGAGAGAGAGACAGAGACAGACAGACAGACAGACAGACAGAGACAGAAAGAATGAGCTGAGCAGGCCTGAGTATGGGCTCATCTTTCTTACACTTCCCATTTTCTCAGCCACAAGCATTGGCATCCACTCAGCCAACAAGGAGCCGGCCATGTTATTGTCACACCCTCCCCTAGGAACTGGTCAGAGAAATACAGATATCTCACCCCCAGTTCTCCCCATCTCTTTATCTCTAGTCTAGAATTTGTTTCACACCCGTACGGAACTGCTGATTCTCCACTGTCCAGATCCCTCTCGGTTTACAAGCTCTCTGCTTTCTAGGGATCCAAGTGTTCTCTCTCTCTATCTCTCTGTTTCTGTCTTGCTCTGTTTCTCTGTCTCTGTCTCTTTGTCCCTTCCTCTGTCTCTGATTCTCTCTTTCCCCTAATCAACTACCCCAAATGCCTTTTTTCTACACTGATGATTTCTCTGATCCCTTAGACAAGAACCACTGCTAGGTTCCATCTGCAGGAGACAGATGACACTACACATTCCTCTACTCCCTACTAGCTGGAACATCCTGCCCTTCCATGGCAGGATAGGGTTTTCCCCAAACAGCTTCTTCAAAGCTTGTTCTGCAATCTGCAACTTTCTCCTCCACTCCAGGAAGCTCAGGGTCCACCGGCCCTTCCTTACAACTGAAAGAGAACTGCTCTGTCCCTTCCCTCCTGACTGGCTTTAAAGGCTTTGTAGATAGGACCAATGACTCTGAGGGATAAGGCCTGGGAGACAGTCTAAGGAAGATGGAGTGGGGCATGCATAAGTGGAGGTAAGTGAGAGAAAAGGACATGGGTACTCACTGACACAGCTATCAGCAAAGACTCATGATATTCTTCTACTGAGAAAGGCCCTACTAAACACTCCTCCCTCTTCCCTACATCAGACCTTTCTCTGCCTCATTTAGGGCCTCAAGTGGAGATGTTTCATTGAAAGGGCCCTTGTGATTGAGGCAGGTCTGGGCGTGGACCTTTCTCAGGCTTTTCTTTTCTGAACCCTAACTATGGCTTCTTACCCAGAAGAGACCTCAGCATTAACCCTGAACTTCTAAGAGACAATGAGAGCTCAGAATTCGGTCCCCAGCACTTCTTGTATTGGGGTTCCTCATCCCTCGTTAGATCTTGCTGCACACTCCAGTCATAACAACTGTGACCTGGCTCCCACCCAAGTGGAGGAAGTTTGCAATTGGTATAAGAGGATGAGTGGGGGAGGGGCAGTTTTGTGCTGCATGCTGCTTATGTGGAGGGGGATGTGACTCCTGATTGGTGGGAAGAATACTGAATGTGATGTTGTATGATTATGTAAAGGGATTACTTCATTTGGCTGCAGAAACTTTGGAGAGATCATTCAGAGACATGTGGACAGAGGACACCAGGGAGGCAGTGGAAAAAAGCTTTGAAATGACAGACATGCATGGCAAAGTTGCTCCATACTTTCCTTGAACTTACTTGAAATTCTAGAGAGTTTTGAGAATGGTCTGTCTGTGGGTGAAACTGCTCTCTCTCTCTCTCTCTCTCTCTGTCTCTCCCTCTCTCTCTTTTTCTCTCATTCCCTATAACACCACTGGGACTACTCTCCCCCTCCAAATATTTGGGCCCCAGTTTCACAACAAAAGCTGCTTTCCTGATTACTTTTGCTTAATATATATTTTTTTGCCCAATTACATCTAAAAACAATTTTTAATTTTTTAAAAAAGTTTTGAGTTCCAAATTCTATGCCTCCCTTTCTACCTCCCTGAGATGGTAAGCAATCTTATATAATTTATATATGTGCATTCAAATAAAACCTTTACATGTTTAGTCATTTTGTATAAGAAGACAAATTAAAAAATAGAAGGAAAGAAAGAAAGAAAGTGAAAAATAGCATGCTTTAGTGTGTATTGGTATAGTCTCAGTTCTTTCTCTGGAGGCAGATAGTATGCTTTGTCATTAGTCCTTTGATATTGTCTTGGATCATTGTATTGCTGAGAGTAGCCAAGTCATTCACAATTTTTCATTGTACACTGTTGCTGTTACTGTATATAATGTTCTCCTGGTTCTGCACATTTCACTTTGCATCAGTTCATGTAAGTTTTTCCAGGATTTTCTGAAATCACCCTGCTTGTCATGTCTTATGGCACAATAAGATTCCATCACAATTATATACCATAGCTTGTTTAGCCCTCTCCCAATTGATGGGCATCCTTGCAATTTCCAATTCTTAGCCACCACAAAAAGAGCTGCTATAAGTATTTTTGTACAAATAGGTGGTTTCCCTTTTTTAAAAGTGATGTATTTGGATATAGACCTAGCAGTGGTATTTCTGGGTCAAAGGGTATGCACAGTTCTATAGCCCTTTGGGCATAGTTCTAATTACTCACCAGAATAGTTGGTTCCTGATTACTTTTAAAGGGGAAGGTAGTCCCAAGCTTATATCCCTCAGCTTGGCTCCTTACCCACAAATAGTGGTTACACAAAATATAACAAGCCCACTTATTCAAGCAAAACAGCAAACAGAAACCAGAGAAGTGTCTGATTAGAATATGACATAAAATACTAAAGAATAAATGAGCTTTTCATCTGAGTTTCATCTGAGAGTGAGCGTTCAAACAAGGAATGAGCACAGAATCTCACCCAGAGTAGATCTATTCTTACAAGTCTCTAGAATTTCAAGCAAGTCCAAAGACAGGACAGGCCTGACCTTCCATACACACATGTCTTTTCAAAGTCTTTCTTCATTAACCCCCTGGAGTTTCCTCTGCCCATGCTTCTCTCTCAGTAATGCCTCTGAAGTCTCTGAAGGGGATTGACATAAGTCCATGAGCCACATGGGCACCTTTGTACTTGGCATTTTTTGTGTCAACAAAGAGGCATGAGAGGAATAATTAAGGTAATATTTATAAAGGGCTTTGCAAACTTCAAATCTGTAACTGCTGTTATTATGATGTCTCTTCATCAAATAAAGTTACTTGAACAAAGTGGATTTTCAAATTCAAGTGTAGAACTCCTTTATCTCTATCAAATTAAATCTCCTTCCATTCAATTCTCCCATCATTCTGACCTGTCCACAATGCTTTGGATCCTGGCTGTGGCATCCAATATAGCAGCAATGTCTCCCAGTTTCAAGTCATCTGAAAATTCCCTTTGCCTGCCTTCTATGTCTTCATCAAAGGCACTGATAAAAATGCTGAATAGTACGGGACCAAGGACAGATTCCTGGCATACTCTGCTAGGGAGCTTCCTCCAATCTGACTGTCACCCATTAAGGACCAATCTTTGGGCCCCAGCCATTCAACCATTTCCAAATCCAGCTAACCATATTATCATCTAGTCCATATCTGTCCATCTTCTCCTCAAGGGCAGTACTGGAGGCTTTGTCAGATTCGTTGTTGGAATTCAGGTTTACTGTATCTACAGCATTCTCCTGATCCATGAGCTCAGTTATAGTGTCAAAAAAGAAAGGTTCATCTGGCATGACCTCTTTCTGATGAGGTCTTGATGGCCTTTATACAACCACTGTTCCCTTTCAAAATGGTCACAAACCATTTCTTTTATAATGGGTTTTAAATTTTTTTCTGGGAGTCAAAAGCAAAATTCATTGAACCATAGACTGCAGACTCATCCATCTTCCCTTTTAAAAAATATTGGAACATTTGTCCTCCAGTTTTAGGGGACCTGCCACAGTAGTGAAGACATTCATTGATCTACACTAGGAGCTCAGCTTCAGTGCCGTAACATTTGGCTATTGCAATAGTCCAGGTAAGACACGACCTCTGAGGTCCCTTACTTCCCTGAGATTCTATGATTTCTTTGACCTTTTTTTTTCCTTAACCACAAAAACATTTCAGTATTAGAACAGGCCCTGCAAAAGGAACCTCTGCCTGGGAATTGATGATGACCTTCATTCCTAATGCTAATTGGCTCTCTCAACTCGGAGGTTGCCCAACCCTGGGGCAAACAAGAGAATGTAAATTCTTAGTCTGGGAGATGTGGGGGTAGTTCCCATGAAGTGAGGGCCATCCTGACTGTTATATCTCTGAGTCCCTCAGCCTCATCTTGTCTCCAGGATGCTGTGTGTCTTGCTCCCCAAGGGCATCTGGATAGAGGTTCTGGCTGTGACCCTGCTGGTGCTGATTTCCCAGGTGGCTGCAGGCAGACATTCCCCAGGTAAATACAGAGCAGCAGCTTCCCAGAGAGCACAGGTGGGGCCCAAGGGGAGCACTCTTCTCTCTAGGCCCGGACCAAAGGAAGGGCTTGGGACAGGATGGACCTCAGATAGATGGACAGTAAATGAATCTGTTTTCAGGCTCTGCTCCCAACTAACTCTTCCTTTGGTCCTCACTTCTTTTACCCCTTTTCTTCACGGTTCAGGGACTTGATGCAACCCCCCTCCAAGAGCTGAGGGCTCCAGGTACTTTGTCAATAATCTGTTATGAAGCAGCTACTGTCTGCCAGGCACTGTGCTAATGCTAACGATAGAAAGAAAGGCAAAAGAAAGTTCCTGTTCTCAAAATGCTCCCAGTCTAATGGGGGAGACAACAGGACAATGACTGTACAAACAAGACAGATAAAGGATAAATGGGACATAATCAAGAGAGGGAAGGCACTGACATTAAGGGGCATCAGGAAAGGCTTCCTGTAGAAGGTGGGATTTGAGCTGATCCTTGAAGTCAGCCAGGGAAGTGAGGAGGCAGGGGTGGGAAAGAAGAGGATTCTAAGCATGGGGGACAGCCAGAGAGAGCCCAGAGTGGGGTGATGAGGAAATGTGTGGGGGAAGAACAAGAAGGCCAGTGTCACTGGATAGCAAAGTGCTGGGGCCTGGAAATGTAAAGTGTGAGAAGGCTGGAAACGTAGGAGGGGGCCAGGCTGGGAAGGGCCTTGAAGGCCAAGCAGAGGATTTTATATTGGATCCTGGGGGTAATAGGGAGTCACCAGATCTTGTTGTTTAGGGGATGGTATGGTCAGAGCTCCCAGGGTTCCCCCCGCCCCATTTAAACTTTTCTGTCCCACTAAATATCTTCCCAGAGTCTGCCCAAGCTGCTAGAAAGGTTTCAATTTGTCTGTTATTTGGGAAGGAAGGGGTAGACTTTCCTGGATTAATTTCCAAGGTATGGTTTCAAAGCCAGTAAAGCTGGAGTATTTGACACCACCCCTGGTTTTCATCCTGGCACAGTAGGGGAAGGTCTCCCCATCCATCCCTCAGAGGCAGGTTAGAGGCAGATACTTGCCTGGAGGGGCCAAGAGAATGGACCCAGGCTGGCTTTTCTCTTCATGATCCCTTGTTCATGGGCTGAGAAAAGAGGTACAGGCCCAATGTTCCCCAACCCCCCTCCCCTGGATCAGGCAGGCCTTGCACTCTGTGCACCCCATCTGCCAGGGTCATCTCTGGTCTCCACACCCCCGTTGCTCTCCCTGAAGCCGGGGTCGGTATCAAGAAGTCTCTGCTGTGACCTAGCAGGGGTGTGAGATCCTTTGCCCTGGGCAGGGAGGGAGCCCTCTGGGATGGGACACAATCCTCTCCCAGCTGGTGTAAGTATTGTAGGGAAGCAGATAAAAGCCCCTCTGGCCCGGTCCATATTATTTCCTCTCCAGCCTGGCCTGGCACCTGGCCTGGCCAATCACAGTCTCTCTGGGGTCCTAACCTGCCCTAGAGCCGTCCTCCAGGAATCTGACCCACTTTTGGGCTTTGTCACCTGCACTGCCCCTGCCACGTGTAACACCCATTCTCCAGGGCTGAGACAGTCTCTCAGGGCCTGAGCAAGAGAAATACAAGGGCAGGGGGATCTCCCAGTCCTGGCAGGGTGGTGGCTGGTTAACTCAGCTGACAACTCCAGGAATACCCTGGTATCAGCCATGGGTGTACTGAGCACATGCTGCCCCCATGTGGACAATCTTCCAAACTACACAATGTTGAAGTAACCTCCCAGCTAGAAGTTAGTCAAACTTTTACTAAGCACTTACTATGTGCCAGTCACTGGGTTAACCTCGGGGGACACAAAGAAAGGTAAAAGTCTCTGGGGATGACACCATGAAAATAACTGTGTATAAGCAAGTTATATTCAGGATACTTTGGAAATAACCAACAGAGGGAAGGCACTAGAATAATTAAGGAGGATTGGGAAGCTTCCTGGAAGATGGGATTTTAGTTGGGACGGGAAGGAAGCCAGGGAAGCCATGAGTCAGATATGGGGAGGGAGAGCATTCCAGACATGGGGACAGCCAGAGGGAATGTGCAGAGTTGGGAGATGGAGTGTCTACTGGGAGGCACAGCAAGGAAGCCAGTGTCACTGGATCACAGGGTACATGGGTGAGGGAGGAGGGACTCAGGGGTAAGAAGACTGAAAAAGTAGGAGGGGCCAACTTGTGAAGTGCCTTGAAGGTGAAACACAATTTTTAAATTTGATGCTGGAGGTGATAGGCAGCCACTGGAGTTTATTGAGCAGGTGAGTGACAGGGTCTGATCTGTGCTTTAGGGAGATCCATTTGACAGCTGAATGGAGGATGGACTAGAGGGGGAGAGCCTGGAGGCAGGCAGACCCACCAGCAAGCTATTGCAGTAGTGCAGGTGGAAGGTGCTGAGGGCCTGCATCAGGGCTGTGGCAGGGTCAGGTGTATTCAAGATGCCACAAGGGCAAAATTGCCAAGTTTTGGAAACAACAGATTCAATATGGCTGATTAGGGCAAGAATAATGCTGAGACTGTGAGACGAGGTGACTGGGAGGACAATGGTACCTCACCATAACAGGGAGAGAATTGATGTCTGTGAGAGAATGACCACAGAGAAGGTCAAGCACAAGGAGAAACTAAGGGAGTGTGAATAGCCTTTGGCTTGGGCTGGAGTCTCATGTGGGTAGAAGTTGGAAAGAAGGCTAGAAAGGGAAATGGGGGCAGAGGTGGAGAAGGCCTTGCTTTCTAGGCTAAAGAAGTTGTTCTTTATCTAAACGGCAATGGAGAGTCATGGGGTGAGCTGGGGCCTCTGGAGGGGAGATTTTAAACCAAAGAAACCAGTTAGGAGACCACTTCAGATGGTGAAGCTTGAGCCACCATGCCTGACTTCTGGAACTCTCTCTTAATTGCCAAAGCCAATGGTCTTTTCTCAGGCTTCCTCCTTCAGGAGCTTTCTGCTGAATCTGACCATGTCAGCCTCCCTCAGCTCCTAGGTATTCTCTCCTCTCTGGGTTTTTGTGACTCTGCTCTCTCTTGGTTCTCTCCTTACCTGTGTAATCACTCTCTCTCAGTCCCCTTTGCAGGTTTATCATCCACATCCTATGCCCTAAATGGGGGTGTTTCCTAAGGCTCTATCCTGGGCCCTCTTCTCTCCTCTCTGTAACTTCCTCAGCTCCCATAGAGTTCATTCCCATCTCTGTTCAGATGACTCCTAGGTCTGTGTTTCCTTCACAGTGCCTGTCCAGCATCACCTGCTGCCTCCTGGATATTTCAGGCCCTATGTCTCTAAGCTCTCTTAAACACAACATGGCCAAAATGGAACTCATTGCTTTTCCCCCAAACCCATCCCTCTTTTAGACTTTCCTATTCCTAATGAACATAATGCAATTCTTCTCATCTCATGGTTCATGACCTTGGTTTTATCTTCAACACCTCACTCTGCCTGGCGCTGCTGCGCGCCCCCCTCCCCCCCGCCAGAGTCACTGCCATAACCTTCCTTACATGTGGTGGGTAAAACATGAAATGACTAAGGAAACAAAGGTTCGAGCTTTTGTGCATGTGGATTTATTAGCAATGTATGCCGATTACTCCAGGAACTGGGACCAGACTTCCTTAGCTGAGGCCTGGACCCTGAACATAGGATGAGACAGACTTTTATATATTAAAAACAAGGAATCACATAAGGCCAATGAATTAAAAGAAAACAAAACAACATTAGGTAACTTGAATTCTAATTGGAGGAAGGATTAGGGACTTTCCAAGTTGGAAGAGGGAGAGCAAAGAGGTGCAATTCCCTGAAATTAGAAAGAGGTGCCCCCCCCCCAAGGGTCTGTGAACACTCGAAGGAGTGTGGAAACAATAACTGATTGAATAGAAGGGGGCCAGATTTCAGATAAGACAGATGGGCTGCTTGGGATGTACATATGTGACAAAACTCCCTGCCTCAGTCTCCGGATCTGCCCTTCTTTCTGGTCCACACAACCTCGGGCCTTAGTTAAGGGTCTTTAAGCAGCAGGAGAGCTGGTCCAGCCTCCAGCCATGCAGAGCTAGGTTCAAACGATGAAATAAGGTTTTCTCCCAATTCCCACAATTGAACACAATTTCTCACAAGACAGAAACTGGGCTCTTCCCATAATGGGATAGAAAGGGAGCTGAGCTAGCTCCAGAACTGAGTCACAAGAGGGAGTCAGTGGGGTTCACTCAATGCCCATGATTCATCACCTGCTGAACTAATCTCAATTTCCTCCTACATACAACCCTTTCTGCTGCTCTGGCCACCATAAGAGCAGACCCTCATCATCCCTCACCCAGATTATTATCATGGCCTCCTAATCGCTGTTCCTGCCGCAATTCTCTGTCCACTCCAGACCATCTGTCACACACCTAAAAATGAATTTTTCCTCAAGAGCAAATCTGACTAAGTCACTCCTCTCCTCAATAGACAGCATTGGCTCCCTATTGCTTCTGTGATCAGTTAGAACTTCCTCTGTTTATTCCTTCACAATCCGGCTAGAACCCTCTCTTATATGACAGTCCTCTTCCTGTGCTCTGTGATCTGCTCAAAATGGCCTTTTCCTCACAGACTGATCCATCTCCCACCTCTGGGCCTTTGCCCAGGCCATCCCCCATTCCTGGAATGCACTACCTCCTTCCCTCTGCCTCATAGATCCTCTCTTCCTTTAAGGCTCATCTCAATCACCATTTTCTAGGTGAAGCCTTTGCTGATGCCCCCAAATGCCAGTGTCTTCTCTCCCTCCCTCTCTATATTCTACTCACTTGGATTTATTCTGTCTGTAGTTTTAGGGACACTTGTGACTGTCATTTGAACATAAAGCTGGGGATTATTTCCTTCTTTATATTTGTATTCCCAGCAGCTAACATAGTGCCTAGCACACAGTAAGCACTTAATAAATGCCTGTTGATTGACTGACTTTCTTTGGGGAATTACAGCAGTGCACAGAGCAGGAAAGACTGTTAAGTATAAAGGAAGCTAGGAATCCATGGATTGGGGGTGGGGGGTGGGGCAAAGGGCAGGACAGGCATGGAGGCTGTTCACATGTTTGGAGGTAGGAGATGAAATGCTGAGTTTGGGGAGCAGCCAGCAGGTCAGTTTGACTGAATTGTATGTGAGGGGGAATAATAGGAGATGCTGGAAAGGTAGGCTGGACTCAGAGTGGGGAGGGCTCTACGTGCTAAGGTTGGGGTTCTGAAATTTCTCCAAGGATCCATAGGGTGCCACTAAAGGTTCTTGAGGGGGTGAGTTCAGTGGTCAGACTTAGACTTTTTAAAAATTATTTTGTCCTTTGTGGGGTGGATAGATAAATGATATCAGTCAGTCAATAAGCATTAATTTAGTGCTTTCTGTGTGCCAGGCACTTTGCTGAGGGCTAGTTTACACATAAAATGGAGTCATTTTCTGCCCTCCAGGAGCTCACATTCCAGGAGGAGGAGGGTCCAAGCCATGTCCAGAAGGGGTGATGGGGGAGGGGCCCTGGTCCACAGTCACAGGATTGTGAGCAGAACCACACACACAAGCAGCAGATCTCCAAGCCCTTTTCAGTAGGGAGGGTGATACTGATGTGATTAATGTCCCCTGATCAATGGGGAGAGAGGGGCGTGACCTTCAGGGTCATGGAACTGTGGGGAGGGTCTGTCACCCGCCCGGGTCTCTGCAGAGGGGCTGGGGCGAGTGGGATACAAAGATACACTGGAGGGATAATGATCAGACAGTGGGTTAGACTCGGGTGAGGAGGACTTGGGGTGGCCGTTGGATAAAATTTCCTGGGAGTGTTTGCACCAGGCTGGGTGTGGTTGAGAGGCAGCTGTGACACTGCAGACAGACAGGACTGGTCCGGAACCCTGAAGGTCTGGGTTCTAGTCTTGTCTCCATTCCGGATTTGCTCTGTAACCTCGGAAAAGTCGCTTGCGGTCTCTGGGCCTCAGAGGGGCTGGGGTTGAGCATGCGTAGGAAGGGCAGCGGGAGGTCAGCCACGGTCTCATCACTCAGACCCAGGTTGTGTTCCTCGATTCCAGGGTGGGGTGTCGGTCAGGGATGACCCTCCTCCGCTTGTTCCCCCAGAGTCCTTCATCCAACAGTTTAAACATGAGTGTCACTTTGGGAACGGGACGGAGCACATGCGTCATGTGGATAGATTCATCTACAACGGGGAGGAGTATGTGCGCTACGACAGCGACCTCGGGGAGTATGTGGCGGTGACAGAGCTGGGGCGGCCTGAGGCTGAGTACTGGAACAGCCAGAAGGATCTCATGGAGCGCAAACGGGCAGAGATTGACACCGTGTGCAGGCCCACTTACGAGTCATCTGAGCGTTTCTTACTGCGCGGTGAGTGCGCGCTCCCTGCAGTAGAGGGAGCAGGGGAGCCCAGCAGGGACCCAGGGAGAGGGGTGGGAGTTCTGGGGAGGGGGCAGAGCAGGGAGGGAAGAGAAGAGAAGGGGCTGGAAGAGAGCGCAGACGGAGGGGAGGCTGTGATGGGGGGCAGGTGAGGAGGAGAAAAGGTGGGGGGTCAGAGGAGCTGATGCAGGAACAGGGGCCCCCAGAGCAGGTGAGAGACGAGGGGGAGCAAGGGTGAAGGGAGGGGGAGTTGATGAATTGGGACAGAGGAGGAAGGGCGGGGACCAAGAGGAAGGAGCAGGGGAGGGAGGTAGGGGGGAGGGGAAAGATTGGGGTCAAAGGGGGATGAAGAGGAGGGAAGACTTATGGGGAAGGGGATTGGGATGGAGGGAGAAGAGGTGGGGAAGTGAGAGAGGGAGAAGAAAGGGGAGAATGAATGGGGGAGAAGGAGGGAGTGACAGAGAGAAGGGGGAGAGACCCTCCTGTAGCAGCATGGGTTTTGGTTCCTTGAGTCCTTTTTCCTCAGTCAGATTCAGATTTTTTCCCTCCTCCTATTTTAATGGGGATAAATTGCATTGGGAACAGGCCATAGACCCTTCACCACTAAATAACACCCATTCATACAATGCTAAGTGGTTAAGAGGCGGCCAGGTAGGGCAGTGGTTAGAGCGCCAGGCCTGGAGTCATCTTGCTGAGTTCAAACCTGGCCTCTGACACTTACTAGCTCTGTGACTCTGGGCAAGTGGCTTTGATGAGGTCAGAGTTGGGAGAGCTGGTTCATCAGATGTGAAAGGATTCCCTTAGACCTTCTCTGTAGCCAAGGGGAGCTTTATTGACCCAAAAGCAGCGGGCCTGAGACTTAGCAAGGAGCCAAACAAAGGCACTGATGGAGGGAAGGGACCAGACTTATAGAGACAAAAAGCTACACAGCCTGTAGGATGATTTTAGGGCTTCTTGTGGGCATTGGAGATTTAGGGATAGGACAAGCCTCACAGGGTAAGGATAAGATAAGGGAGTCCGGACTGGACACAAGATAAGGTGAGGAGACTTTGGGGTGCCAGGGAGAGAAACTCATCCCTTAGGGTACCTTTGTATTAAGATACATTAGGACATCCCCAGGAAAAAGGCAATTTAGTCCTTAGGGCACTGTTTGCACTCACATCAACTTAACCCTGTTTGCCTCGGTTTCCTCATCTGTAAAATGAGCTGGAGAAGGAAATGGCAAACCACTCCAGTATCTTTGCCAAGAAAATCCCAAATAAGGTAACAAAGAGTTGTACACAGTTGAAAAATGAGAGAACAGCAACAAAATAGTTAACACAAAATTAAATACCCCAATTCCTGACTGCCCAGGCTGCGTGAACCTTTTTAAGTTGCATATAAAACTGTCCCTTTTTTATTCCTGAATCTAAGCTCAGCAGAAGCTCCCCATGCTCTGCCCTCTCCTGTCTCAACCACATTCTCTTCCTCTCTTCCCCCTCCAGCCTTCTCTGATAATACAGAACCTTACAACTGAGGCCTCATCACTGAAATTGTCTTTCTCCAGGGACCCAGACATGTTTCTGCTTCTCCCAGGGCCCCTGGACTCTGGGTCAGGATGCTCAGGTTTCTCCTGGGCCTAGGTGTTCCCCACAGTTCCCCTGATTCAAAATTTCTTCACTGGATTGATAGCATCTCTTAATATTTGAGCTAGAAGTCTTTCTAAAAATAGTTTATTACCTACACTTACGATCTGATTTGGAAATAATCCATTACAAAGTAGCTATTTACAGTGAGAAATCTTGCCTGCTAATTTCTTCCCTTATCATTGAATCCTGATGAGCTGGGGCTATGATAATTCAGCACCATGGACTCCCCCCACCCACTTCCTGCTACTTCAGGGGGAGGTTAAATGTCTACCAAGATGCCCATTTCTGGCCCTGGAGAGGAGAGGAGACCTGAGCCTGGTTGTGGATCAGGTGACAGAGGTGGGGGCTGGACTAGGAAGACCTGCTCTGGCTCCCTCACTCAAGATCTTTCTTCTTTCTTCCAGTTAAGCCCGAGGTGACTGTGTATCCATCAAAGATGGCTCCCCTGGGACAACACAACCTGCTTGTCTGCTCTGTCACTGGTTTCTACCCTGGGGACATTGAGGTCCAGTGGTTCGTGAACGGGCAGGAGGAGACAGCTGGGGTTGTGTCCACAGGCCTGATCAGCAATGGAGATTGGACCTACCAGATCCTGGTGATGCTGGAAATGACCCCCAAGCATGGAGATGTCTACACCTGCCAAGTGGAGCACTCCAGCCTTCAGAGACCTGCCATCTTACACTGGAGTGAGATAGAGCTCCCTCACACTCCAGTTCTAATATTTCTCAGGACATGGAGATCTCTGAGATCCCCTCACTGTGTGTACTGTGCCCTTTTTTCTTCTGCCCTGGGCTAATACAAACCCCATGTGGTGCTACCCACCTTCCCCCTTTCCCCAGTGCAGCCCCCCATGGCAGTGCTGACCTAAGAGCTGTGGAGACCTAGAACCTTGTCAGCCTCCTCACTGGCCCCAGTCCTGGGAGCTGGCCTCCATCTGGGACTCTGTGATCAGCCTATAGATCCCTTTCTCCTGGGGTAGGGGAGCTAGGCTTTGAGATGGATTGATGTCGGTGTACCCTAGTGAGCTTTCACTTCCTGTGGCCTGAAAGGCCCTTCCCAATTCTGTCCCTTCCCTTCTTAGACAGGCTCCCCTGAGTCGTGTCTGCTCCTTACATGGTGCTGGCTCCTGGAGGGACAGTTTTGATCCTTGGTGTCTCTGTTCCTCAGAAGTACAGTCTGAATCTGCCCAGAGTAAGATGCTGAGTGGAGTCGGGGGCCTCGTGCTGGGGCTGATCTTCTTTGGGGTTGGCCTCATTGTCCACAAAAGGAATCAGAAAGGTGAGAAACTCCGGGGAAAGTCCTGAGCCCCCTCCCCTCTATGATCTTCTCGAGGAGGGAGAGGATATTTAATTGTGCCAGAAATCTGGCCCCAGGTCAGGGGTAAAGGGGTGGTCTGGCTCTGGCTTAAGCTCTTCTCCCCCCCCCCCCCAGGAATTTATAGAAGGTGGTGAAGGGGCCAGATCCTGGGGCTCAAGGATCTTAGGAAATCCCATAGTCACTATAGAGACAGCCTTGGGAGGGGTCCCAGGTTCCAGTCTTTAGCCCCTCCCCCTGCCATTCCCTTTGCCCCCATCCACTCACACAGTTGTAGATGGATGGATAAAGCAACAATTAAGTGCTTCCTTTGTAGTGTCATGTGCTGGGCTAAGCAGTGGTAGGAGCCCCTGTCCCACAGTGCTCAGAACCATGGTGCCCTTTACTTATATGGCTCTAGAATTTACAAGGATGTGTATTTCTGTCTCTCTTCCTTTCCCAGGAAATCGTGGTTCACAACCAACAGGTAAGGTCCTTCCACCCAGGTGGGATTAGGGTTCTCATAGCTACAGCATCTGCCCAGTGTGGGGCCTGAAGCTAAGAGGCTTGGGGGCCCTTAGTGGGAAGAGGTTGTTCTACTTGTGGCTTCAGACCCACATGAAGACTCATATGTCTGTTCTCTGTCCTCTGCAGGGCTCCTGAGCTGATCTCTGAGGCTGTGTCCCCTGGAACTGTTGGATCCCCTCAGCCTCCCTCTCACATTTGGAGGCCCCTGCTTGTGTCCAGATCTCCAGGACATTAGCTTTGCTAACCCCTTCCTTGGCATAGCTCCTTCCATGTACCTTTGACTCTGGACTCTTTGGTATTTCCCCAACAGAGCTTCCAAGACACCCTCCATCCTCCTTTGTTTCTTTACTTTTTTATCCATTTTTGTCCCTTGAACCTTCACCCCAAGAATTAGAAGACTGAGAATCAAGTAGTGCTTGGTGATATGGAGACAAAGTGAGGGGAGCAGAGGAGGAAACTTTAGCATTTGGGTTTTGTAGAATCTGTCAAAATGTAAAATGCCTCCAGACGTGCAGATTGCAATCCATCCACATCTTTTGATACTGGTTGACTCATGTTCATTTCCTTCCACAATTCCTATAGAAGTTGGTTAATTAACATGCTGGTAGCCTTCCTATACATTTCTTTATTTTACATAGATACCAGTGGCCCTCACAGGCTGTCTGCTCAGAAATCCTTAGCTTTCTCTATGTGATGGGCCCACCTCATTCTGGTCATCCATCATTCTGCTGATGTTTCTTTTATCACTTCTGCTCAGTTCTTCTTTGATGATATGCTGTAGCCTGTGCTTGCCATATCAAAAGTGCCTCTCCATTGCACCTTTAAAAAATTAAAGTTTTAATAATACATTTTGTGTTTATGTTATATTCATTGCTTAATATATACCCTACCCACCTTGTTTTCACTCATAACAAAATTTTTACTCAAAAGTTCCATAATAACCATCACATCGATCACATATGTTTAACAGTATGTACAACAATAAATACCCATAATTTCCCCACTTCTTCCATGAAGGGTTTATTTTCTTGTCTCTGTGGCCAAGCTTGGTGATATATAACATTCAGCATCATTTCCCCCCTTCCCCATTTTGTCGTCTTGGGTATGTTTCCTTCCTGGCTCTGCTCACACTATTCTGTATCAGTTCATTTAAGTCTTCCCATGTTTCCCTGAATATTTTTGATATATCTGCATATCTGAATTTTTTTTTTGCATCTTTGACACCAGTGGTTTCTCAGGATCAAAAAGTAGGGAGATTTTGACACTTTTGAGCAGGATTCCAAATTGTTTTTCACAATTGTTGTACCAGCTCACAGCTCCATAAATAGGGCGTCAACCTGCCTGTCTTTGTGTAGTCCTTCCCGCATTGACCATTTTCATGTGTTATCACCTTAGAAGATTGGCTGGGGAAGGGGTGAGACCTCAGGGATTTTTAACTTCCATTTCTCTCATTGTTAGGGATTTGGAGCAAACCTGAGAACTATTCATTTCCTTTGACCACTTATCTACTGGCACAGGCTCTTGGCTTTATAGATTAGTACTCACTGCCTACATGTCTTGTATAGTAGACCTTTATCAGAGACATTTGATGCAAACACATTTTCCCCGTCAATAATTCTTTTGGCTGTTGATCTTGTCATGCAAAGCCTTCTCAGTTTCAGCTAATCAAAATTGTTTTCTCCTCTGGTTTCCTCAAACTCTTACTTAGTGAACAATGCTCCCCTTAGCCACAGTTACAGAATCTACTTCCAACCGTTTCCTGAACCTTTGGTAGAAGTTCTTAGCTTTTTATTACCAACGATAATGGCATTTCATCTAAGATTCCCCCAAATTAGTGCTATTTGGGTAAGTTGAAGGAAATTAACTGTTAAAAATTAACATACCATTTGCCCATAATGTTTAGCAGGAAGTGCTTTTAAATGAGTGGATTCTGTGGTTAGTTCATTACCATGCAAGGGGTGGGGCTGCCCAGGACTTCCCTTTACCTAATGAAATTTATGGGAGGCTCTTCTTGACCAGCAGCAGAAGTGTTAGGATGGGTGGAAATGAGGACGCTGGACCTCCTCTGCTCTGCATCATAGTTGGGCTTTTCTTCTTTTTTGGAGAGTGTAGAAACTTGTCAGTGTCAGAGCAGTAAATGAGAGCTGGAGAGATGGAGGGAGAGTGGCAGCTCCCTAAAGGACTGGTGGAGGAGGAGACCCCCAAGATTGCTCAGCTACTTTTCCTTTTCTTACAGAAACAATGTCATTTCTGAGTAATATTTGAGTTTTCAGGTTCCCATAGATTCTAATCTGTTGGAATGTTTATCTTTTTTATCTCCACTAATGAACATTTGGAAGGATGCAGACTTTTGTTATTATTCCTAGCATTGAGGCTGCCAAACTCCTTTATTCAGGTTGATATGAATCTTACGTTTGAAATCCTCAAATGATCTCTGAGATTTAGGAATATAAAGTAACAGAGGAGAAAGCAATAAGTCTCCTGGGGAAGCAAAGAACTAAATGATCGTTTGGAGTCTTTGAATCCTGAGGGAGTTCTCTTTAATCTCTATGTAACCTGTCCATTTTCTTTTTTTTTTTTTTTGCAGGGGGGAAGGCAGGACAATTGGGGTTAAGTGATTTGCCCAAGGTCACACAGCTAGTAAATGTGTTAAGTGTCTGAGGCTGGATTTGAACTCTGACTCCAGGGCCGGTGCTGTACTCACTGCGCCACCAGCTGCCCCATAACCTGTCCATTTTCAAAGGAATTGTCCATCCACCATATTCTTTGGTGAGAAAGCAATAGACAATGGATTCAAGGACTTCATCATTTCCTTCGCTACATTTCCCAGCAGTCAATACCCTTTGATTATATTATAGGTCTAGAGCTGGAAGAGACCTCTGAGGCCATCTAGTCTAAACTCTTCTTTTTACAGATGAGGAAGGTGAAGCTCCATAAGATTAGTCAAATCAACGAGTAAACACTAATTAAGTGCCTTCTGTGTGCCACACACTGTGCTAAGTTCTGGGGATACCAAGAAAGGCAGAAAATGGCCCTTTCTTCGAAGGATTTCATAGTCTAAGGGTCAAACAGGATTTTATTTTTGTTCTTCTGGGTAATAGAAGGCCACTTCAGTTTGTCAAATAGGAGAATAACATAGTCATATCTGCACTTTATTTCTCAAATAGTATGTTATTTTATGTCAATTAGGTGTAAAAAGAATTTTCAACATTCATTTTTGTAAGATTTTGAGTTACAGGTTTTTCTCCCTCCTCTCCCTTCCCTCCTCTTCAAGACAGCAAGCAATATGATATAGGTTATACATGTCAATCATGTAAAACATTTCCACATTGGTCATATTTTGAAGAAAGAAACAGAACAAAAGAAAAATAAAACATGGAAAGAGCAAAGAAAATAAAACTAGTATGCTTCGATCTCCATTCAGGCTCCATCAGTTCTTTCTCTGGATGTGCACAGCATTTTCCATCATGGCTCTTTTAGAAATACCTGAACTTTAGAAAGAGCAATTTGACATCTGGGTAGAGAATGGCCCAGAGGACGGAGAGGCTCTGAAGCAGGGAGACCCCTCTGCAGGCTATCGCAATAGTTCTGGTCTAAGGTGATAAGGTCCTGGGCCAGGTGATTGCAGTATTAGAGGAGAAAGGAGGGCATATGTGAGAGGTGTTACCAAGGTAGAAAGGACAGGACTTGACAACTGATTGGGAGATGAGAGCGTAGAGTCAAAGCTGACAAGGATGTGAGTCTGTGTGACTGATAGGGTGGTAGTGCCTTCCTCAGCCATAGGGCAGTGAGGATGGGAATGCAGTGGGGTTGGAGTGGGGGTAAAAGTAATAAGTTCAGTTTTTGACATGTTGAGTGTAAGATATCTAGAGTGCATCCATTTTAGGAGTGTCCAATATGCAGTTAGAGATGGGAGAACAGAGGTCAGGAAAGAGGTTAGGTTTGAACAAGTAGATACCAATGATCTGTTTAGAGATGATACTTTAATCTGTTGGTGATGAGGAGATCACCAAGCTAAATAATATAGGGGAAGAAGAGAAGAGGGCCCAGGACAGAGTCTGGTCACACAGGGAGTAAAGGTCTGAGGCTAGATTTGAACTAATGTTCTCTGATTGCAGAGGCAGTGATCTTTCTAGTGTAAAGCTGCTTCTCACTGGGTAGCACAATGGCCAAAATAGTGGGGAAAGGAAGTCCCCAGGCTTTACCTGCCATTTATTGGGAAAATGTCTGCTGTTACTCCTTACAAGTAATGCCAGCTTTCAGTTTTAGATACGTACTTTCATCATATTCACAACAAAAATGTCATATATTCATATAGATCAAAATATTTATGGCGGCTCTTTTTGTGGCACCAAAAGAGTAGAAACAAGGTGATTACTCATTGATTCCTTAATGGCAAACCACATTGTGTTATATAAGTTTAGTTAAACAGAAGAATTCAGAGAAGATGTGGATGACATTAACTGTTATAAAATGAAATAAAACCAGGAAAACATTATATACAGTAATCACAACAATATATATGGAAGGAATAAATCACCAAAACTGAAAGCTGTATATCAATGACCAAACTTGGGCCCCTTAAAAGAGGTGAGGAAATGGACATCCCTCCATTGCAGTAGCAGAGGATTATGGGTGTGAAATGATACATATACTGTCAGACACAGTTGCTGTATTGGCTGCTTTTGGTGAAGTTTTGTCTCCTTTAAATAATTGTTTCAAAGTTTGGGGGAGGGGAGGAATGTATACATATATGAAGAAAGGAAAGTAAAAAGATCAATAAAAGAAAAGATCAATATGTTGCTGGGTTTTTTAATAGCAAAGGAAATGGAGAATTTGCAGATAGAAAATCTTAAATAATCAACACATACTTGTATGTTTTGCAAAGCTGGGTAATAGGGAAGCACTGGAGCTAATCAGGTATAAGTGGGGGTCATACCTACACCATAGGAAGATTGCCTCAGCAAATCTGTGAAGGATGGATTGGTGTGGGGAGACAATTTGGAAGCTGTTGCAATAATCATGAGGTGATGGAGGCCTGAATTAGAAAGGGCCATATGCAAGAGATCACACACACACAGACACACACACAGACACACACACACACACAAATTAGTATGTGACTGGATAAGTAGGGACAGTGAAAATGACATTGAAGTTTCAGACATGGATGACTGGAAGGATGTTGATGCCCTTATTAAGAATAATGGATTTGGGAGTGGGGCGGGCAAAGAAAAGTTCTCCCTATGATGGTCCCTGCCTCCCCCACACCACTCTTTTTCCTGTTGCAACACAGCTGCTTGTGGCTGCTGCTGCTGCTGCTGTGGGATGCCTCACCATGGAAGAGAAAGGCAAGGAGCCCCCAACATTAGCCATCCTGCTGGATCATTGCCATTTCTTTCAAATCATCTGTAATTAGGTGGAGAACTTTTACATCCCTAGAGGAGACATCACATGCTATTACACCCTCACTCAACATTTCATTCTGCACTGGAAAGACCGTTGATATCTTTAGGGGAGAGTGGAAGACAACCCGAGAATATGACATCTTTATGGGGCCTGCTTTGCCTGCTGAACTCCACAGCAAATTGTCTTTGCAGCAATAAGTTCAGTTTAAAGCTTCATACCTACTCAAGGACAATGATGTTTTTTGGGGGCCCAGTGTCCCTTTCCAATTCCATCCAGAAAGCATGGAGGACATTTTAGTGGTCACCACTCAGGGAGAGGTGGAGGAGATTGAGTAGCTCAACCGTGAACTGCACCAACAAGAACCAGGAGCTGAAAGACACCTGTGCTAGTCTCCAGAAGCAGTACTCAGACATGCATGTGAACTCCAAAAGTCTAATTAACTGCAGGAGAGACACGAGTCTCTTGACAGATACAACTAAGATGTTAGAGCAGAGGGCCAGTGAACTGAATGAAGGGAATGAGAGTCTGAAAGGACAGAAGGACTATTGGGAGACAGAACCACCTCATCTTAAAGTGCAGAACCAGAATTTATCCTCAGAAAGTGAGAAAATGGGTATCAGGATGAAGACTAGCCTTGATTACCTTGATCAGTTTCAAGCGTGGATTTCAGTTGGATAAGCAAGAGTAATGTATAATTAAAAATTCTGTTCATTCTTGATTGATGAAGAAAAATAATTCTTCATCTATTAAAAATAGCGGGTTTGGGGAAAATGGTTATGAGGTATAAGAGAAATGGGATGTCAATAACAAGTCTAGAAAACACTGAATGGTAGAACTAGGAGACCTGTAAAAAATAAAAATAGAAAACAATAAGAGTTCATTAGGACTCACCAGAGCCAAGGCTACCCTTGATATTAGCCTCAATAAGTTGAGTTGATATTAGAGGATGCCACAGTAGTCACAAGGGGTATCAATAAAGACCTCGCCTGTGATGGAGAAAATTAGAAATAGAGAAGAATGAACAAATATTGGTGATGCACTGGAGATACATTTAGTAGTATGTAATAGCTGGTCCTGGGAGAGGGAGAATCAAAGATAACACCAGGATTTCCACAGGAAAGGATGAGTGAAGGGAGGTGACTTTCACCAAGACAGTAAATCACAAGTTATGCTGTCACATCAAAAAAAAATTGTTAAGAGCACACTGTGAGCCAGTCACTCTGCTAAGCTGGAGGAATATAAAGAAAGGCAAAAAAACCCCAATCTCTTCTCTTAGGTGCTCAGAGTGTAAAGGAGGGGACAACATGCAAACAGCTCAGTACAGACAAGAACTTTACAGAAAAAAATTGAAGGTAACCTCAGAGGGCATGTACTAAGATGAAGGACTACTTTGCAGGGCTTCTTGCAGAAAGTAGGATTTTAGCTGGGACTTGAATGAAGTTAGGGAAGCTAGAAGAAGAATGTGCTCCAGTGTATCAGTAAGGCAAGATTCATGACCTTGAAGATGACCGTGAACATGCCTCTATGGTTCAGAATCAAAAAATATGAAAAACTCTCTAGGTAGAAGGTAGAGGAAGTATAATATTTAGGTAGGCACCAGAGGATCAAATCCCAGAACCAATAATTTCAATTTGATATATCAGTAATTGTATTCCAAAACCAGTAAGCCCACCTCAATGTAGCAACAAAGAAATTATAACACAGTATTATAGTAAAGAACCAAGTCATCCTGTAACCTTGCCCCCTGCTAGGGCCTTCCCGTAAACAATCAATCATGAATCCTAACTATCTGCTTGTCTGCATCCTCTCCTGTAGTTCTGAAAGCCCTTGCAGTTCTCAGAGTCCTTGCAGTCTCCTGGAATCTCTGGATTCTCCGTTCTCCAATCTCTCAGTTGCTGTAGATTCTCAGTTTTTTAGTCGCCACAACTTTCTGGTCTACACTCTCCACTCAGAACTCTCTTCTGCAGTTCTGTCGACTCAGTGGTCTTATTCCTTCTCCTTGGACTGGATTCCAAATTCTTGCTTCTGACTTCTGAATTCTCAGTTCTCAGTGGCTATCTTCTGGGTATATATACTCTTTATAGGACCTGAGGCCTTCACACCTCTCCTGACCTAATTAGTAAAAGGGTGTGGGCCTGCAGCCTCACATCTTGTTAGTGAAAGGGTGTGGGTCTGGAGTTTCCCCACTTAGAAAGTAAAGGCTCTATTGAATGGGTGGGGAAGATCTTTAATCACATTAACACCACATTCAGGCATTGGGTTCAGCCAGTGTAAATGACAGGAATTGGATATGGATCTGTTATGGATCAAAGAGCACATGAAGGGCAGTAAGATATAAGAAAACTGGATGGGTAGGAAGAAGCCAGTTTATGAAGTGCTTTAAGAGCCAAAAAAAAGGATTTTGTATTTGATCCTAAAAGCAATAACAAGCCACTGGAGTCAATTGAATGGAGGGGTTACCTAGCCTTGCTTTAGGAAGATCAATTTGATAGCTGAGTACAGGATGGGGAGAGATGAGACAGAGAGACTAGCCAGCAAGGAAGAGAAGGTTTGGGGAGAAATGTTATAAGCCCATTTTGGGAGAAGTTGAATTTGAAGTGGTGAGAAATCTAGCTATTGGTAGTCTACAGGCAACAGGGTTCTTAAACTCTTGTGTCCAGGACCCCTTTGGTGAAATGCTGAAGCCTATGAACCCAGTTATGAGAGAAATATCTCACCTTTGAGCTTGTGTAGGAGGTCACTGCTGCTGAAATAAATCTATCACAACACAGAAATTATAGAGGTTATAGTTCTCGAGCACTGATTCAGGATTAAAAAAAAAGCCCTGAACAAAGATTGGAATTTATGATTAAGTATTTATAGAGAAAATTACATTACATAGACAAAGAAATACATTCTTTTACATATTGCAATCTCATATTCTTTTAGGTTAGAAAGTTTTCTTTATTTTTTTCTTTTAAATTTATTTCTTTATTTTCAGTTTACAACATTCAGTTCCTCAAGTTTTTGAGTTTCAAATTTTCTCCCTATCCTTCTCCTACTCCCCAAGACAGCATGCAATTTGATATAGATTCCACAAATACCTTCACACTAAACATATTTTCACAATAGTCAAGTTGTAAAGAAGAATTATAACTAATGGAATGAACCACAGGACAGAAGAAACAAAACAAAAACAAACAACAAAAAAAGAGCAAACAGTTTGCCTCAATCTGCATTCAGACTCTATAATTCTTTTTCTGAATGTGAATCACTTTTTCCATCATGAGTCTTTTGGAGTTGTCTTAGAACCTTGCATTGTTGAGAAGAGTCAAGTCTATTAAAGTTAGTCATTATAGATATAATGTGACTGTATCATGTATGATGTTCTCCTGGTTCTTCTCCACTCACTTAGCATCAGTTCATATAAGTCTTTCCAGTTTATTATGAAGTCCATCTGCTCCTCATTTCTTATAGCACAATATAATTCCATTACATACATATACTACAACTTGTTTAGCCATGTTCCAATTGATGGGCATCCCCTTGATTTCCAATTCTTTGCCACCATGAAAAGAGCTGCTATCATTATTTTTGAACATACTAATCCTTTCCCACTTGTATGATCTGTCTGGGATACAACCCTAGAAGTGGTATTTCTGGGTCAAAGAGTATGCCCTTTGGGCATAGTTCCAAATTGCTCTCCAGAATGGTTGGATCAGTTCACAAATCCACCAACAATATATTAGTGTTCCAATTTTCCTATATCTTCTCCAGCATTTATAATTTTCCTGTTTTGTCATGTCAGCCAATCTTACAGGTGAGATGTGGTACCTAAGGATTGTTTTGATTTGCATCTCTTTAATTAATAGTGATTTAGAGCATTTTTTTCTATGACTATAGATAGCTTTAATTTCTTCCTCTGAAAACTGCCTGTTCATATCCTTTGACCATTTATCAATCGGGGAATGACTTGTATTCCTATAAAATTGTCCCATTTCTCTGTATATTTTTTTTATTTTTTTTTATTTCTCTGTATATTTTAAAAATGAGACACTAGTTGTAAAAATTCTTTCCGAAATTTCTACTTCTTCCCTAATCTCGGTTGCCTTGGCTTTGTTTGTTCAAAAACTTTTCAATTTAACATAATCAAAATTATTCATTTTGCATTTTGTAATGCTTTCTATCTCTTGATTGGTCATAAATTCTTCCCCTCTCCATAAATCTGACAGATAAACTATATCTTGCTCTCCCAGATTGCTTATAGTATTAGCCTTTATATCTAAATGAAACATATTATAAGAGAAACAATAGATTTGGAGACTAGATCATGAAGAGAAAATATAAAAATAATCAGACTAACTGAAAGTTATGATCAAAAAAAGAATCTTGATACAATAATACAAGAAATAATTAAAGAAAATTGTCCTGAAGAATTAGGACAAGGCAGGGAAGTAGAAATAGAAAAAAAAATCCGTCAATCACCACTTAAAAGAGAAGCTATGAAGAATATTCATAGGAATATCAGAGTCAAATTCTGAAACCCTTAGCTCAAGGATAAAATATTAAAAGTATCAAGATTAAAGCAACTTAAATATGATAGTGCCACAATTAGAACTACACAAGACCTAACAGCAGAGACATTAAAGCACCACAGGCCTTGGAACACAATGTATCAAAGAGCAAAAGACCTGGGGCTCTGGCTGAAAATATCATACCCTACAAATTTAATTAATGTCTTGAATGAAAAAAAAATGGATATTTGACATACCCTCAGATTTTCAAGACTGTTAAAAAATACTGAATTTAATAGAAGATTCTATATGCAAGAACCAGGAGAAACATAAGGTACGTAACAAAGACTGATTATAAGGGATTCATAAGGACAGACTGTTTACCTTTTATATAATGTAAAATGTAAATGTATGTCTAAGGTTCTTATTAACAATTGGCAAGCTCATAACAAAGATTGGGGTAAACCTGATTACGATATGAATTTAAAAAGTAAGCCCATTTATGAAAAGCTAAAAAGAGTAATTTTTTTTATACAAATGAGGTGCAAGAGGAAGAAAGGATACAGGGGAATTAGATGAGGGAGGAGGGCTGGTAGTTCTGGCAACCTGCTTTCATCAGGAATGTGTTTAAGAGGGAAAAATCCATAGATATTTAGAAGAGTATAAAAGTCTTCTAAATTTAGAAGAAATAAAATGGTAGGAGTATAGAGAAGGGGTAGAGGACAAGGGAAGAGTTTTTAGAGGGGAGAATGAGGGAATTGGTAAAAGGGGGGTATAGAAGGGTATTTAGATTTATGGGAATGGGCGGATAGGGGAGGGATCTTTGTAGAGCGGTAGGCAAGTAATAGGAGGGGAATGTAGTAGGGAGAAGTAAAGTAGAAGAATCAGGACGGATAGAAAATAAGAGATATGCACAGATATAAAAACAAAGCTCAGGAGTAGGGCATGTTTGGGAAATTATATGTTTATATATATTCATATGTGTATGTATGTATCTATAACTATAGAGAAACATACCTAAACTTTATTGTAGCTTTCTGGGGGCGGGGCAAGAACAAAATGAAAAAATGCACAGCAGAGAACAAAAGAAAATTCACAAGGAAGAAAAGAAAATATGGACAATTCTTAGCACAACATGTATTATTTTTCATATAGGCTTCCTTGAAATGAAAATCTGTTGTTATATATTTTGAATACTCTATGTTCTGCAATGCGCATAGCATGCTTTTTTTTCTTCTTACTTTGTATTAAGTTTCAATATTTGAGTTTATGATATGTTTTGTTCCTTTTCTCTATTCTGTACTTGTGTTCTGGGTCTTGAGTCTAAAATAAAATAAAATAAAAAAAATAACCCTGGAAAGACCTGTACAAACTGATCAGCAACATTGTGTGAAGATCAGCTATGAATGACACAACTCTTCTCAGAAACATAATGATCCAAGACAAGTACAAAGGACTCGCAAAAGAAAATGCTATCTATATCCAGATAAAGAACTGATGGACTCTGAATGCACATCAAAGCATATTTTTTCACTTTATTCTTTTTCAAGGTTTTTAAAAATCTGTTTCTTCTTTCACAACTGTGACTAATATGGAATATTTTTTTCATAATAGCTCATATGTAAACAGAACCATGGACTCTTGGGCCCACTTCCTGCTAGGTCAGGTTTCTAGTATTAGAGGGAGCTTAAATGTCTACCAAGATGCCCATTTATGGCCCTGGGGAGAAGAGGAGACCTGAGCCTGGTTATGGTTCAGGTGACAGAGGTGGGGGCTGGACTAGGAAGACCTGCTCTGACTCCCTCAATCAAGATCTTTCTTCTTTCTTCCAGTTGAGCCCAAGGTGATTGTGTATCCATCCAAGATAGCTCCCCTGGGACACCACAACCTGCTTGTCTGCTCTGTCAATGGTTTCTATCCTGGAGATATTGAGGTCAGGTGGTTCCTGAATGGGCAGGAGGAGACATCTGGAATTGTGTCCACAGGCCTGATCAGTAATGGAGACTGGACCTATCAGATCCTGGTGATGCTAGAAATCACCCCCAAACATGGAGATGTCTACACCTGTCAAGTGAAGCTCTCTAGCCTTCAGAGACATGCCATCTTGGACTGGAGTGAGATAGAGTTCCCTTACCCTGCAATTCCAACATTGCTCAGAACATGGAGCTACCTCTGAGATCCTCTCAGTGTGTGTCCTGTGCCCTCTTTTCTTCTACATTGGGTTAATAAATGTAGTGCTACCAACCCTCCCCTTTCTCTAGTACAGCCCCCTAATGGCAGTCCTGACATAAGATATATGGAGGCCTAGAACTTTGTCAGCCTCCTCACTGACACCAACCCTGGTAGTTGGCCTCCCTTTGGGACTCTGTGATCAGTTTATAAACCCATTTCCCCTGGGGTAGGGGAGCTAGGCTTTGAGATGGATTGATGTCAGTGTCCTCTGATGAGCTTTCACTTCTTGAGTCCTTTGCACATCTGTCCCTTTATTTCTTAGACAGGATGTAGTCAACTTCTAAGGCTCCCCTTAGTCCTGTCTGCTCTGCCCATGGGACTGGCTCCTGTAGGGATAGTTTTGATCCTTGGTGTCTCTTTTCCCCAGAAGCACAGTCTGAATCTGCCCAGAGTAAGATGCTGACTGGAGTCAGGGGCCTCGTGCTGGGGCTGATCTTCTTTGGGGTTGGCCTCATTGTCCACAAGAGGAGTCAGAAAGGTGAGATAATCTGGGGAAAGCCCTGGGGCCCCCTGCCCACATGATCTCCTCAAGAGGAGGGAGGATATTTGATTGTGTCTGAAATCTAGTCCCAAGTTGTGGCAACAATTCATCTAGCAGCTGCTGTGGGGGGTGACGGACCCACACAAGCCTAACAACAAGAACACTTCCAGCACAGGTTCTTTGATCTGCTTTACTAAGGAAAGTAACATTAAGGGGTTAACAATCTGTGGTGATAATGTGAGTGACGATGGTTCCCACCAATTCAATAGGGCTCAGGTAGGGCCAGTTAAGAGAGGCAGCCACATTCATTTGTGATGCCAATCAGTGAGTAAAGATCTTTCCCACATACTTTTGCCTCTTGTGCGTGAAGCCCTCAGGTTCTGAAAAGAACATATACACCCATAAAGTAGCTGTTGGGAAATGAGAATTCAGAAGTCAGAAGAGAGAGCCAAGATGGCAGCTGGAAAGCAGGGACTTGCTTGAGCTCCCGGCCAGGTCCCTCCAAAAACCTATAAAAATGGCTCTGAACAAATTCTATAACTGCAGAACCCACAAAATAGCAGAGGGAAGCAGGGCTCCAGCCCAGGACGTCCTGGATGGTCCCTGGGTGAGGTCTATCTCCCACAGAGATGGGAGCAGAGGGGAATGGAGCCTAGCATGGGTGGCAGCAGGACCAACCAGACCAGGAGCTGGGCGGGACAGACCCTAGCACCTTGAATCAGCGAGCTGTGGCAGTTACCAGACTTCTCAACCCACAAACACCAAAGACAACAGAGAAGGTTAGTGGGAAAAGTTGCGGGGGACAGAATGAAAGTTCACAGTTGGGCCACCCCCCCCGGGGGGGGCAGCGGAGGTGGTGCAGCTACAGAACTACAGCTACAGTTGCTTCTGGCCCCAGGCCCACCTGGTGGGAGGAATTAAGTGGTGGATCAGAGCAGGAGTGCAGAGCCTGCTTAAGATCTGAGTCAGGTCCAGGCTGTTGGGTCTTGGGGGAGGAGGAGTGCTGGTGTGGCAGAACTGGCTGTATAGAAATAGCTCTGAAAACAACAGCACATCCCCTCAAGTTAGGAACAGTACTCTTTACTCTACAAGCAATCATACCCTGACAAAAAACTCAAGGGTCAGGTAAGTTGGCTGGGAACATGGCCAGGCAGCGAAAACAGACTCAGATTCAGACTCAGACTTTGGAATCTTTCTTTGGTGACAAAAAAGACCAAAACATACAGCCAGAAGAAGTCAACAAAGTCAAAAGCCTACATCAAAAGCCTCTAAGAAAAACATGAACTGGTCTCAGGCCATGGAAGAGCTCAAAAAGGAGTTGGAAAAGCAAGTTAGGGAAGTAGAGGAAAAATTGGGAAGAGAAATGAGAATGATGCAAGAAAACCATGAAAAACAAATCAATGATGTGCTAAAGGAGACCCAAAAAATACTGAGGAAAATAACACCTTAAAAAATAGGCTAACTCAAATGGCAAAAGAGCTCCAAAAAGCCAATGAGGAGAAGAATGCCTTGAAAGGCAGAATTACCCAAATGGAAAAGGAGGTCCAAAAGACCACTACTGAAGAAAATACTACTTTAAAAATTAGATTGGAGCAAGTGGAAGCTAATGACCTTATGAGAAATCAAGATATTATAAAAAAGAACCAAAGGAATGAAAAAGTGGAAGACAGTGTGAAATATCTCCTTGGAAAAACCACTGATCTGGAAAATAGATTGAGGAGACATAATTTAAAAATTATTGGACTACCTGAAAGCCATGATCAAAAAAGGAGCCTAGATATCATCTTTCAAGAAATTATCAAGGAGAACTGCCCTGATATTCTAGAGCCAGAGAGTAAAATAGAAATTGAAAGAATCCACCGATCACCTCCTCATAAAGATCCCAAAAAGAAAACTCCTAGGAATATTGTCACCAAATTCCAGAGCTCCCAGATCAAGGAGGAAATATTGCAAGCAGCCAGAAAGAAACAATTTGAGTATTGTGGAAACACAATCAGAATAACCCAAGATCTAGCGGCTTCTACATTAAGAGATTGAAGGGCTTGGAATATGATATTCTGGAGGTCAATGGAGCCAGGATTAAAACCAAGAATCACCTACCCAGCAAAATTGAGTATCATGCTCCAAGGTAAAATATGGATTTTCAATAAAATAGAGGACTTTCAAGTTTTTTCAGTGAAAAGACCAGAGCTGAATAGAAAATTTGACTTTCAAACACAAGAATCAAGAGAAGCATGAAAAGGCAAATAAGAAAGAGAAATCACAAGGGAGTTACTAAAGTTGAACCGTTTTGTTTATATTCCTACATGCAAAGATGATGTTTATGATTCATGATGCCTCAGTATTAGGGTAGCTGAAGGGAATATACATATGTATATACATATTTATATGTGTGTGTGTGTATATATATCACATATATGTATATATGTGTGTATAGATGTATATTATATATATACATATATAATATATATATATATATGTATAGATAGATAGATAGATAGATAGATAGATAGATAGATAGAGGGCACAGGGTGAGTTGATTATGAAGGGATGATACCTAAAAAAATAAAATCAAATTAAGGGATGAGAGAAGAATATACTCAGAGAGGGAGAAAGGGAGAGGTAGAATGGGGTAAATTATCTCACATAAAAGTGGCAAGAAAAAGCAGTTCTGTAGGAAGGGAAGAGGGAGCAGGTGAGGAATGAGTGAATCTTGCTCTCATCAGATTTGACCTGAGGAGGGAATATCATACACACTCAATTGTGTATCTTACCCCACAGGAAGAAGGAGGAAGAAGATAAAAAGGGGGGGACAATAGAAGGGAGGGCAGATGGGGGAGGAGGTAGTCAAAAATAAACACTTTTGAAAAGGGACAGGGTCAAGGGAGAAAATTCAATAAAGGGGGATAGGTTAGGAAGGAGCAAAATATAGTTAATCTTTCCCAACATGAGTATTGTGGAAGGGTTTTACACAATGATATGCATGTGGCCTACATTGAATTGCTTGCCTTCTTAGGGAGGGTGGGTGGGCAGGGAAGAGAGGAGAGAATTTGGAACTCAAAGTTTTAAAAACAGATTTTCAAAAACAAAAAAAAAGTTTTTTCATGCAACTAGGAAATAAGATACACAGGCAATGGGGCATAGAAATCCATCTTGCCCTACAAAAGTAAGGGAAAAAGGAATGGGAGGGGGTGGGGTGACAGAAGGGAGGGCTGACTCGGGAATGGGGGAATCAGAATATATGCCATCTTGGAGTGGGCAGGAGGGTAGAAATGGGGAGAAAATTCAAACTCTTGTGAAAATCAATGCTGAAAACTAAATATATTAAATAAATTAAATATAAAAATACATACAAGTATATAAAAAAGAAGTCAGAGAAGCTAGACTTCAAAATTCAGCCCAACAAGAAGAACTCCAAGTCCACAGAGCTGCAGAAGAGAGTGCTGAGGAGAGAGTGGACACCAGAGAGCTGCAGACCAGAGGACTGAGTAGGGAGAGGCACAGGCAAGCAAAACAGCTAGGATTCCTGAATGAATGTTTATGGGAAAGCTGTAGCAAGGAGGAAGGTTACAGGATGACTTTGCTCTTTGCTGTGGCACTGTGTTTTAATCTCCTCATTGCTACATTGATGTGGGCTTACTGGTTTTGGAATACAATTACTGCTATATCCAATTGGACTTACTGGTTCTGGGATCTGATTCTTTGGTGCCTAAATAAATGTTATACTTCCTCTGCCTTCTACCTAGAGAGTTTTTATATTTTGCAATTCTGAACCATACAGGCATGTTCATGGTCATCCTCCAGGTTATGAATCTTGCCTTACTGATATCTGAAATACAATCCAATATATATATGTATATATATCATTCACTTAGTTCAGGGGAAAAAGCCAGCACCCTGAACTTCAAAGCAAATACAAACAAATTACAAAGATACATTATAAACAGAGCAAATACAATTCATAGTTACCAAGAAGGCATCAACATCTGGGTTCAGAAGCTGGAGGGCTCTTAACTTTAGCCACCCAGAGTCTCCACATCAATACTCTTCCAAGAGTGAGACTCCCAAGCAAACTTCTCTGTTCTCTCTTTTTATACACTCTTTTGACATCATCAAATGTCATCTGAATGACCAGAACTTAAACGCATGCTATTGTATCTGGTCTTAGCAACTCCACTTAGGGCCCTGGGGGCTTCATGCCCACATCTGCTTAGCGTGTAGTAATTAGGGCTTTGGGTCTGGGAACTTGCACCTATTAAGACTCAACCAAAGAGACTTAATTAATTTATCATTCTGAAATAGTAAGAAAGTCCTTCTTTAGTTACCAATGCACAGGTCAGGCATGAAGAGGTGGTTTGGCTTTGGCTTCACCTCTTTCTCCCCAAGAACTTATAGAAGGTGGTGAAGGGAACAGATCCCAGGGCTCAAAAGTCTTTGGGAATCCCATATTAACTAGGAGACATGTCCTTGGGAGGTGTGTCAGGTTCCAGCCTTTAGCCCCTTCCCTCTGCCATTCTCACTCCCCACCATCCACTCATACATTTGTAGATGTTTGGATAAAGCATCAATTAAGTGCTTCCTTTGTGGTGTCATGTACTGGGCTAAGCAGTGGTAGTAGCCCCCATCCCACAGTGCTCAGAACCTTGGTGCCTTTTGCTTCTATGACTCTAGGATTTACAAGGATTTGTATGTCTGCCTCTCTTCTTTCCTTTCCAGGAAATTAGGCTCCAACAACCAACAGGTAAGATCCTTCGACCTAGGTGGGATCAGGGTTCTCATAACTACAGTCCCTGTCCAGTGGGGTCTGAACCTAACAAGAGCCTTGGGGGCCATTATTGGGAAGAAGTGGTTCTACTTGTGGGTTAAGACCCTCATGTAGAATCTTCTATGACTTTTCTATGTCCTCTGCAGGGTTCCTGAGATGACTCCCAAGCTTGTGTCCTCTGGATCTCTTGACCCCTCACAGCCTCCTCTAATATTTGGAGGTCTCCTGCTTGTGCCTTGATGTCCAGATTAGTTTTGCTGGCCCCTTCCCTGGAATAGCTCCTTCCCTGAACCTTTGCCTCTGTCTGGACACTGGAATTTCTCCAACAGAGCTTCAAAGTCCCCCTCCACCCTCCTTTGTCCTGTACTAGTGATTTATCCATTTTTTGTCCCTTGAGCCATCTCCCCAGTAAATTGGAGGAGTGAGAATCAACTGGTGCTCAGTGACACAGAGACATAGTGGGGGGAACAGAGGAAACTTTAGCCCTTGGGGATCTGCCTTTGGAGGTGAAGATTGCAACCCATCCACATCTTTTCATCCCAAGTTCCTCTTGTCCATATCCTTCCATAAGTCCTACAGAGGATGATTACCAAGCCTCCTGGTTGCCTTCCTCTACATTTCTTAAAATTGTGTAAATACCAGTGGTCTTTATAGGCTGTTTGCCCAGGAATCCTTCACTTTCCCTACCTGATGGGTCACCTCATTCTTGTCATCCTTCATTCTGATGACATTCCTTCTATCACTTTTGCTCATTTTTCCTGGCTAATATGTTGATAAAGCCAATGCTTTCCCATCATGTGCCCCTCATTGCATTTTTAAGAAAGTAAAACTTTATTAATACCATTTGCTTTTGTATTGACTTTATTGCCAATGTATATTGCAGGGATGTATTCATAAGTGGAGGTTATGTAACGACAAACAAAAGATTCTTTTTTTTAAACAAAGGAAACAGAACATTTGCAGATAGAAAACTCTTAAATAATAAACATTATCCTTGTGTACGTCTTGAAAAAGGAAGTAATAAGGAAGCAGTGGAGTTTATCAATTATATGTGAGGGTCAGACTCATAGCTTAGGAAAATTTCTTCAGTAAATCTGTAAAGAATTGGTGTGGGAGAAATGAAGTAGGAAGCTGTTGCAATAATCATGAGGTGATGAAGGCTTGAATGAGAAGGGGACATATATAAGAGACATTGTACACACACACACACACACACACACACACACCCCACACACATACACACACAAATACCCACACACATACATTATGTGACTGGGTATGTGAGGAGAGTGAAGATGACACTGAAGTTTCAGACCTGGATAACTAGAAGGATGTTGATTCCCTCATTAAGAATAATGGATTTGGGTGAAATGATTATGAGAAGTAACAGGTCAGGATCATATTGAATGAAAATACTAGGAGACCTGTAAAAGAAAACAAAAATAGGAGAGAATAAGAATCTTCTAGGAAGAGCACCTAGCAGGACCCATCAAGGCCAAGTCTACACTTGATATTTACCTCAATACATTGAAAAGTTCATATTAGGGGATAGTACAGTATTCCAAAGGGGAATTAGTGAAGACCACTCCTGTAGAAGAGAAAATTAGAAATAGAGAAGAGAGAACAAACATGAGAAATACCCTTGAGATCAATTTAGCAGCACCTAGTAGCTGGCCATGGGAAAGGAAGAATCAAAAATAACATGGGAATTTCCGCATGTGTGAATGGAGGTGAAGACAGAGAAATAAGAAGTTATATTGTTACATGAAAAAAATATTAGAGCACACTATGAAATAAGGACTCTGCTAAGCTGGGGGAATTCAAAGGAAAGTACACACACACACACACACACACACACACACACACACACCCCAGTCCCTGCTCTCAAGCACATGGTGTAAGGGAGGACACAACATGCAAACAGATGCATAGTAACAAGAGCTAGACAGGGTAAATGGAGATAATCTCAGAGGGCAGGAGAACTTTGAAGAGCTTCTCGCAGAAGGTAGGACTTTAGCTGGGACTTGAAGTCAGGGAAGCTAGAAGAAAGAGAGGGGGAAGAACGTGTTCCAAGGATGAGAGACAGCCAGTGAAAATGCCAGGAGTTGTTGGATAGAGTGTCACAGATCAAAGAGTGCATGAAGGACAGTAATACATACATACATACACACACACACACATACACGTATATACATATATATATATATATATGTGTATATATATATATATATAAAAGCCAATTTATGAGGGGCATTAAGAGCCAAAAAAAAGATTTTTTTATTTGATCCTAAAGTCAATAGAGAGCCACTGGAGTTGATTGGATCAAAGAGTGACATAAACTTGTTTTAGGAAGACCAATTAGATAGCTGAGTAGAGGATGGGGAGAGATGAGGCAGAGAGACTAGCCAGCAAGGAAGAGAAGCTTTTGGGGAGATAAGCCTATTTTGGGATAAGTTGAGATTGAAGTGATGAGAAATCCAGGTATTGGTAGACTACACACAACAGTTTCCTAACCTCCTTTGTGTCCAGGACCTCCTTGGCAACCTTGTGAAGCTGATGGACCCAGTTATCAGAGAAATATCTCCCCTCTGAGTTTGTGTAGGAGCTTACTTCTGCTGCAATAAATCTACCACAACACAGAAATTGTAGAGATTAGGAAAACTATGTTTTAATATGATCAAGCACAAGTTCAGGATTAAAAAAAAACCTGAATAAAAATTGGAATTTCTGATAAACCTTTGTAGAGAAAATTATGTCAGAGAAATAAATTCTTTTCCATATTGAAATCTCATATATTCTTTCATATTGCAATCTCATATATTCTTTTAGGCTATCAAAGTTTTTTAAGACAAATTAACAATACTATTCTTCCTTTAATGTGATAAAAGTTGAACAAATTTAATTAAACAAGGAAATCATTGCATACATCCACTAAGGAAACATATCCGGTTAAACAGACTCAATAGGTAAACTAAGTCAGGTTATAGATTAAACACTAGGATTGAAAAATCCTACACTTATAAAATCTATAGGGCTACATTTTAAAGACATCATGGTAGGTTAATTGATACCAAGGATTTGCATATCACTGAGACTCTGTGTTAGGGAAAATCATCCACAAATAAAATATTTTTGGAGGTTTTAAAGATAGTGCATTCCCGGCCTCTCATTGATTTCTTACCTTGGGAATGAAAAAGTCTTACCTTGATAGTATCATTCCATGAGACTTTTTTTATTTTTAAGCTGGGTGAGGTTAATAGGAAACATATTTCAGGAATCAGCAAGATGTTCAGTAGAAACAGTATAACAAAAGAAAATGAAAGGTTCCCATCACTGTCTGCCTTGTTTTGGTTATAGAGAGGTCTTCAGTACCTCAAAGATCAAAGAATCACATACTTAACCAAGCAAATACAAGCACCAGGAAATATTAATGGTCACTAATATTAAATAAGATGAGATCTCCTTAATCCAGATTGCTCCTCATAATCTATTCCAAGACTCCATTTAAACAGCTGATTTCCTCTTAGGCCTTAGTGGCTCATGTAGCCAACTCATTCTGCAAAACATTTTCTTTTGGAAATTCTGGAATATGCCTCATTTCCAGTATGACTCTGGACAGGGCTCCTCCTGGTAGATTTGCTTCCCTGTTTCCAAGTCACTTGCAGAGGTTCCCTAAATGCTGCTAAAAACCTGCTAGTGATAAGACCTAATACAATTCAGTAAGGTCAAACAGAACCTCTTTAATTTCATCTTCTGGTAACTATTTCATGTCATGAAAACCAGCTCAAGTCTTATAGAACTAACCTTATTAACAAGAGAATTATAAGAAGAATATCAAAATAAGAACCTGTAATTCACCTGAGAGTTCAGAGAACTTCAGTTTTTACATACTGCTTGTTTTTCTGTCTTTACCCGAACCCTCTACCTGATGTGAGTAATGTCATGTACAGACTAAAGGAAGAAATGTTAAAAGGGTCCATGAGGTCCTGATGTGTAAAATTAAGCTCTTCTGTCTCTCAATATTATCAGAGAAAAACTTTGAAATATGGGAAAATAATTGACTATTAATGCAATTTCACATGTAAAATCCACAACTAATTTTTGAGAACATTACTACAACATAACTAAAACCTGTATATCCCAGAGGGAAAAGAAGAAAAACTGTTTTCACAATGACAACAAATCATCTATGTTTACTTGATTGAACCTAAAGGATGATTAGTGCTTTTCCGTACTTTTTCAATCTTGTTCTTAATTACCTTCAGGATCAAAAGAAAAAAAATTAAAAAACAAATCATCCCGGAATGTCATGTTTACTTGTACTTTTGTCATTGTTATTAATAGAAACACTTAGAAGCCAATTACACCAGGAACACATTCTATTTCTGAGAAAAGAGTCTTGTTGCTTTTCTCAAAGTAAAGTTTGTATGAAACTAAAAAATTTTACATCTTTGTCACATCACATCTTTATCCTAGCCCCTCTTTGAGGATATACATATGCATATATCATCATTTCATCTAGAAAAGAGGTGGCATTATGCAGACCTGATGTTACACATGCATGCATAATCATTAACAAGGAGATGGATGGCAAGACTAAGAATTTATTTACCTAGTTATTTAGTATAGGAATTCAAAAGAAATAATAATTACAAATTTAGAATAGTAAAATTAAAAAAAACACAAAAGTCTTTCATACTTGCAAACTATCACACTAAGTCAGAGGTGTTTTGAGTATTGCAACAACAAGATTCATTATATTAATTAAAAAAAAACTTTTATATCTTACCTGTCATGGTTATAGACATTTACTATGAAAGGAAGAAGTAGGGACAGGGTTATAACAATTCCAAGCTTGTCTCTTCAAGGGCACAGACTAACCTGACATATGTGTAATAGAATGAAGTTTTCCTAGCACTGTTTGATTCCAGACAAGAGTCAAAGTTGGCGTTTTTCTTTTAAATAGTCAATTATTCAGCAAAATTCCACATTATTCATGGGGTATAATAGCCAGGCTCATAATGAAGCATATGGGAAAATTTCCTTTTCAGAGAGGAATTAGAATAATGGAGAAACTAAATTAAGAGGGTACTGTCATTATCTTTGTAAGGGCATTTCACCTTTCCCAGGTATAGACACTCACCTATAACAATTCTCAGATTGCATTCCTTTCACGCACTAGATGGCATTTCCCTTGAATGATGATTTATCAATTTGATGATTATTTAGATAGTTATACCTAAAGCCAAAACACAGAACAATATCTAAATACAGTCCCAAGAAATTTTACCTCAATTAGCAAGTTTCACTATGCACAGTCTCGGGCTAGGTACAGTTGTTAACATTATTTTTCCTCATGTTTTTCCTATAACAGTTAAAAGTTAACACATACAAGAGCTTATCTTACTCTATTTTTCCAGTTTAAATCCATCCTGGAGCAGATATCAAGAATCAGAAATTAAGACAACAATATCTCTATAATTACACATAAGGTAACTACATGATAGTTTGCTTAAAACCCAGAAAAATGCTGGCAACTTTTTAAGCTTCAAGGCTGACTGATATCTGTATTTGGAGATGTAGTATATCAACTCCTGGAGAACTGTAGGGGAAATTTGAATCATTCTTCCCCACCAGGTACTCCTGATTCTATTTCCCACTTGTGTTGGGGGTCCCCGACCAGCAAGGACCCCAATCTTGGGATGCAATGATGAGGCGGGAGTCAGAGTGGATACAACTCTGTCTGTTGTTTCAGCAAGCAGGATTTTTATGCAGTACTAGCCTTCATTACCGGGTGCAAACAAGCTCGTGCACGATCCTCTGAGCCTATCAGGAGCCCCAAGGCCAGGCATCACAGCTGGTGGACAACTCATGTCCAGTGCTTATTTGGAAAGGGGGCATGTGCTGTTCACAGCCTGCCTTATCAGAGGAGGAGGAGCCGAGCCGGACTGTGTAGCCCCAGATAATTCCTTTTTTCATGGAACTGTGCTTGGGTTTCAACTCCCAAGCTCATTAGGCTCTCAAGAACCCCTTACACACTTGTGCTAATTCTTTCCAAAATGGAAAATTCTCACCTGGTTAATCCTGAGCTGAGCTTTTATCATTTTGTGACTACATGATCAGCTGTCAGATATGACTTATGCCTAGAATCAAACAGAGGTAAGGAAGTTTTCCCCCTCTGTTATGATATATGACGTTGTTATAACTATATCCTGCTCTTTATTTTTATATCAAATTTCTATAATCAAGAAGTTCTGTAATTATAATACTAAATCTATTTAATAATAGATTTATGTATATGTAAAATATATAATAATATATAAAATAGTATATACTAAAAAACTGGAAAATCTCTGAGTTACTATAATAGGATGCAAGTATGAATATCTTACAAATTTAACCTATATTCATGGCCAAATGATAATGTAGGAATGATATTCTCTTAAGGGAGAATGATTAGATTTTCCCATTATCAAAATATCTGTCCAATAATTTTAAAAGTCAGAAGAGTTCATTTTATGGTTGGAATTGTACTGTTTTAACCTAACCCTGCATGGCTGTGAAACTGGACCATCTCAGTGTCTTTAACCAAGGATCTATGTTATGCTCTTTTCTCTCAATAGTCAACCCATATGTCTTCTAAGAATCCCTCTCAGGTCCTTCTGACTACTCCCACAGATGCAAACTTGTGAGTGTGGACTCCTGAATCATCTGAAGATGGTCCCTGCTTTGAGTGGACATCTGAGCCCAGAAGAGGTATCATAGTCCAGTTCCATAAGGTCCTGAAGAAGACATCTAACACAGGACAAGAATCCAGACCAGGTCTGTGAGAGGAAGTGGTCCTTTCTCATTTGAGCCCCCCTTTCCAGATCCTTGTATGCCATACACAGTTGGCCTATATCTCTAGGCTACCCTGGTTTTGGTTTTGTTTGCCTGCCTGTATGACTTTCTTTTGCCATGCCCCTCATTCCCCTACCTCAGGCTTCCTTTGGTGCCTTCCTTACTGGCTTTTGAGAGGAGTTGCAAAGGACTGCTAGAACTCCTCTTTCCACTCCCTGAAGAAGAGTAAAGTTTTCCCAATACATTTCTTGGTCTGCACATGGTGCCTTCAGCACACTTTTGACCACAAGGAGGGGAATTGTATGCCAGCTTGAATCCCCACCTGAAAAACACCTAAAACCTGGATTGGCTAATTAAGAAAAAGGAATTTTGGCTCGCACTGAGGTAACATATAATCCTTTGCATGCTTCCCAAATAAACCCAAAATATGCCTGCTTTGTCAGCATTCACAATACTGGATGAAAGTGAATGGGAGCATTCTTCTGTTACAACTGATAAGGACCAGGTGTCTTGAACTGAACACTATCTTGATTAAGGCATTTCTCTTATCTTGACGTTTTATGGGCACTATCCTGTTGTGATATTCATGTTTTATGATATTCCCCCATTTCTGGTTGGCAGACATGGAAAATATAGTTTTGGCTAACTCAGGCATCCTGAATCAGTAAGGGAGGGAAGGGGGGCACTTCCCTGATCTATGGTTATGTAGTCTCCTTCAACTGGTATTTCATTGAGTTCATTTTCCAAAGAACTCCAATGCATCAATATGCATATTCACCTGCTCTGAGAGAAATAAACATGAGCATACACTCTATTTTTGTTTGTCTTTCTTGGAGTGAACTCTGTAATGTTGACATATGATAAGGTACTTTTCCAAGATATACACATAAACAATGAGGTGGACACATGCATTCCCAAAACTATCTCAGTGTTTGGGAGGTTCTGAAGGAAAGTATGCATATAAGGTTATCTACCAAGCAAAATGTCTTCACAGCTTTTGGCTGACCTCATGTATGTCCATGAAACAAAGACAGTATATAAGTGTCATGCCAGGAAACTGAATTACTTCCATATGGATTGTCTTAAGAAGATTCTGAAGATCACTGAGCAAGGTAAGGTAGTGGACACTAAAGCCCTTTCTTGAGCTGAATTGCCAAGCATTCAAATTCTCCTTCAGAGAGTGCAACTATGATGGCCTGGCCATGTGTTTCCAATGCCAAATGTATGTTTGCCTAAAAGATTTTTTACAGAAAACTCACGCAGAGCAAGCTGTCACATGGAGGTCAGAAGAAGCAATACAAGGATACTCAAAATCTGTCTGAAGTATTTTGGAATTGATTGTCATACATGGGAGATACTGCAACAAGACCACTCAGCATGTCATGCCCACATCAAAAAAGACTCTGTGCTCCATGAGCAAAGCAGAAAAGGAGTAGTTCAAAAGAAATGTGAGATGCATGAACATCTCCATTCCAAATGGTCATACAGATTATTTGTGCCTGGCCTGTGCTAGAACCTTCTGAGTTTCCCTTGGTTGGATCAGCCACAGTCAGATATAATGTACATTGACCCTGACATAGCAATGTCATCTTGGTCATCTTTAAGTATGGAAGACTAACAATCAACTAATTTTAAGCTCCCTAAACTTGCTCCAAGTCTCTGGAGCACCACTTTTCTTGGGAAAAGCATAAAGCATATTGTGCTAGGAATTAGGGCTAGGACTCTTGCTCCTTGCTTTTATTAGGAGGCAGAGTGTTCTGGTTTTCAAAGCCTATAGATGCATTTGTAGAGATAGATGCCAACGCCGATTATTGGGTAGTATTTTCAAATTACGGCAGAATTCTTGATTCTCAGGGCCTGCTCAAATGTGCTGATAAGCTGTCTTTTAAAGATACTGAATTTTCTGTAGCCAGTCTAAGACCACATAGGGTGTTAAAACCAAAGTATCCTTCTTGGGAAAAATACACACACAAACATATACACACATATACATACATATATAATACATATACACATATGCATATATATATACATATGTATGAACAAACTAAACTTTGGATACTTTTAATTACTTCAAGTGAATCTTTTCTAAATTATTGAGAAGACAAACTATAGGGGTGTCTTTAGAACAAACAGGCTGACTAGATCCCATACTTAGAGTATAAATTTTTTCCAAGAATAATTGAACCAGAATCTTAGAGACCCCAAAGAAGAATGATTTCAGAATCAAATTTTTCTACAAAACCAGGATCACTGAAACCAATTCACTGAACCAAATTAACTGAAAGTAAATCACTGAGCCCTTCAGAAATGTTTATGTCAGTCCAAAGCTTTCAATGGTGGTGGTGACAGCAACATTATATGCTAGAAATGTATTTTTAATTTATTTTTTATTTTTAAAAATTTTTAAAGTATTTATTTATTTTTAGTTTAAAATATTTAGTTCCACAAGTTTTTGAGTTTTAAATTTTCTCTCCCTCCTTCCTTTGCCCCTCCCCAAGACAACATGGAATCTGATATAGGTTCTACATGTACATTCATATTAAACAGATTTTTCATATTAGTCATATTGTAAAGAAGAATTATAACCAATGGAATGAACTAAGAGAAAGAAGAAACAAAATAAAACAAAAGAGAAAGAGAGAGAGAGCAAATAGTATGCTTCAATCTGCATTCAGACTCCACAATTCTTTCTCTGGATGTGGATAATTTTTTCTATCATGAGCCTTTTGGAGCTGTCTTAGAACCTCCCATTGCTGAGAAGAGCCAAGTCTATTAAAGTTAGTCATCAAACGATGTGGCTGTAATTGTATACAATGTTCTTCTGGTTCTGCTCCCCTCACTCAGTATTAGTTATATAAGTCTTTTCAGATTTTTCTGAAGTCCACCTGCTCATTTCTTACAGCACAATAGTATTCCATTACATTCATATACCACAACTTGTTCAGCCATTCCCCAATTGATGGGCATCCTCTCAATTTCCAATTCTTTGCCACCACAAAAATAGCTGCTATAAATATTTTTGTACATGTGGGTCCTTTTCCCATTTGTATTATGTCTTTGGGATACAGCCCTGGGAACGGTATTGCTAGGAAAAATCGTATGCACATTTTTATAGCCCTTTGGTTTTAGTTCCAAATTACTCTCCAAAATGGTTGGATCATGTCACAACTCCACCAACAATGCATTAGTGTTCCAAGTTTCCCACATCTTCTTGAGCATTTATCATTTTCCTGTTTTGTCATATTAGCCAATCTGGCAGTTAAGATATGTTACCTAAGCATTGCTTTGATTTGCATTTCTTGAATCAATAGTGATTTAGAGCATTTTTTCATAAGTATATAGATATCTTTAATTTCTTCAAGAGTTGTATTTTTACAATCAGATACAACCACCCAGGGATGAATTTTAACCAGGCCAGGAAGGGGACCTCTAATTAAATTATTAAACTATTTTTGATCAGACCAGAACTTCTGAGGCATTTCTAAATCCTTTGACCAATTATACCTAACCATTTAGACCATTCCAAAGAGTTAATTTTAGACCACCTGGTGATCACCTTTGACCAACCAGTCATCAAGCTGGGGCTCAGAGACAATGGCCAAAACATAGAGTTGTGTTACTTATGTGCCTCAAAAACAAGTTGCACAAGGAATTTAGGCAAAAAAGGTAAAAGGCTTAGGAGATAAATGCCTTGTCCTACTCTTGTGGTTAAGTTACTACTACTGCTGAAATCTACCACAATACAAAAATTACAAAGGTAAAAACTTAGGTTTTATTATGCTTAAGTATAGGTTCAGAATTTAAAAAATCCCTGAGAAAAGACTAGAGGTTTTGACAAGCCTTTATAGTGAAAATTATATCAAAGGGACAGATTTATATATTTTTTACATATTGTGATCTCAAATATTCTTTTAGTCTATAAAAGTTTTAAAAAGACAGGTTCATAAACCTAGGCTTCCTCGAATGCCATCCAAGTTGGAGAAAATAATTTAAACAGAATCATAATCTCATCTATCCCATAAGTAAACAACATTGTTAAACACACTCCTTAGGTAAACTAAGTCAGGTTGCAGATTAGAGGCTGACTTTTCAAAATCCTACACTTCCCGAGCTCTCTGCCCATAGATGGTGGGCAGATTGAGCTGCTGATTAGAGGGGGATTGCAAAGATCCCTTTGCTGGCACTGAGGTAAGATTCTTTTGCTTTGCCCACGCTTAGAACTGGGTCTCATACCTGAGTGGCAGTCCTGGGGCAAGGAAAAGTGCTGGTGTAGTGGAGCTTGTGGTAGTGGAAGAGAGGGAATCCTCCTAACAGCTCCAAGGAAGAAAAGAGTGCTTGTGGTCACTTACAGACCAGAGCACAGACCAGGAGAGCAGTAAACATCTCTCCTTTGATTATGCCACCTTGGAAGAACTGAAAATTTCCAGGTCCCTAGAAGTATCTCTGAAAACAGCTGCACAAAACCCCTGAAACTTGGGACAGTACGGCCTCCACACTGGAAGCAGAGCCCTAACTTAACAAAAAGTTAAATAGTCAAGTAATTGGCTGGGGAAATGACCAAAGTATGGAAAAATACTCACACTATAAAATTTTACTCTGGTGACAGTGAAGATCAAAAATATAATTGCAAGACAGCAAAGTCAAAGCTCCTATATCCAAAGCCTCTAAGAAAAAGAGGAATTGGTCTCAGGACACGGAAGAGCTCAAAAAGGATTTGGAAAATCAAATAAGAGAAGTAGAAGAAAGACTGGGAAGAGAAATGAGAGTGATGAAAGAAAATCATGAAAAGCAAGACAACACCTTGCTAAAGGAGAACCAAAAAAAATACTGAAGAAAATAATACCTTAAAAATATACTAACTCAAATGACAAAAGAGGTCTGAAAAGGTAATGAGGAGAAGAATGACTTAAGAAGCTAAATTAGCCATATGGGAAAGGAGGTCCAAAAGATCACTGAAGAAAATAATTCTTTAAAAATTAGAATGGAGCAATTGGAAGCTAATGACTTTATGACAAATCAAGAAATTATAAAATAAAACTAAAAGAATGAAAAAAGAGAAGATAATGTGAAATATCTCATTGGAAAACAACTGACCTAAAAAATAGATCGAGGAGAGATAATTTAAAATTTTTGGGCTACCTGAAAGCCATGATCAAAAACAGAGCCTAGATATCATCTTTCAAGAAAATATCAAGGCAAACTGCCCCAATATTCTAGAACCAGAAGGTAAAATAGAGATGGAAAGAATGCACAGATCACCTCCTGAAAGAGATCCCAGAAGGAAAACTCCTAGCAATATTTTACCCAAATTCCAGAGTTCTCAGGTCCAGGAGAAAATATTTCAAGAAGCCAGAAAAAAACAGTTCCAGTATTGTGGAAACACAATCAGGATAACAGAATACTTAGTAGCTTCCACATTAAGGAATATGATATTCTGAATGTCAGAGGAGCTATGATTAAAACCAAGAATCACCTACCAAGCAAAACTGAGTATAATCCTCCAGGGTAAAAATGGATATTCAATGAAGTAGAGGCCTTTCAAGCATTCTTGATAAAAAGACTGACCAGGGCTGAATAAAAAAATTGACTTTCAAATACAAGAATCAAGAAAAGCATTAAAAGGTAAAGAGGAAGGAGAATTCATAAGGGACTCATTAAAGTTGAACTGCTTACATTCCTACATGGCAAGATGATATTCATAATGCATGAAACTTTTCTCAATATTAGGGTAGTTGGAGGGCTGAGTTCAATATGAAGGGATGATATCTAAAAATAAAATTAAGGTGTTAGAGAGGAATGTAATGGCAGAAGGAGAAAGGGAGAGGTAGAACAGGGTTAATTATTTCACATAAAAGAGGTAAGAAAAAACTTTTATACTGGAGGGGAAGAGGGGGCAGATGGGAGGGAATGATACTTACTCTCATCAGATTTGGCTTAGGGAGGGAATAATGTACGCCCTCAATTGGGTATGAAAATATCTTACCCTACAGGAGAGTAGGGGAAAAGGGGATAACAGAGACAGGGGATTATAGAAGGGAGGGCAAATGGGAGGAGGGGGTAATCAGAAGCAGGCACTTTTGAGGAGGGACAGGGTCAAAGGAGAGAATAGAATAAATGGGGAGGTGGGATAGGATGGAGGAAAATTAGTTAATCTTTCACAACATGACTGTTGTGGAAGTGTTTTCCATGACTACACATGTATAACCTGTATTGAATTGCTTGCCTTCTCAGTAAGGGTGGGTGGAGAGAGAGGAAGGGAGAGAATGCGGAACTCAAAAAATTTAAAAATAAATGTTAAAAATTGTTTTTACATGCAACTGGGAAATAAGATATACAGGCTATTGGATATAGAACTATCTTGTCCTGCATGAAAATAGAAGGGGATACGAGAAGGGAGGGGTGGTAATAAAAGGGAGGGCAGATTGGGGGAAAGGATAATCAGAATATATATTGGGGTGGGGGAAGGGGAGAGATGGGGAGAAAATTTGGAACACAGAATCTTGTGAAAGTGAATATTAAAGATAAAAAATAAATTAATAGGAATGATAATTTTTTGAAAAAAAGGAAAAAAAATAGAAAATGTATCCCAGGGTCTAAATATGTTTGGGGTACTTAGGGCACTGGGTCAGTGACATCTGCATCCAGAACAGGGGTTTTTGTTCCTAGGAGGTCTGTCACCATTTTCAGTAACCAGTTCTAGATTTTTTTGTGAACTCCGCATGTAATAGAAGAGATAGTTAATTATATCCTGCATTTCATATCACGTGAGCCTCCAGTTGCAAGAGTAAAGGCAAACCCTAATCACTCTGTGGAATACCATTTCCTACCCAGATGTTTTCTGGGACTTCACGGTCTGTAGAATCTCATCATTCTACAAAATGAAATCAAGTCTGAGACCCATAATTTCTCAGCATTCCCTGCTCCTGGGGTCCCTCCCTCCCTCTGTTTAGAGAAGATGAAGGGTGGATATTGGAGAGCTCCTCCCAGATCTCCTACCATTTAAGAAGGGGCTCCCCAGGCATTCACCTCATCAGTTCCCACCCCTCTCTTCTCCTGGACTTTATAATATGCAAAAACTCATCATCCTGCAATCAGTCCCTTTTGTCTCCTCAGAACATTTCTCACCTGGGCTGCAGAACTTCACCATGCCCCAGATTTAGGTACCACATCCATGCTTTTTCAGCTTCCTTTCAAATATTGTTTTCTTCCAGGCAATTGAAGATCCTTGAAGGTAGAGATTGTCTTATACCATTCTTTGTATCCCTAACACTTGGCACCGTGCTTGGCACATAAAGTGCTTAATAAACATTTACTGACTTAGCTTAGTCAGTGAATAGAAGTTTCTTACTTCATATACTTTGTGGCTACTATGATACCATCCTCTAGTCCACTGGCTTCTTTATTATAGTCCTCAAGATCTATATTGTCACCTAGTCTTTACAATAAGCTCTGTCCTAAAACCTCCAATGAGAGAAGCATTGAGACTCAGTTCCTTTCTTGTGGAGAGGCAGGTCAGACTTACCTTGAGAGCTTAAGAGGGCAAAAGAGGCAGGTCCTCACAGGGAGACAGGATGGGAATTCTAGCTCCTAAACCCTGACCTCTACAGGAAACCTTCTTCAGTGCCTTCCCTTAATTTCTTCTGCCCTGTCAATCATAGGCTAGCTGGCACAACCTTCAGTCTCTATAACTAGGCCCCATTTAGGCTGTTTATATATCAAGGCCTCCCCTAGAAGGATACTTTGGTTGCTGCCTCTCTGGACATGAGTCAGTTTCCAAGTAGGATATGTGAATCTGATAATGGTAGAAGAGAATTTTTAACATATCAAATCCAGAAACACCAGGCAGGCATAAAGGTATCCCTCCCAAACTACATCTATATTGTAATAGCACAGAAATTAACAAAGATGAGATTGTAGAGGCAAGAATGAGCAGGTTGGGTGAACCCCAATCAAGGGCTCAAATCTAAAGATGTTGGGGATTCTCTGTCCCTGAGTTTCACAGCTCCTCACCTTACTCTCCCTTATGACATGGTCTTTCCCCTTTCCTCTTAACCAATCTGAGTAACCATTTACCATATTTTCCCTCAGTTTTGGGAGGCAGGTGGGTATTTTGGACAGAGTTTCTTCATCCTTGTGAAGATTCAGGTAGTCTCTGACTGAGCATTGTAAGGTTTAGAACTTGCTGTCATCAATTCATGAGGATTTTGCTTTGTTGGAGTTCACCTTTTTTCCTGTCTGTAAGGCTTGAATGGAGAAACAATCCAATATACAAGTTATAGAGAGACAGGTTTCCACATGTATAACTGAATGAGGGATAGGCTCCCATTTGTAGGGAAACACAGAGATGTTTCCACACGTAAAACTTATAGGTGTCTATTTCCTTGAATGGTTTACCATTGGTTGCCTGGACAAAGGGATTAGCTGACAGGACAATGTTTGGCTGAGGGAGCCCTCTAGGCATAAGCCTCCTTAACTTTTCATTTCAGTCAATGTCCAACTCTTTGTGACACTACTTTTGGACTGTTTTCTTGGCAAAGATACTGGAGTGGTTTGCCATTTCCTTTTCTATATCATTTTACAGATAAGGAACTGAGGCAAACAAGGTTAAGTGACTTACCCAGGGTCACATAGCTAGTAAGCATCTGAGGTCAGATTAGAAATCATGAAAATGAGTCTTCCTGACTCCAAGCCTGGTGATCTATCCACTGCACCTAAGGGTGTCTATGTGTATGCACAGAAGTGTCATTTTTTTCTTTGCTTATAGGCTCACCTGTTTGTGGAAAAGTACCTCTGTCTATGTGAAGCATGATCTCAATATGGTGCTCTAATTTATTTGGGTCTCCAAATTAACCAGTCTGCTCTTCTTCCCCTCATACCACAGTTTTGCAAACTAGGGATGTGTACCCCATTACTCTACAAAGATCCAAACTTCTCTCCAAATCTCTACCCACACCAGCATTAATGGCAAGAGAAAAGGATTTAACAGACACCAAACTTTCTTCTCTATCAAGGATGGGGTGGGGAATGAAATTATAGCAATGAAAGGACAGTGAAACAGGTGGGGTGGGTGCAGTTCATTTTCGTAGGAAGAAGATTGCAGAGCCCGTTCCTGGCTGTCAAGGCCTAATCAGAATTTCCTCCTGAGTTCAGCCATCTTCTAAAGTGTCAAGTAATTATCCACTATTTTAATGAAAATACAGGTTTGAGCTAATCCCTCTATAATATGCGAATGAGGAAGAAAGTAAGGTTACCTATAGTTACAGTCTCACCAAGATGCCCATTAGTTCTTGCCTGGTGATGGGAGGAAAAACCACTCCCATCCTTCAAGTCATATCATATGTACTCGGAGCTTATTGGGTTGAGGACTAAAGGCAGATGAACCACCATTCAGAGATCAGATGGCCTTCTTGACCCTGTCCGTGTTTTCTCCCATGTGGCTGATGGTTGAAATGGTTGCTAGTTTTAGTGACCAGGTTCTCTCTGCCAGGAATTCTCTCAAGTCCAGTTCCAGAACTGCAAGTTCCCTCAGTGCCACCAGCTGGTGAACTCTGCTTGAGCATCTCTTCTTCATACCAGTACACACAAATACAGAGGTCAGAAATCCATATGTAATTGCTCCATATTGAGTACATGATTTCTTTCCTGTGGGTTGGTGTGTCTCTGATGTTTTGTATTCCCCATGCCCCATGCTGATCAGAGAAGAGTTGCTTAATAAACATTTCTTTTTTTAATTTATTTTTAGTTTTCAACATATACTTCCACAAGATTTTGAGTTACAAATTTTCTCCCCATCTCTACCCTCCCCCCTAAAATGGCATGTATTGTGATTGCCCCTTTCCCCAATCTGTCCTCCCCTCTATCACCCCACTCCCCCCAATCCCATTTCCCTTTACTTTCTTGTAGGGCAAGATAGATTTCTATGCTCCATTGCCCGTATATCTTATTTCCCAGTTGCATGTAAAAAACAATGTTTAACATCTGTTTTTAGAACTTTGAGTTCCAAATTCCCTCCCTTCTTCTCTTCCCACCCACCTTCCTTGAGAGGGCAAGCAATTCAACATAGGCTATACATATATCATTACGCAAAACACTTCTATAATAGTCATGTTGTAGACGACTGTATTTCCCCCATCCTATCCTGTCCCCCTTTATTTAATTTTCTCCTTTCACGCTGTCCCTTTTCAAAAGTGTTTGCTTTTGACTACTGCATTCCTTTCTATCAATCCCCCATCTAGTCCCCTTCCCCTCTACTTTCCTGCAGGATAAGATACCCAATTGAGTGTGTATGTTATTCCCTCCTTAAGCCAAATTCAATGAAAACAAGATTCATTCATTCCCTTTCACCTACCCCCTTTTCTCTTCCATTATAACAGTTTTTTATTGCCAATTTTATGTGAGATAATTTACCCCATAATATCTCTCCCTTTCTCCTTCTCCCAATATATTCCCCTCTCCCCCATTAATTTTATTTTTCTAGATACCATCCCTTCATATTCAACTCACCCTGTGCCCTTTGTCTATAATATGTATATATATGTATACACACACACACACACACATATATATATACACACACATATATATATGTTCCCTTCAACTACCCTAATATTGAGAAAAGTCTCATGAGTTACAAATATCATCTTTACATGCAGGCATTAAACAGTTCAACTTTAGTAAGTCCCTTATGATTTCTCTTTCCTGTTTACCTTTTCATACTTCTTTTGATTCTTGTATTTGAAAGTCAAATTTTCTATTCAATTCTGGTCTTTTCATCAGGAATGCTAGAAAGTTCTCTATTTCATTGAAAATCCATATTTTGCCGTGAAGTATTGTACTCAGTTTTGCTGGGTAGGTGATTTTTGGTTTTAATCCTAGCTCCTTTGACTTCTGCAATATCATATTCTAAGCCCTTCAGTCCTTTAATGTAGAAGCTGCTAGATCTATGTTATCCTGATGGTTTTTCCACAATACTTAAATTTTTTTTCTGGCTACTTGCAATATTTTCTCCTTGACATGAGAACTCAGGAATTTGGCTACAATATTCTTAGGGGTTTTCTTTTGGGATATTTTTCAAGAAGCGATTAGTGGATTCTTTCAATTTCTATTTTACCCTCTGGTTCTAGAATATCAGGGCCATTCTCCTCGATAATTTTTTGAAAGATGATGTCTAAGGTCTTTTTTTTGATCATGGCTTTCAAGTAGTCTAATAATTTTTAAATTATTTCTCCGAGATATATTCTCAAGGTCAGTGGTTTTTCCAATGAGATATTTTACATTGCTTTCTATTTTTCCATTTTCTTGGTTCTGTTTTATAATTTCTTGATTTCTCATAAAGTGACTAGCTTCCACTTGCTCCATTCTAACTTTTAAGGAATTATTTTCTTCAATAATCTTTGGATTCCTTTTCCATTTGGCTAATTCTGCCTTTTAAGTCATTTTGCTCCTCATTGGCTTTTTGGACCTCTTTTGTCATTTGGGTTAACCTATTTTTAAGGTGTTACTTTCTTCAGTATTTTTTGTGTCTCCTTTAGCAAGGTGTTGACTCATTTTTCATGATTTTCTTGCATTGTTCTCATTTTTCTTCCCAATTTTTCCTTTGCTTCTCTTAGTTGATTTTCCAAATCCTTTTTGAGTTCTTCCATGGCCTGAAACCAATTCATATTTTTCTTGGAGGCTTTTGATGTAGGATCATTGACTTTGCTGACTTCTTCTGGCTGTACGTTTTGATCTTCTTTATCACCAAAGTAAGATTCCATAGTCTGAGTCCTTTTACATTGTCTGCTCATTTCCCCATCAAATTGCTTGACTTTTGAGCTCTGTCAGGGTATGACTGCTTCCAGAGTGGAGAGTCCTCTGTCCCAAGCTTCAGGGGTGTTGTGCTGTTGTTTTCAGAGCTACTTCTATCCTGAGGTGGTATGATACTCTTCCTCTGGCCTGTGCTCTGGTATGCAAGTACAAGCACACCTTTCTGCCATGTAAATGCCAGGAGGACTCCCTCTCCACAGCCACCACAAGCTCCACCTTACCAGCACTCCTCCTCCCCCAAGGACCACCAACGAGGACTGCCACCCAGATCCAAGCAAGGCAAAGCAAGATAATCTTACCTCAGCACCAGCAAAAAGATCACTCCCACTATGATCAGCTGCTTGATTTCTCCCACTGTCTGTGGACCTGGAGCTTTGGAAGCAGCTGCCACTGCTGCTGGTGCTATTGCCTGTGCTGCTGCCTCCACAGCTTCCTCCACTGCCCTGGGGCTGGGGCTGGACCATGCCTTTCTCTCATCCAGGTCCAACAGCTTTTCCACTGACCTACTAAGTGGTCTTTGATGTTTTCAGGTTGAGAAGTCTGGAAAGTGCCACAGCTTCCAGTGATTCAGGGCCCTGAGGCCTGTTCCCCCCGGTCTTCTCTGACCTGGTCTTTCCTGGCACAGCCCAAGCTGTGCTGTGCTCTGCTCCCAGCACCGTGCAATAGACTCTTTCCAATGACCATTCAGGTTGTCTTGGGCTGGAGACTTGCTTTGCTCTGGGTTCTGTAGCTCTAGAATTTGTTTAGAGTCATTTTCACAGGTATTTGGAGGGATTTGGGGGAGAGCTCAAGGGGGTCTCTGTTTTCACACTGCCATCTTGGCTCTGCCCTCCTTAATAAACATTTGTACTTTGGATCACTGGTTTCATTGGAGCACTGCCTCCTCATTGCACTAATGGCTGACTCTCAGCTTGACTGAACCCCATCTCAATTGTCTAAGCAGCCATCATTCAGCTGAGTCTGAGATCCCACTGCTGAGTTTCTCTGGTTCAGGACCTAACTGTCAAACCCTGAACAGCTCCCTATCTCAGCATCTGCCACATGGGATACTACCCAGAGGGCTGTGTTGCTGCAAGCAACAAGAATTTGAAGGTTTCATAGACACATCCTGGATGACAGATCCAAGGCAGATTATTGAATTCATTAGGGAGGAGGTAGAGAGGCTGGAGGTGAGGAACAGCTCTAGAGGAGATGTTTGGGAGAGCATTAAAGGGACTTTGATCTGATCACTATCTAGCTGCTAATCTAACTCTCATTGGAGGGGTTTCTGTCATAGGCCAGTAGGCTCTTTTTTGAAGATGGAGAATTTTGACAATGTGGCCCCAACTTAGAAGAATGGCTTGTGGCCTATCTTGTAAATGTCTTAAAAGAAATATCCACTTTAATTAGAGGTAATTTATTTGCACATGGTTAGAAGTTGGAAATATTTTATTATAAATGACTTACTTGATATGAACTGTTTTAAAATCGATTATTCAATGTATTTATTTATACTATCCCTGAAACTTTTGTTACAATTGTAGTTAATCTGGCAACTCTTAAATAAATTCATTTATTTATTAGAGTCCATCTTCTTATCAAAAGTGTTCTGTTATTAATTATTTAGTGGAATCTCTTCCTCCTAATGGGGGAATGAATAATGCAGAGTATAAAAATTGGGTTCTAATTTTTCTGTTTTTAATGTGAGTTTATTAGATATATCAACATGACAATTGGGCAACTGTATCATCTATATTTTGATTATTGCCTTGCTGATACACCAATCTAAAATAAGTTCGCTGGTCTAAATATTTCCAAATATGATTTTATAATAATAGAGACATAAGGGTTGAGTTAACTTTCATTATTTGACCTGGTTGTTTGAAAAGTATTTAAAACTGTGTTAAGACCAAATTTATAGATTTTATCAAAGAAAGAGGATCACTACAAGAAACCTAAGAAGCCAGTCAGCTGGAAGCTGCTTAGAGCACATCTAGACCAGAGAGTTTCATCAGATGGTGCGTCCAGACGTTTATATGAAATGAGACTTTTGAGCCTTTGATGGACAATTTCATTCATTGTTTACTTGTTCCCTTTGTATCTTTTATCTGTATGTTCTGCTTACTTCTGGGGACTGCCTCCTTTAGTCTTGTCATTGAACTGATCAATTTCTCCTCTCTGTTCCCCCACGTTGTTACACATTGTAAGTCCCCAAACCCTTGATGAATTATTAGTGATTCGCTGAGGAGGCACACCTCTCATTAGAATCAGATGGTGGAATGTGACCAATGATTTTTAATAATCATTATCTTGGAGATTCAGCCCCCTTCTTCCAAAGTTCTGACTTGAAGTTCAGTTTTTCTTCAGAAGAACATTACTGATAATGAGAGTGCATTGACTCTCCTTATCCTGGTCAAACCTATCCCAATTTCCCTAGTGATTTAATCTAAGGTAGGGAAGCCCATTGTGTTTTGCTCAGACTCGGGTGTGGAGACACATTCTTTTGTCTAGGTAGTCCAAATCCAGGGGGCAGTGTGGTAAAAGAGGTATTTCCTCTTTCCAGAGATAAAATGATGGGGGGAGATCACCCCTGTGCACCCTGTATAAACTGTGCACTCTAACCCCAAAATGAGTTCAGTTCCAACATTGCAGCTCCCATACGTGCATGCCACCTGCTTTGAGAGAAATAAACAATTGACACAATGTAATCATGTTTGTCTTTCTTAGACCAAAGTCTGCAGGTTGACAATACAAACACACACACACACACACACACACACACACACACACACACAGAGGTAGGTATATGAGTATGCATGCATGTATGCGTATGCGTGTATATATACACATATACAGACATGTAGCTACAAATGTACATCGATATCTATATATACACACATATACTTGCGTATTTGTATGGAGGGAGAGAGGAGAGAGATGAGAGAAAGGAAGTTTAAGATAATCTTATATCATTTGGCTGCTAAGGAATATGAAAAAGGCCTCCCAAAGGGCAGGAGATTTGAGGTGAATCTTGGAGGAAGCCAGTTGGGGAAAAAAAGAAGTAGAAATGAGGAAAGAGCATGTCAGCCACGGGGGATGGCCGATGACTTGGAATAGTGATGAGCAATGAAGTGTTTTGAGTGAAGGCAGCAGGTAGGGCAGGGTAGCTGAGTGCAGAACATGGGAAGAAAGTCAAGTGTATGAACACTGGAAAGGGAGGACAGGGGAAGTTTATGAAGAGTTTTAAAGGTCAAATAAAAGATCCTGGAGATAATAGGGAATTACTGGAGTTTATGGATTGGGAGAATGACATCGGCAAATCTGTGCTTTAGGGAAAACATTTTTTGCACCTAAATGGAAAAGGAATTGGAATGTAGAGAAACATCAAGTAAGAAGATCATTTAGAAGCCTATTGTAATGGTCCAGACAAGTATCAAATCAACAAGTCCACAAGCATTTATAAAGCACTTACTATGTGCTAAGCACTGTCCTAAATGCTGGGGATACAAATACAAGCCCAAAGACAATCCTGCTCTCAAGGAGCTTCCATTCTAATGGGAAAACACATTTAAAGGAAGCTCACAAGGCCTTGGGGGCAGAAAGGTGTCCTTGGAAGGTATGGTGCTGATGTCTGGAAAATGAAGCGGGACTATCTGAAGCCATTCCTCAAAATGGAGGTTCTGGGGAAAATCATCAGTGACAGAAATGGATTTTAGGGGCAAGGGAGGAAGACAGCTGAAACATGGTGTAAAAATCCAGAGAGAAACATCTAGAGAAGTGATGAGGATCTGGATAAAGATAGTGTCTGTGTGAGGACATAGAAGAAGACAAATAGGAAAGATGTGATGGTAGAAAAATAGATCATGGAAAAGCTAGAAACTTCTTGAGCAAAGGCTTTATATTGTCTTGTCTCCAAAGAACAGGCCTCAAGACAGTTTCCATTCCTGGGGCCAAATTATTTAGAAATGGTTACTTTCCTTACAGGTCTCCCATCTGTTCGTTTTTATATTTACCTATGTAAGATATCTCCCACTATTTTGAGTTATATCTATAAATGCTGGGAAGTCTTTCCTTGTTTACAAAAATTATTATTTCATGGATAAAGATGATTTTTCCTAAGCAGAGACCATGGTATTTTTACATCCTCTTAAGAGAATTTCACTATCCACTAACCTACCATTTCTCCCCATACCTAATAGAGTCCTTCATTGCAATGAGTTAAAATTGGCCCTGTCTGAGAAAGAACATCTCCTTGTTTATCTCTAGGAATGAGATAAAATAAGTACCTACCAATCACAAAATATCTGAAGGATCTGAACAGTACTATACCATAGCAGGTAAAGAAAATTCTGAAAAACCCAGAACTCTGATTAAAAGAAAAACAACAGTGACTTCAAAAAGCTGAAAGTAAGTCTTCCTTTCCTCAACTAAATTGTTAAGTAACCAGAAGACAGAGACTAAACTGATAATTCTCTATTCCCCACAGCACTTAACAATGCTGAGGATGCAATAGTGCTCTGATAATTACTGAATCACCGAAGTGCTCTAGTCTTACTTATCTCCCATCTTACTAGAAATTATATCCTTCCTGTGATCCTGAGGGGAGACAAAGAAAGAGTGAAAGTGAGAAAAAAGTGAATATTGGTGAGACATCTGGAGTATTGGAAGCCACGCTAATCCTCAGGGAGTTTCCTATCCCCTTCCCCTCCATGGGATAATCTGAAATGGACGGTTTCTGTGCTGCCCAGAGAACTACCTCAAGATGTTGATGTCAATAATGATGACAATCATGATGATGTAAGCCAACATACTCCATTCATCAGATGCAGACATCTCCATAGTGGGGAGGAGGGGGTCATTTCCAACATCACTAAGGGCTAAGAAAGTTCAGACTCCTTATCGATTAAGCATATGTCTACAACCCTAGCTGGCTCTTCCTGCCCAATCAAGAGTCATTTGTCTTTAATGGTAGCAGTAAGGAAACTAATGACAGAGTGCACAATCAGATTGTGGCATCTCAGGAGAACCATCGCTGCTGGCGACACAGTCACTTCATGCTGGACTGGAAAAAAATACAATCCTGTGTGTGAGTCAGTGCAGATTTTCTTATCAAAATTCTCGCTCAGTCTCCATCACATAGAAAGGTTCTGATGTCCTCCAGTTTTCCAACACCTTGGATGTAGGAAAGATTTGCAGTAAGCCATATGGCTTTGCTAGTAGGAAACATCCATGGATTATCAATGCATGGTGCCAAATTATTGCAGCTCAGGATCATCAGAATTCAGGGTTATAGTGACATTGGCAGGTGAGTTTTCTGATTACAGATTTTTCAGCTTTATAATTGAGCACTAAGAACACTTTTTGTAGATCCTGGACCACTTCAAGAATTTTTCAGATCAAACATCAAGAGATATCGCCAGTCCACTGAAGAAGCTAGGTGGGAAAGTGTTTGCGCCTCTTGTGTTAAGCAGTTAATTATCCAAGTTTTTCCTCCAATCTCTCTTCTTTTCTAATGCTTTTCTTTGCACTATACTTTCATTGATGATGCCACCTTAAGCTCTTTTAAAAATACTTTTTAAAATTCTTGTATCATTTCTCCTAGGAATTACAGCTGACCTGTCACCAAGCAGTATTTTTGTTAAATCTATTTCAGTTGTTTTCTTCTGAGTTGGATCCTCAACCCCCTAGCAGTGATTTATACTGAGGGTTTCTTTGTCTCCTCATTCTTCCAGCTTTACTTTTCAGATTGGTACTAGATGACATATTTCTCAAAAGAATATCAAGACATTGAATGGTCATGGTTTGGAGTCCTGCTGCTGCTTTCTCTGGGAATTGCCTTCTTCAAGAATCACAGTTGGGGGGGGGGAGGGGGGTGCAGCTCAGAACAGGGAACTACAAATATTCATTGGGCTCAAATGCTCCAACCTAGGGCATGGTCTGGTCATTGTCCTCCCAAACATTTCCAGCTCTGGACCTTTGGTTAGATCTTGGCAATACAAAGGCACTTTAGGACCTTAAAAAACCCTAGCAGTCATTTTGTCCATCCTCTCCTTAACCACCCTTTTATAGTTTAGGGAACTCAAGCCCACAGAAATTGAGCTACTAGACCAAAATTACACAGCAAAGTCATTTGGAGAAAATCATTCCTTACTCTTCCATTCAAGCCTAACATGCTATTTCTTGACCTCCCCAAGCAATGGGGAGATCATTTCTTTGAACCTTCTTTGGACTCCTGTGTCAGTTTCTTGTGTGTATGTTTTGTATTAACTTAAATTATTAGTTATACTTTCATATGGACAGGGATTATGTACAGTATTATATTTTGTATGTCCCACAACCACAGGCATAGTGCTGAGCAGGGATCAGTTACTTAGTAAATATTGGTAGTTTGGAAGACTGGACACATGTGGGTGATTTCTGGTCACTGTATCCACAGCTAACACAAGGCCTGACTAGAATTGTCAGTTCTGTTAAGAAACCATCCCACCCACCCTCCTGGAAGCAAGAGTTTCTGCTGTCTTCCCATTTTCACTGCTCTGACCCTGACAGATGATCCCTGGGAAGCCTCTGTCTCAGGCTCAATGCCTAGATGTTGGTGGTATTCATGAAACACTCACCTACACAGATTGTGCAGGGTGAAAACATTTAGTTCAAGGTTCTGACAGATATCAATCAAATGATAGACACTCAAAGATAGAGTTATTGGAACCTCCAGCTTCCCAGTCAGACAATGCTGCTGGGGAGATAGCTGGATAGTGTCAGAAGATCCTTCATCTAATACTTTTTACCTACAAGATAGCCCTGACTGGAAGATAATTCTTTTGTAGCCCAGAGGATTCACTCCCTCGGAACAAGGGATCCCTCACCTCCTATTGTGTGAGCAGAGAGCTCCTGGCTATAGATAATCGGGATCATCAGCTTGAAAAAGAAATGATAGGAGTGGATTTGGGGTCAGGGGATGTATCTGTTAGCAGCAACAAAAAATAAGCCCTGCCTGTCAGAGATAAGGAAGTGAGAGACAACTTGGTGAAGGTTGGGTAGGGCTGGTTTTTTCAGTTCATTAACGTGCAGTCATGAAGACAAAAGAAGCTTCATCCTGGATCAGCCCTCTTGGTCTCAATAGCACCACACCAACTTCTGAGTTGCTTCCATAGTCACAGACAGGGAAAACTCCCTCCCTATTATTCCCATTCCATAATGTTTTCTATAATGTCCAAGGTTGGGTACCAATCACCCCAGCTTCATTAAAATCTTTCCAATCTCATATGTAATGAAAAAGCAAGAAAAGCTTATTCTCCAGTAACACCAAAGTTAAAATCAGCTTAGCAGTTTAAGCATGGCAGTGAAAATGGTAGGATAGAAAGATTTAGAATGAGGTTTGATTGGGAAGTGTTATGGGGCCAGTTAGAGCCAAGCCCTGCCCTCCTCGGACCTCCACGCCCAGGGCCTGCTGAGGTAAACTCAGGGCTCTGTGACATGGGTGGAGCCAGGAGGAGGGGTCTCGCCTTTGTTGTTTCCATAGCAATTCCAGGTCTTTGCCCGGACCTGCTTCACCACATGGCACTTCCGGCTCTTTGTCTGGGCTTGCCAGAGCACATGGAACTTCCGGTTCTTTATCTGGACTGCCTGATCGAAGGGAGCTTCAGGTTAGCTTGGGAAGAGAAGGGGAGAAGAGTAGGCGGAACCAGGGCGGTCCTGGTGCCTACGTAACCAAAGATATAAAAGTTTGCTTTTAACCTGAATAAAATGGAGTTACTCACCACCTTTGGCTCCCGCCCCATTCATTGTCTACAGAGATCAGGTCCTTTGCTGGACAAAGGCCTGGGTGTTGGGGGATAACAGACCCCAACAAGTTGAGTGTTGGGGCAGAGGACCCCAACAGGGAAGGTTGAGAGTTTTAGGCCCTCTGCTACTTTGGAGAAGTGAAGAAAAAGGCTTTTGAGAAAACAACAACTTACATTTATTTGTTTTATTTTTTAATGTTGAAAAATATAGGAATAAATGGACTTTTCTTTAGTGTGGCAAATAGTATCTATCTAAATCTAAAGACCTAACATTATCTGTAATAGAGAAACAGCACTAAAGAACATTCCATTTATGTCAGGATTAAAGCAAGTATGTCCATTTTTAGTGTGATTGGTATTGTTATAGAAATGTCACCTTTTCAATTTGTTTTTTTTGTGGGTTTTTTTTTTTTTTTGCTTTTCAGTATAGTTTCTTCTAAGCAACATGTTATAAGGCTTTATTTTTTTATCAAATCTTTCGCTCTTTCTAGTTTTATTGATTTACTCAATATATTCACATTTAAAGTTATGAGAGATAGAGGACGGAGCCAAGATGGCCATGTGAAAGCAGCATCTTACCGGAGCTCTCTCACATGTTCTGTCACATTCCTATAAAAAAGTGAATCTGAGCAGATTTGAGAGAGTTAGAAACTGGGAGCAGTCTGAGTGAGGTAAATTTCCAAGCAAGGAGAGTCCTAAAGGCTGATGGGATGAATCTGTAGGCTGGGAGAGCCCTTGGTGGGTGGAGCTGCTCCAGACAGCACCAAAGCAGAAGCAGCTGCAGAAACCAACCAACGTGGGAGACAGGCTAGAAGAAAGTTGGGTGCCCAAAACCGGCAGAGATCCCTAGGCCTGCCAAAACAGGATGGCAGTCTGTGGAAGAGACAGGAGACAGCAGCACAATGCCACAAGCCATGAAACATCAACACCTGGGGCTTGCAGGCCAAAGGTATGAAACTCATCTTCTTGAACTTCTGGGAGACAAATTGGCCAAGTAAACAGCTCTAATCCCTCCCCCCCCCCCTCAACCCAGAGAATTCCTTGGGAAAAAACGCTGGGATAGAGGAGACAGAAATGGGGCTTCAGTGGCCAGACAGTGGGAGTTCCTGAGTACCAGAGGGGCAGAGCCAGCAAGGGTCAACACCAGGAGCCCAGATGTACCCTTGCTCCCCCAGGGGAAGTGCCTCTCTTCCCTCCCCACCCACACTGGGCTTTGCTCTGCTCCCAGTTCCATGTGATAGACCCTTTCCAGTGACCCAGGCTATAGCCCTGCTTCCATCTGCTATTTGTGGGTTCTGCAGCTATAGAATTTGTTCAGAGCCATTTTTTACAGGTTTTTGGAGGGATCTGGAGAAGAGCTTAAGCAAGTCCTTGCTTTTCAGCTGCCATCTTGGCTCTGTGTCCCAAAAAACTTTTATTTAATGTAATCAAAATTATCCATTTTGCATTTCATAGAGCTCTCTGTCTCTTGTGTGGTCATAAATTCTTCCCTTCTCCAGAAATGTGACAAGTAGACTATTCCATGCTCCCCCAAATTAGTTATAATATCAGCTTTTATATCTAAATCATGAACCCATTTTGACTTTATTTTGGTATACAGTGTAATATATTGGTCTATTCCCAGTTTTTGCCCTACCATTTTCCAGTTTTCCCAGCAGTTGTTGTGAAATAGTGAATTATTAGCCCAGAAGCTGGCCTCTTTGGGTTTATCAAAGCGTAGGTTGCTATAGTCATTGACTACTGCATCTTGTGTACCTAACCTATTCCACTGATCCACCACTATTTCTTAGTCAGTACCAAGTAGTTGTAATGATTGCTGCTTTATAATACAGTTTACTATGTGGTATGGCTAGGCCTCCTTCTTTAGCTCTTCTTTTCATGAATTCCCTTGATATTCTGGACCTTTTTTCATCCAGGTGAATTTTGTTATTATTTTATCTAGCTCTGTGAAATAATTTTTGGGCAGTTTGATTGGCATGGCTCTAAATAAATAAATTAATTTAGGTGAAATTATACTTTTTATTATATTAGCTTGGCCTACCAACAAGCAACTGATGCTTTTCCATTTATTTAGATCTGACTTTATTTGTGTGAAAAGTGTTTTGCAATTGTGTTCATTTAGGTCCTGATTTTGACTTGGCAGGTAGATTCCCAAATACTTTATGGTGTCCACAGTAACTTTATGTGGAATTTCTCTTTCTATCTCTTGCTGTTGGCCTTTGTTAATAATATATGGGAACGCAAGGATTTTTGTGGGTTTATTTTATATCCAGCAATTTTGCTAAAGTTTTTTTTTTCTTATTTCATGTAGTTTTTTACTGGATTCTCTAAATAAATCATCATATCATCCGCAAAGACTATTAACTTAGTTTCGTCTTTGCCTATTCTAATTCCTTCAATTTTTTTTCTTTTCTTATTACTAAAGCTAACAATTACAGCACCAAACTGAATAATAAGGGTGAGAAAGGACATCCTTGTTTCACACCCAATCTTATTCAGAATGCATGTAGCTTCTCCTCATTACATAGAATGCTTGCTGATGGGTTTAGGTAGGTGCTACTTGCCATTTTAAGGAAGACATCATTTATTCTTATGCTTTCTAGTGTTTTTAATAGGAATGGATGTTGTATTTTGTCAAAAGCTTTTTCTGCATCTATTGAGATAATTGTACAGTTTCTGCTAGTATTTTTTGTTGACATGAACACTTATGCTGATAGTTTTCCTAATATTAAACCAGCCTTGCATTCCTGGAATAAATCCTATCTGATCATAGTGTATTATTCTTATGATAACTTGCTGTAATCTTTTTGCTAATATTTTTAAAATTTTTTGCATCTATATTCATTAGGAAAATTGGTCTATAAAAATTTCTTTCTGTTTTTTGACTCTTCTTGGTTTAGGTATTACTACCATATTTGAGTCATAAAAACAATTTGGTAGGACTCCTTCTTCACCTATTTTCCCAAATAGTCTATAAAGTATGGGATTGTTCTTTAAATGTTTGATAGAATTCACATGTAAAACCATCTGGCCTTGGAGATTTTTTCCTAGGGAGTTCATTTGTGGCTTGTTCAATTTCTTTTTCAGTGATGGGATTATTTAAGTATTTTACTTCTTCTTCAATTAATCTGGGCAATTTGTATTTTTGTAAATATTCATCTATTTCCCTAAGATTATCAAATTCATGGGCATACAATTGGGCAAAATAATTCATAATTATTGTTTTGATTTCCTCTTCATTGGAGCTGTGTTCACCCTTTTCATTTTTGATACTGGTAATTTGGTTTTCTTTCTTTTTTTTTAAAATCAAATTTACCAAAGTTTTATCTATTTTATTGTTTTGTTTTTATAAAACCAGGTCTCAGTTTTATTTATTAGTTCAATTGTTTTCTTGATTTCAATTTTATTAATTTCTCTTTTCATTTTCAGTATTTCTAATTTGGAATTTTATTGAGGCGTTTCAATTTATTCTTTTTCTAGCTTTTTCAGTTGCATGCCCAATTCCTTCATCTCCTTTTTCTCTATTTGATTCTTGTAAATATTAAGAGATTAAAAACTTCCACTAAGTACTGCTTTCACTGCATCACATAAGTTTTGTTGTCTCATTACTGTCATTCTCTTGAATGAAATTTATTGTTTCTTTGACCCACTGATTCTTTAGGATTAGATTATTTAGTTTCCATTTACTTTTTAGTATATTTTCCATGGTCCTTTATTACAAACAATTTTTATTGCATCGTCATCTGAAAAGGATACATTGACTATTTCTGCCTTTCTGCACTGGATTGTGAGGTTTTTATGCCTTACACATTGTCAATTTTTGTGTATGTGCCATGTACCACCAATAAAAAGGTATATTCCTTTCTATCCCCTTTCAATTTTCTTCAGAGGTATAGAATATCTATTTTTTCTAAATTTCTATTCACCTCCTTAATGTCTTTCTTGTTTATTTTGTGGTTAGATTTATCAAGTTCAGAAAGGGGGATGTTGACGTCCCCCACTAAGACAGTTTTCCTTTTTATTTCTTCCTGTAACTCCCTTAATTTCTCCTGTAAGGATTCGGATGCTATACCACTTGGCACACAAATTTAAGTAATGATATTACTTCATTGTCTATGGTACCTTTTAGAAGGATATAGTGTCCTTCCTTATGTCTTCTCATTATATCTATCTTTGCTTTTGCTTTGTCTGAAATTAAGATTGCTACCCCTGCTTTTTTTTACTTTAGCTGAAGCATAATATATTCTGCTCCAGACTTTTACTTTTCCCCTGTGAGTATCCCCTGTTTCGAATGTGTTTCTGGTAAACAACATATTGTAGGATTTTAAGTGAGAATTCATCCCATTCACTTCCACAGTTATGATTACTATCTGTGTCTTTTTCTCCATTGTATTCCCCCCTCCCCATTTATGTTTTTTTTCCCTTCTCTCTTCCCCTCCTCAAAAGAGTTTTGCTTTTGACCTCCACCTTCCTCAATATTCCTTTCCTAACAGCCCCACTCTTAACCTTTTCCTTTACTACTTCTTCCCTCCCTTCTAACCATCCCCCTTTCTTTCCATTTTCCCCTCCTACTGCTTGTAGGGCAAGTTTGGTTTCTATACTTCACAGAGTATGTTATTCCCTCCTTGAACCAAATCCATGAGAGTAAAACTCAAACACTGCTCTTCTCCCTCCCTTCTTTCCCTCTACTATAGTATGTTTTGTGCCACTTCATGTATTGTAATTTACCCTTTTCTGCCTCCATCTTCTTTTCCCATTATAGTCCCTTTACATCCCTTAGTTAGATTTTTATCATCAGTTAATTAATACCACAGCCTCTGTCTATGTATATCTCTTTTAGATGTCATAATAACTATACCGTTTTCAAGATTAACAAATATCACCCTCCCATATATGGATGTAAACAGTTTGCCCTTGTTGAATAAAAAGCTTTTTTCTCTCCCCCCCTCCCGCTTTACCTTTTTATGCCTCTCTTGAGTCTTGTATTTGAAGATCAAACTTTTCAAGCTCTGGCCCTTTCATCAGGAAGATCTTCAATTCTCTTATTTCATTAAATGTCCATCTCCTTGCCTGAAAGATTATGCTCAATTTTTCTGGATAATTGATCCTTGGTTGTAGTCCAGTTTCTTTTGCCTTTCAGAATATCTTATTCCAATTGCTCTGATTGTTAATGTAGAAACTGCAAGCTCCTGTGTGATTTCGACTGTAATTCCGCAATATGTGAATTCTTTCTTTGTGGCTGCTTGCAATATTTTCTCCTGGAGTTGATAATTCTGGAATTTGGCTACAATATTCTTTGGAGTTTTCAATTTGGGATCTCTCTCAAGGGGTGATCAGTGGATTCTTTCAATGATTTTTTTTTACTTTCTGGTTCTAGGACCTCAGGGCAATTTTCCTTGTTCATTACTTTGAAGATATTGTCCAGGCTCTTTTTTTTTTTCATCATGGCTTTCCTGTAGACCAATACTTCTTAGATTATCTCTCCTGGATCTATTTTCTAGGTCAGTTGTTTTTCCAATGGGATATTTTGTTTTCTTCTATTTTTTCATCCTTTAGATTTTGTTTGACTCATTCTTGATGCCTCATAGAGTCATTAGCGTCTACTTGCCCAATTCTAATTTTTAACAAATTATTTTCTTGAGATACCTTCTGTATCTCTCTTTCTATTTGGCCAGTTTTACTTTTTGAGGATTCATTCTCTCCTGTTAGGTTCTGTAATTTTTTTTTACCTCTCTAATTTGACTTTTAAAATCTTCCTTGAACTCTTCTAGGAATGCTTTTTGAGCTTGGTTCTAGATCATATTCCCTTTTGAGGTTTCACATGTGGGTATAGTTAATGCTGTTCTCTTCTGAATTTGTATTTTGATCTTATCTGCCCCCATAACATGATTAAATTGTCTTTTTTTTTACTTTTTTAGTTTGCTTCTTCATGGTAGTTGCCTTTTTCCTGGCTTTTAAAGTGGATCTCTGGGGTCCAGAGGCCTCTGTCCCAAACTTCTTTGTTGTGAGCTAGGGGCCTGTGTGTGTGGCTTTGTGTGCTGTGGCCTCAGATTTTATCAGCTAGAGGCTATATAATGGTACATCTCCCCTGGTGCTGAGCTGGAGCTGGCTGGTTTGTGCCCAGGTAGAGGTTGGTAAAGCCTCTCTGAGTTTCCCTCGGGTTACCCTCACACTCCCAATGTGAGATGTAGCAGAGGGGTGGTCTGGCTGCTGGAAGTCTCCTCTTCTTCTAGGGCTCTGCTATAACATGGGTGGCCTCAACCATCAGTTTGTGCTGGTGTCTGCCAATTCCCTTGGCTGCGTGAAGGCCTGTCTGGGGTCCTGGTGTTGGTACTTGCAGGCTCCACCCCCTTGGGGCTCAGGAACTCCCACTGGTCTGCTGAAGTGGGGCTTGCTGGGATGCCTGCCTTTCTGCACTGGTCTCCTCCCACCACCACAAGAGGGGTCCATCTCCCTAGCTTCCCCAGCTAAAAGACTTTTGAAGTCCGACTTCTGGCTCTTCTATTCCCGGGTTTTTCCTAGGGCAGTATTCCCTGGGGTATTCAAGGTCAGCAAAGGAGGGATAAGAGCACTTACTTGGTCATCACAGCTCCCAGAAGTTCAGGAAGGTGAGTTTCAAACCTTTAGACTGTATGCTGCCAGCCCTAGGGGTAGCTGCTGCCACTGCCGCAGGTTCTGTGCTTCTGTCTCACCTAGCTCCAACAGACTCCTGTCCTAAGCTGAGAGTCCTGGTTATCACCACTGCAGCTGGTGATTCAGCCCAGGGCCTGCTCATGCCCCAGAATGTTCAGGTGTAATTCCTCATGTTTGGTGATCTCCCAGTCTGGTCCAACAGAACCTTCCAGTTGACCCTCCAGACTCTCCTGGGCTAGAAATCTGCCACACTCTGCCTTCTGGTAGATTCTACCTCTCAAATTTGATCAGATTTACTGTTTAAGAGATATGTGAAAGAATTTGTGAGAGAGTTCTGATATGTCCCTGCTTTCATTCTGCTTTGTCTCTGTTTCTCAATCCATTATACTCTAACTTATCAGATTAGGAACATCAGAGTGAATGTCCATGTATTTTATTAACAGTATCAAAGAACATAAGAAACAGCAGATCAATACTGAAATAAGGTATGGCACACTGTAATATGACTGGCACTCAAGGTGGATTTTTTGTGCTTTCTTCCTACTACCCCTCACAGATGGTCTGAAGAGGTACTGAAGGAAGAGACTGAGACATAAATTCTAGGTAGACATTTGCTCAATGTTGTATTCTGAAGAAAGAGGCATTAGAAGGAGATGTAGCCTGAACTTCATCTGACTTATGAAACAGATATGCTGGTTTGCCTGATTAGTGTTCTACCTTGAAAGCTCTTTCTAGTCCTTTCCTCAAACTAGAACTTCTTATCCACTTTTCACCCTGTTTCCTGGTTCATGAACTATCCTCAAAGAAATTTCAGTTCCTCTTGAATTCCCCTGCTTGAGATGAGAAGGTCAGTGCTCATCTCACGCTTCTTGAGGAGCTCAGAAGGGGAAGAAGGAAGCTCAGAGAAACATAGAGTCCTGCTTGGTTTCTACTATATGGTCTCTTGGTGGAAGTTCACCTCAAGACCAATATCCCTGAAGTCTTGAGTAACTCAGAGTACCTAACTTCATACACACACCCCAGCCAAGTACATTTTCATGACATCTCTGTGGTGGTAGTGGTGATCTAATCCAGGTTCCATTTAGTTTACAAGGAAGGTTTCTTGGGAGGTGGTGAAGGGGAGGAGGATTACTGGGAAACGACAGTAATGGAAAAAAGGAAGCTTCAAATAAAATATGTTTAAAGCAAAATAGAATGAGATTAGACAAGATGGTCTCTCGGTCCCATCCCACTCAAAATCTGTGATTCATGGTGATCTCAGAGCCAGATTATATGCTTTCTTACTGTCTCCCCTCTTTGGTATTTCAGCTCCCACATGACCACATTTTGTTTCATCCTTTCAAAACCAAAGATCATTCATTCTCTTTGGTAGAGAAAACAGAAGCACAATACAGATGGATTACTTCACATTCTCAGTTTTCTCTGTTCCATCTGCCCCTAGGTGTGGCTCTATCCCTTCAATTCTGCTTCCTCAATATCTCACACATCTATCCCTTTCTTCATTCTCACAACCTCTACCCTATTTCAGGCCCTTATGATCCCTAACCTGGACAAGTGAAATCATATCTGACCTGGGCTTCCCGCTCCCAGTCTCTCCTCTCTGATCTATCCCCCACACAGTTGCCAAAATAACCATAATAAAGCATAATTTTGACACTGTCAAGGACAAAATGCTAAATGTTCCATCTCATCTTTAAAGTCCTCCATGATAGACAACATGGGATAGTCAGCAGGGCACTAGACCTGAAGTCAAGGAGATGTGAGTTCAAATCCAGCTCAAATAAGCACTTGCTATGTGCCCTTGGGCAAGTCACTTAATTTCTATTTGCCTCAGTTTCCTCATCTACCAAATGAGAAAGGTTTGATTCAATGGCCTCTAAGGTCCTTTCCAGTTTTAAATCTAGGATCCTACCATTCCTACCTTGCTTTTCAGACTTATGTCTTGTGGCTCACTTTCAGGAATGTCCTGTTTCAGTCAAATCGACCTGCTCTCTGCTATTGTCCATATTTTATATTGTACCCCCTACCACAAGTATATTTGATCTTTCAAGAACCTTTTGTTCCATGTCTGGCATGTATTTTTTTATTATAATGTTATCCTCCTGCCCTAGGAGGGGGCCAGGGAAATACAGATATCTTGCCCCCAGTTCTCCCCATCTCTCTCTCTCTAGTCTAGATTTTGTTTCTCACCTATATGGAACTTCTAATTCTCCACTGCTCCGGATCCTTCCCAGCTCCCAAACTCTGTACTTTTTAAGTATCCAACCCACTTTTCTCTCTGTCTCTCTGTCTGTCTCTCTGTCTGTCTCTCTCTGTTTGTTAGGGTGGTAACCCAAACTGATATTCCTTCAGTCCTTTCCACCAAATGTTGGTTGCACAAAAGACTAATAAATAGCAAATAGTGAATAAAACCACTTATCCAAGAACACATCAGACAGAAATCAAAGAAGGTGTCTGATTAGAATATGACATAAAATACACAAGAGTAAATGAACTCTTGATCTAGTAGTGAATTAAGTTTAGAAATAAAATGATGAATAAGCAAACAGTCTCATTTAGAAGAGGTTTATTCTTAGCAATCTCTAGAATTTCAAGCAAGTCCAAACACAAGATAGGGCTGACCTTCCATGCATTCTTACCATTCCAAAGTCTTTCCTCATTAACACCCTGGAGTTTCCTCTGTCCATGGTTCTCTCTGAATAATGCCTCTAACGTCTCTGAAGTGGATTGAGATAAGTCCATGAACCATGTGGGCATCTTGGTACTTACCATTTTTGTGTCAACCAAGAGCCAAAAGAGGAACAAAAAGATAATATTTACATAGCACTTTGCAAACTTTAAATCTGTATATGCTTTGATTATGATATCTTCTCATCACATAAAGTCTCTCCAACTGATACAGTGGATTATTTTAGCCCAAATGTAGAACTTTCCATTTATTTCTGTTAAATTAAATTTCATTCCAATCAATTCTTCCATCATTATGACCTGTCAATGACTTTTCAGATCCTTGCTCTGTCACTCAGTATGTTAACTATGTCTCCCAGTTTCAAGTTATTTGAAATTTTACTTTGCATGCCTTCTATGTCTTAATCCAATGCATGATAAAAATGTTGAATAGCACAGGACTGAGGACAGCTGCTTAGCATACTCTACTAGAGAACTTCCTCCAATTAGGACTAATCTTTGGACCCCTGAGATTCAACTGTTTCCAAATGCAGCTAACAGCGTTATCATCTAATCCACATCTGCCCATCTTCTCCCCAATGGTAACACTTAAGACATTGTCAGATTCTTTGCTGCAATCCAGGATTAATATATATATATATATACAATATTCTCCTGATCCATTAGTTCAATTATAGGGTCAAAAAAGGAAAGCTTTTCTGACTTGACTTGTTTTTGATGAGGTGTGGATGGCCTTAATACTTTCACTCTTCCTTTTTAAAATGCTCACAAACCATAACTTTTAGAATGTGTTTTAAAGTTTTTCTGGGGTCTAAAGCAAAATTCAGTGGAACATAGATTGCAGACTTGTCCATCTTCCTTTTTAAAAAAATATTAGGACATTTGTCCTCCTCCATTTTGTGGGACCCACCACAGTAGTGAAGAGTTTCACTGATCTATGCTAGCAGCTCAGCTTCAGCACCCTAACATTTGGCTACTGCCCATGCAAGACATGACCTCTGGGGACTCTTCCTTCCCTGAGATTCTATGATTTCTGTGACCATTTTTTTCCTTCACCAGAGCAACATTGAAGCATTAGAACAGACCCCACAAAAGGAACCTCTGCCTGGGAACTAATGATGGGCTTCATTCCTAATGCTAATTGGCTCTCTCAACTCTGAGGTTGCCCAATCCTGGGGCAAAAAAGAGTCTGTAAATTCTTAGTCTGGGAGATTGGGGGGCGGTAGTTCCCATGAAATGAATACCATCTTGACTGTTATATCACTCTGGGTCCTTTAGCCTCATCTTATCTCCAGTATGGTGTGTGTCTTGCTCCTCCAGAGAATCTGGACAGAGGTTCTGGTTGTGACCCTGCTGGTGCTAAATTCCCAGGTGGCTGAAGGCACTCATGTGCCAGGTAAGTACGGAGGAGGAGCTCCCCAGAGAGCCCTGGTGGGGCCCAAGGGGAGCACTTTTTTTCTCTAGACCAAGACCAAAAGGACAGGATTGTCCTCAGATTGATAGGTAGTAGGCAAACCTGGTCTTTGGGTGCCCCTCCCTACTAACATTTCCATTGGCCCTCCTTCCTTTCCCCCTTTTCCTCAGGGTTCAGGGACTTGATGCAGCCCTGCTGCAAGAGTTGAGGCTCCAGGCAGTTGATCAATAAGCAGTTATGAAGCAGCTACTGTCTGCCGGGCACTGTGCTAATGCTAAGGATAGAAAGAAAGGCAAAAGGCAGTTCCTATTCCCGAGAAGCTCACAGTCTAATGGGAGAGACAATAAGCAAACAACTCCATACCACCAGATATGTACAGGATAAATTGGACATAATCAAGAGAGGGAAGGGACTAACATTAAGAGGGATCAGGAAAGGCTTCCTGTGAAGGTGGGATTTGAGCTGATCCTTGAAGTCAGCCAGGGAAGTAAGAAGGCAGGGGTGAGGAAGAAGAAATTTTTAAGCATGGGAGACAGCCAGAGAGGGCCCAGAGTGGGGAGATGTAGAAATGAATGGGGGGAATAACAAGAAGGCCAATGTCAGTGGATAGCAGAGTGCTGGGGGCCTGATAACATAGAGCGTAAGAAGGCTGGAAAAGTGGGAGGGGGCCAGATTGTGAAGGGTCTTGAAAACCAAGTAGAGGATTTTATCTCTGATCCTGAAGGTGATAGGGAGTCACTGAAGCTTTTAAAATAGGGGACGACATGGTCAGAGCTGCCAAGACCTCCCCCCACCATCTAACCTTTTCTGTCCAGGTAACAACTTCACAGAGTCTGCCTAAGCTGCTGAAAAGGATTCAATTATAATGTTATTGTGGGAGCAAGGGGCAGACTTTCCTAGATTAATTGCCAAGGTGTGATTTCAAGGCCATAAGTGAAGGTGGAGTATTTGGAACCACCCTTGGTTTTTCATGAATAGCATCGTGGTGGAGTAGGGGAAGATCTCCCCATCCAATCCTCGGAGTCAGGTTAGAGGCAGATACCGGGCTGCAGAGACCAAAGAGATTGAACCAGATTAGTTTTTCTCTAACTTCATGTTCCCTTGTTAATGGGCTAAAAAAAGATGTGTAGGCCTAATGATTCCCAATCCCCCACTCCCCTGGATCAGGCAGGGCTTGTTCTTTCTACCCCATCCCCCCCATCTGCCACCATCATCTCTGGTTTCCACACCACTGCTGCTCTCCCTGAAGCCCTGGTCTGAAATAAGGGGTCTCTACCATTACCCAGCAGGAGTGTGAGACCCTTTGCCCTGGACAGGGATGGACCCCTCTGGTATAGGACAAAATCTTTCAGAGCGTGTAAGTATTATAGGGGAGCATATAAAAGTCACTCTGGGACCCTCCATTTTATTTTCCCTCCACCCTGGCCTGGCATCTGACATGGCCAATCATAGTCTCTTTGGGATCCTGACATGCTCTAGAGCCATCCTCCAGGAATCTGACCCATGTTTGAGCTTTATCACCTGTACTGCCTCTGGGGGGAGAGTATGCCATATGTAACCCCCATTCTCCAGAGGCCTTCTAGAGATAGTCTGTTAGGGCCTGAGCAAAGGAAACCTAAGGGAGTGGGATCTCCCAGTCCTAACAGAGTGATGGCTGCTTACCCCAGCTGACAACTCCAGGATCATCCTGGTATTAGCCATGGGTATACTGAGCAGGTGATGCCCGCATGTGGACAATCATCCAAACCACACAGTATTTAAGAAGCCTCCCAGATAGAAGTTAGTCAAACTTTTATTAAGCTCTTATTATGTGCCAGGCATTGTGTTAACTGTGGGGGATACAAAGTAAGTTAGAATTCCCTGGGGATGACAACATGAAAACAACTATGTTTAAACAAGTTATATTCAGGAAACTTTGGAATGAACCAACAGAGGAAAGGCCCTAGAATGAAGGGCTGAAAAATGCCTTCTGTAGAAGATGAAATTTTAGTTGGGACTTGAAGGAAGCCAGGGAAGCCATGAATCAGGGATGAGCAGGGAGAGCATTCATGACAGGTGGGACAGCGAGAGGAAACGCCCAGAGCTATGTAACTAGGTATTGCTATGAAGAGACTGGTTTTGTGTTATTGGCTCTGTTTATATAATGTATGTTTGTATGTTTGATTAAAGTGAGATTGTAAACCCAGTGGATCACAGAATATGTGAGTATGAGAGGGGGGAGTAAGAAGAAAGCAGTCTGAAAAGGTAGGAGGAGCCAATATGTGAAGGGCCTTGAAGACCTAACAGCATTTTCAAATTTGATGCTGGAGGTGATAGGGAACCACTAGAGTTTATTGGGCAGGTGGGTGAGATGGTCAGATCTGTACTTTAGGAATGAGGGATAGACTCGAGTGGGGAAAGACTGGAGACAGGCACACTCAGGAGCAAGGTATTAGACTAGTGTAGGGTAAAGGTAGTGAGGGCCTGCATCAGGGCCATGACAGGGTCAGAGGAGAAAATATGATATATTCAAGATGCTACAAAGGTAAAATTGGCAAGTTATGGAGCAGATTCAATATGTGTAATGAGAGGGGGGATAACACTGAGATTGTTAGCTGAGGTGACTAAGATGGTGGTAGCTTACCATAATAGTGAGAAAAATCCACATCTGTGGGAGAATGACCACAGAAAATGTCAAGCACAAGGAGGAACTAAAGGGCTGTCGATAGCCTTTGGCTTGGGCTGAGGTTTCCTGTGGGCAAAAGTGGAAAAGAAGGCTAGAAAGAAAAATGGGAACCGAGGTAGAAAAGGCCTTGATTTCTAGGCTAAAGAAGTTTTTCTTTATCTAAATGACAATGGAGAGTCATGGCATGAGCTGGGGGCTTTGGAAAAGAGAAGATTTTAAGCCACAGAGATAAGTTGGGAGGTCCCTGCAGATGCTGAAACATGACACAGCATGCCTTACATCTGGAGCTGGGCAGAGAGCCATCTTGTAGATTGTTGTCCTGGTAGGAAGGACTGAGCTGAGTAGGGCAGTCAAAGGTGTGGAGATGGACTCAAGGTGTCAGGGAAGCAAAGAGGGGTCAGAGGCTCCAGATGTGTTGAAGATTCAGAAGTATGATATCAGGAATTTGTTTGTTTGAATACATTTTCTCCCTTTTAGATGCTGCATTTACAAAGAGGACAGGCAGATGTCTAAGAAACCAGGAGGCTAAAGATGTTTGAGGTCATTCCAAGGGGCCCATGTCTAATCTGACTCACTTGAATTGGTGACCACATTGATGTCATTCTGATCCCCAATATGTGACTAAAGTTTTTTTCCATTTCCCCATTTCCCCTTTTCCCCTTTTACTTTTCTGAAGGAGATTTTTACCTGTGGGTAATTCCTTCAATCTGTCTCCTCATCTTCACAAAATCCCAGGATTTGCACCTTGGAGATCATCTAGGCCAACTCTCATTTTATTGATGACGAAACTGAGGGCCTCAATTTAGTGACTTAGCCAAGACAACACAGTAGTAATTAGCAGGGTAATGTCGTTAGCATGGTAATCTGCAGTATTAGTGTGGGTGAGGATATTTGAGGATTAAAGGCCTTTAAGTTGGGTGATTGGAGAAGCTGGAGAAGAGAGGAAACATTGGAAAGAAGAATCAGTAAGGTTTTCTGACTTGTCTGTGGGAGGTGAGGGAAAGAGAGATACCTGTTCCAAATGACTCCAGGTTTTCTAGATCTGGTGTGAGGCAGAAGGGTGGTGCCATTAATAGAAATCAGAAAGTCAGGAGGAAGATTTGATTTCAAGAACAAGATGATGACCTTTACATTTTTAGTTTGAGGTGCTTGGGAACATCCAGATGGAGATATTTGACAGGGAGTTGGAAACATAAAAAGTGGGACTATAAGAAAGGGTGGACCAAGATCAAGATTTAAGAGGCATCTGTAGAGAGCAAGAAATGAAGAAGCGGGAGTGAATAGATTTCTTTTTTTAAATTGAATATGTTGAATTTTTTAAGGATAATTTATTTATTTTTAGATAAACTGTTGTTTTCTACACTAATTTGCTTATAGTATCAGCTTTTATATCTAAATCATGTACCCATTTGGATTTTATTTTGGTAAACAGTATCAGACATTGGTCTATGCCCAGTTTCTGCCATACTATTTTCCAGTTTTCCCAGCAGTTTTTTCAAATACTGAGTTCTTATTCCAGAAGCTGGGGTCTTTGGGTTTATCAAACACTAGATTACTATATTCATTGACTACTGTGTTTTGTGTACCTAACCCATTCCAGTGATCTACCCCTCTGTTTCTTAGCCAGTACCAAGCAGTTTTGATGATTGCTGCTTTACAATTTAATACAATTTAAGAGCTGGTATGGCTAGACCACATTCCCTAGTACCATATTTCCCCATGTATAAGACACACCTTAGTTTTGGGCCCCCGAAATTTGAAAAAAAAATGTATTACATAAAATTATCGAACTCAAGTTTTATTCATCTGCCCATAGTTTCAGGCATCTTTTGGGCAAGTCTGGTGCGTATACACATGCTTAGTCCATTCCAGTTCCTGAACCTGAAGCACCAGTTGTGTCCTCCTTTGAAATCAGTAACTTCTTTTTCATCAGCAATTCTTCTTGCCTCATGCTGAACCATCTTTGTGGACACAGGAATTCCAATTGCTCTTTGCTCTTTGATCCATATCTTCAATTCCCTTTCTGAATCAGGCCATTTTGCTGACTTGTCTCTCATTGCCTTCTTCTTCTGTGGCATTTTCAGTAAGGTTTCTTCTTCCCATAGCCAGTCTCGGATTGTTTTCTTAGTTGGAGGAGGACCAAACTTACTTTCAGCAGCACAATTTCCATTCACTTTTGCAAACTGGATCACTTTTAACTTAAATTCAGCACAGTACAAAAATCTTTTCTGAGTCATTTCTGGGCGGGACATGGCAAAACATAACCTAATATACCTGTAACAAATACGAAACAATGAGAGCAAAGACAACAAGTGCAAAAAAGCAGGAAATGCAAGTAAAAAAATCTATAACCACTGTATAAGATGCACCCAGTTTTTAGACCCTAAATTTTTCCAAAAAAGAGTGCATCTTATACATGGGGAAATAAGGCTTTTCTTTTCATTAATTGTCTTGATATTCTGGACATTTTGTTCTTCCAGATGAATTTTGTTATTATTTTTTCTAGATCTATAACATTTTTTTGATAGTTTGATTGGTATGCAACAGAATAAATAAATTAACTTAGGTAGAATTGTCATTTTTATCATATTAGCTCAGCCTACCCATAAGCAATGGATGTTTTTCCAGTTATTTAAATTTGACTTAATGTCTGTGAAAAGTATTTTGTAATTTTGTTCATACAGTTAGTGGGTTTGTTTTGGCCAGCAGACTCCTCAATACTTTAGAATGTCTACAGTAACTTTATATGGAATTTTTCTTTCTATCTCTTGGTGTTGGACTTTGTTCCTAATATATAGAAATGCAGAGGATTCGTGTGAGTTTATTTTATATCCTGCAAGTTTAGCAAGTGCTAAAATTTTTATTATTTCAAGTAGTTTTGTACTTGATTCTCTAGGATTCTCCAAGTATACCATCATATCATCTGTAGTGCAATAACTTAGTTTCTTTGCCTATTCTAATTCCTTCAATTTTGTTTTCTTCTCTTATTGCTAAAGCTAACATTTCTAGTACCATATTGAATAATAGGGGTGATAATGGACATTCTTGTTTCACCCCCAATCTTATTGGGAATGCATCTAGCTTATCCCCATTACATAAAATGTTTGCTCATGGTTTTAGGTAGATGCTACTTATAATTTTAAAGAAGCCTCCATTTATTCCTATGCTTTCTAGTGTTTTTAATAGGAATCGGTGTTGTATTTTGTCAAAAGCTTTTTTTGCATCTATTGAAATAATCGTATATTTTATCTTAGTTTTGTTGTGGATATGATCAGTTATGCTGAAATTTTTCCTAATTTTGAACCAGCCCTACATTTCTGGTATACATCCTACCTGATCAAAGTGTATTATCCTTGAGATTAGTTGCTGTACTCTTTTTGCTAATTTTTATTTAAAATTTTTGCATCTACATTCATTAGGGAAATTAGTCTATAGTTTACTTTCTCTGTTTTGACTCCTCCTGCTTTAGGTATCAGCACCATATTTGTATCATAAAAAGACTTTGGTAAATTCCTTCTTCACCCACTTTCCAAAATAGTTTATATGTAGTTTGGAAATTAATTGTTCTTTAAATGTTTAATAGAATTCACTTGTTAATCCATCTGGCCCTGGACATTTTTTTTTCCTAGGGAGTTCATTGATGGCTTGTTCAGTTTCTTTCTCTGAGATGGGGTTATTTAACTATTTTATTTCTTCTTCTGTCAATCTGGACAATTTATATTTTTATAAATATTCATCCATTTCACTAAGATTGTCAAATTTATTGGCACACAGTTTGGCAAAATAGTTTCTAATTATTGTTTTAATTTCCTCTTCATTGATGATGAATTCACCCTTTTAATTTTTGATACTGGTAATTTGCTTTTCTTCCTTTTTTAAAATCAAATTAACCAAAGGTTTATCTATTTTATTGTTTTTTTAAATAAAAGCAGATTTTTGCTTTATTTTTTAATTCAATAATTTTATTAATTTCAATTTTATCAATCTCTCCTTTGGTTTTCAGGATTTTTAATTTCGTATTTAATTGAGGATTTTTAAATTGTTCTTTTATTTAGCTTTTTCAATTGCATGCCCAATCATTGATCTATTATTTCTCTATTTTATTCATATAAACATTCAGAGTTATAAAATTTCCCCTAAGAACAACCTTTGCTGCATTCCTAAAGTTTTGGTTATGTTTTCTCATTGTTGTCATTCTCTTGAATGAAGTTATAGATTGTTTCTGTGATTTGTTGTTTTACCTACTCATTCTTTAGGATTAGGTTATTTAGTTTCCCATTAATTTTTAGTGTTTCTTTCCATGTCCCTTTATAACATCTAATTTTTATTGTATCATGATCTGAAAGGGATGTCTTTAATATCTCTGCCTTTCTGCAGTGGATTGTGAGGTTTTTATGCCCTAGTACATGGTCAATTTTTGTGTCTATGCCATGTACCACTGAGAGAAAGGTATATACCTGTTTCTCCCCATTCGTTTTTCTCCAGAGGTCAATCATATCTACCTTTTCTAAAATTCTATTCACTTCCTTTACTTCTTTCTTATTTGTTTTGAGACTAGTTTTATCAAATTCAGAGAAGGGGAGGTAGAGTTCCACCATTAGTAAGGTTTTGCTCTCTGTTTCTTCCTGTACCTCCCCTAACTTTTCCTCCAAGAATTTGGATGCTATACCACTTGGTGCATACATTTAGTAATGATATTACTTCATTGTCTATGGTGCCTTTTATCAAGGTATAGTTTCCTTCCTTATCTCTTTTAATTTGATCTATTTTTGCTTTTTCTTTGTCTGACATTAGTATTGCTACACTGCTTTATTTACTTCAGATGAAGCATAATATATTCTTATCCAGTCTTTTACTTTTGCCCTGTATGCATCCCCCTGTTTCAAATATGTTTGTTATAAAGAACATACTGTGAGAATATGGTTTTTAATTCATTCTGCTATCTGCTTTCATTTTTTGGTAGAGTTCATACTATTCACATTCACAGTTATGAATACTATCTGTGTTTTTCTCTCCATCCTATTTCCTTGTATTGTAATTAAGGTGGGACTTTTTTTTTTTTACTGTTTTCTCTTTCTTTGGGAATGCTAAAGTAATCAATTGCCTTTGATTAAGCCTTGCTAGGTTCAAAGCCCCAGGCTCACACCCTTTTGCTGATTAGGTGTGAACACTTCAGGCCCTAAAAAGAGTATATAAACTCAGAGGTTAGTGTTTTGTTGGGGTGCTCTCACTCACTGGAAGAGTGTTGGTGTGGAGACTCTGGGCAGCTGTTAAGAGCACCTCTCCCCACCCTGGCTTTGGAAAAACCCAGATGTTGGTGCTTCTCTGTTAACTATGTATTGCTATGGGTAGACTGGTTCGTGTTATTTGCTCTGTTTGTATAGTGTATGTTTGATTAAAATGAGATTGTAAACTCCTTAAAGTTGTTTTCCTTAGAACAGCAGATCAAAGAACCTGTACTGGCAGCCTTCCTGTGTGCTGGTGTTGTTGATCTTTCATCTCCACAGCAGCTGCTAGCCAAATTGTTGTTATGTTCCCCCACCCCACTGTTTATGCTTTTAATTTTTTCCTTCTCCATTTCCTCCTCAAAAGAGTTTTGGTTTTGACCACTGCCTGCCTCAATCTTTCCTCCCTTCAATCAGCCCCCACTGCCATTTTCTTTCCTTTTTCTCTTACTACTTCTTCCCTCCCTTCTGACCACTTCCTCCCTTTTTTACTTTTTCCCCTCCTACTGCCTGTAGGGCAAGTTAGATTTCTCTACCTGAGTATATTATTTCCTCCTTGATCCAAATATGATGAGAGTAAAGTTCAAACAATGCTACCTACCTCCTTTCTCTCCCTCTACTATAATATGTTTGTGTGCCTCTTCATGTGATGTAATTTATCCTTTCCACCTTTTCCTTTCCTCTTCTCCCATTATAATCCCCTTGAACCACTTAATTAGGTTGTTTTTACCATTACATCAGTTAATTTATACCCACACCCTCTGTCTTTGTATGTCCCTTTAAAAAGTTGTAATAAAGATACAATTCTCAAGATTTACAAGTATCATCTTCACGTGTAAAGATGTAAACTGTTTGCAATTCTGAATAACATTTTTTTGTGCTTACATTTTTATGCCTCCTTCAGTCTTGTATTTGAACATGAAATTTTCCATTGAACTCTGGTCTTTTCATCAGGAGGGTCTGGAAATCCCTTATTTCATTGAATGTCCATCTCCACCCCTGAAAGATTATGATCAATTTTGCTGGGTAGTTGATCCATGGTTGTAATCCAAGCTCCTTTGCTTTACAGAATATCATATTCCAAGCCCTCAGATCTTTTAGTGTAGAAGCTGAAAGGTCCTGCATGATCCTGACTGCAGCTCCATGATATTTGAATTGTTTCTTTCTGGTTGCTTGCAGCATTTTCTCCTTGATCTGATAATTCTGGAATTTGGCTACAATATTCGTTGGAGTTTTCAATTTGGGATCTCATTCAGGAGGTGATCGATGGATTTTTTGATGACTATTTTACCCTCTGGTTCTATGGATTTGGGAACAGTTTTCCTTGGTGATTTTTTGAAAGATGCTGTCCAGACTCTTTTTCATCACAGTTTTCTGGGAGACCAATAATTCTTAAATTATCTCTCCTGGATCTATTTTCCAGGTCACTTCTTTTTCGAATTAGATATTTTACATTTTCTTCTAGTTTTTCATTCATTTGATTTTGTTTGACTGATTCTTGATGCCTCCTAGAGTCATTAGCTTCTACTTGCCCACTTCTAATTTTTAACAAATTGTTTTCTTCAGTTAGCTTTTGTCCCTCCTTTTCCATTTAGCCAATTTCGTGTTTTAAGGAGTTGCTTTCCTTAGTCAAGTTTTGTACCTCCTTATCCATTTGGCCAATTTTACTTTTTAAGGAGTTCTTTTCTTCAGTGATTTTTCTTTCCATTTTCTCAATTTTATTTTTAAAGGTACTGTTCAATTTTTCTTCTAACACTCTAATTTGACTTTTAAAATCCTTCTTGAACTCTTCCAGGATGGTTTTTGGACTTCGGACCAGTTCTTATTCCCCTTTGAGGTTTCAGATGTGGGTATATTATCAGTGCTGTTCTCTTCTGAATTACTATTTGGTCTTCCCTGTCTCCATAGTAAGAATCTATGGTCTTTGCTGTTCTAAATTGCTTTTTGCTCATTGTGATTGCCTTTTTCTTGGCTTTTAAAGTGGATCTCTGCTTCTGGGGCACAGAGGGCTCTGTCTTACCCTTCTTGTGCTGGGGGCTAGGGGCTTGGTTACTGGCTTTGTGTGCTGGGGCCTCAGGTTCTGGCTGTTGGACATTGTATAATGTTGTACCTTTCCTGGCACTGAGCTGGAGGTGGTGGTGGTGGCTGGTGTGTGCCAAAGCCAGGTGAGGTCTTTCTGCATTTCCCTAAGGTTACACTGAAATGTACAGGGTGAAGTATGGGGGAGAGGTGGTCTGGCCACTGGAGGTCTCCTCCTCCCCAGGGGCTGCACTAGAGCATGGGTAGGCTCAGCTGCTGGTGGATGCTTGTCCACAGTGCAAGTGGTGGTTCTCTGTGCTGGTGTCTGCCAATTCCCCTGACCATGTGAAAGCATTCAGGGGTGGGGGGAGAGTGGAGTTCTGGTGCTGGCACTTGCCAGCTCCACCACCCTGGGGCTCAGGATGCCTTGCTGGTTTGCTGAGGTGTGGCTTGCTGCTGGATACCTCCCATGCTGTACTGCTACAGCAAGATGGACCTTTCCTGTTAACCCCTCTAGTCTCACGATCTGGAAAACTCCTGAACCAGGCCTTTCTGATGCCTCTACTGTGCCAGGATTTTTCCTTGGGTGGTATTTCCTGAGGTGGATCAGTAAAGGAGAGTGAGAGTGACTTACTGCTTACTCTGCCATCTTGGCTCCCAGAAGTCCCCCTCCTTGTGAAGAGATTACTGAGATAGAGAGTATTGAGGAGGATGATACAGCATAGTGATTTTGGCCATGAATAGGTTTAATCATTGAGAAGAGGAAGAGGAAGTTGGAGGACTTGGCTCAGGAGACAGGCAGGTAGTAGTTGGAAAAATAAGAAAATGAATTGGCATACAAATACAGAAATAAAGACAATCCCCACTATGAAGAAACATGCATTCTTTTTTAAAAATGAATTTGTTTTTAGTTTACAACATTCAGTTCCACAAGCTTTTGAGTTCCAAATTTACTCCCCCTCCATCTCCTTCACCTTCTCCCCCTCCCCAAGATGGCATGCAATCCAATATAGCATCATTCATTCTCTAGTTTTTTTAAGGATCATTCATTCATTCATTCAAGAGTAGTGTTATAAACCTTCTGTGAGGTGTCACAGAAGTCTAGGGAAGGGAGGATTTCAAGGAGGTGACCATCAGTGTCAAAAGCAGCAGTGAAAAAGGGTGAGTTTCAGGGGAAATTATTATCATTTGGGGAAGGAGGTAGATAGAGGGATCACTGCCCATAATGTTTTAACAATCATATTGCTTCTCAAACATAAAATTATGTTCTGGCGGAACTCTGGGGCCCTGCCCTCTTGATTGGTAACTAAACCCTTAGTGCTGTTGTTGTTCAGACATTTCAGTCATGTTTGATTCTTTGTGACTCTCTTTCGGGTTTTCTTTGCAAAGAACTAGAAGGGTTTGCCATTTCTTTCCAAGTTCATTTTGCAGATGAGGAAACTGAGGCAAACAAGGTTAAGTGACTTGTCCAGGGTTACACAACTAAGAAGTGTCTGTGGCTCTATTTGAACCCAGGTCTTCCTGATTCCAAGACTAGGGGTCTCTCCACAGTGCCACCTAGTTGCTGAAGAACCATTATTACTATTTCAGAAAAGGTCCTGTCAGGCTTCATTTCATTCCCTTCCCTGCAGCAACTTCCTCTACAAACTCTTTGCCAGCCTCTTCATAGAGATGCACCTATTATTTCCTCACAGCTCTCCACCCACCCACCATCCGAAAGGAAAATCTGGATCCAAGAGTTGTGATAAAATCTACTTTTCCATTTTTTCTGCATGAGCTTTGTCCATCTACTGCCCTGTGGCCTCACATACCACTTTCAGCCCAAGTGGCCAGCCCCCTGGCCACCACCACCCTATATTCTTCCCACCCAGGCCCATTAGAATGCAGGCTCCTTGAGTAGGCCAAGCTAATGTAATAAAAATGACAATTTTACTTAAATTAATTTACTTATTTAGTGCCACATCAATAAAACTACCAAAAGATTCTTTTATAGAGCTAGAAAAAATAATAACAAAATATATCTGGAAGAACAAAAGATCCAGAATATCAAGGGAATTGATGAAAAGAAATGCTAGGGAATGTGGCCTAGCCATATGAGATCTTAAATTGTATTATAAAGCAGCAATCATCAAAACTTCTTGGTATTGGCTAAGAAAAGAGTGAAAGATCAGTGGAATAGGTTAGGTACACAAGACACGGTAGTCAATGAATATAGTAATCTACTGTTTGATAAACCCAAAGACTCCAGTTTCTGGGATAAGAACTCGTTATTTGACAAAAACTGCTGGAAAAACTGGAAAATAGTATGGAAGAAACTGGGCATAGACCAATATCTTAAACTGCATACTCAAATAAAGTCAAAATGTGTTCACAATTTAGATATAAAGACTGATACTATAAGCAATCTGGGAGAGCAAGGAATAGTTTACCTGTCAGATTTATGCAGAACAGAAGAATTTATGACCAAGAAAGAGACAGAGAATATTATGAAATGAAGAATGGATAATTTTGATTACATTAAATTAAAAAGGTTTTGTACAAATGAAGCCAATGCAACCATGATTTTGAGGGAAGCAGAAACTTGGGAAAGAACTTTTACAACCAGTGTCTCTGATAAAGGCCTTATTGCTAAAATAGAGAGAGAACTGAGTCAGATTTATAAGAATACAGGTCATTCCCCAATTGATAAATGTGCAAAGGATATGAACAGGAAATTTTCAGAGTAAGAAATTAAAGATATCTATTGTCATATGAAAAATGCTCTAAATCACTATTGATTAGAGAAATGCAAATCAAATCAACTCTTAGGTACCATATCACACCTGAAAGATTGGCTAACGTGACAAAAGCAGGAAAATTATAAAGGCCATAAAAGATGTGGGAAAATTGGAACATTGTTGGTGGAATTATGAACTGAACCAAGCATTCTGGAGAGCAATTTGGAACTATAGCCCCCAAAGGGCTGTAAAAATATGCTGACCCTTTGATCCAGAAATACCACTGCTCGGGCTGTATCCCAAAAAGATCATACAAATGGGAAAAGGACCCACATTGACAAAAATATTTATAGCAGCTCTTTTTGTGGTGTCAAAGAATTAGAAATTAAGGGGATGCCCATCAACTGGGGAATGATTGAACATGTTGTGGTATATGAATGTAATGGAATACTGTTGTGCTATAAGTAATGATGAACAGGTAGCCTTCATAAAAACCTGGAAAGACTTGTATGAACTCATGCTGAATGAAGTGAGCACAACCAGGAGAATATTGTACACAGTAACAGATAAATTGTGCAATAACTAACTTTGACAGACTTGACTCTTCTCAGCAATGTAAGGTTCTAAAACAACTCCAAAAGACTCATGGTACAAAATGCTATCCACATCCAGAGAAAGATTTACGGAGTCTGAATGTAGATTGAAGCAAGCTATTTGCTCTCTCTTTTTTGTTTTGTTTCTTCTTTCTTGTGGTTCATTCCATTAATTATAATTCTTCTTTGCAACCTGACTAATGTGAAAATATCTTTAACGTGAATGTATATGTAGAGCCTATATTTGATTGCAAGCTGTCTTAGGGAGGAGGGGAGGAAAGAGGAGGAGGGAGAGAAAATTTGGAAGTCAAAAGCTTTTGGCACTGAATGTTGTAAACTAAAAATAAATAAATTAATTAAAAATATAATGCATGCTCCTTCATAGTGGGGATTGTCTTTATTTTTGTATTTGTATCCCAATGCTTAGCACATAGTTGGATATTAATAAATGTTTTTCATTTGTTTGTTCAAGAGTAGTATTATAAAACTAGATTACTCAGTTTTAACTGAGAGGACTTTGGATACAGATGAATATTTAGAGAGATTTGTCTGTAAAAGGAACTAGGGAAATAGGACATAAGCTAGTGAGGTTCAAGAGAAGTTAAAGACAGTTCCATATACTCAATAACTGTCTATATTTCAGTACTCATACTCAAATGGATCTATGACCTCATTGATTCAAAAGTCCCTTCCAGGGCACAGATATCAAGTCATCCATGCCTACCCATTCTATGTGACTCTTGTCCATATTCATTTCCATATGGAGTCCACCCATTTTCATAGTAGTCATCCTAACTATCTCCGGACATTGGGGGGATACCTGCGCATCTCACTGTTTGTCATCTGTCATCCTTTTTCCTTGCCATGTATGTAGCACCTCAACTTCCTGTTACACATTTCCTTGACGATTTTTGACCCCTTTTCCCTCTTTGGAATGTTCATAAATTTCAACATGTTTATATCCACTACATGCCTTGACAGTGCCTTCTGTGTGATAGTCATGCTAAATTCTTCAGAGGCAGTCATAATCCCTGTCTTACTGCCATATCAAAATACCAGGAGAATGTTGGTATTATAAAGAAGAGCCTTTGCTTTCATGGAAAGCTTGGTGTCAGTAGGATTTTCTGGCTGAAATCTAAGCCATATTCTTCCTTCCAATTAACTTTGTGTCCAACTTTTCATCCATATGTAAGTCTATCCTACATGGATATACTCATGGACAAGCTCTATGGAATGTCTATCCAAGCGGATGCTGAAATCTGTGCAATAGATATTCTTCATTCTCTTGGTCTTTCCAGTTTGAATGAATGGACCAAACTACTTTGAGTGATTACAAGTTTCTTCCAGAAGTTTCTCCAATATTCCAGGTCTTCTTGGAGTCAGCACAATGTAATCCACAAGGACAAATGTCTGGGAAACCTCGCTGTCCATTGGGAATTCTTCTTTGACCTGGACTATGCATAGGATCTCCTTCATTGCAATAGTCAATATCTCTGATTAATATCAATTCAGGATTTTCACTATCAAGGGTAGTGCAACCATGTAAAACTTTGACCCTAAATCACAGTCCTGGATGTGCTTAACATGGAGGTAAAATGACTGCAAAGAGAACGAAGACAGGAAAAGCAGCTGGATTCTCAGGTGTTTGTAGAAGATACTTGTCTAGAAATGACACAATTGAGAGACTATCAAGGGACCAGTATTCAGGGGATCTGAAGGACAGAAATTTTTCGACCTTAATGATACCAAAAGGAAAAGTGTCTACTGGCTTATATGCGCATTCTTTCACCTATTTAAAAATTCTTTATGAATGTTGTCTCTAAATGAAGTAGAGAATCTTTGATAAGAATATTAGTAGGGAACAAGCAGGCTTTCACAAGAGGGATTCTGCAATGGACCACATCTTTACCATTTTAAAATTAACTAAAAGATTTTTAGAACATAAGATCCCAACATACTTATTGCTTGCTAATTATAAGAAAGTCTTTGATTCCATAGTTATTCAACATTCCCTGAAAGATAGAAAAACAGAAATAACCCCATTTAATACTCCTTTGATCATAACCATTCAGTGAGGCAGAAAAAGTTTAATATTAATATTAATAATTTACGCTTATATGAAAAATAGGCTAGCCTTACAAACCATACAGGAAAGTCTGAAAGGGATGAAAATGCCCATTGTTCAGATTCTTTTTTTAAAATTCAATTTATTTAATATATTTAGTTTTCAGCATTGATTTTCACAAGAGTTTGAATTACGAATTTTCTCCCCATTTCTACCCCCCCACCCACCCCAAGATGGCATATATTCTGGTTGCCCCGTTCCCCAGTCAGCCCTCCCTTCTGTCACCCCACTCCCCTCCCATCCCCTTTTCCCTTCCTTTCTTGTAGGGCAAGATAAATTTCTATGCCCCGTTGCCTGTGTTTCTTATTTCCTAGTTGCATGCAAAACTGTTTTTTTTTTTTGTTTTTGAGCATCTGTTTTTAAAACTTTGAGTTCCAAATTCTCTCCCCTCTTCCCTCCCCACCCACCCTCCATAAGAAGGCAAGCAATTCAACATAGGCCACATGTGTATCATTATGTAAAACCCTTCCACAATACTCATGTTGTGAAAGACTCACTATATTTTGCTCCTTCCTAACCTATTCCCCTTCACTGAACTTTCTTCCTTGACCCTGTCCCTTTTCAAAAGTGTTTGTTTTTAGTTACCTCCTCCCCCTATCTGCCCTCCCTTCTATCATTCCCCCATTTTTTATCTTCTTCCTCCTTTCCTGTGGGGTAAGATACCCAATTGAGTATGTATGGTATTTCCTCCTCAGGTCAAATCTGATGAGAGCAAGATTCACTCATTCCCCCTCACCTGCCTCCTCTTCCCTTCCTACAGAACTGCTTTTTCTTGTCACTTTTATGTGAAATAATTTACCCCATTCTATCTCTCCTTTTCTCCCTCTCTCAATATACTCCTCTCTCATCCCTTAATTTGATTTGTTTTTAGATATCATCCCTTCATATTCAACTCACCCTGTACCCTCTGTCTATATCTATCTATCTATCTATCTATCTATCTATCTATCTATCTATCTATCTATACACATACATATATACATACATACACACCCATATATATATAATATATATATATATATGCATATTCCCTTCAGCTCCTGTAATATTGAGGTCTCCTGAATCATACACATCATCTTTCCATGTAGGAATGTAAACAAAACAGTTCAACTTTAGTAAGTCCCTTGCGATTTCTTTTTCTTGTTCTTTTTCTTGATTACCTTTTCATGCTTCTCTTGATTCTTGTGTTTGAAAGTCAAATTTTCTATTCAGCTCCGGTCTTTTCACTGAGAAAGCTTGAAAGTCCTCAATTTTATTGAAAATCCATATTTTGCATGGAGCATGATACTCAGTTTTGCTGGGTAGGTGATTCTTGGTTTTAATCCCAGCTCCATTGACCTCCGCAATATCATATTCCAAGCCCTTCGGTCCCTTAATGTGGAAGCTCCTAGATCCTGCGTTATCCTGATTGTTTTTCCACAATACTCAAATTGTTTCTTTCTCGCTGTTTGCAGTATTTTCTCCTTGATCTGGAGCTCTGGAATTTGGCGACAATATTCCTAGGAGATTTCTTTTTGGGATCTATTTGAGGAGGTAATCTGTGGATTCTTTCAATTTCCATTTTACCCTCTGGCTCTAGAATATCACGGCAGTTCTCCTTGATAATTTCTTGAAAGATGATATCTAGGCTCTTTTTTTGATCATGGCTTTCAGGTAGTCCAATAATTTTTAAATTATCTCTCCTGGATCTATTTTCCAGGTCAGTGGTTTTTCCAAGGAGATATTTCACAGTCTTCCACTTTTCATTCCTTTGGTTCTGTTTTATAATATCCTGATTTCTCATCAAGTCACTAGCTTCCACTTGCTCCAATCTAATTTTTAAGATAGTATTTTCTTCAGTGGTCTTTTGGACCTCCTTTTCCATTTGGCTAATTCTGCCTTTCAAGGCATTCTTCTCCTCATTGGCTTTTTGGACCCCTTTTGCCATTTGAGTTATTCTATTTTTTAAGGTGTTGTTTTCTTCAGTATATTTTTCTGTATTTTTTTTTGGTCTCCTTTAGCAAGTCATTGACTCGTTTTTCATGGTTTTCTCGCATCCTTCTCATTTCTCTTCCCAATTTTTCCTCTACTTCTCTAACTTGCTTTTCCAAATCCTTTTGGAGCTCTTCCATGGCCTGGGACCAGTTCATGTTTTTCTTGGAAGCTTTTGATGTAGGCTCTTTGACTTTGTTGACTTCTTCTGGCTGTATATTTTGGTCTTCTTTGTCACCAAAGAAAGATTCCAAAGTCTGAGACTGAATCTGAGTGCGGTTTTGCTGCCTGGCCATGTTCCCAGCCAACTTTCTTGACCCTTGAGTTTTTTGTCGGGGTATGACTCCTCGTAGAGTAAAGAGTACTTTGTTCCAAGCTTGAGAGGATGCACTGTTGTTTTCAGAGTTATTTCTATACAGCCAGCTCTGCCACACCAGCACTCCTCCTTCCCCAAGAACCGCCAACCCAGAACTGACTCAAATCTTAAGCAGGCTCTGCACTCCTGCTCTGATCTGCCACTTTATTCCTCCCACCAGGTGGGCCTGAGGCCAGAAGCAACTGCAGCTGTGGTTCTGTAGCTGCACCACTTCTGCTGCCCCTGGGGTGGTGGCTGAACCATGAACTCCTTCACTCTGTCCCTGCCACTTTTCCCACTAACCTTCTCTGTTGTCTTTGGTGTTTGTGGGTTGAGAAGTCTGGTAACTGCCACAGCTTACTGATTCAGGGCGCTAGGGCCTGTTCCGCCCGGCTCCTGGTCTGGTTGGTTCTGCTGCGGCCCATGCTGTGCTCCGCTCCCCTCTGCTCCCCTCCGCTCCCAGCTTCGTGCAGGATAGACCTTACCCAGAGACCATCTAGGCTGTCCTGGGCTGGAACCTGCTTCCCTTTGCTATTTTGTGGGTTCTGCAGTTCTAGAATTTGTTCAGAGCCATTTTTATAGGTTTTTGGAGGGATGTGGTAGGGAGCTCACGCAAGTCCCTGCTTTCCAGCCGCCGTCTTGGCTCCACCCCTATTGTTCAGATTCTAATTCTAATTAATTAAGATTCTAATTAACCCATCACTGTGCCTATGTGGAGGAGGCTCCGCAGATGGATAATGAATTGGACCCAAAATTGAAAAGAGGAATGAAGTTGGTTGGATTGCCTTTGGGAAATGGTTCAGTGTCTCTAACACTTCCAAAAGGCTCCCAGTTCAAAGACTATTTTTTTTAGCCCAAATGTTTTCTCTGCTTCAGAATCTCAGAAGACTACATCCCCTGGGGCACCAACGTTGTAATTGTCCAAAAGGAAACTAGTCAGTTGTGACATTTTTCCCGTATTAACCTACCCTTATGAATGATAGTAAGCAAGATCATGGAGCAAAGGTATGATTGGAAAGAAAGATGGATAAATCCCATTGGTAATCTCAGAATGTCCAAAGACCTACAGTCATTCCTCCAACATGGGGCAGTGGGCCTTCTATATAGGATCTATGGAAAAATCAGGCAAAATGAGCAAGTATGCCTAGGTTATGCTCTGTGCTGATAGATGGAAGACTGACTGGGATGAGATCATATCTGCATCAGAAAATCAAACTTTTATTGATATGGGATCAATCAAATTGCTTTGCATATACAATCCTCTGATCTTCACCACAAGTCTATGAAACACTTACTGCCACTTTTATTGGCTCCATTTTAGTGACAAGTGATTAGTACAAGATTTTAGCACAGCTGGGATTGGAACCCCTGTGTTCTGACTACAGAGAAAGTAAGGTCCAAAGCAAAGAAGTAAGAAGACTACAGAGAAAGTAAGGTCTAAAGGAAAGAAGTAAGAGTTCTGGCTTCAAGGATTGACCTCTCCTTTACTATTTTAGTCATTTCTGGCAAGTCACATCACTTTTATGGGCCACAGGGTGCCCTTTTGTAAAACAAGGAGGCGGATGGCTGCTAATTTGCCTTCCAGCATCTATGATCTAATTATTTTAAAATTGGTGGGTTTTCACCAATCTGCCACAAAGAAATGCAACCTCCCATTCCTCAACACTCTCTCTCTCTCTCTCTCTCTCTCTCTCTCTCTCTCTCTCTCTCTCTCTCTAACTCATTCTCCCTTCAAAGTTCAGCTTGTGATCATTTCCTGCAAGAGACCTTTCAAAACCAGAAAAAGTGAATTGTAGATGAAACTGGACTCCTCTTACATGATGCTTGTTTTTTTAAAAGTATATGTTAAATTTAACATGATGGAATGTAAACCCTCCTGCTTGTTTGTCTCTGTCCCTTTTTGAAAATTTTTCTGCTCTTTTCTCTGTATTTTAAAAATGTTTCATTGATGCTCTTTTCTTTCTTTTTTTGCATCGTTGTCACTACCATCAATCACATAGACCTAAACCAAACACTTCCCCACCCCCACAATTAGGAGCCTTGTGTCAGTGGGCTGTGACAGAAATGTCTATCTCATCCCCCACCTCGGGTCCATCACCTCTTTGCCAAGAGACAGGAAACGCTTCAGTCTGTGTCTCCTGGAGCCTTAATTGCTCATTGCATTGACCTGAGGTCTGAAGTCTTTAAGGCTGTTTTCCTTCACATTATTGTTTTCATTGTGGAAATTGGTCTCCTTGCTCTGCTCACTTCACTCTGCATTAGTTCAACAGTGTTTCCTGGGATTCATTGGATCTGTCCCTTTCATCACTTCTTACAGAACAAAGACATACTTTTACTCTCTTATGACAGAATTTATACAGTTATTTCTCACATAATGACACCCACTTTTTCTCCAGGTCTCTGGTACAACAAAAAGTGCTGCTTTGTGTATAAACACACACAAGCATACACACATATCTCACATACTCATTTGTATATATATATATATATATGTATATATATATTTGTGCATATATGTATGTGTGTGTATCTCACCTGTGTGTCTTCTATCTTTGACTTCCTTTGAGGTATATGCCTAGAATTGTTATTTCTGCCTCAGGGGAGGATATATAGTTTACTATTTTTTGGGTTAAATTATAAATTTCCTTCTTTCTTCTGAAAAATATATTTTTAATCAGAAAAAAATTGCCTTTTGTACCTCCCAAACCCATATGTCCCCCTCTCAAATGGAGAGAAAAAAACCCCACCGCCTATTGTAAACATGTGTAGGCAAACAAAACAAATTTTTGTATTGGTCATTTTGAAAAAAAATTCACATTATGCACTGTGAGTCCTCTTGATCAGGGATGGGTAGAATGTTTCATCATTAATCCTCTGGAATCATGGCTGGTTATTATAGTGATCAGAGCTCCTCAGTCTTTCAAAGCTGTTTATCTTTAGCATATTACTGCTGTATAAATTCTTCTTCTGGTTACTTTCACTTTATTCTGCATCAATTCACACCATCAGTGTGTCGATAAACAAAAAGTCAATAAACTTTTATTAAGCACCTACTACAAACCAGGCTTTGTACTAAGGATTGTGGATGCAAAAGCAGAGAAAAGATAAAACCTAGCCTGGGTGACTGAAGGATAGCGGTGCCTTTATTAGTAGTAATTTGGATGTTCAGTAAAAAGAGGCACTGGAAGCATTCCTACAAAGAAAATCAGATGTAAGCAGAATATTTACTTTGCAAAAATACTTCACTAGACCTTAGCTAATTAGCCTACATATTTTTCCTTCCTTTCTCATCCAGACTCCTACAAAAAGTGTTTGCACACACTGTCGACACTTCTCTCCCTCACTCCTCAATCCTTTGCTGTCTGGTTTCCCACCTCATTACTCACTTGAGACTGCTCTCTCCAAAGTGACCAAGAACATATCTCTTAATTGCCAAAGCCGATGGTCTTTTCTCAGTCTTCATCCTTCATGAGCTTTCTGCTGAATTTGACCTTATCAGCCTCTTTCAGCTCCTGGGAACTCGCTCCTCTCTTGATTTTTGTGTCTCTGCTCTCTCACCTGTCTGGTCACTTTCTCAGTCCCCTTTGCAGATTTATCATCCGCATCATATGCCCTAAATGGGGGTGTTTCCTACATCTCTGTCCTGGGCCCTCTTCTCTCCTGTCTCCTCTCAGTGACTTCATCAGCTGCCATAGAGTTAATTCCCATCTCTGTTCAGATGACTCCTAGATCTGTGTTTCCTGCTTCAGTCTCTGTCTAGCATCATCCGCTGCCTCCTGGATATTTCAAGCTGGATGTCTTTAAGCTCTCTTCAACATATGCTGAAAACGGAGCTCATTGCCTTCTCCTGAAACCCATACCTCTTTCAAACTTCTCTATTCCTAATGAACATATTACAGTTCTTCTAGTCTCATGTTTCAAGAGCTTGTATTTATCTTCAGTTCCTCACTCTGCCTCTCTGCCTCTCTGCCTCTCCCCACCTCCAAGTCACTACCATAACGCCCCTTATATGTGGCAGGTGAAAAATGAAATGACCGAGGAAACAAAAGTTTGAGCTTTTGAGCATACCGATTTAGTAAGCAATGTATGCCAATTACTTAACAAATAGGGATCAGACCTCCTCACCTCGGGTTTGGATGCAAATATACTAGGAGACAGATTTTTATATATTAAAAACAATTAATCAAATGAGGCCAATGAATTAGAAGGAAACAAAACAACATTAGGTAACTTGAGTTCAATTCTAATTGGGGGAAGGATTAGGGACTTTCCAAGTTGGAAGGGGGAGAACAAACAGGTGCAATTCCCTGAAACCAGAAAAAGAGGTGCCCTTCCAAGCGTCTGTGAACAATCAAAGGAAGACAGAAAGAGTTACTGACTGATTAGTATGAGGCCAGTTTTCAGATAAGAACATAAGGGTTCCTTGGAATGTACAATTATGAGGAAACTCCTTGCCTCAGTCTCTGGATCAGCCCTTGTTTCTGCTCAGCATAACCTCAGGCCTTGGTTAAGGGTCTATAAGCAACAGGGAAAGCTGATCCAGTTTCCCAGCCACGCAGGGCTAGGTTCAAACGGTGATATAAGGTTTTACCCCAGTTCCCACAATTGAACACAATTTCTCACAAGACAGAAATGAGACTCGGCCCATAATGGGATAGAAAGGGAACTGAGCTAGCTCTAGAGCTGAGTCAATTCACACAAGTCAACACTTGCTGAACTAATCTCCCCAATTTCTTCCTACATGCAACCCTTTCTGCTCAGACCCCTGTCACTTCTCACCAAGATTACTATGATGCCCTCCTAATCGCTGTCCCTGACTCAAATCTCTGTTTGCTTCAGACCATCTGTCACACACTTAAAAATGGGGTTTCCCTTAAGAGCAAATCTGACTCAGTCACTTCTCACCTCAATAGACAGCACTGGTTCCCTATTGTTTCTGTGATCAATTAGAATTTTCTCTGTTTATTCGTTCGAAATCTGGCTGGAACCCTATCTTATATGACAGTCCTCCTCTCCCTGTACTCTGTGATCTGCCCAAACTGGCCTTTTCTTCTCACACTGCATCATCTCCCACCTCTGGTTCTTTGCCCAGGCCATCCCCCATTCCTGGAATATACTCCCTCCTTCCTTCTGCCTCATGGATCCTCTCTTCCTTTAAGGCCCAGCTCAAGCACCACTTTCTAAGTGAAGCTTTTCCTGGTCCTCCAAATGCCAGTGTCTTCCCTCCCTCCCTCTGTTCTCCTCACTTGGATTCATGCTGTCTGTACTTTTACAGACACTTGTCACTCCCATTTGAATGTAAAGCTGGGGATTGTTTCCTTCTTTATATTTGTGTTGCCCACAGCTAACATAGTGCCTAGCACACAGTAAGCACTTAATAAATGCCTGTTGATTGACTGACTCTCTTTGGGGAAATGCAGCAGTGCACAGAGAGGGAAAGACTGTTACATATAAAGAAAGCAAAGAATGCAGGAGTTGGGGGTGGGTTGGGGCAGAGGGCAGGCCAGGCATGGACGGTGTTCACATGTGTGGAGGTGGGAGATGAAATGCTGAGTTTGGGGAGCAGCCAGTAGGTCAGTTTGACTGAATTGTGTGTGACAGGGAATAATAGGAGATGCTGGAAAGGTAGTCTGGACTCAGAGCAGGGAGGGCTCAAAATGCCAAGGTTAGGGTTTAGAAATTTGTCCAAGGGTCCATAGGGAGCCGCTAGAGCTTCTTGAGGAGGTAAATTAAGTGGTCAGACTTATGCTTTGGAAAAATTATTTTGTCCTTTGTGGGGTGGATAGATTAATGAGATAAGTCAGTAAGTAAGCATTATTAAGTACTTAAAATGTGCCAAGTGCTAGTTTACATGTAAAAAACAGTCATTTCCTGCCATGGAGAAGCTTACATTTTAGGAGGAGGATATATCGCATGCCCAGAAGGGGTGATTGGGGGAGGGAGCCCTGGTCCAGTGGTCATAGGAACTTGTTAGGAGAGCCATACATAGCACAGCAAATTGTCATGCCCTTTTCAGTATTGAGGGTAATATTGATTTTTGATTATTGTCCCTTGATCCTAGGGGGCAGAGGGGTGTGACTTCTAGGGTTATGGAAGTGTGCTGAGGGTCTGTCATCTGCCCGGGGCTCTGCAGAGGGGCTGGGAGGGGGATGCAAAGATACACTGGACGGAGAAGGATCAGAGAGTGGGTTAAACTCGGGTGAGGAGGACTTGGGGTAAAATTTCCTGGGAATGTGCGCACCAGGTTGGGTGTAGGTGAGAGGCAGTTTTGTCACAGCAGACAGACAGGACCGGTCTGATAATCTGAAGGTCTGGGTTCTAGTCCTTCCTCCGTCCCAGATTTGCGGTGTGACCTCGGAAAAGTCGTTTGCCACTTCTGGGACTCAGAGGGGGTGGGGCCGAGCATGGGCAGGAACGGCAGCAGGATATGGGCCATGTTCTTGTTGGTCAGGCCCAGATTGAGGTCATCGCATGGGGCCGGGTTGTCCGTCAGGGTGACCCTATTTTGAGGGTCCTCTCCGCGCAGAGCACTTCACGGAGCAGCTGAAGTCCGAGTGTCACTTTGTGAACGGGACCGAACACGTGCGGTTTGTGGCGAGATTCATCTACAACCAGGAGGAGTATGTGCGCTTCGACAGCGACGTGGGAGAGTTTGTGGCAGTGACAGAGCTGGGGCGGCGCGATGCCGAGAATTGGAACAACAGGAAGGATGCCTTGGGCCACTTAAGGGCTCAGGTGCGCGCTGCGTGCAAGTACGACTACGAGGTGATTGCGCCCTTCTTAGTGCGCATGCGCGGTGAGTGTAGGCACCTGCGGAGGGGAGGGAGGGACCAGGGAAACCCAACAGGCTCTCTGGGAGAGAGAGGAGGCAGTGGGAGAGGGACGGGGGTCCTGGGGAGAGGCCAGAGCACGGAGGGAAGAGCAGAGAAGAGGCTGGAAGGGAACACCGAGGGAGGGGAGGCTGTGATGGGAGCGGGCAGGTGAGGAGGAGAGAAGGTGCGGAGTGACAGAGCAGATGCAGGGACAGGGCTCCGCAGAGCAGGGGAGAGACAAGGGGGAGCAGGTATGAAGAGAGGAGGAGATGATGGATTGGGAGAGAGGAGGAAGGGAGGGGACCAAGAGGGGACGAGCAGGAAAGGGAGATGGGTGATGGGGAGAGATTGGGGACAAAGGGGGACAGTGAAGGGGAAGGAAGAAATATGGGGGAAGGAATTGTGATGGAAGGAGAAAGGAGGGATGAAAGGGAGAAGAAAGGGAAGAGAAATGGGGAGGAACTATGAGTAGAAAACATGGAGATGAGTGAAGGGGTCAAAGGGAGGGAAGAGAAAGGAGAAGAAAGGGGAGAATGAATGGGGGAGAAAGAGGGCAGAGACTGAGGGAAGGGGGAAGAAACCCTCTTATAGCAGCATGAAGTTTGGTTCCTTGAGTCCTTTTTCCTCAGTCAAATTAGGATATTTTTACATCTTCAAATTCTAATGGGGATGAACTGCATTGAGAGCAAGCCAACCCTTCACCAATAAATAACTCACATTTTAACGATGCTGAAGTGGTTAATAGGCAGCTAGGCATGGCGGTGGATAATCAGGCCTGGAGTCAGGGAGACTCATCATCTTGAGTTCAAATCTGGCCCCAGAAACTTCCTAGCTGTGTGACCCTGGGCAAGTCACTTAATCCTGTTTCCCTAAGTTCCTCATCTGTAACATGACCTGGAGAAGGAAATGGCAAACCCTTCCAGTATCTTTGCTAAGAAAACCCCAAATAGAGAGAGGAGGTCAAATAGAGTGACAAAGAGTTGAATGTGACTGAAAAATGACTAACAACAAAAAAATTTCAAATAAAATATTATATATGTATATATACATATGTATATACCCACATATATACATACAGTATAACATTAAATCCCCCAAGTCCTGCGTACCCAGGCTTCATGAACCTTTTTAAGACATAAATAAAACTATTCCTTTTTATCCTTGAATCTAAGTTCAGCAGAGGCTTCCCATGCCCTGCCCTCTCCTGTCTCAACCACATCCTCTCCTTCCCTTCCCCCTCTCAGCCTTCTATGATAACACAGACTCTTACAACTGAGTCCTCATCACTGAAATTGTCTTTTCTCCAGGGACCCAAACACATTTCTGCTACTCCCAGGGCCCCTGGACCCCAGTCAGGATGCTCAGGTTTCTACTAGGCCTAGATGTTCCCAGTAATTCCTCTGATTCAAAATTTCTCCACTGGATTGATAGCATCTCTTAATAATTGAGCTGGAAATCTTTTTGAAAATAGTTTATTACCTACACTTATGATCTGCTTTGGAAATAATCCATTACAAAGTATACACTTGTAATGAGAAAACTTGCCTGCTAATTTCTTCCCATATCGCTGAATCCTGATGAGCTGGGGCTAGGATAATTGAGCAACATGGACTCCTAGGCCAACTTCCTGCTAGTTCACATTTCTAGTCTTAGGGGGAGTTTAAGTGTCTACCAAGATGCCCATTTCTGGCCCTGGGGGTCAGGTGACAGAGGTGGAGGCTGGACTAGGAAGACCTGCTCTGGCTCCCTCACTCAAGATCTTTCTTCTTTCTTCCAGCTGAGCCCAAGGTGATTGTGTATCCATCAAAGACAGCTCCCCTGGGACACCACAACCTGCTTGTCTGCTCTGTCACTAGTTTCTATCCTGGGGACATTGAGGTCAAGTGGTTCCTGAATGGGCAGGAGGAGACAGCTGGGGTTGTGTCCACAGGCCTGATCAGCAATGGAGACTGGACCTACCAGATCCTGGTGATGCTGGAAATGATCCCCAAGCATGGAGATGTCTACACTTGCCAAGTGGAGCACTCCAGCTTTCAGAGACCTGCCATCTTTGAATGGAGTGAGATAGAGCTCCCTCACCCTCCAGTTCTAACATTGCTCAGGGCATGGAGCTAGTTCTGAAATTCCCTCAGTGTGTGTCCTGTCTCCTCTTTTCTTCTGCCCTGGGCTAATACAAACCCTATGATGTGCTACGCGTCCTTCCCACCTTCCCTAGTACGGCTAGAAGTTACATAGACCTAGAACTTTTTCAGCCTCCTCACTGGCCCCAACCATGGGAGCTGGCTTCACTCTGGGACTCTGTGATCAGCTAAAGACCCCTTCCCCTGGAATAGAGGAACTAGGCTTTGAGAAAGATTGATGTCGGTGTCCACTGATGAGCTTTCATTTCCTGAGCCCTGAAAGGCCCTTTGCACATCCATTCCTTCCTTTCTTAGACAGGATTTAGCCACCTTCTTAGGTTCATCTCAGACCAGTCTGCTTCCCACATGGGGCTGACTCCTGAGAGAAAGTTTTGGTCCTTGGTATGTCTCCCCAGAAGCACAGTCTGAATCTGCCCAGAGTAAGATTCTGAGTGGAGTCGGGGGCCTCGTGCTGGGTCTGATCTTCTTTGGGGTTGGCCTCATTGTCCACAAGAGGAGTCTGAAAGGTGAGAAACTCTGGGGAAACCTTGAGGCCCCCGCCCTCCATGGTATCATCAAGGGAGAGAGGATTTTTTGTGCCAGAAATCTGGCCCAAGGTCAGGGGTGAAGGGGTGATCTGGCTCTGACCTTGGCTCTTTCTCCACAGAATCTTAGAGAAGGGGGTGAAGGGGTGAGATTCCAGGACTCATGGTTCTTAGGGAATCTCATTTTCACTATCAGAGACAGCTTTGTGAGGGATCTCAGGTTCCATCCTTTAGCCCCTCCCCCTGCCATTCTCCGTCCCCTCCATCCTGCAATTGTAGATGGATGAATAAAGCATCAATTAAGTGCTTCCTCTGTGGTTTCAGGTATTGGGCTAAGCAGTGGTAGGAACTCTCTGTCCCACAGTGCTCAGAACCTTGGCACCCTTTGCTTCTATGACTAGGATTTACAAGCATTTGTATGGCTGTCTCTCTCCCTTCCTTTCCAGGAAATGGGGTTCACAACCAACAGGTAGGATCCTTCTACCTGTTGGGATCAGGGTTCTCATAGCTACTGTCTTTTCCCAGTGGGGCCTAAAACTAAGAAGAAACTTGGGGACCCTTAGTGGGGAGAAGTGGTTCTTCTTGTGGGCTCAGACACACATATAGAGTCTTCTATGACTGTTCTCTGTCCTCTGCAGGGCTCCTGAACTGATCCCTGAGGCTGTATCCCCTGGAACTGTTGTGTCTTCCCAGCCTCCTCCCCATGTTTGGAGACCCATGCCTGTGCACAGATCTCCAGGAGATTAGTTCTACTGATCCCTTCCCTGGAATGCCTTACTTCTTGGATCTTCAATTCTGTCTGGATTCTTTGGCATTTCCCCAACAGAGCTTCAGTGATCTCTTACACCCTCCTTTCTTTATGTACTTTTTAAAATCCATTTTTTGTCCCTTGAGCCTTCCCCCAAATAATTAGAAGACTTAGAATCAACTGGTAACACGGAGACAAATTAAGGCGAGCAGAGAGAGGAAACTTTAGCATTTGGGATTTGGAGAATCCGCCAAAGTGTGAAATGCTTCCAGAGGTGCAGGTTGCAAACCATCTACACTTTTTTATCCTGGGCGCCTGTCATCTATGTCTTCCATAATTCCTACAGAAGTTGATTAATCAACATGCAGATGACTTTCCTCTACATTTCCTGATATCATATAGATACCAGTGGCCCTTACAGGCTTTCTGCCCAGAAACCCTTACCTTTCTCATGTGATGGGCCCACCTCATTCTGTTGATACATCTCTCTGATGACTTTCCTTCTACCACTTCTGCTCAGTTCTTCTTTGACAATGTGCTGTAGCCTATGCTTGCACATCACATGCCTCTCTATTGCACTAATAAAAAATTAAAGTTTTAGTAATACATTTTGTGTTTATCTTATATTCATTGCTTAATATATACCCTACACCCATTGCCTTTCCTCATAACAAAATTTTTACTCAAAAGTTCTGTAATAACCATCACATTGATCACATATATCCAATACTATATGCAACAATACATACCCCAAATCTCCCCACTTCTTCCATGTAATGTTTATTTTCTCTTCTTTGTGGCTAAGCTTAGTAATACATAACATTCAGCATCATCCCCCCTCTCCCCATTTTGTAGTCTTGGGTATGTTTCTTTCCTGATTCTGCTCACACTATTCTGTATCAGTTCATTTAAGTCTTCCTACATTTCTCTGAATTTTCATTTTTTGTTTCTTCTTTGGAACATAGTTCCATTATATTCATATACCACAATTTGCTTAGCACTTTTTCAATTGATGGGCACCCACTTTATTTCTACTTCCCTGCTACCACAAAGTGTTGCAATGAATTTTTTGATATATATGCATGTCTGAGATTCCTTTTTCCATCTCTGACAACATGTTAAGCTGTGGGATCTCAGGATCAAAGGGTATGGAGGTGTTGACACTTTTTAGCATCATTCCAAATTGTTTTTCACAATTGTTGTACCAGTTCACAGCTCCACAAATAGGGCAACAACCTGCCTGTCTTTGTGCAGTCCTTCCCACATTGATCATTTTCATGTGTTATCACCTTGGGAGATTTGTTGGGGAAGAGGTGAAACCTCAGAGTTGTTTTAGTTTCCTTTTCTGTCATTGTTAGTGATTTGGAGCAAACTTGAGAACTATTCATTTCCTTTGACCACTTATCTACTGGCAAAGGCTCTTGGCCTTATGGATTTGTCTTCATTCCCTCCATGTCTTGGATGATAAACCTTAATCAGAGCAAATTGAGGCAAAGACATTTTCCTCCATCAGCAATCATTCTGACTCTTGTCGTGCAAAGGCTTCTCAGTTTCAGATAATCAAAATTGTTTTTTCCTCTGGATTTGCTCAAACTCTTATTTAATTAACAATTCTTCCCTTAGCCACAGTTATGGAATCTACTTGCAGCCATTTCCTGGACCTTTGGTTTGATAACTTTTTATTAGTGACAATAGTGAGTCTTATTGAAGATTCCCCCTGAATTATTGCAATTTGGGGTAAGTGGAAGAGAATTGTTAAAAATCACCATACCATTTACCCATAGTACTTAGCAGAAAATGATTTTAAGTGACTGGATTTTGTGGTCAGTTCATTGCCATGCAAGGAATGGTGCTGCCTAGAACTTACCTTTGCCTAATGAAGTTTATGGGAGGCCATTCTTGACCAGCAGCAGAAGTGTCAGGATGGTGGAGATGGGGAGGCTGGGCCTCCTCTGCTCTGCATCCAAGTTTGTCTAGAGTGGCAGCTCCCTAAAGGGCTGGTGGGGGATGAGACACCCAAGATTGCTCAGCTACTTTTCCTTTTTTCACAGAAACAGTATCATCTCTGAGCAATGTTTCAGATTTCAGGTTCCCATAGACTCTAACCCATTGGAATGTTTATCTTTTTATCTCCACTAATGAACATTTGGAAGGAGGCAGATATCTGTTACCATTCCTAGCATCAAGGCTGCCATACTCCTTCATTTGGGCTGATATGAGTCTTATCTATGAAATCATTTTTTTTGGAAACAAAGATCTCTGGCATTTAAGGATTTAAAGTAAGGTAGGGGAAAGCAATAAATCACATAGGGAAGCAAGGAACTAACTCAGTGTTATAAGCCCATGAATACCAAGGGAGCTTCTTTTGTCTCTAAGTAACCAGTCCATTTCCAAGGGAATTGTCCCTCCAGCATATTCTTTGGTGAGAAAGCAATAGACCACGGGTTCAAGAACCTCATTATTTCCCTTGATACATTTTCTAGCAATCAATGCCATTTATCTATTATAGATCTAGAGTTGGAAGAGACCTCAGAGTCTATAGATGAGGAAGGTGAGGCCCCATAAGATTAGACAAATCAAACAAGAAAGCATTAATTAAGGCCTTTTGTGTGCCAGGCACTGTGCTTAGTGCTGGGGATACAAAGAAAGGCTGAAAATGGTCCTTGTTTTGAAGAACTCACAGTCAAACAGGACTTTATTTTTGTTCCTATAGGTAATAGAGGGCCACTGGACTTTACTGGATAGGAGAATAACATGGTCATACCCTCACTTTATTTTTTAAAAGTTTTTTTATTCTGATTGGATGTAAAGACAATTTTCAAAATTCATTTTTTAAAGATTTTTGAGTTCCAATTTTTTTCTTTCTTCATATCTCCCATCCCTCCTCCCCGAGATAATGAGCAGTCTGATATATGTTATGCAGGGTGTTCCTAAAGTCTGGACACATAGGCAGAAAGGCATATTTTCAAAAAATGAAATTTTCAACATTTTATTTAATTAGAATATTAACAAATAACATCTTCAATATGATTTCCATCATTTCTGTTGCAAAAGTTGATGTGCTTTGCAAGATTCACATGAACACAATGCAATAACTCCACATTCCTTATGTGTCCAGACTTTAGGAACACTCTATACATGTACAATCATGTAAAACATATTTCCACATTAGTCTTGTACTGAAGGAAGAAACAGAACAAAAAGAAAAAAGCACGGAAAGAACAAAGAAAGTAAAACTACTGTGCTTCGATCACCATTCAGACTCCATCAGTTCTTTCTCTGGATGTGCATAGCATTTTCCAACATGAGTCTTTTGGAAATACCTGCACTTTAGAAAGAGCCATTTGACATCTGAGTAGAGAATGGCCCAGAGGACGGAGAGGCTCTGAAGCAGGGAGGGGTCTCTGCAGGCTATTGCAGTAGTTCTGGCCTAAGTTGATGAGGGCCTGGGCCAGGATGATTGCAGTGTTAGAGGAGAGAACAGGGCAGGTATGTGAGGTGTCACCAAGGTAGAAAGGACAGGATTTGACAACTCATTGGATATGGGAGATGAGAGTGGAGAGTCAAGGCTAACAAGGATGTGAGTCTGGCTGACTGATAGGGTGGTGGTAACTTCCACAGCCATAGGGAAATGAGAGTGGGACTAAGGTGGATTTGGAGTGGGGGCAAAAGTAACAAGTTTGGTTTTTGACATGTTGAGTGTAGGATAGAGTACATCCATTTTAAGAGGGAACAATAGGCAGTTAGAGATGAGAGAATGGAGATCAGGAAAAAGGTTAGGGTTGGACAAATAGATATTGAAATCATCTGTTTAGTGATAATAGTTTAATTTGTGGGAGCTGACATGACCACTAAGCTCAGTAATAGAGAGGAAGAAGAGAAGAGGGACCAGGACATAGCCCAAGGTCACACAGGGATTAAAGGTCAGAGGCTAGATTTGGACTAAGGTTCTCTGATTACAGAACCAGAGATTTTCCAATGTAAAGATACTTCAGACTGGATAGCATGATGCCCAAAAGAGTGGGGAAAGGAAATCCCCTGGCTTTACCCTGCCATCTACTGGGGAAATGTCTTGTGTTACTCCTTTGCAAGTAATGCTAGCTTTCAGTTTTAGATATTTACTGTTATCATATTCATAACAACAAAAATGTCATATATACATGTAGGTCAAAATATTTATGGCAGCAATTTTTGTGACACCAAAGAAGTAGAAACAAGATGAGTGTTCATTGATTCCTTGATGGCAAACCATATTATGTTATATAAATTTAATGAAGCAGAAGAATTCAGAGAAGACATGAAAGAAATTAATTATTATAAAATGAAATAGAGCCAGGAAAACATTATATACAGTAACTTTAACAATATAAATGGAAAAAGGGAAGGAATAAATCACCAAAACTGATTGCTGTATATTAATGATCAAACTTGCACCCCTTAAAATAGGTGGCAAAATGGACATCCCTCAACTGCAAAAGCAGAGGGTTATGGGCATGAAATGATACACATACGATTAGATATAGTTGCTGTATTAGCTGCTTTTGGTGAAGTTGTTTCTGTTTTAAATAATTGTTTCAAAGGTTAGGTGAGATGGGGGATGCATCCATATATGAAGGTCATGCAAAAAGAAAAGGCCAATATGTTGGTTTTTTAAGCAAAGGAAACAGAGCATTTGCAGATAGAGAATCTTAAATAATCAATACTTGTATGTTTTGAAAAGGGAGGTAATAAAGAAGCATAGGAGCTTATTCAGAATATGTGAGGGTCATACCTACCTCAGCAAATCTGTGAAGAATAGTTTGGTGTGGGGAGACAATTTGGAAGCTGTTACAATAATTATGAGGTAATAGAGGCCTGAATTCAAAAGGGATATATGCAAGAAACATCACACACACACACACACATACACAACTAGTATGTGACTGGATATATATGGCGAGTGAAGATAACATTGAAGTTTCAGACATGGATGACTGCAAAGATGTTGGTGCCTTCATTAAGAATAATGGATTTGGGGGCAGGGCAGGCATGAAGAAGTTCACCTTGTGATGGTCCCCACTTTCCCCACCCCCACATCAGTTGCTGTTGTAACAAAGCTGCTTGTGGCTACTGCTGCTGCTGCTGGGGGCCCCCCATCATGGAAGAGACCAGTGAGGAGCCCCCAACATCAGCCATCCTGCTGGATCATTGCCATTTCTCTCAGATCATCTTTAATTAGGTGGAGAAATTTTACATGCCTAGAGGAGACATCACATACTATTACATCCTCACCCAGTATTTCATTCTCCTCCTGACAGACTGTGGGCATTTTTAGGGGAGGATGGAAGACAATCTAAGAATATGACATCTTTATGGGGGCTGTTTTGCCTGCCTACCTCCACAGTAAATTGTCTTTGCAGCAACAAGTGTGGTATAAAGCTTCCTACCTACCCAATGATAATTGTGTTGTATGATGGGCCAGTGTCCCTTTCCAATTCCATCCAGAACATGAGGAGGACATTTTAGTGGTCAGCGAGAGTTTGAGGAGGTTTACTAGCTCAACCAGAAACTGCACCAACAGAACCAGGAGCTGAAGGGTACCTACGTTGGTCTCCAGAAACAGAACTCAGGCGTTCATGGTGAACTCCAAAAGGCTCATGAACTGCAGGAGAGACTAGAGACTCTGACAGATATCACTGAAACATGAAAGCAGAGGGTCAGTGGCATGAATGAGGAGAATGAGTATCTGAAAGGACACAAGGGCTGCTGGGAGACAGAACCAGTGCATCTTAAAGTGAAGAACCAGAATGTGTCCTCAGAAAATGAGAAAATGGGCATCAGGTTGAAGAATAGCCTTGATCAACTTGACCAGCTTCAGGCACAGATTTCAGCTCTGAATAAGCAAGAATAATGGATACTTAAAATTCTGTTCATTCTTGATTGCTAAAGAAAAATGAAATCTTCATCTATTAAAAATAGCAGATTTGGGGAGAATGATTATGAGATATAAGACAAATGGGATGTCAGTAACAAGTCTGGAAAACACTGAGTGATAAAACTAGGAGGCCTGTAAAAAACAAAAAGACAAAAGAATAAGAGTTCATTAGGAAGAGCATCTAGCAGGACACACCAGGGCCAAGGCTACCCTTGATGATAGTCTCAATAGTTTGAGAAGTTCATACTACAGGATAGCACAGTAGTGTCAGGGGGTTTTAATAAAGATCTCTCCTGTAGTACAGGAGGTTAAGGATAGAGAAGAGTGGACAAACATGGGAGATGCCCTGTAGTTACATTTAGCAGCACCTAGAAGCTGCTCATGGGAGAGGAAGAATCAAAGATAACACAAGGATTTCCACAGGAGAATCTGAGTGAATGGAAGTGGCTTCGACCAAGACAGTGAAATCACAAGGTATGTTGTCACATCAAAAAAAATGTTAAGGGCACACTGTGATCCAGGCACTCTGCTGAGCTGGTGGAATATAAAGAGAGGCAAAAAAAACAGTCCCTGCTCTTGAGCTCAGGGTGTAAGGGAGGATACAGCATGCAAACAGCTCAGTACAAACAAGAGCTTTACAGAAAAAAATTGAAGATAATCTCAAAGGGCAGGCACTAAGATGAAGGAGGAGTTTGAAGGGCTTCTTGCAGAAGGTAGGACTTTGGCTGGAACTTGAAGGAAGTTAGGGAAGCTAGGAGAAGGATACGTTCCAGGCATGGAGGACAGCCAGTGTAAATGCCAAGAGCTGGGGGATGGAATGTTATGGATCAAAGAGTACATGAAGGGCATTGAGGTATAAGACTGGAAAGATAGGGAGAAGCCAGTTTATGAAAGGCTTTAATTACCTAACAAAGGATTTTATATTTGATCCTAAAGGCAATGGGGAGCCACTGGAGTTGATTGAACAGAAGGGTGACATACATTTGCTTTAGGAAGATCCATTTCATAGCTGAGTAGAGGATGAGGATGGATGAGGCAAAGAGACTAGCCAGCAAAGAAGAGAAGGTTTGGGGAGAAATATGGTAAGCCCATTATCTTGCATAAAGGATAAAGATTCCTTCACTCTGTTTGACAGTCATAAGGCAAAATTCCACATTATTCACAGAGTATCATACCCAGGCTCATAATTGACCATGTGGGAAAATTTCCTTTTCATAGAGGAAATAGAATGATACGGACACTCACTCAAGAGGATCTTGACATTGTCTTCATAAGGCCTTCTCAACTTTCTCAGACATAGACATCCACTTGTAGCAGTTCTCAGATTGCATTCATTTTGAGCAGCATATGGCATTTCCCTTGAATAACAGTTTCATGATTTAATTATAATCCAGGCAGTTATACGTAAAGTCAAAACTCAGAACACTATCAAAATACAGTCCCAAGAGATTTTACCTCAAAATCAAGTTTCATTAGTCATGGTTTAAGGGTAGGTTATTAATATTATTTCTCTTATTTTCTTGCAATAACAATTAAAAATAAGCATATACAAGGCCTTATCTTGTTCTGTCCTTCCAGTTTAAATGCATCCTGGAACAACTATCAAGAATCAGAAGTTAAGAAAGCAATTACATTTTGTAATTACACACAGTGACTGCATGATAGTTTACTCAAACCCCATAAAAATGCCGGCCACTTTCTTATCTTCGAGGCTGACAGATACCTATATATGAAAGTGTCGAATGCCAACTCCCAGAGCAAAAATAAAATCTTTAAATCTGGGGTGTGTTGAAACTGAGTGGGCTTAAAGATTTAACTGTTATTGCAGGTACTATTCTATAATTTCATAATCAGTGCCAAGCAACCCATCAGCTAAAAATCCCTGCTTATAAAACAAACTTGCAAGCTCCCTTACTTCAGAAGTGAGAGGATAAACTTTCTCATTAAACCATTTCATTACTTTAGAATTTTACAACATGCTGTCAGCAATGCTGGTAATTTTATGACATTGCCCAAATAGAAGGTCCCAAGGAATCTGGTAAGTCCTCAAATAACTAAGGAGATAAAGAGAATTTGCAAGGTCGTTTGTACTTTTCCAAAGGGTAAGTTGTTTTAATTATTCATTTTAAAGCAAAGTATACCCAATTGAAGTTTTTGAACATAACATCTACATTATTTTACAGTTCAATTCCTAATCTAACAGCCTACAGATAAAAAATAATTTTCTAAGGATATAATTACATCATTCTCTTGGTATCATTTTTCAGATTCATAGCATTTCCTATACAAAATCACAATATAAGCAAAAGTAGAAACCTAACAATAACATAAATAATATTATCTATTTTAAAACATAAATTAAAATTAATTGCTTATCAAATAACATAAGTTCAGTTGAATGAATTCCTGAATCTTATAGAAAACTGCTTCATCTATCTATCAATTTGGCATTCTCGACTGATGGCATTAAAAACCAGTATGGAGTAATTTTGAAGCAATTACACCTTTAGTTCTTATTCATGCAGTTTCTAAACATATTGCCTCAATGCGAAATATCAAATGTATTTTCTATTAAGATTTGATCTGTCTATAGAAGGTCACACAACTAATAGGAGAACACATCTCAATTTAAATGAGAGCACATTATCATTTAGTTTGAGGACAAAATCAAACATCTGGATTGAAAATCATAAATAGCATCATTCAAGGGTCATTAACTGCCAGGACCTCAAGTTATAGAGCCCACTGCTTTCAGTTACTTTTGAAGACTAGTGATACCAGTCTCACATTCTCCCTCTTTTGGGGTCCATGAAACTCTCCTAAAATATGGAAATTATAAACATAATAATATAACAATATTACCCTACAGAAAGATTGGAACTTATACTTTTAATGTTCCTTCAAGGACAAAATTTTAGTATTCTATACTCAATAATTCCATGCTTCAAGTTTATGTCTATAGTTTCCATTTGGTAAATGTTGTAATTTGATAAAATAGTGTGCATTTTATATTGCTAACAGGCATTTTTCCAATTGGTGTTCATAAATGTAAAGGTATAAAAAGTTTCTCATGTTGTTATCTGAATGAGATAAAAAGCCTCCTCAATCCTCACTTTCCAAAACTCCAAACTCTTATGTCACCTTACCCTCCATTCATACTCTCAGTGCAAATGGACTCCAACTTTCTTCACTTTCTACCCATTCTCTTACCTATAGTTTCTCTCTATTCTCTTCCAATGGGCTTTGACTAAAGTCTTGCAAACTTCAAAACTGCATCTTGTTAATTTCTGATTCAGCTCTTCACTTATCTTAACTACTTTCTTGGTCTAACTCATCTTTATTTCCTAATCATATCCCAGTCTAACTCATCTGGGTCTTTCTTATAAAAATTTTCATATACTCTCCCAATAAATTTCAAAACTTTTATAGCTACAGGCCTTGGCTACTTATCTATTGCTGCACTGATGTTGCCCTGAGGCCCACAGGGGACTGTTGTGTCTTGTGCTGCACTGAGGGGCTGTGGTATGGGTGTTTGGTACTGCTGGAGGCTGTAAGGGTCTGTCAGCTTAGTGAGTATGGAGCAGGGGTCCTAATGGTAGTGTCTGGAATATGCTGAGGCCCAGTGGGGTCTTTCTGTGTTTCCCCAGGGCTACACTGAAACATGTGGTGTCTGACCTCTGGAGGCTGCCTGTTTGTCTGGAGCTGTGCTGAAGCACCTGGAGGTCTGGCCTCTGGAGGATACCTGCTTGCCTGGAGCTACACTGAAGCACATGGTATTTCTTGGAGCTGGAGTTTGCCAGGTCCACTGGCTATGATAAAGCACATGGGGGGAGGGGGCTACTGGTGTTGGCTTGCTTAGCTATTTCTCATTGCTGTGGAATAATTTTAATTTTTCTGTAATTTGAATGTTTTTCCTTTCATATTTGAACTTCTTTCTTGGAGAGCTTGAAGAATTTGCTGCTTGTCATCGAATTTACCAAAATGCACTCCTTAATGTCTTTGAATTTGAAGAACAAGTGTTATCTTTAAGGAGACACATATGTATTCTCTTGACTGGAGCATTGTTTTCTGTGTTCCAAAGTTCTGGGCAGTTTTCTTCTATTATTTCCTGCATCTTGGTGTTCGAGGTTGTTTTTTTTTTAAATTTTTCATATTCTTTTGTGATATCTCTGTTCCATAAGTTGTGCTTGTACATCATATTTTCAAAATAAATGACTTTGGCTCATACAAACTTCATGTGTTCTTTGAAAATGATTACTTTTTATAGCTAAGATGTATAATATCAATTAAGTTGGGCCTTGCTTACTGTTTTAAAATGATTAATTAGGTGTCTTTGATTGAGCCTTACTAGGTGCTAAGCCCCAGGCCCAAACCCCTATTAGGTGGTAAGGCTATATGGGTGTGAACTGGTAACTAAGGTGGGGCATCAGGTGGGGCCAGTGAAGGGAGGTGCTAATACCAGAGCCAATTGAAGGAGCCTAAGTTCTGGTCACTCAGATGAGTTTGATGAGGTCTGAAACTGCATACAAAGGGAAGACAGAGCTATTTGCTTAGGGCTCTCATTCTTGGTGGCATGCTGATATGGAGACTCTGGACAGCTGTAGCTAAGAGCCCTCCAGCTCATAAACCTGGATGCAGGGACTTTGTTAAACTCTGGTAACTATGTGTTGGGATTTGAATCACACGAGGTCTGTCTGTTGATGTTTGTAATATGTTTGTATTTGCTCTGAAGTTCAGGGTGGCCTTTTCCCCTGAACTAAGTGAACAATATCTGTATGCTGGATTAAAGTAAAATTGTTAACACCTTAACGTTGCTTTCCTTAGTAAAGCAGATCAAAAGAACATGGGCTCACAGCATTCTGTGAGCAGGCTTGTGTTGCTTTTTCACCCCCACAGCAGCTGCCAGCCAGATTGTTGAAACAAGATGGAAATAGGTTTTGCATGATTTCACATGCATGATGAGTATCATATTGCTCACCTTCTCAGTGGGCAGGGGATGGGCTAGAGAGAGGGAGAGAAATTGGAACTAAATTTCTTTCAAATGCTAAAAGTAAATAATAGATTAAAACAATAGCCAGAAAAAAAGAGGCAGCCAGTAGAGCAGAAGGTAGAGTTTTGGGGCTGGAATCAGGTAGACAAGTTCAAATCTGGCCTCAGACATTTTACCAGCTGTGTAAGCTTGGGCAAGTCACTTAACATCTGCTGCTTTGGTTTTCCCATTTGAAAAATAAAATGATTACTTTTTTATTTCTCTTCTGCTAGTATTTCCTTCACTTAAGCATTTTTTTTTGTGTTCCAAACATGTTAATATCTCTTTCACTTTTTAAAGGACACTTTCTGTCATGGATTCATTTTCTTTCCTATTTTGCTAATTGAGTTTTGAAATTCTGCACTGAGAACTTTGTGTACTGACCTATATTCATTCCTATTTCTTTGCTTTATGAATTTAATTTCTCATTTCAACTATTCTGTTCTTTCTTGTTGCTTTCCCCATGCTTTCTTGAAAGTACAAAAAAATCTACCTTACCTTCCTTCATCTTATATTATTTGTTAAGAGACCTTTCTAACTGCTTTGAGGACTTAGTGCTCATCTTTCTTTGAAGTTTTTGGTGTTTAAATCTTTTTTATATTCCAGTATGACTTATTTTCTGACTCCACTTTTGTTAGTTTAGATGCACTCTTAAGACTGGGATGCAAAGATGTCTCAGCCTCTGCATACTGGAGGTTATAGGATTTTCAGGACTGAGTTCCTGACCTGAGTATCCTCTCTGAATTGGGACTAGCCCATGTAGGGTTTCTCTCACTTTTCCTTCAGACATAACTCAGCCATAAATGCTGTCCAAGAAAAACCCCACACACTGACCCCACCCCAACCTCCTTTCCACTTGACTCTCCTCCTTCTTTCTTCCAGCCAATCTGAATCAGTATTTACCACCTTTTTCCCAGGTGGGGAAAGGGCAGGTGGGTGTTTTGGACAGGGTTTCTTTATCCTTGGGAAGCATCTCTGCAGACTAATGTAGAATCCCTGAATGAACACTTGAATGTTGGAATTAAGGATTTTACTTTAATGGGGTTCTCTCTTCTTTTTTTCTACATATAAGGCTTGAATGGAGAAAAGAACTCACATACAAATTATAGATGTATAAGTTTCCACATATATAACTGAATGGGGGATAGTTTCCCATTTGTAAGGAAAACACAGAGATTTTATTTCTACATGTAAAAGTTATTGGCATGTCTAGTTCCCTTTTAAGGGGACTAGTTCTTTTAAGATGTCCTGCTGATGACCTAGGCAAGGAGGATGGCTGACAGGAACAATGTTTGGCTACTAGAGCCCTCTAGGCTTAAGCCTCCCTTAACTATAAGGCTTATGAGTAACTGAAAAAAGGTTTTTATTTGAAAAGTCAGTCAATTGATAAATTAATAAACATTAAGCGCATTATTATGTGTCAGGAACTATGTTAAGTTCTGGGATACAAACAGAGGCAAAAGACAGTCCCTACTCTCAAGGAGATTACAATCTAAAGCTTAGGCTACCTCACAAACAAGTGAGGGGAACAGCAGAGTGCCCTATTTATGTTGCGCACACTAACAAATGAATCAGTTATTTCTGGAGATGGGGACTGTGTAGTGGTTTAGAAAGGTTGCTTATCATTTTTCAGGCATGGATATTTTTTGCCTGAAAGGCTGTTATCTATTAGATGTAAGGGTGTCAATATGTGCGCACACACACATGTTGTTTCTTTCTTTGCTTATGGGCCCACCTGTTTGTGGAAAAGTATACTTGTCTATGTGAAGTATGATTTCAATGTTACTCCATCGCATTGGGGTCTTCCGAATTAAATGTATTCTATTCTTCTTCCCATCACACCTCAGTTTTGTAAAGTAGGGATGTGTACCCCATTCTTCAACATAAATCCAAACTTCTCCTCAAATCTCTTCCTATACCATGATTAATGAAAACAGACAGAGATTTAACAGCCACAAAATGTTCTTCTCTATGAGGGATTAGGGAATGAAATTGTAGCAATGAAAGGGTGAGTGCAGTGCATTGGCGTGGGAAGAAGTCCCCAGATCTTATTCCTGGCTGGCAAGGTCTAATTAAGATTTCCTCCTGAGTTCAGCCCTCTCTTAAAGTGACAAGAAATTATTTATTATTTTAAAGACGACATAGGCTTTGGACTCTTCCAACTTTAACAGGGAAATGAGGAGGAAAGCAAAGTTGACTATAGCTACAGTCTCACCAAGATGCCCATCAGTTCTTGACTGGGAATGGGAGGAAAAAGATGCCCATCTTTCAATTCATATTGTAGGCACCTGCAACTTATTGGGGTGAAGACTAAAAGGCAGGTGAACTATCACTCAGAGATCAGGTGGCCTACTTGATACTATCTATATCTGCTCAGATGTAGCAGATGGTTGAAATGGTTTCTAGTTTTAACTATTTACTTCTCTCTAGAATTTATCTAAAATCCAGTTCCAGAACTGCAGGTTCCTGAGTGTCACCAGGTGGTGAACTCTGCTTCAGCCTCTCTTCTCCATAGCAGTACACAGAGGTACAGAGCTCACAAAGCCAGGACTATGTTAAAATTCAACTGTAATTGCTCCATATCAAATACATGATGTCCTTTAGGGAATATTAGAATTCAAAACGATCTGGAGAAGGTGACCAAACTGCCTCCTTGCTGGTCATGTTTTTGCTCTGTTCTGGAAAAAGCCTTTGTTTAAAATGTCTTTACAAGGATCTAATATTAAAGATATATAGACAACTAATACAAATATATAATGCCAAAAGTCATTCCCTAGTAGATAAGCTGTCAAAGACTGAATCATTCTCAAAAGTAGGATTGAAAAGTATCAACAATTATATGAAAGAATACTCCAGATATTTAATAATAAAGGCAATACTAATCACAACAACCTTGAGGTTTTACCTCACATTTAGCAAATTAGCAATGATGGGAAAAGATGAAACTAGACAATATTTGAGAAGTTGTAGAAAGAGAGGCTCAAGAATGTACTGGGGGAGCTATGAATTGGTCAAACCAATTTAAATAATGAAAAAAGTGACTTCAGTGTCCATACCCCTTGACCCTGTCTCTCCTGCTAGGCCTAAACCTCCAAGGAACTCAGTGACAAAAATAAAGGCTCATGTACTCAAAATAATTATAGTAGTATTTTCTTCTTGCAGTAGTTAGGAACTAGGGAAATGTACATGCCCATCAATTGGGCAATGGCTAAACATGTCCTAGTACCATAATCAGTCTATCAATAACCATTTATCATACATTCTTGTTTGGGAAATAAGAAGTAAACGAATAGGTAAACAAAATATATAAGAAATAGTTGTAGGGAAAGGCTCTAGCAACTGGGAGGATCAGGAAAAGCCTCCTGCAAAAGTAGATATTGAGATAAGATTTGAAAGAAGCCAAAGATTCTGGAAGGTGAAGATGAGGAGGGAGAGCATTCCTGACATGGGGAACAGCCTCTACAAAGGCATAGAGATGGATTATTATAGGTGACAAGCACTAATTAGCTTAGCATGGCAGGACTGAAGGGTATAGAGATGTGTAAGACTGGAAATATAGGAAGAGTCCACATTGTGAAGGGCTTTAGTTTCAAAGCAGAGAAGATTTTATTTGATCGTGAAAGTAGCCATTGAAAATTAATGAGTATGTGTTTGGAGGTTTATGTGTGACATCGTCAGACTTAAACTTCAAGAAAATTACTTTAGTATCTGTGTGGAGAATGGACTTCAGTAAACAGAGACTTGAGTCAAGGGGTCCAATTAGAAGGCAGAAAGAATGCTCCAAATCACTCATAATAAGAGAAATGGTCATTAAAACAAGCTTGAGGTTTCCCCTCATACCCTAAAAATTGACAAAGATGACAAAAAGATGGCAATAGTCGATGTTGGAGAGGTTGCGGGAAGAAAAGCATAATGCATTGTTGGTAGAGCTGGAGATAGATACAACCATTATGGAAAACCAATTGTAATTATGCAAATAAAGTGACTAATATGCCTTTACCTTTTGACTCAGTAATTACATTACTCAGTTTATAACCCAAGGAGGTCATTTATCAGAAGAAGTACCCCATCTATGCCAAAATATTATAGATACACTTTTTTATAAAAAAGAATTAGAAGCAAAGTGCATGATCATCAATTGGAAAATGTATAAACTAATTGTGGTACATGAATGTGATGGAATACTACATTCCAATGGAATAAATAATGGACAGAAAATCATGGAAAGATCTAAATGAACTGATGCACAGTGAAATAATCAATACTAGGAAAACTAAAAACACAATGACTAGAAGAGTGAAAATGAGAAAAATAACCATGCATGCACATGGGTGCATGCACACATGCACAAATCAAAAGTAAATATTTTGAAAGGTGGAAGAAAAGTCATGCCTTGAAAGAAGAGCTATGAAAAGAAGCTCCCATGCCATGGATCAGTTATGCTGATTTTCCCCTTTTTCATATTTTATCTTTCAAAATATTATTTGTTACACAGGGTGGGAGGGAGAAGATAGAGACACTGTGGAGAGGGGAAGGTATCAACAAGTACATATTTAAAAAAACTGGAAAATTATTGTCTAGGTGGGAAATCATGACTATAATGCAGTATTACTGTGTTGTAAAAAGAAGTTTATATGAGGAACTCTGAAAAATTCAAGAAGATTTATGTGAACTGATGTAAAGTGAAATAAGCAGAATCAGGAGAACAATGAACACAAGGAATATAGAAATTATGGAAATAACAACAACCACACAATTAAAACTGAATGTTGTGAAGTTATATTGAACAAGCTTGGCCCAAAAGAAAAAAATATGAGAAATTATATCTCCTTTACACCTTCACGTCCACATTCTTTGCAAAGAGAGAGAATTATGGACATGGAGCATATAATTAAAGTCTTATGGTGTATTGGTTATTTTTGCAGAGCTTTCCCCTTATTTAATTTTTGATAAGGGGATGTTCTTTGGTAGGGAGAATGAAGAGGTATACTCCGTGAAATATGAGTTATATAAAAAGGAAAGAAATTAGTAAAGATTTATTTAAAAACCCATAGTATCTCATCTCAAACCCAAAATATTAGCATACATATAAAACCAACAAATTGCTAGAGAAATTAGAGCTAAAAGATTTATGGTGTCTTTTAAATGAGACTAGTAAAGATCATATATACATACATATACATATATATGTGTGTGTATATACATATATATATATATATATATATATATATATATATATATACATATACTTTTTTCAGAACCACATGGAACTTTTTCAAAAATTGAATATCTGTTAGGTCACAGAGATATTGTGAATAAAAGTAAAATGTCAGAAAGTGTAAGCACATCCATTATAAATTATAACAAAATTAAAATAGTAATCAGTTCAGGGACCAGAAACAAAAAACTGACCAAGATGGAGATTTAACAATGAAATTTTAAATACTGAATAGATCAAGAAACAACCCATAGAAACAATTAATAATTATGTAAAAGAAAATGTTGATGCAGAGTTAGTATAACATTTCTGGGATGCAGCTAAAGCAGACCTCAGAAGGAAAATTGCATCCCTAAAAACATATAACATAGACAAAAGGAGAGGATTAATGAACTGAATGTGTATTTAGGAGTCACGACCACCCAGAAGAGGTAGAATCTCTTAGCTCTAACAGAAATTTCAGGCTGTGTAGTGAAAACTTTCAGTACCGACACACCTATCACAGTGGTTCAGGTGTGACTGTGTTGAGGGAATATGTGAAAAATATATTACTTATTAGGACCTTCTGGAAACTTCTAATCCCAAAATATCTCCTTGTCTGTCTGTCTGTCTGTCTCTCTCTCTCTTTCTCTCTCTGTCTCTGTCTCTCTCCCCCACCACGTATTGGTCAGAAAAAGATAAGCACAGAAAAAAAAGTATGTATCTTATTTCAGGTGAAAGGGAATCCTTTGAATTAAGAATCAAGGAACCTTGTTATGTATTCTTCCACTTCCTCTTTCCTCATTAGAATATTTTCCTAGAAATGTATATTAGCTTCCTGTTATTGAAACACAACAGCTTTTAATCCAGGTACATTTAATACAATTTGAATTATCCTCCATAACTCAAGTTAATAGAGACATAATTTTTTCCTTTTATATAGTCTTCTTGAAGTACCTTATTTAAATATAATATTAATAGGATCATACATAAGGATGGAAGAGTAATCTAGCAAAATTCCCATTGTTTTATATTTTGGGAAACCGAGGTCCAGGGAAGGGAGGGTGAGTGCCCAAGGACATGCAGATGTAAGAACATGGATATGAACCCAATTGCTTTGACTCTCAGTCTGACTTATTTTCTAGGTGGGCCTCTTTATCAGGAATGAAAGAAAACTGAAGGATAACTGTGGAGGTGGTAGGGGGTTATTTGAAGATATCTATGATTTGAAGATCAGATTTGAAGATCAGATATTTATGAGTATCCACTAGGGTCATCAAACTAGGCTTATTCCGAAACATGATTTCTGGATGATACAGAAGAGTTTCCCATCAGTGATGGTCATCAGACATTGAAGTAAAAGAACAATTCCTGTGGGAATTTATAAGTAGGGTTGAGTCACATCTGTGCTACATGATGGAATTATTTTCCTGCTTGGAAACAGGGGGATAGACCTCATGACCTCCAACTGGACAAATTGCCTTTCTGGGATGATGATTAAATTACTCATATTGTGTCTTTTCTTACTTTTGGGTTTTGACAGCTCCTGAATAGTTTCTAGTTTAACTAGAAACTCCAGGAAGTGGCTTGCAGAGAGATTAGCCAGTCGTACAGCTCCCCATCTCATGGGGCTCAGAGAGTTTGGCTGTCTCACAGGGCCAAGCCTAGGTCTGCTAATTGATCTCATCGATGGAAATGAGGAGCATTGGTCTTAGAACCACAGATTCTGTTCCTTGCTGCCCCTCTGCTCCTTGCTGCTTGAGATGCTGGGATATATTGTTGACCATTTGGGGAACTCCTACCAAGTCATCAAAAGCTTCCTTTAAAAGAGATGAGTATTTGTCCTCCATAGTTTCTTTTTCTTCTGAATTCATAACTGGAAATAAAAATTTAATATAAATTATATAAATGTAATGTGAAATTAAGGGGACCAATAAGATGATCTCCAAAGTCCCTTTCAGCTCTAAAATGTGTCAAAAGCATTATATTTCATATTTGTTCTGTGCAATTAACTTGGCTCCTGAGACTAATTGTCCAGCCTGTTACTAATATATTTTATTTGTTTTACATTATTTTCACATAAAATAAGAATGAGACTGATTTAAAGTGTGATATTGGAGATATGCAAAACTCCTAGAGCTCAAAGCGAACTCCAAACACCCTCCAGATTATAGGAGATTCCCCCCAAAAAATGATCATCTTCCCCATTAGTGGCATTTGAATCCAAGAATGTTATTAGAACTTCACTTTATTTCATTTCAAGTTGTAAATTTTTATTGCTGAAAAAATTTAAGTGCTGGAAAGTTTGCGACTTGAAATAAAATGAAGTTCATATTACATTCCTGCATTCAGATTCCACTATTTTGGAAGGTGATTCAGTGTTTATTCAGTGATAGGAAGACATTTTGTTCAGTGGAAAGAATAATTTCTTGGATGTTTCTAGACCTGGGTTCAGAACCTAGTTTCTTAGCTAACCAGCCTCATGATTGTATATGAGACACTTACCACTCAAGGACCTCATTGTTCTCATCTGTAGAATGAAGGGATTGAACTGGATGACCTAAAATGTCTTTCTGCTCTAGCACCTGATATATTTGTAAGAGCATGGAAAGAGTTGGCAGTACTAAAGATAACTGACTTTCAACTATTCAACTTCTTTCCGTTTTCTTTGGAGGAAACTGGATGGAAATTTGAAGAGGGAGTCTGGGAGATATGGGCTGCTGGGCTGCTCAGAGAAGTCATTCAGTCTCTGGGGCTAAGATGTGGCATAAGTGGCTTAAGGCCTTAAGTTGTAATAATGGGCTGCTCTTACTTACTTTCCTGTCTGCTGTTTCATGTTATATCAAGTACTTTGAATGTAAGTCTTTTCCTACTGTTCTGATTGTGTACTTTTCAAATGTAGGATTCATATGTACCAAGAAAAGAAGGGTAAAAATGTCAAAGGGGGGAGATCTACCAAAGAACCCTCAAGAGATAAAGCTGTTAGCTCAACACTGATAAAGGAATGCGATGCATTTTGATGTGTCTGGGTTAACAGTTGTGATGAAGCACAGTGGAAACAGAATAATATTACTCCTAACAATAACTATATTATTATTTATCATATTAAAATTACCACATAAATATAAGTTATAATAATAGTCACTATTAACTATTGCTAGTTGTTGTTATTATTGTTATTATTATTATTATTATAGTTAACATCCATAGAGTACCTCCTATCCATAGAGTTTACCACAGTGTGGCACTGTGCTAAACACTTTATAATTACTATCTCCTTTGATCCTTACAGCAAGTCTGGGAAGTAGGGGCTATTATTCTCACTTTACAGATGAGGAAATTGAAGATTATGGAAGCTCTATGTCTACACCACTTAGTAAATGCTTGTTAGGTTAAACTGAATAAACACACACACAGGCATGTGCACACACACACATACAAACACAAACACACACATTCATAACTTTACTGAGAGCCTTCCCTCTCACTTGGCTCCACCCCAGCTTCCTAGGCAGCTTGGATGGGCTAAGCTGGTCTATGACTAGTAGAGCTGATCTGTACGTTTGAGATCAATAATAAGTGAAGAAGCCTACAGATCATCTCTCTCCAGAGAAGAAGAGAAACATCTCCTTCTGTGCTACTTGCAAAGGGAAAGGATTTTTTTCTTCTTTGCTTGGGGAATTCAGTTTGCTCTGGAGTCAGGATAACACTGGCCCAGAAAGTAAAATTAGTCATTTCTATCTTCTGTTTAACCTTATGCAAGAGAAGAGAATGATATGAAGGGAAAATGGTCGAGCAAGGGAAATCAATATTGTGGGTAACCAGAGGGAATGGTGCATGTCTTTAAAAATAAGTGATAGCATTTATGTAGGGCTTTAAGGTTTTGCAAAGGAAGCATTCAAACAAATTATTTATATGAAGTGGATCTTCACATCTACCATGTGAGATAAGTGCTACTATTATCCCAGTTTACAGATGCAGGGGAAACAGACCAGGAGACATTGAGTGACCCTCCTAGGGTCAAACAAGCACTAAGTGTCTGAGATAGGATTTGAACCTAGTTCTTCCTGACTTGGTCCAGCATTGCAACCTCCACACCATCTGAGAGCCTTATATGAGAGGAATAGAAGTTGGTGTGGGAAAGGATGGTGGTCTGAATTGCAGGTGGAAGATTCTGTGACTATGGGCTACCTCTTGCCAGAGAAGAAAGGAGATGCTACTGTCTCCTCATCTCCCCAGAGGCAGAAACACCAGGAAAGCTGAATTCACTGTTGCCCAAAGTGGGCAAAAAGAACTTCAACTGGCCCTCTGATTTTGCTGTAACAGAGACATCTTTGTTTGTTACTGAGTCTCCAATCAGGAGAGGTCGGTCCAAATAGTAGGAAGTAGGAGCTTTATCCCAATTTCCCAGTAACCCCCTGTCCACCTCCAAAACAGACAGCTATTCCTTATATACATTTTTCCCTCCAGCACCAACACAAATATACATATCTCTGCAAATAGACTCTAGGTCAGTGCTTGATCTCATAGGTAGATTTGTCCCTTGTTTCCAACAAGTCTGACCCACTTGTTTCACCTGTGAGCTTTTCAAAGTTGATCAGATAATAAAGATTCAAGTTTTATTCTCATTGCCCATGAAGATGGAATTGGCTCATCAGTTTGCTATATTCTCTTCTAGATTGGTTTTATGTAACACTGTGTAAATGTCCTCCTCCCTGACCACAGTCCTCCCTTTATTTTCACCTTCACCCCTGTCCCAACCAGTATCCAGCTATGAAGGGTGGGGTCCCTGGCAATTCCTCCGCTGTGACAGAATTTATTCTCCTAGGATTCAGAGTTCCCCCAGAGTTCCAGATCATCGTCTTCTTGGTCTTCTTGCTCATCTATATGGTCATAGTAGTGGGGAACATTGGAACGACAGTCATCAGTAAGATAGACTCGCAGCTGCATACTCCAGTGTATTTCTTCCTTAGAAAATTTTCCTATTTAGACTTTTTCTACTCAACTGTCATTGCCCCCAAAACTTTGACAAATTTCTTATCCACAAGAAAGACAATTTCTTACAATGGCTGTGCCACTCAGTTTTTCTTCTTTTCTTTCTTTGTCACAGCTGAAGGGTTTCTGCTGGCTGTGATGACCTATGACTACTTCACAGCCATCTGCTCCCCACTCCTCTATCCTGTACACATGTCCCAACAGGTGTGTATCCAGCTAGTGGCTGCTTCCTACTTTTGTGGGTACCTCAATTCCATAGTTCAAACTGGCTTCACCTTCAGCTTACAGTTTTGTGGGGAGAAGAGAATTGGTTACTTCTTCTGTGATATTTCAGCCCTGATCAAGATCTCCTGTACGGACACCTTTGTAAATGATATCGTGCTGTTTATACTTTCTGCAGTCATCATTATAACCACCAGCCTCATGCTTCTGGTCTCCTATTCTTACAACCTCACCACCATCCTGAACATCCCCTCAATTCAGGGCAGATGTAAAACCTTCTCCACTTGTGGGTCTCACATTGCTGTGGTGAGTTTGTTCTATGGGACAGTGTTCTTCATGTATGTGTTAACAGCTCAGTTCACTTTAACAACTCTCAAAAGGGGCTTAAGCTAAGCCTCCTTCCCATAGGCATGTCTCTGCCCTACAGCTCTACTGGATATCAAAGTTCAGAAGCTCCTTCCACAAATCTCTGCCATCAGAGGTCTCCTCCCAGTTTTCAGAGGTCTCCTCCCAGCTCTTAAAGGTTTCCTATCAGCTCAATGCTCAAAGATCATTCTTCTTTGTCTCTTCTCTTCATTCTGTTCTTGACACCCTCTCCATGCTGGCTCTCTCAATGTCTGCTCTCTCACACCACCAGCAATCTTAATATACAGTTCTAGTCAGCATCTGATTGGCTAGAGCCCACATGCACATGTCTGATTGGCTAGGGCCCACATGTACATGTCTGATTAGCTCAGAGCAGAAGCATGTGAGACTGAGGCTGGGAAACTGAACAACACAAATAGAAAAATAGCAAAAAACAAATCCTACTTTGCTTGCCCTTAAGAAAGCCAGGGCAGTCTCTAGGGCTGTCTCACTGAGTCCCTTTAAAAAAAGATAAAGGCTACAGTCTAGTAAAGCCTGATCTGTTAACTGAGGTATCATAGAAACTGATCTAAAAGGATGAATGTAACAAATTTCTCAAAGATGAGTTGTCACAAGACCATCTCCAGGGGAATGGATTGACTGGTTTTCAGGTTTAGATCCATTCTTGATTCATTACTCTTTTCTTTAGAAAAACACAGTTTTTTATCTGGATATTGATAGCATTTTCCTTTCTGAAACCATTGTATTTGTCTTGGATCATTCTGTTGCTGAGAAGAGCTGAATAATTCATAGTTGATCATCACACGATGTTGCTGATACTGTGTACAGTGTTTTCTTAGTTCTGCTAGTTTCGCTTTGCATCAGTTTGTACAAGCCTATCGAGGTTTTTCTGAAATTTGCCTGTTTCTCATTTCTTATTGCACAATAGTATTCCATTCCATTCATATTCTATAGCTTGTTCAGTCCTTCCCCAGTTCATGGGTATCCCCTCAAGATACCCAATTGAGTGTGCATGTTATTCCCTCCTCAGGTCAAATCCGATGAGAGCAAGATTCACTCATTCCCTCTCACCTGCCTCCTGTTCCCTTCCTACAGAACTGCTTTTTTTTCTTGTTTACCTTTTCATACTTCTCTTGTATTTGAAAGTCAAATTTTCTATTTAGCTCTGGTCTTTTCACTGAGAAAGCTTGAAAGTCCTCTATTTTACTGAAAACCCATATTTTGCCTTGGGGCATGATACTCAGTTTTGCTTAGTAGGTGATTCTGGGTTTTAATCCTAGCTCCATTGACCTCTGGAATATGGTATTCCAAACCCTTCGATCTCTTAATGTAGAAGCTGCTAGATGTTGTGTTACCCTGATTGTGTTTCCACAATACTCAAATTGTTTCTTTCTGGCTGCTTGCAGTATTTTCTCCTTGATCTGGGAGCTCTGGAATTTAGCAACAATATTCCTAGGAGTTTTCTTTTTGGGATCTTTGTCAGGAGGCGATGTGTGGATTCTTTCAATTTCTATTTTACACTCTGGCTCTAGAATATCGGGGCAGTTCTCCTTGATCGTTCCTTGAAAGATGATATCGAGGCTCTTTTTTTGATCGTGAATTTCAGGTAGTCCAATAATTTTTAAACTATCTCTCCTGGATCTATTTTCCAGGTCAGTGGTTTTTCCAATGAGGTATTTCACATTGTCTTCCATTTTTTCATTTCTTTGGTTCTGTTTTAGAATATCTTGATTTCTCATAAAGTCACTAGCTTCCACTTGCTCTAACCTAATTTTTAAGGTAGCTTTTCTTCAGTGGTCTTTTGGACCTCCTTTTCTACTTGGCTAATTCTGCCTTTCACAGCATTCTTCTCCTCATTGGCTTTTTGGAGCTCTTTTGCCATTTGAGTTATTCTATTTTTTAAGGTGTTGTTTTCTTCAATACTTTTTTCTGTATTTTTAGGGTCTCCTTTAGAAAGTCATTGACTTGTTTTTCATGGTTTTCTCACATCATTCTCATTTCTTGTCCCAATTTTTCCTCTACTTCTCTAACTTGCTTTTCTAAATCCTTTTTGAGCTCTTCCGTGGCCTGAGACCAGTTCATGTTTTTCTTGGAGGCTTTTGATGTAGGCTCTTTGACTTTGTTGACTTCTTCTGGCTGTATGTTTTGGTCTTCTTTGTCACCAAAGAAAGAATCCAAAGTCTGAGACTGAATCTGAGCCTGTTTTCGCTGCCTGGCCATGTTTCCAGCCAAGTTACTTGACCCTTGAGTTTTTCTTGGGGGTATGACTGCTTGTAGAGCAAAGAGTACTTTGTTCCAAGCTTGAGAGGATGCGCTGTTGTTTTCAGAGCTGTTACAGCCAGCTCTGCCACACCAGTGCAACTCCTCCCCCAAAACTGCCAACCTGTACTGGACTCAGATCTTAAGCAGACTCTGCATGCTTGCTCTGATCTGCAACTTAATTCCTCCCACCAGGTGAGCCTGGGGCCAGAAGCAACTGCAGCTGTAGTTCTGTAGCTGCACCACCTCCGCTACCCCCAGGGTGGTGGCCAAACTGCGAACTCCTTTCACTCTGTCCCCCACAGCTTTTCCCACTAACCTTCTCTGTTGTCTTTGATGTTTGTGGGTTGAGAAGTCTGGTAACAGCCACAACTCACTGATTCAGGGTGCTAGGGCCTGTTCCACCCAGCTCCTGGTCTGTATGGTCCGCGCAGCCCATGCTGGGCTCTGCTACCCTCTGCTCCCCTCCGCTCCCAGCTCTGTGCATGATAGACCTCACCCAGCTACCATCCAGGCTGTCCTGGGCTGGAGCCCTTCTTCCCTCTGCTATTTTGTGGGTTCTGCAGTTCTAGAATTTGATCAAAGACATTTTTTATAGGTTTTTGGAGGGACTTGGCGGGGAGCTCACACAAGTCCCTGCTTTCCAGCTGCCATCTTCCCAACTTACTGTTTGATTGATTCTTGACATCTCATAGAGTCTTTAGCTTCCACTTGCCCAATTCTGACAAAAGGGAGTTATTTTCCTCAATTAGCTTCTATATTTTCTTTTCCATTTGGCCCGTTGAATTCTTTAAGGAGGTGTTTTCTTATGTGAATATTTGTATCTCTTTTGCCATTTGGCCAATTCTATTTTTTAAGCAGTATTTCAAGCTGTTGATTTTTTTTTCATAACTCTCTTGCATCATTCTCATTTCTTTTCCCCATTATTCTTCTACCTCTCTTATATGATTTTTCAGCTCTTTTTTGAGCTCTTCCATGAGTTCTTTCTGGGCTTGAGATGCCTTCTTGTTTTCCTTTGGGTTTTGCCCGCAGGTGTTTTGACATTGTTGTCCTCTTCTGAGTTTGTGTCTTGGTCTTCTCTGTCACCATAATAACTTTCTCTAGTCAAATTCTTTTTTGCTGTTGTTTTCTGCTCATCCTCCCTTTTTCCTTTCTTTTAAATTTGAGCTCTGCTCCCAGGATGTGAGGGGCACTGTCTCTAGCTTCTTGTGCTACTGGCTGCTGGCCCTAGATGATTACCTCGTGTTGAGCTGATGCTGCCCTTAGGCTCATGGGGGACTCTTCAGTCTGATACCAGGCTGTAAGGCTAGGGTTGGGGCTGCCTGGTGCTCCTGGAGGCTCTAGGGGTCTAGCAGCTTACCTGGTGCTGAGCTAGGGTCCTAGTGGTGGTGTCTGGCATGTGCTGAGGCCTGGTGGGTTGATTCTGCATTTTCCAATGGCTTCCCTGAAGCACGAGCAGTCAGGCCTCTAGGAACTGCCTGTTTGCCTGGGGCTAAGCTGAAGTGTAGCAGCCAGGTTGTGGCTGGTGTCCATCTATTTGTCCCAGACTGTGCTGAATCACATGGAGGTCTGGTCATTGAAGGCTGCCTTTTTCCTCTGGGGCTTCAAAGAAGTACATGATAGATCTGTAAGCTGGAGTCTGCTAGTTCCCCTAAGGCATGTGGGGGTCCTAGGTGTTTGTGTTTGCCTCAACCTCCACAGTGGGGCTCAGGATCCCCAATTGGGTTGCTGAGGTGGCCAGAACTTTTTTGGGTTCTGAGTAAACTATCATGTTGTCACTGTATGTTTGTAATTACAGGAAGTGATTATTTTCTTAATTTCTGATTCTTGTTATCTGCTCCAGGATAGATTTAAACTGGAAAGATAAGACCTTGTATGTGCTTATTTTTAACTGTTATTGGAACAACATGAGGAAAAATAATATTAATAACTGTACCTAGCCCTATATTGTGATTAGTGAAACTTGCTATTTGAGGTACAATTTCTTGGTATTGTGTTTACCATGACAGATAAATTGTAAAAGTTTGTTTTTTATACTATAGTATTATACAAGTGTAAAAGACCTTAATGTTCTTTCAATTGGATAATTCTAAATTTGAGATTATTGTTTCTTTCAAGTTGTTGTCATAAATAACTAGGTAAATAAGTTCTTAGGTTTGCAATCCATCTCCTTGTTAATGATTGTGCATTCATGTGTAATATCAGGTCTGTACAATAGCACTTCTTTTCTAGATGAAGTGATGATATAGATATAGATACAGATGCAGATAGGGACATAGATATAGATATGTATGCATATATGTATGTGTGTATATCCTCAAAGAGGGGCTAGGATGTGACAAAGATGCAAAACTTTTAAGGTTTATACAAACTTTATTTTGAGAAAAGCAAAAAGTATGTTTTCTCAAAAAGAAACGATTTGTGTGTGTGTAGGAACATAACTAGTGATTTCATAGTCTTGGTCAAAGCCACCTCCACTCACTCAGCCTTCTCCTTTCCTGTGGAAATCCTGGTGTTATTTTTTTGCTTCTTCCTCTCCCGTGACCAGCTACTACTTGCTGCTAAATGTACCTCCAGGGCATCTCTCATATTTTTTCTCTCTTCTCTCATCCCAATTTTCTGTACTACAGGAGAGGTCTTTATTAATATCCCATGGGACTATTGTAGTATCCCCTAATATGAAGTTCTCAGCCTATTGAGGCAAATATCAAGTGTATCCTTGGCCTTGAGCTGACCTGTTAGTGATTTTCCTAGAAGAATTTTATTCTCTTCTGTTTTTCCTTATCGTTTACAGGTTTTCTAGTTTTATCATTCAATATGATCCTGGCCTCTCATAATCATTTTCGCCAAATCCATTATTCTTGATGAGGGTACCAGTATCCTTCCAGTCATCCAGATCTGAAACTTTAGTGTTGTCTTCTTTCTCCCCACATATCCAGACACATACTAGTTGTGTGTGTGTATGTATGTGTGTAAAACACCTCATATATGTCCACTTCTAATTCAGGCCCCCATCACCTCATGATTCCTAATTTTCTCCCTACTTTATTTCTTTCTACAACAATCCTTTATGGATTTGCTGAGGAAATTTTCCTAAGGTATAAGTCTGACCCTCACACCTGCTCAATAAACTCTAGTGCTTTCCTATTACTTCCTTTTTCAAAACATATACAAGGATCTGCTTTTTATTATTTTTCTATTTGCAGATGTTCTGATTCCTTTACTTTAAAAAATTGATCTTTTGTTTTCACATGACCTTTTATTTATGAATACATCCTTCCCCTCCCATAAATTATAAAACAATTATTTTTGAAAAAAACACTCAAAACAGCCAACACAGCAACTGTTTCTGATGGTATATCATATTTTACTGCATAATCATCTCAGATTTTATGCCAAATTATTTTTTTTTGTGAAAAAGTGGGGTATGGCCATTGTGTGAAGTACTGCGGCACTCCGAACAAATCACACAAGTTGGCTTTGGAAATACACTGACAATGCACACCTGCTGAAAAGTCTAGGCTCACAGGTTATAATGCTCAGGAGATAAATGTGTATCTATATGCCACTGGCGAATACATTGCTGCTTTGTTTTCCTTTTAAATGATGGGATGAATAGAACTAGAACATGCAATGGTCACCTGATGAAAGATTATAAACCAGTGCTTGGACTGAAAAAACAGGGTGCAATGATTATGCAGTGGTGACAGTTATGCAATGAAATACCAAATGTATCACATCCATAATACTCTGCTTCTGCAATGGAGGGATGTCCTTTTACTCACCTCTTCTCAGAGGCCCAAGTTTGGTCATAAAAATACATCATTAAATTTGGTGATTCATTCTTTCCATTTATATTGTTATAATTATTGCATATAATGTTTTTCTGGTTCTACTTCATTTTACAATAGTTAATATGTCTTCCAAGTCTTCTCTGAATCCTTCCTCTTCATTAAATTTATATACCATGGCTTGTTTTTCCATTAAGCAATCAATGAGCATTCATCTTGTTTCTACTTCTTTGGGGCCACAAAAAGTGCTGCCATAAATATTTTGATATATTTATGAAATATATCATATATATAAATATATATATATACATGCATACATATATATTTACATATCTTTGTTATTTTGAATATGATGAAAGTATATATGTAAAAACTGAAAGCTAGCATTACTTTCAAAGGACTAACACAAGACATTTTCCCACTGAGTAATGGAGTAAAGTCAGGAAGCTTCCTTTCCCCCATATTTTGGGCACCTGCTACCCAGTGTGGAGCAGTGTTATACTGGAAACATCACTGGTTCTGGAATCAAAAAACAGAATTTTAAATCCAGACCCTGATACCTATTACCTCGGTAATAGGTTCTCTTTTTTTCTTCTTCTTCTATATTATTTAGCTTGGTGATCTGGTCAACTTCTACAGATTAAAATACCACCATTAGACAGATGATTTTCATATCTATTTGTCCAACACTAGACTCTTTCTTGACCTCCATTCTCCCATCTCTAACTGCCTATCAGACACTCTTAAAATGGATGTAGTCTAGTTATCTTAAAACCAACATGTCAAAACTGAACTTACTGCTTTTACCCCAACTCCACACTCCCCACCACCCTCATTTTTCTGTGACTATAGGAGGTACAGACTCACATCATTGTCAGCCTTGACTCTACACTCTCATCTCTGAAGGATAAACGTCAAACTCTATGAATAGAAAATGAGTGGGGACCCAGTTGGAACTAGCCAGTTGGGCAACACAGCTTTCTCCCTCCTTCCTTCTCTTCCTCCCTTCCTTTCTTTCCCTGTATCCATATAGGTAAGCTTCACTTCCAACTCTAGATCTATGATCTATAATCAAAGAGTACTAATTGCTGGAAAAATGTATCAAAAGAAACAGTGAAGTCCACGAACCCAGGGTCTATTGTTTTCTCAACAACAAATATGCCGGAAGGTCAATTCCCTTGGAAATGGACAGGTTACTCAGAGACTAAAGAGAACTCCCTTGATATTCACCTGTTTCTAACACTCATTTAGTTTCTTGCTTTACTGTGAGATTCATGGCTTTCTCCTACCTGACCTTATATCCCTAAATTTCCAAGACATTTGTTTCCAAAAATGATGATTTCATACATGAGATTCCTATCAGCCCAAATGAAGGAGTCTGGTAGCCTAGATTCTAGGAATCTAGACATATGTCTGCATCCTTCCAACAGTTCCTTAGTGGAGATAAAAAACATAAATATTCCAATGGATTAGAATCTATAGGAAACTGAAAACTGAAATATTGCTCAGAGATGACATTGTTTCTGTACAAAAAGGAAAAGTTGCTGAGCAGTCTTGGGTGTCTCATCCCTCACCAGCCTTTTAGGGAGCTGCCATTCTCTCCCTCCCTAGCTCACGTTTACTCCTCTAACCCTGACAGGCTTCCGCATTCTCTGAAGAGGGAGAAGAGCCCAATTTGAATGCGGGGCAGATGAGGCACAGAATCTTCATTTCCACCCATCTTGATGCTTCTGCTGCTGGTCAAGAACCACTTCCCATAAACTTCATTAGGAAAAGACAAGTTCTGGGCAGCCCGACCTCTTGCATGGAAATGGACTGACCACAAAAATCACTCATTCAGAAAGCCTTTCCTGCTAAGCATTATGTGCAAATGATATGGTCATTTTTAAAAATTTAATTTTCTTCTACTTACCCCCAACAGCACTAATTGAGGCGGGGATCTTGCATACAACTCAGTTACTGGAACTGATAAAAAGCTAACAAACTTCTACCAAAGGTCCAGGAAATGGCTGGAAGTAGATTTCATTACTGTGACCAAGGGGGAGAATTGTTAATTAAATGTAAGACTTAGAGGAAACCAACAGGAGAAAACAATTCTGATTACCTGAAACTGAGAAGCCTTCACATGAGAAGATCAACAGCCAGAATAACTGTTGATGGGGTAACATTTCTTCCTATGAAATGTCTCTGATAAAGGTCTATTACCCAACACATGTAGGAAACTAACATAAATCTATAAGGCCAAGAGCCTTTTCCACTAGTATTCAAAAGAAATGGATAGTTCTCAAGTTTGCACCAAATCACAATGAGAAAATGAAATTAAAACAACCCTGAGGTCTCCCCTCTTCCCCAGCAAATCTTCCAAGGTGATAACACATGGAAATGGCTAATGTGGGAAGGACTGCGCAAAGACAGGCAGGTTGATGCCGTTTATGGAGCTATGAATTGGTACGACAATTGTGAAAAACAATTTGGAATTATGCTAAAAAATGTCAACATCTCCATACCCTTTGATCCTAAGATCTCACACATTAACATATATGTCAAGGACGTCAAAGATGGAAAAAATTTCAGATATGAACGTGTATCAAAATATTCATAGCCACATTCTGTGGTACCTAAGAAATAGAAACAAAGGAGGTGCCATCAACTGAGAAAGGGTTAGCAAATTGTGGCACATGAATCTAAGGGAATTGTGTTGCAACTGAAGAAAACAAAAAAAGAAAAAAATTCAGAGAAACATGGGAAGACTTAAATGAACGGATACAGAACAGTGTGAGCAGAACCAAGAAAGAAACATCCTCAAGACTACAAAAGGTGGGGGAAGATGAGGCTCAATGTTATGGAATCATAGATAACAAACTTGGCCACAGAGAAGAGAAAATAAACATTTCATGGAAGAACTGGGGAGACTATGGGTATGCATTGTTGCATACACTGTTGGATTATACGTGATCAATGTGATGATGATTATGGAACTTTTGAGTAAAAATTCTGTTACGAGGGAAGGCCAGTGGGAGTAGGGTATATACTAAGCAATGAACATAACATAAACACAAAATGTATTACTAAAACTTTAATTTTTTAAACATGCAATGGAGAGGCCAATGATAGGCAAGCACAGGCTACAGCATATCATTAAAGAAGAACCGAGCAGAAGTGGTAAAATGAAAGTCACCAGAGAGACATATCACCAGAATGAGGTGGGGGGCCCATCACAGAGGGAAAGCTAAGGATTTCTGGGCAGACAGCTTGTGAGGGCCGTTGGTATCTATGTAACATAAAGATATGTAGAGGAAGGCCACCAGCAGGCTGGTTAATCAACTTCTGTAGGAATTATAGAAGGAAATGGACAAGAGGCACCTAGGATGAAAAAGTGTGGATGGATTGCAATCTGCACCTCTGGAGGGTTTTCATACTTTGACAGATTTTCTACTCCTAAGTGAGGAAGTTTCTTCCTCTGCTCCCCTCACTTTGTCTTCATGTCACCAAAGTCCAATTGATTCTGAGTCTTGTCATTTATTAGGGTGAAGGCTCAAGGGACAAAAAGTGGATTTAAAAAGGTACAGAAACAAAGGAAGGTGGAAGGTGTCCTTGAAGCTCTGTTGGGAAAATGCCAAAGAGTCCAGACAGAATTGAAGGTACAGGGAAGGAGCTATTCCGGGGAAGGGGTCAGTAGAGTTAACCTCCTGACATCTGGGAAGAAGCAGGGAGCTTCCAAACATGAAAGGGTATGCAACAGTTCCAGGGAACACAGCCTCAGAGATCAGCTCAGGAGCCCTGCAGAGGACAGAGAACAGTCATATAAGAGCCTACATGAGAGTCTGAAGCCACAAGTAGAATAACTTCTTCCCACTAAGGGCCCCCAAGTCTCTTCTTAGCTTCAGGCCCCACTGGGCAGACACCGTAGCTATGAGAACCCTCATCCCACCTGAGTAGAAAGAACTTACCGGTTGGCTGTGAACTCTGATTTCCTGGGAAAAGAAGAGAGACAAACATATCAATCCTTGTAAATACTAGAGCTATAGAAGCAAAGGGCACCAAGGTTCTGGGCACAGTGGGACTACCACTCCTTAACCCAGTACATGACAGCACAGAGGAAGTACTTAATTGATGCTTTATCCATCCAGCTACAACTGTGTGAGTGGACAGGAGAGGAGGAATGGCAGGGGGAGGGGCTAAAGGCTGGAACCTCAGACCCCTCCCAAGACTGTTTCTACTAGTGAATATGGGATTCCTTGAGACCCTTGAGCCCTGGGATCTGTCCTGTTCACCAACTGAGGAGGAAGAGCTGAAGCCAGAGCCAGATCTCCCCTTCACCACTGATCTGGGGCCAGATTTGTAGCACAATTAAATATCCTCTCTCTCCTGGAGAAGATCACAGAGGGGAAGGGGCTCAGGACTTTCCCAAGAGTATCTCACCTTTCTGACTCCTCTTGTGGACAATGAGGCCAACCCCAAAGAAGATAAGCCCCAACACAAGGCCCCCGACTCCACTCAGCATCTTGCTCTGGGCAGATTCAGAATGTGCTTCTGGGGAGAAGAGACACCAAGGATCAAAACTGTCCCTCCAGGAGCCAGCCCCATGTGGGAATCAGATGGGTCCGAGGGGAGCCTGAGAAGGTGGTTAAATCCTGTCTAAGAAAGGAAGAGATGGATGTGCAAAGGGCCTTTCAGGACTCAGGAAGTGAAAGCTCACCAGGAGAACTGATATAAATCCATCTCAAAGCCTACCTCCCCTACCCCAGGAGAAATGGATCTATAGGCTGATCACAGAGTCCCAGATGGAGGCCAGCTCCCAGGGCTGGGGCCAGTGAGGAGGGTGACAAGATTCTAGGTCTTCATAGCTCTTAGTTCAGCACTGTTGTGAGGGGGCTGTGCTAGGAGAAGAGGGGAGGATGGGTAGCACCACATGGGGTATGTATTAGCCCAGGGCAGAAGAAAAGAGGGCACAGCACACACACTGAGGGGATCTCAGAGCTAGCTCCATGTCCTGAGCAATGTTAGAACTGGAGTGTGAGGGAGCTCTATCTCACTCCACTCCAAGATGACAGGTCTCTGAAAGCTGGAGTGCTCCACTTGGCAGGTGTAGACGTCTCCATGCTTGGGGGTCATTTCCAGCGTCACCAGGATCTGGTAGGTCCAGTCTCCATTGCTGATCAGGCCTGTGGACACAACCCCTGCTGTATCCTCCTGCCCGTTCAAGAACCACTGGACCTCAATGTCCCCAGGATAGAAACCAGTGACAGAGCAGACAAGCAGGTTGTGGTGTCCCAGGGGAGCCATCTTTGATAGATACACAGTCACCTCAGGCTCAGCTGAAAGAAAGAAGAAAAATCTTGAGAGAGGGAGTCAGAGCAGGTCTTCCTAGTCAGCCCCCACCTCTGATCCATAACCAGGCTCAGGTCTCCTCTTCTCCCCGGGGTCAGAAATGGACATCTTGGTAGACATTTAAGCTCCCTCTAAGACTAGAAAACTGAACTAGCAGGAAGTAGGCCCTGGAGTCCCCAGCACTGAATTATCCCATTCCCAGCTCATCAGGATTCAGTGATATAGGAATAAATTAGCAGGCAAGATTTCTCATTGTAAATAGCTACTTTATAATGGATCATTTCCATTACATAAGTGTAGATCATAAGTGTAGATAATAATCTATTTTCAGAAAGACTTCTAGTTCAAATATTAAGAGATGCTCTCAATCCAGTAAAGAAACTTTGAATCAGGGGAACTGTGGGGAACACCTAGGCCCAGTAGAAACCTGAGCATCCTGACCCAGAGTCCAGGGGCCCTGGGAGAAGCAGAAACATGTCTGGGTCCCTGGAGAAAGAGAATTTCAGTGATGAGGCCTCAGTTGTAAAAGTCTGTGTTATCATAGAAGGCTGGGAGGGGGAAGGCAGGGAGAGGGACAGGAGAGGGCTGAGCATGAGAAGCCTCTGCTGATCTCAGATTCAGGGATAAAAAAATGAACAGTTTTATTTACAACTTAAAAAGGTTCATGAAGCCTGAGCACTCAAGTCTTGGGGGATTTAATTTTATATTAAATATTTTGTTGTTGTTCTCTCATTTTTAAACTCTCTACAACTCTTTGTTACCTTATTTAGGATTTTCTTGGCAAAGATACTGGAGTGGTTTGCTATTTCCTTCTCCAGTTCATTTTACAGATGAGGAAAGTGCGGCAAAGAGGGTTAAGTGACTTGCCCAGGGTCACACAACTAGGAAATGTCTGAGGCCAGATTTGAACTCAGGAAGATGACTCCAGCCTTGGCATTCTATCCACTGCCCTACCTAGCTGTCTATTAACCACTTTAGCATTGTATAAAAGTGAGTTATTTATTGGTGAAGGGTTTATCACCTGTTCCCAATGCTATTTATCCCCATTAGAATTGGAGGAGGAAAAAAAATCTGAATTTGACTGAGGAAAAAGGACTCAAGGAACCAAATTCATGGTGCTATAACAGGGTTTCTCCCCACTTCCCTCTATTCCTCCCATCTTTCTCCCCCGTTCATTCTCCCCTTTCTTCTCCTCTCTCTTCGCTCCCCTCCTCCCTTTCACTCATCTCGTTTTTCTGCTCCTCATTCCTCCCCATCATCTCTGTTGCCTTTCTTCTCCCTCTCTCACTTCCCCACCTCTTCTCCCTCTCATCCCTCCTTCTTTCTACTTCTATCTCTATCCCTTCCCCCCATTCTTCTTCCTTCCCCTTCATCCCTTTTTCTCCCCCTTCTCTTGCCACCCCAATCTCTCTTTCCTGCTCCTCCCCACTTGGTCCCCTCTCCTCCTCCTCTCTCCCAATCCATCATCTCCCCCCCCATCCCTGTTCCCCCTTGTCTCTCCCCTGCTCTGGCGGCCCCTGTCCCTGTATCTGCTCCTGTGACACCCCCCCACCACCTTCTCTCTTCCTCACCTGCCCCCTCCCATCACTGCCTCCCCTTTCTCTCCGCTCCTTTCCAGCCTGTTCTCTTCTCCTTCCCTGCTCTGCTCCCTCCCCAGGACCTCCTCCCCTCCACTGCTCCCTCCTCCTTTTCCCTGGGTCCCTGCTGGTCTCTCCTGCCCCACTCCCCTCCCCTCCCCGGGGGCGCGCACTCACAGGGCCTGCGCAGTTAGAAGGGCACGAGCTGGTAGTTGTGCCTACAAGTGTCCACCTGGGCCCGTCTACCCTCCATGTAATCCTTCTGGCTGTTCCAAAGCTCAGCCTGGCGCCTCCCCAGCTCCGTCAGCGCCACAAACTCCCCCACGTCGCTGTCGAAGCGCACAGCCTCCTGTCGGTTGTAGACATGTCTCTCCACAAACCGCACGTGCTCCGTCCCGTTCACAAAGTGGCACTCATATTTAAATTGTCCCGTGAAGTGCTCTGCGGGGGGACACCCAGGGAAGTGTCAGCCCTGACGGACACCCCGCCCTCGCATCCCTGACCTCAACTTGGGCCTGATCAAGGAGAACATGGGCCACCTCCCGCTGCCCTTCCAGGGCAGGCTCAGCCCCAGACCCTCTGAAGCCCAGAGACGGCAAGCGACTTTTCCGAGGTCACACCACAAATCTGGAATGGAGGCAGCACTAGAACACAGACCTTCGGGTTTCCAGACCTGTCCTGTCTGTCTGCTACGTCACAGCTGCCTCTCAACCACCCCCAGCCTGGTGCAAACACTCCCAGGAAATTTTACCCAACACCCTCCCCAAGTCTTCCTCACCCAAGTCTAACCCACTCTCTGATCCTCATCCTCCAGTGTATCTTTGTATCCCCCTCTCAGCCCCTCTGCAGAGACCGGGCAGGTGACAGACCCTTCCCACATCTAGAGGTCACGCCGCCTTCTCCCCTCTGATCAGCGGACAACAATCACATCAGTGTTACTGAAAAGGGCTTGGAGATCTGCTGTGTGTGTGTGGCTCTCCTCACAATTCTGTGACTGTGGACCAGGGCCCCTCCCCCTTCACCCCCCCTGGGCATGGCTTGTACCCTCCTCCTCCTGGAATGTGAACTCCTCCAGCACAGGAAATGACTCCATTTTATATGTAAACTAGCCCTCAGCACAGTGCCTGGCACACAGGAAGCACTTAATAATGGTTATTGACTGATTGATACCATTTGTCTATGCACTCCACAAAGGACAAAATAATTTTTAGAAAGTCTAAGTCTGACCACTGAACTCACCCCCTCAAGAACCTTTAGTGGCTCCCTATGGACACTTGGAGAAATTTCAATACCCCAATCTTGGCATCTAGAAACCCCTCCCCCCAGTCTGAGTCCACCCTACCTTTCCAGCATCTCCTATTATTCCCTGTCACACATCATTCAGTCAAACTGACCTACTGGCTGCTTGCCACACTCAGCATTTCATCTCCCACCTCCAAACGTTTGAACAGCCTCCATGCAGGGCATGCCCTCTGCCCCACCCCACCCCCCACTCATGGATTCCTTGCTTCCTTTACACTTAACAGTCTTTCCTTCTCTGTACACTGCTGTACTTCCCCAGAGTGTCAGGCATTTATTACATGCTTACCATGTGCTAGGCACTGTTAGCTGCTGGGAATATAAATATAAAGAAGGGAACCATCCCCAACTTTACATTCAAATGCAAGTGACAAGCTTCCATAAAAGCACAGACAGCATGAATCCAAGTGAGGAGAATATAAGGAGGAAGGGAGGGAGGGAGGGAACACACTGGCTTTTGTGGGGATCAGGAAAGGCTTCACCTAGAAACTGGTGCTTGAGCTGGGCCTTAAAAGAAGAGAGGATTCATGAGGCAGAGGGAAGGAGGGAGTGTATTCCAGGAATGGGGGATGGCCTGGGCAAAGGCCCAGAGGTGGGAGATGATGCAGTGTGTGAGGAAAAGACCAGTTTGGGCAGATCACAGAGTACAGGTGGAGGAGGACTATCATATAAGAGAGGGTTACAGCCAGAGAGTGAAGGAATAAACAGAGGAAGCTCTAATTGATCACAGAAGCAATAGGGAGCCAGTGCTGTCTATTGAGGAGGGGAGTGACTTAGTCAGATTTGCTCTTGAGGAAAAATACATTTTTATGCGTGTGACAGATGGTCTGTAGTGAACAGAGAATTGAGGCAGGAACAGAGATTAAGAGTCCATCATAATAATCCAGACGACAGATGATGAAGGTCTGTTCGTATGGTGGCCATAGCAGCAGTAAGGGTCATATGTAGGAGGAAATTGAGGAGATTAGTTCACCAAGTATTGAATTGTGTGAATTGAGTGAACCCCACAGATTCCATTATGTGACTCAGTTCTGGAGCTAGCTCAGCTCCCTTTCTATCCCATTATGGGAAAAGCCCAATTTCTGTCTTGTGAGAAATTGTGTTTGTTACGGGCCGAGTTAGAGCTGAGCCCTGCCCTCCTCGGACTTCCATGCCCAGGGCCTGCTGAGGTAAACTCAGGGCTCTGTGATATGGGTGGAGCCAGGAGGATTGGTCTCGCCTTTGTTGCCTCCGTAGCAATTCCAGGTCTTTGCCCGGACCTGCTTGACCACATGGCACTTCCGGCTCTCTGTCTGGGCTTGCCAGAGCATGTGAAACTTCTGGTTCTTTGCCTGGACTGCCTGCCAGGCAGGGAACTTCGGGTTAGCGCTGGAAGAGAAGGGGAGGAGAGTAGGCAGGACCAGGGCAGCCCTAATGCCTACGTAAGCAAAGATATAAAAATGCTGCTTGCTGAAACAATAAACGGAATCACTCAACACCTTCGGCTCCTGCCCCATACATTGTCCGTGAGATCAGGCCCTTTGCTAGGCAAAGGCCTGGGTCTTGAGGGGTAACAGACCCCCGAGTTGGTTGTTGAGGCCGAGGACTCACAACATGTGTTGAATTGTGGGAATTGGGAGAAAACCTTATTTCACTGTTTGACCCTAGCCCTGAATGACTGGAGACTGGACCAGCTCTCCTGCTGCTTAGAGACCCTTAAGGAAGGCCCAAGGTTGTGATGACCAGACATAAGGGCATATCTGGAGACTGAGGCAAGGAGTTTGTCATGATTGTATGTCCTAAGCAACCCATCTGTCTTGTCTGAAATCTGACCCCTTTCTATTCAATCAGTCATTGTTTCCACGATCTTTGAGTGTTCACAGATGCTTGGTGGGGGGGGGGGGGGCAGCACCTCTTTTTCTAATTTCAGGGAATTGCACCTTTTTGCTCTCCCCCTCCCAACTTGGAAAGTCCCTAATTCTTCCTTCAATTGGAATTCAAGTTACCTAATATTGCTTTGTTTCCATTTAATTCATTGGCCTTATGTGATTCATTGTTTTTAGTATATAAAAAGTCTGTCTCCCCTACATTCGGGGTCCAGCTGTAATCTGAGGGAGTCTGGTCCCAGGTCGTGGAAGAATTGGAATACATTGCTAATAAATACATATGCACAGAAGCTCGAACCTCTGTTTCCACAGTCATTTTGTCAATTACCTGCCACATGTAAGGAGTGCTATGGCACTGACTCTATGGGGGGGGGGGCGGGGAGGCAGAGTGAGGCGTGGAAGATAAAACCAAAGTCATGGACCATGAGATGAGAAGAACTGTACTATGTTCATCAGGAATAGGAAAGTCTGAAAGAGGTATGGGTTTGGGGGAAAAGCAATGAGTTCGGTTCTGGACATGTGTTTAAGAGAGCTCAGAGATATAGCGCCTGAAATACTGAGGAGGCAGCTGGTGATGCTGGACAGAGACTGGAAAGGAAACACAGACCAGGGAGTCATCTGAACAGAGGCGGGAATGAACTCTATGGGAGCCGAGGAAGTTACAGAGATGAGGGAAGAGGGCCCAGGCAGAGCCTTAGGAAGCACCACCATTAGATGGTGGCTGGAAAGCATGGACTTGCGTGATCTCCCTGCCAAGTCCCTCCAAAAAGCTATAAAAAATGGCTTTGAACAAATTCAAGAACTGTAGAACCCACAAAATAGCAGAGGGAAGCAGGGATCCAGCCCAGGACAGCCTGGATGGTCACTTGATGAGGTCTATCACGCACGAAGTGGAGGGGAGCAGAGCTCAGCGTGGGCGGTGGCAGGACCAACCAGACCAGGAGCCGGGTAGAACAGGCCCTAGCACCCAGAATCAGTGAGCTGTGGCAGTTACCAGATTTCTCAACCCACAAACATCAAAGACAACAGAGAAGATTAGTGGGAAAAGCTGTGTGGGACAGAGTGAAAGGAGTTGGCAGTTTGTCCCTGCCCCAGGGATGGAGGGGCTGGTTCAGCTACAGAACTACAGCTGCAGTTACTTCCACCCCAGGCCCAACTAGTGGGAGGAATTAAGTGGCGGATCAGAGCATGAGTGCAGAGCCTGCTTAAGATTTGTGTCAGGTCCAGTAGGCAGTTCTTGGGGAAGGAGGAGTGCTGGTGTGGCAGAGCTGGCTGTATAGAAATAGCTCTGAAATCAACGGCACATCCCCTCAAGCTTGGAACAAAGTACTCTTTGCTCTACAAGCAGTCATACCCCCAAGAAAAACTCAAGGGTCAAATAAGTTGGCCGGGAACATGGCCTGGCAGTGAAAACAGGCTCAGATTCAGTCTCAGACTTTGGAATCTTTCTTTGGTGACAAAGAAGACCAAAACATACAGACAGAAGAAGTTAACAAAGTCAAAGAGCCTACAACATAAGCCTCCAAGAAAAACATGAACTGGTCCCAGGCCATGGAAGAGCTCAAAAAGGATTTGGAAAAGCAAGTTAGAGAAGTAGAGGAAAAATTGGGAAGAGAAATGAGAAAGATACGAGAAAACTATGAAAAACAAGTCAATGACTTCATAAAGGAGACCCTAAAAATACTGAAAAATATCCTGAAGAAAACAACACCTTAAAAAATAGACTAACTCCAATGGCAAAAGAGTTCCAAAAAGCCAATGAGGAGAAGAATGCCTTGAAAGGCAGAATTAGCCAAATGGAAAAGGAGGTCCAAAAGACCACTGAATAAAATACTACCTTAAAAATGAGATTGGAGCAAGTGGAAGCTAGTGACTTGATGAGAAATCAAGATACTATAAAACAGAACCAAAGGAATGAAAAAATGGAAGACAATGTGAAATATCTCATTGGAAAAACCACTGACCTGGAAAATAGATCCAGGAGAGATAATTTAAAAATTATTGGACTACCTGAAAGCCATGATCAAATAAAAAGAGCCTAGATATCATCTTTCAAGAAATAATCAAGGAGAACTTCCCTGATATTCTAGAGCCACAGGGTAAAATAGAAATTGAAAGAATCCATCGATCGCCTCCTCAAATAGATCCCAAAAAGAAATCTGCTAGGAATATTGTTGCCAAATTCCAGAGCTCCCAGATCAAGGAGAAAGTACTACAAGCAGCCAGAAAGAAACAATTTTAGTATTGTGGAAACACAATCAGGATAACACAACATCTAGCAGCTTCTACATTGAGAGATCGAAGGGCTTAGAATATGATATTCCAGAGGTCAATGGAGCTAGCATTAAAACCAAGAATCACCTACCCAGCAAAACTGAGTATCATGCTCCAAGGCAAAATATGGATTTTCAATAAAATAGAGGACTTTCAAGCTTTCTCAGTGAAAAGACCAGAGCTGAATAGAAAATTTGACTTTCAGACACAAGAATCAAGAGAAGCATGAAAAGGTAAACAAGAGAGAGAAATCATAAGGGACTTACTAAAGTTGAACTGTTTTGTTTACATTCCTACATGGAAAGATGATGTGTATGATTCATGAGACCTCAGTATCCTAGTAGCTGAAGAGATTTACATATATATGTGTGTGTGTATATATGTAAATCTCTTCAGCTACTATGATACGTATGTGTGTGTGTCTATGTATGTATATGTGTAGGTGTGTGTGTATATATATATATATATGTATATATACATGTATAGACAGAGGGCAAAGGGTGAGTTGAATATGAAGGGATGATATCTAATAAAATAAAATCAAATTAAGGGACAAGAGAGGAATAGATTGAAAGAGGAAGAAAGGGAGAGATAGAATGGGGTAAATTATCTTGCATAAAAGTGGCAAGAAAAAGCTGTTCTGTAGGAAGGGAAGAGCGGGCAGGTAAGGAGGAATGAGTAAATCTTGCTCTCATCCCCCCTGAGGAGGGAATACATATACACTCAATTGGGTATCTTGCCCCATAGGAAAGAAGGAGGAAGAAGATAAAAAAGGGAGGACGATAGAAGGGAGGGCAGACAGGGGGGAGGAGGCAATCAAAAACAAACACTTTTGAAAAGGGACAGGGTCAAGGGAGAAAATTCCATAAAGGAGGATAGGTTAGGAAAGAGCAAAACATAGTTAATCTTTCACAACATGAGTATTGTGGAAGGGTTTTACATAATGACACACATGTGGCCTATGTTGAATTGCTTGCCTTCTTTGGGAGGGTGTGTGGGGAGGGAAGAGGGGAGAGAATTTAGAACTCAAAGTTTTAAAAACAGACCTTCAAAAACAAAAAAAAAAGTTTTTGCATGCAACTAGGAAATAAGATACACAGGCAACAGGGCGTAGAAATTTATCTTGCCCTACAAGAGAAGAATGGAAAGAAGAATGGAAGGGGAGTGGGGTGACAGAAGGGAGGGCTGACTGGGGAATGGGGCAACCAGAATATACGCCATCCTGGAGTGGGGGGAGGGTAGAAATGGGGAGATAATTTGTAATTCAAACTCTTATGAAAATCAATGCTGAAAACTAAATATGTTAAATAAATTAAATAAAAAAATGAAAAAAAATAAAAAAGAAATTCTAACTTAGGGCTAAAAAAAAGAGAAAACACCAACATTTCAGGCATAGGATGTGGATGATAAACCTGGTAAGGAGACTGAAAATGAGAGACAAGATACATGAGGAAAGAACCAAGGGAGAGCAGAGTCACAAAAACCCAGAGAGGAGAGAACACCTGGGGGCTGAGGGAGGCTGACAGGGTCAGATTCAGCAGAAAGTTCCTAAAGGAGGAAGCCTGAGGAACAACCATTGGCTTCGGCAATTGAGAGAGAGCTCCAGATGCCAGGGATCATGGGTCAAGCTTCAGCATCTGCAGGGCCTCCTAACTGGTTTCTTTCATTTAAAATCTCCTCTCCAGAGGCCCCATCTCCCCCCATGACTCTCCATTGATGTTTAGATAAAGAACAACTTCTTAAGCCTAGAAATCAAGGTCTTCTCCGCCTCTGCCCCCATTTCCCTTTCTAGCCTTCTTTCCCGCTTCTACCCACTTGAAATCCCAGCCCAAGCCAAGACTATTCACGATCCCTTAGGTCCCCCTTGTGCTTGACCTTCTCTGTGCTCATTCTCCCACAGACATGGATTCTCTCCCGATTATGGTGAGTGCCATCGTCCTCCCGGTCACCTCAGCTCACAACCTCAGTGTTTCTCCTCACTCTAATCATCCATATTGAATCGGTTGCCAAAACCTGGCAATTTTGCCTTTGTAGCATCTTGAATACACCTGACCCTGCCACAGCCCTGATGCAGGCCATCACCTCCTTCTACCTGCACTACTGCAATAGCTTGCTGTTGGGTCTGCCTGCTTCCAGGCTCTCCCGCTCTAGTCCATCCTCCATTCAGATGTCAAACGGATCTTCCTAAAGAACAGATCTGACCCTGTCCCCACCTGTTCAATAAACTTCATTGGCTCCCTATAACCTCCAGCACGAGATTTCATAATCTTGTCTGGCCTTCCAGGCCCTTCACATGTTGGCGCCTCCTACCTTTTCAGTCTCCTTACCCCTGACTCCCCCTCCCCCACCCAGGTACTCTGTGATCCAGTGACACTGGCTTCCCTGCTGTGCCTCCTACTAGACACTCCATCTCCCAACTCTGGACATTCCCTCTGGCTGTCCCCCATGTTCCAAATGCTATGCTTCCTCATATCTGACTTGTGGCTTCCCTGGCTTCCTTCACATCCCACCTAAAATCCCATCTTCTAAGAAGCTTCCCAGTCCTCCTTAATTATTCTAGTGCCTTCCCTCTGTTGGTTATATCCAAAGCATCCTGAATATAAGTTGATTATACATAGTTATTTTCCTGTTGTCATCCCCAGGAACTTTTACCTTTCTTTGTATCTTCCACAGTTAACACAGCGCCTGCCACATAGTAAGGGCTTAATAAAAGTTCACTAACTTCTAGCTGGGAGGCTACTTAAAATTGTGTAGTTTGGAGGATTGTCCACATGGGGGCAGCATGGATTCAGATACCCATGGGTGATACCAGGGTGTTCCTGGAGTTTTCAGCTGGGTTAAGCAGCCACCACCCTGTTAAGCCTGGGAGATCCCACTGCCCTTTGGTTTCTCTTGCTCATGCCCTGACAGACTGTCCCTAGTAGGCCCTTCTCTCTTGCCCAGCCATGGAGAATGGGGGCTACACACACATACTCTCACTCCAGGGACAGAGCAGGTGACAAAGCTCAAACATGGGTGAGATCCTGGAGGATGGCTCTAGAGCAGGTTAGGATCCCAGAGAGACTGTGATTGGCCAGGCCAGGTGCCAGGATATAATATAGACAGTGCCAGAGGGTTTTTTTTATCTGCTCCCCCACAATACTTATACTAACTGGGAGAGGATTGTGTCCCATCCCAGAGGGCTCCCTGCCTACCCAGGACAAAGGATTTCACTCCTCTGATGGGTCATGGCAGGGACTCCTTGATACACATCCCAGCTTCAGGGAGAGCAGCAGCAATGTGGAGACCAGAGATGACACTGGCAGATGGGGTACAGAGATTGAAAGCCCTGCCTGATTCAAGGGAGTGAGGGATTGGGGAACATTGGACCTCCGTCTCTTTTCCAGGCCCCCAGCATTCTCCTATCTCATGACACTGGTCTTCTTATTCTTCCTCCCATTTTTCTCCATCTCCCCACTCTGGGCCTTCTCTGGCTGTCCCACATGCTTAGAATACTCTTCTCCCTCACCTCTGCCTCCTCATTTCCCTGGCTGACTTCAAGTATTAGTTCAAATCTTGCCTTTTATAAGAAGCCTTTCCTGGTGGCCCTTAATGTCAATGCCTTCCCTCTCTTGATTATGTGCCATTTCTCCTGTATCTGTGTTGTTCATACAGAGTTGTTTTCCTGTTGTCTCCCCCGTTAGACTGTGAGTTCCCTGAGAACATGAGCTGTCTTCTGCCTTTCTTTCTATCCTTAGCATTAGCATAGTGCCTGGCAGATGGTAACTGCTTCATAACTGCTTATTGATAAACTGCCTGGAGCCCTCAGCTCTTGGAGGGGGACTACATCAAGTCCCTGAACCCTGAGGAAAAGGGGGAAAGGAAGAGAGGGCCAAAGGAAGAGTTAGATAGGAGGGGAGCCTGAAAAACTGTTTCATTTACTGCCCATCTATCCCAGGACCGTCCTGTCCCAAGTCCTTCCTTTGGTCTGGGCCTAGAGAGAAGAGTGCTCCCTTGGGCTCCACCTGGGCTCTCTGGGAAGCTGCTGCTCTGTACTTACCTGGGGCTCGGCTGCCTGCAGCCACCTGGGAATTCAGCACCAGCAGAGTCACAGCCAGAACCTCTGTCCAGATGCCCTTGAGGAACAAGATATACCACATCCTGAAGACAAGATGAGTATAAGGGACTCAGAGAGAACTAACTGTCGAGGTGGCCCTCACTTCATGGGAACTACCCCCACTTCACCCAGACTAACAATTTACAGACTCTCTTGTCTGTTCCAGGGTTGGGCAACCTCACAATTGAGAGAGCCAATTAGCTTTAGGAATGAAGTGAATGCATCATTAGTTCCCAGGCGGAGGTTCCTTTTGTAGGGTCTGTTCAATACTTCAATGTTTTTCTGGTGAAGAAAAAGGAGGTCACAGAAATCATAGAATCTCAAGGAAGGAAGGGGCCCCAGAGGTCATGTCTTGCCTGGAATATTACAATAGCCAAATGGTAGGGTGCTAAAGATGAGTGGCTAATGTAGATGACTGAAAGTTTTCACTACTGTAGTGGATTCCATATATTTTTGAGACAAATGTTCCAATATTTTTAAAAAAGAAAGATTGACAAGTCTGCATTCTCAGGTTCAATGAATTCTGCTTATGGCTCACAGAACCATTTTAAAACATATAATAAAAGATATGTTTTGTGAGCATGTTGAAAGGGAAGAGTGATTGGGTAAAGGCCATGAAGACCTCATCAAAAACAAGTCATGCCAGATGAACCTTCCCTATTTAACAGTATAACTGAATTGATAGATCAGGAGAAAGCTGTCCATGTGTTAAACCTGGATTCCAACAAAGAGTCTGACAAAGTCTCCAGTGCTACCCTGGAGGAGAAGATGGGCAGCTATGGATTAGAGCTATGAACAATGTTGTTAGCTGATTTGGATATGGTAGAATGGCTAGAGCCCAAAGATGTGTCCTTAATGGGTGAATGTCAGACTAGAGGAAGTTCTCTAGTAGAGCCAGCTACAAATCTGTCCTTGGTTCTGTACTAGTCAACAGTTTTATCAAAGCCTTGGATGAAGAAATAGAAGACATGCAAAGTGAATTTTCAGATGACTTGCCAGGATCCAAAAATTGTTGACAGGTCAGAATGGTGGGAGAAGTGAATGGAACAGGACTTCATTTGAGAGAGACGAAGTTTAAAGTTCTGTACTTAGGCTAAAAACAGTCCACTTTATTTGTTGCAGTGACTTTATGTGATGAGGATACATCATAATCATAGCATTTATAGAGTTAAAATTTGCAAAGTGCTTTATGAATATTATATTATTTGTTCCTCTCATGGTTCTTGGTTGACACCAAAAATGCTAAGTACAAAGGTGCCTACATGGCTCATCCACTAATCTCTATTAGCTTCTCAGAATTTAGAGGCATTATTCAGAGAGAAACGTGGAGAGAAAAACTCGAGAAAGGTCCATGCCCAGGCCTGCTTCAATTACAAGCTCCCCATTAATGAAACATCTCCACTTCAGGTCATAAATGAGGCAGACAAAGGTCTGATGTAGGGGAAAGGGAGGAGTGTTTAATATGGCCTCTCTCAGTAGGATGAACACCATTAGTCTTTGCTGATAGCTGTATCATCGTGTACCCATGTGCTTTTTCTCACCAGACTCTATTTATGCATGCCCCACCCCATCTTTCTTAGACTGTCGCCCAAGCCTTATTCCTCAGAGGCATGGGTTCCATCCAAAAAGTCCCTAACCCCACTCAGGAAGGGAGGAACAGAGTGGTTCTTTTTCTGTTACAATGAAGGGCTGCTGGATTCTGAGATTCTTGGTGCTGAGGAGAAAGACGCAGATTGTAGAACAAGCTTTGAGGAAGCTGTTCGGGGAAAATTCTCCAGTTCCAGACAATGGGAAAAGGATAGCATCATCTGTCTGCGTAAGATGGAGCCTGAAGTAGATCTGCTCTAGGGTATAAGAGAAATCATCAATGGAGAAAGAATTGGGGTAGTTGGTTAGGAGAGAGAGACAAATTCAGAGCCAGAGCCAGAGAAAGGTGGGTTGGGGAAGGGATGATTAGCCTGCACCTGGATACTTAGAAAGCAAAGAGCTTGGGATCTGCAAGAGATCTGAAGGAGTGAAGAATTGGCAGTTCCACATGGGTGTGAAACTAGACTAGACCAGCAATATAGAGAAATGGGTAATACTGAGGGCAAGATATCTGTGTTTTTCTGACCAGCTGCTATGGCAGGATGTGACAATAACATGGCCTGCTCCTTGATGGTTGACTGGATGCCAGTGCTTGTGGGAAGTGTTAGGAAGATGAGTCCATCCTCAGGCTTGCTCAATCATGAGAGGGAGCTGGACCCACAGCCTACCTGCAGCCCTGCCATCAGCGTCAGTATCAGCACCAATATTTATTAGGTGGTGGTGCTTAGTGACTCAGTGAGTCAGTGTCATTTATCAGTATGGTGACTAAGGATTGAGGGCAAAGATGGGGAAATTCTTACTTGGGATTGGCCTTGAAGACAGAAAAAGAAGCCTCATCTATTCCGTTGTGTGAGTTAAAGTGTGCCTAATAAAGGTCTCTTGCTGTAAGTCTGATTGGCCAGTCTGTATCTTCTGTGGCAACTTCTAAGTCTCCCAAAGCATCCACAATGGCCTGGGATAGGCATGTTCATCTACAATATTATCTTGGAGTCTGACAGTCCAGCATCCTCACTCAGACCCATGACATGAAACACAACTAGAATGATCGGGACATGTGTCAAGTATTAAATTTTTAATGAGAATACAAAGGAGGCTCATAATGTCATGTCATACACTCAGAATGCCCTGAATTGCCTCTCAGGTAGTTAGTGCTTCTCAGTGTTGGTCCTTTGTACTGGAAACTATCAGGCATCCATGGCAGAAGATGAGGAGAAGGATGACATTTATTTGTCTAGTGGATGTACCATCGAGAGGACACACTCAAAGGAATTTCTGAGGTACCTTCCAGTACCTAATTAATTCATTTACTCAGGGATATTTCAATCTACTGAAACATTATTTTATGAAGTTGGAAAAAAATAACAAATTTCCCATGGAAAGGCATACGACCAAGAATTTCAAGAGAAACAATGGAAGGAAGGGGGATTAACAGTACTAGATCTTAAAGTATGCTACAAAACAGTAAAAACAAAAAACAATTTGGTACTAAGTAATTGGTGGGAATAATCAGTCTGATATTGAATAGGAAAGTAATAGGATAATGGAGGTTTGTTAATGCAATTCACAGAAGCAAATCAACATAGTAGCTGCATGTTCTATAAACTTAAGAACCCCAGCACCTGGGTAAGAACATAGTCTTCAAATAAAACTGCTGAGAAAAATGGAATGCAATCTGGCCCAATTTAGGTTTAGGCCAACATCTCACACTACATACCAGGGCAAGCTCCAAATGAATATATGACTTAGAAATGAAGTGTGACATCATAAACTGTAACAACAATGCTGCCTGCCCCTACTGTGACTATGCAAGGCCTATGACACCATCACACAGAAGGGCTGCTAGCAGAGGTTCTTTGATCTGCTTTTCTAAGGAAAGCAACTTTAAGGGGTTAACAATCTCACTTTAATCAAACATACATATACCATTCGCTTAGCTCAGGAGGAAAAGTCAGCACCCTGAACATCAGAGCAAACACAAACAGAAATTACAAACTGACAGACTTTTGTCTGATCAAGGCACCGCATACATAGTTAACAGAGAGAAGCACCAACATCTGGGTTTTTCCAAAGGGGAGGAGGGGAGGAGCTCCTTAACAACAGCTACCCAGAGTCTCTTCTGGTCAAATCACATGACACTCTTCAGAGTCTCTTCCGATCAAATCACATGATACTCTTCCAGTGGGTGACAGCCCCAAAAGGAAATGCCAACCTCAGAGCTCATATACCCTGTTCAGGGTCAGAGCTCATTACAACCATGAGACTCAATTCCACGTGACCTAGGCTTTCTTGTGACTTAAATGCTTCCTCAGGGTCAAAGGGCATCAGAACCATGCCACTCAAACCCATGTGACATAAGTCTTCCCATGGCTTAAGAAGGTCATCAAAGAATCTCGATTCAATCAAAAACTTTTGATTTAAACAAAGGCAAGACTCCTCAAAGGCACTTAATTACCTGAGTGCTGAGAAGTTAGTGCTCCTTAAATAAACAAATAAGATGGGGGGGGTGTATCTTTCAGTTCCATGGTTAGGTCAAGAGTTCATGATAAAGTAAAATATTTGATTATATGAGATTAAAAGTTTTTGCACAAACAAAACCAATACAGCCTAAACTATAAGGCAAATAATCACTGGGACGTTATTTTTAGCCAATTTCTCTCATAAGGAATTCATTTTACGTGCGCGCACACACGCACACACACACACACAGATCCAATAAACATATGTATATATAAATGCGTATATCATATATACTCACATATATATATATACATATATATGTATATGTGTTTGTGTGTATATATATGTGTATATATATATATATATATATATATATATATATATATATAAAATATGTATATATAGTGATGGAACTGATTCAAGAATCATCCATTCCCTCATAATAAAGTATATGAAGAGACAGTTTTCAAAAGGAGAAATCAGGCTTTTCATAATCATATAAAAGTGTTCCAAATGAGTAATAAATAGAGAAATGAAAATTAAAGCCAATTTTAAGTTTCACCTCATTCTCATCTAGCTGACAAAGCTGACCTAAGAGGAAAATACACATGTTGAAGGGTCTGTGGGAACTAGGCATGCTAGTGTACTGTTGTTAGAGTGTCAAATTGGTTCTAGGGAGACTCAAGGCACTGGGAGCACTTTTTTTCTTTTGAGTCAGGCTTTGCATTGTAAGACTTGTCTCAGTCATCTGTTGAGAGGGTGAGAGCAGGGCTGCTATGGGAAGCTTGAGAAGAGAAGAAACAATTTCGAACAAGTGCTTTGGGGAGTATGATAAAGAATCAATTAGAGAGGAATAAAAAGCTTGCTTTGCTGCGGTGTGGGCCCAATTGAAGGTAGATTATATAAATGGTACCCAGGTTGTGTGACTTCCTCTAGCACCTTGGAGAAGAAGCTGCAGAGTTGATCACCTGGGAGAGTCCTGAGGGGTGGAGAGGCTGAAGAAAATGATGTGGACAGAGTAAGTTTAGGAGGAATTGGGAAATGATCAGAGCTTATTTTCAGATACAGGAGTTAGAGAATGTGTGATCATGGAAGTGGAAGAAATGGGGGTGATAGTGAGATCAAAAGTATGACCTTTCTTTTATGTGGCTGTGGTGGATTAAGGAATATGTCATGGACGTTGAGGAGACTGAGAAATTGGGAGGCTGGGGGTGACTGAGAGAACATCAGTGTGTATGGAGAAGTGCCCAAAAGTTCAGGACAGGGAAGAAGACTGTGAGCCAGAGACTATACTTTTTAAGAAAAGAGGGAGATAATTATATTGCTGAGAAGAGCTAAATCAATCACAGTTGATCATTATTACAATATTGCTGTTGCTGTGTGCAGTGTTCTCCTTGTTCTGGTCATTTCACTTTGCATCAGTCATTGTAAGTCTTTCCCAGATTTTTTTCTGAAATCTGCCTGCTCATCATTTCTTAAAGCCCAATAGTATACCATCACATTCATATGTCACAGTTTGTCCAGCCATTCCTCAACTAACCAGCATCCTTGCAAAATTCAGTTCTTTACCACTGCTACAAATATTTTTGTGCACGTAGGTCCTTTTCCACTTTTTATGACCTCTTTGGTATGCAGACCTATTAGTGGTTTTATTGCTAGATTAAAGGATATGCACAATTTGGTTGCCTTTGGTTATATTTCTACATTGATCTCCACAATATTTCAATCAGTTTGCAATTATACCAGAAATGCATTAGTGTCCCAATTTTTCCCACATTCTCTCCAACATTTATCAATTTCCATTTCTATCATATTTGCCAGTCTGATAGGTGTGAGGTTACACCTCGGAGTTCTTTTAATTTGTATTTCTCTAATCAATAGTGACTTAGAGCAGTTCTTCAAAATGCTATCCACATCCAGAGAAAGAACTGATGGAATCTGAATGCAGATTGAAGCAGACTATTTTCACTTACTTTGCTTCATGTTTTTTTTTCCTTTTGGCCTGTTTCTTCTTTTAGAAGATGACTAATATGGAAATATGTTTTACATGATTAAATATGTATATAGCCTCTATAAAGTTTTGCACTGTCTTATAGAAGGGGAAGATGAAGGACAGAAGGAGAAAATTTGGAACTCAACTTTAAAATATGAATGTTAAGGAGCAGCTAGGTGGCAGAGTAGATAGGACACTAGCCCCCTAGTCACAAGTTCAAATTCAGTCTCAGATACTTGTGCGATCCTAGGCAAATTACTTAACCGTGATTGCCTCAAAAAAAGAATCTTAAAAATGGTCTATACAAGTAATTGGGGAAAAATAAAATATTATTTAAAAATAATCAATGGAAAAAAGAAAAGAGAGAGAATGACTTGGAGTCCAGTAGATAATCACCACCAGGCTCTGGATTAGGTCATTTTCTTACATGGAGTGAATCTTAAAGAAAGGTTTCCTACTAATGGCAGTATAGAGCGCATCTAGAAGTGGCCATGGGGAAAAGGCTCTAAAAAGAGCTTCTGTCTTACTTTGTCTGGAGCTGGGCCTCCAGCTCACTTCCTGGTCATTTCCAAACCATGCTGCAGCCTATATAACACCTTCTCCTCTGACTCCACCTTCCCTGTGTATCTCATCTCTCCTTATTGAAATGTGAGCTTCATGAAGGCAGAGAATGAGATGCATGATTGTATTTGTGGCCCTAACATTTAGCACAGCCCCGACACAGAGAAAGCACTTCATAAAAGCTCATTCATTCATTCACTCATGAGACTTCCCTTCCAAGACAGGTGTGTGTAGTGATTTGTGGATGAGGGCGCATTGTATGAGAGAAGTTCAGTTAGCACTGAAAAGGGTGGCTAAGGATGTATGTCTTAGGATGGGGGAAGGGGAATGGGATAGGAGTGTGGAGCCTGTTAGGGGACAAATGTATTCCACATCCCTCCACTGGTTAGAATAAATGAATCAGGCTCCTGAGATCAGTGGGAGGGACAATGACAGGCGGGTTTTAATGATCATTTCTCTCAACTCCAATTCAATAGACTACTATCTTGAGAGAATAGTCTGGGAGAAAAGTCTCACTGAGGCCATGGACCTGGGCTCACCTTCTGAAACATGGAGGACAAGGATGGATGCCCTATGTGGAAGCATATGCCTAGTTCTCTCAGTTCTCTTGGTGCTAGGGAATTGGGAAACTTAAGGTGCTTTTTTTGTTCTTTTGTTTGTTTCTCGAGGGTTACCCCCAGATGCTCCTTTACAGGCAGAGGGACTTTAGGCCCCCACATCCATAATGAGTCTATTTTTTTCAGTTCCCAAAATTTTGCCTTGGGGTTGCCTTTTACAAAATTGGAAAAAAAACTAGTTTCTCTAAAGGACTTAAAAAAGAAAAGGCTTATGTTCTTTTGCAACACCATTTGGCCTCAGTATCACCTGGAGGACCATGAAGCATGGTCCTTTTTGGGGACTTTACAACACAATGCTCTCTTACAGTTAGAGTTATACTGTCACTGAGAAGGAAAATGGATAGAAATATCCTGCATAATGGCTTTTGTCAAAATCTCTCACAACCCAATACTCAGAAAAGACTATAAAATGCTTATAGCTAGAGCCACCCCACAAAGGGGCAATGGGTCAACTGGACATTTTGGATGATCCCCTTCTTATGGCCCCCAGGGCTTCAGCCCCCTCCTCTTCCCTGCCTCTGTTCCTACCACCTTCCCAGCCCCTATCCCCACCCCAATCTTCCCCAGCCTCTCCTGCTACTTCCCAATTTCCCCCAGAACCCCCTGTTTCCCATGCCCCCTTCTTGGCCATCCTTTCTTTCCCTTGGTTTCCCTTCCCTTTTCCTCCTAGCCCAACCCTCATTTCCTGCCTAATTTACCTTCCATTTCTCCTAGCCTGCATCTCCTCCCCTAGTCCATCCACCCAGGAGACTCCTACTCAGATTCCAGCCTCTGGCCCAGCCCACACAAAAGTCTCTGCAGCATCTCCCCCTCTGACCTCTACCCCTCCCCAGGTGCCAACTGATCGTTCACCTTGCCAGCTGGATCCCGGGCCTTGCAGCCTAATTCAGTTCATCCAGCACTCTCCAGCCCCTCCCTCACAAGAAGTGGGACTTCCTATCTCCCTCCCCAAGGTACCCTCCATTCTCCACAGAGCCTCCAGGGCTTTGTCCCCTGTGGGAAATGACTGTCTCGCCTAGTGGGAGAATTAGAGTGCATGTTCTGTTCTCCCTTTCAGATCTTACTCATGTTAAGAGAAACTGGGGTGATACTCAGAAAATCCTGCTAAGTTTACTGAGGGTATTAGGGGCATGTCACTACAGCTTGAGCTTTCATGGGGTGTTTTGCAGCTCCTTTTCTCCTCCTGTTGTACCACTGAGGGGAAGAGGAGAAACTGGGAACAAGCCCCAAAATTTGGGGATTGTTTGGCTAGCAATGACCTCATGAAATACCCCCCAGGAACAGTTGCCAAAGAGTGAGGTTGGGGAAGAAGAGACCATATGGTAATTTGCCTGTTCAAAGGCCTAAGAACTGCATTTCAAAAACAAATAAACTTTCAAAAAGTTAGGGAAATTACTCAGGGAGAAAAGGAAAACCCTGCACTTTGACTGGCTGGTAGAAACCATTAGGAAGCAAACAAATTGAGATCCTAACTCTATAGAAGGGGCAGCAATCCTTAGCATGTATTTCATTAATTAGTCTGCCCCAGATATTAGGAGGAAACTGCAGAAATTGGCAATGGGACCCCAAACACCTCAGGCCTGTAAGAAACAAGTGTCTTACCAAGAATTCCACATGGCCATTAGTGAATTCAGGAAGAACTTTAATTAATGTTCTTAGGGCAAGTGACCCACAAGTGGGGTATTAATGAAAATACGTAGGTTTTTATCCCTATCCCCAATTCGAATTTCTTTCTCCTGTTTTCCCATTGGTTGGGTACTGCAGGGTTTACAGCCTATCTGGAGTGCCTAAATCATCCCCTGCTCACATCTCCCATTCCTCACATTTCAGGTGCCTCTTTATACATTATTTGGTAAAAGAATGACAAGCCTTAAATACTTGTAGAACAATCCCAACTCAGAATGTCTAGTAACTCAGATTTATGATCTCCATGTGTTTAACCATAGCATGAGAAAGAAATTTTAGTTGAGTTGGTTGTAAATATCCTTTACCATTAACATTAGCAAACAGATAAGAAAAGTCCCATTATTGAAGACAAAGTCTTGGGTTAAGGCCCCTGTTCTTCATGGAGCTTCATCTGGCCTTGCAGTTGTTGACATGGGGAGAGGCATTCTCTGGGTTTACTCAGAGAACAAAGAAGGGCATGTCTGGTCTTAAATGCAGAAGCAACATCCCCAACTACATTTTCTACAGTCCCGATTACTGGAGACAGCCTTTGGAGTTTTTAACAACAGAGACTTAGTCAAAGTAGAGGAATGAGAATGCAGAGAAAGGGCTAGAGACAGAGAACATGCCCAATTCTTGGCTGTTGCCATGGGCAGGAAAAGACCAGAGGGTTCTCTTGGCAACTTGGGCAGTAGGGAAACCTGCTTCTGATGCCACAAAGAGGACCACTGGTCCAAGGAGCACCCCTCTAGGGTACCATCCCCCAAAGCCCCAGTACCAACACCTCCAGGACTGTGCCTAACATGTGACCAGGACAGACATTGGAGGAAGGATTGTCTCTCTGGTTGGAAAAGTGGTGAAGGCCCTCCCCGCCCAGTACTTTGTCTTCCAGTCTTCTCAAGACTGGGAAAGAGAGGGGAGCCTGGGCCTTGGCAGCACTCCCACTTTCTACATTTCTCACTTCGAGTCCTGAGCAAATATGGGGATCAAAGATAAGGTTGCCCACTTTATCATGGCTACGTTCTCTGTTTTAACCAATTATTTTGGCTCTACCCACCCCTCAACCTGTCACTTCATGGGCATCTAAGGGGAAATTAAGGGATGTCTTGAGACATACCCTCTCCCCTGCCTATTTAAGGATCTGTTGTTTGAACAGTCCTTATGTTCTCCTCTTGCCCTGCCCCCTTCTTGGGAACTGACCTGATGGTGAAGTTGCAGAGGCAATTTTCTCTAGTTAAGGGTCCTATCTCCCTTTTCCCTTTGTTCACCAGAAATCCCAGTGTTCCCCTGGAAGTGTGGGAGACAGCTGAGCCGATTGTTTGGGATCAGAGAATTCCTGGGTGAACTACTCATGCCACCCTAGGCATTGTTCACCTCTGAGATCCTAACTTGTTCCCACATTGCTGTCAATATCCAATTAAGCTCAGGACCTGGGAGGGACTACAACCATTAATTGCTTCCCGAGGCCCTGACTCACTCCCTATAGGATGGGGCCCTGACCCACTTACCCTGGAGCTTCTGACTCCCCACTGAGTTCAGAGCATCCTGGAAGCAGAGGACCACCAGTGGCTGTGATGGGGTGCTTGGGTGCCTGTGCTTGGACCCTAATTCTAACATCACATTTCTCCTTAGTTTCTGCTTGGGTGCCTATGCCTGGACCCCAATTGCAAAATCGCATCCTCTTCTAAAGTCACATCTCTCCCTAGCTTCAAAGCATTGACCTTAGCAATTCCTCTCCAGTTCAAGGGCAGCAGGCCTTAGCAAAACACTTATCTCTCTTCCTGATACTGTGGCCAGCTTCACCTATAGAACTTATTGGTCCAGCTCCCTGTGTACATGCTAATTGGCTGTGCCCTGGGCTGCAACAATATTTACTACTTACTGACCTTACTGATATGTATCCTAGACACAGTCAGATGTATACTCCCTTGCATTCATCTTGCCTAACAAGATATTTGAAGGAAGCCGCCTGGATATTTCCAGTCAGCCCTGACCATTGGTTGACCTAGTGACATTTCACAGTCCAAACCACACCTCCAGGTAGCACCCTGCCTCCCCGGGCTATTTCCCAGTGAACTCTGGGTGAGATACCTGCCCAGTAGATACAAAAAGTGCATGTTTCTTTAAGAACTGACCACCCCTTAACCACTCCCCAATCCCACCTCCAAACACCTAAATGACATGTTTTACCCCCAAATCTCATATAAATCTTCCCTGCACCCCTGTAAGGTTTCAGGTTCCCTAAGAACTCTTTCCTGCTATAAAGGGTAATGAATATTTGCCACCTTGACTTAAAGAATGCTTGAGACTGTGAATTCATTCCAGATGGCCCCGAATCCTCTCCAGTACTCAGGTCTTTGAGGGGCACTCCCTCTCAACGACCCTGTCTGGGAACTCCAGTCTTGGGGTTCCTGGACCTCAGCTCCCTCAACCCTCAACAGCTGGCTTGCCACAGGCTCACAAAATATCAAGCCTTGCTCTTATACCCCCGACCTAATTCTTTAGGTGTGCCACACACTCCTGAAATGTTGAAGCAGTGTGGTACACAGAACAAGGGGTTAGGAGAGCTAGGTACAAAATAGTCTGTCTCCACCATACCATAGACACCAAACCCCTGCCCCCTGGGACCTCTGCCAGGAAGGCAGAATTAATAGCACCCAGCAGAGTCCTAGAGCTGGGGAAAATAAAGGAGTAAATGTTTTACTGACTCAAAATATGCTTTCCATGTTCTACATGCCCATGGAGCAACTCAAAAAGAAAGAGAATATCTGACAGCAAAAAACTCCACTATCAAACATTCCCTTCTCCTTTTATGTTTTGGCCTTGCCATATTCATCTTTAATTCCCTCCAGGGAAATTGTCTTTTATGTCAGGGAAATTGTCCCTTCCCTATACTCCTATACTGCCTGTTCGGTCCTTGTTTGCTTAACTTCCTTGCCAGGTTTCTCTCCTCCAGGGTCCAAGCCATCAACTGCCAGATGACTGCTCAGGTTTTGAACCACTTGAACTGGACCCAAGGAGGCAGGGACAGATCTACACCCCTTGCCAGCAGGAAGCAATTTCAGAAGCCAAGACCTCCACCCCTTGCCCCAAAAGAATTTGGGTCCCATTTGTTTGAGGAGGGAATGATGGGCTATAGGCTCTGGGAACCCCTTTGAACTCTGCTTGAATCTTCTGGTGTTCACCTGAGGATATAAGCCTTTCATTGTTAGTAAACCCAAGTCTCTGTTCTGCTACTTCCCACCCTTCATCCAGCCTACTAGCCACTCCCATCAAGATCCTCCCTAGATTTGACCTCTAATCACCCCAGGCTACAGACCATTCCCATCAAGACCTTCCCTAGACCCCCTCGCCCCTCCAAATACCCCAGAATACTTGGCTGCCCCTGGATACCTCCCTCAGTCTTTCTGTATATAAGATCCATCTAGTTTCCATGACAGTGCTCAGAATCATTTTGGCCGGCTGGCATTATTGATACAAATGCTCAGATTCCTTAAGAGTCTACCCAATATGGCCTATCTTTAATAAACTTGATTTTTCTTCAACTGAAAGGAGGATTGGGTTGAATTCATTGAGGAAGGACCCATGTTATCACACTTTTGTGGTCCCAATACCCCTAAACCTCAACAAAGTCACTTTTGAATGAGGAATAGCTTGGCCTGTTTCCACAGGCTGAGGACTGAGAGTGGGCTGGGATCTTCCTTTGCTCAGCATACTATAGAAAAGATGGAAACCACAGCAGGTAATTGTGAATCCCAAAGAAGCAGACAGACTTGAAAGATAAGTGTCAGCCAAAGTTTAGATTGCTAAGGCCTTACAATGAAAACTAAGAAAATCCAAATGGATTGAAATGATTTCTTTATACAAGGCACTATGTTGGATATTGAAGATATAAGGCAAAACAAAAGGGAAAAAAGACAGAAACTGATGTTACATCAAAGTCGTTTGCAGTCTACAGGGCAGATATGCCATATACACTTATAGGTAAATCCAAAATTATACATATAACAATTATACCAACTTTTCCTTGCACTAACCACTCAAGTCCCAGAGTATGGCAACTGTGTCCCCTCAGGGCTCTAGGATTAGACTTGAGGGTTTGGGGAGTGTCTTTTCTATTGCTATATTGATCATAAGATTAAGAGTCATGCTTGCATGCCACCTTCACCCATGATTATCAGTGGATATCACTTAGTCATACAGACTTTAAATAGCTTTAGAATAAGATATTTGCTATGATTATAGATTAGGAACAGTTAGTATAAGCATCTCCCCAAATGTCTGACTGTGGCACTTTCTGCCACTAGTGCAAACACAGTCCAGGGAAAAGATCACTCCTAGCTCCTGAAATTCCTTTCCCTGGACTCAAGATGTTCCTCTTGGGTATGATGGGATTGCTTATTTGTTTATATGCTGGGCTCTCTAAAGAGTTTTGAATCTGCATCCAATCTATCCTTGGATCCTGATGAAAACACTGCTACCAGCTGTTCCTGGGAGGTTCCAAGGATGTCCATAAGATGACAGGAAATCCAAAAGTCTTGAGACCATTCAGAACTCACTAGGTCCTTCCTGTGGCCAAAACTGGGGGAAGGGAGTTGATCAGAGGGAAGACTAAGCTGAAACTGAATCAATCCACCCCACCTCCAAGATACTCCTTCACTGAGAGGTCTTTATGTCAATTCTTCCATGCCTGGCAAGTGAGTTTCTCATAGGTACAAGCTCTGAGGTTTTGTTCAGCCTCAGAGGGCAGGAGCAATTTCTTCAGTCAATCTGATAGCCCCACTGTAGGGCTGATGCAGGCATTGCCAGAGCTGGTTCAGTGTTTGGGAGGCTCCAAAGGAAAGTCTGGGAAAGAAGAGGTATTAGACTGCCTACCAAACTGAAAGTCTACAGAGCCATTGTTCTGATCACATCGTTGCATGCCTGTGATACCAGGACTGTGTATCAGAACCGTGCCTAGAAACTAAAGTGTTTCCATTTGAATTGTCTTGGGAAAATTGTGAAGGTCACCTGGCAAGATAAGGTACTGGACATGGAGGTTCTTTCTTGGAGTGAACTGCCAAGCATTAAACCTCTACTACAGGGTGTGCAACTCATTCAAGGGAGTCACTCACATGGGGGTCAGAGGAAGAGATACAAGGACACTCTCAATGCCTCTCTGAAGAGCTCCTCGCTGAAAGAATGAGATTCTTCAGGAATTGAATCTTATACATGTGATGAGTTCAAACACTAATTTAACTTGCTTAGCTTATGGAATGACTACAAATTCAGATCAAACAGCAAGATCTCTTCCACTTCCAGCTCATTACAGTAATTTAGCCATAAATTAGCTTGCAAATGAAAATTTAGTAGCCCTTCTAAAAATCACACAAAATAATTTTACAAAACATTTCTTCCTAAAAGTATTTTCTTCCCTTAAAAATGGCTTTAAAATTATCCTGACATTGAAAGGAATAATCACTAAACCTTTATGGAGTAAATTAGTTGGAAACTTCTAATGGGATAGATCTCTCTCTCTCTTTTCCAAAAATAAATCTTTCAAATTAGAATTTATCAAAACTAAGTTGGTGTAAAATATCTTTCAGCAACACCAGTTAATCCCCAAATTCCTACTTACCACAAAATTCCTAGTTATCACAAAATTCCCAGTTACCTCCCTCTAGTCAAAAGGGTGTTTGTAATGGGGAGGAAATTCAGTTTTTATAAGCCAAGGAGAATATACCCAATTAAATTAGCCTTATCACAATGACAAAGTTTACCAGACCTTTAAAACTTTACTCAGTATTTTTTTCTTCCTTTATCATTAAATATATCACTATAAATTAATAATTATATTTTGTATGCCTTCATAATAGCTGAGATTTTCAAATGGAATTATTATTGTTGTTATTATTATTACTCATTTACAACTAATGATACATCATTAAATATTTAACAGTTTTCAAACTCATTTTTATCACATCTTTTTGAAAGTCCAATTCATATGCAACAAAATCCAGATTAAAAATTGGTTTGTATAACACCATTTCTGCCTCATAATGGTCTCTCAAATTTTACAATATAAGAGAATTTTAGAAATACGATACAATTTAGAAACACAACAATAACACAAACAATAAACTTCAGATGCCATCAATTGCTTTTCCCAATTATCACATATAGAAATTATAGATCTTATTATCTTTGGCATTTTAAAGCTACCTTAAAATTATCAGTTGGGAAAAGTTTTATTACAGAGATAATAATAATCTTGTATCTAGCATACGCTAGTCATTGCGTTAAGTGCTTTCCAATCATTATATCATTTTGATCCCACAACAACCATAATGATTTTTCCTTTTACTGATCAGGAAATGGGGCAAATTGAGATAAAATAACTTGCCATAAATTACATAGCTGATACATTTCTGCAACTGGAACAAAGAATTCTTGGGGGTAAGGCTTAGGGAATGCTGGCCATGAGGCCTGACCCATCGCACTTTCTTCCTCCTCACAGTTGCAGATGCTGCTGGAGCTGGGAAAACTTGCAGCTGCTGGAGCAGTGTGGGAAGGATGTACTGCATCTGGGTAATACTCTCAGGCTTTGCCCAGAGTGGTGGGCTGCAGGTTGATCAGGGGCACATGGCCATTGGGGCCACTGTCATTGGGGCCTTGGTTATGGCTACTTCACCCCTCCCCCCCCCCATCTTTCCATCAGGGGGGGTAAGGTGATTCAAATTTCCTCTGCTTCTCTGGCATTCTCTTCTCTTAATGTGATCTGTGATGAGAGCAGTTAACAGGGAAAACATAAGTCTGTTTGCAGTCCCCATACTGAGATATATTCTTGACTGTGGGGGAGGGAAATGTGAGCGATCAGGATTATGAAGAGCGTTTCAGGAAGGGGTGAATTCTTGGATTTACCTCAAAGTCTCAGGAGTTTTCTCCTGCAATCTTAAAATGATTAATTTCCAAACTCCTTAATGATCAATTTCAAAACCTCCAGAATCTGCTAAGATATTTTAGCTGTACTAACTTTTTCCTGCAGTCCCAACTTGGCCAGAGCTGAGATCACAAAAAAAGTCTTATAGGTTTTTCTCTTTTAAAAATAATCTAATTTGTCCTGCTTTCAGCTATTACCTGAAAATAACAAGAAATTTCATTAATCTTTCAGTAATGGCAAACAGGGTGGGACTTTTTGTTGTCTTTTGTTTTGGAGTGCTTCTCAGCCCTTAAATCAATCAAGTGCTTTTGAGTCTTGCCTTTGTTTGATTCAAGAGTCATTGACTGGAAACAATATATATGATGTGGTGCTAGTGATTAAAGATTTTTCCCACACCCTTTTGCTACATAGGCACTAAGCTCAGGGCCCTAAATAGGGCATATATATATGTAGATGCTATGAAGTTGGCATTTTGCTTCTGGGGGCACATTCATTGGAAGAGTATTGGTGATTTGGCCAGACAAGACTCTGGGTAGCTGTTGGAGCCTCCCAACTTTGAAAACCCAGATTTCTGTGCTTCTCTCTCTGGTAACTATGTATTGTGATTTGGTCAGACTGATACAAGTCTGTCTTGTGGTTTCTGTTATTCTCTCTGCTTGTAATTCCTGTTTGTATTTTCTCTGAAAGTGCAGGGTGCTGACTTTTTCCCCTGAACTAAGTGAATGATATATGTATGTTTAATTAAAGTAAGATTGTTAACCCCTTAAAGTTGCTTTCCATAGAAAAGCAGATCAAAGAACATGTGCTAGCAGCCCTTCTGTGTGCTGGTGTTATTGGCCTTGCACAGCCACAATAGCAACAAGTATCACTGTTGTTACATTTTCTCAGTATCTTCTCTAGCTACAGCCTTTAGAAGTTTTTCTGGCTCACTGCATTTTAGACCTTCCAAGGCAACAGCATATAGCTCACAGAACAAACATGGCACTAACATTTTATAACACAGACAGACACAGACAAATATGAATGACAGGGAGAGAGGAAGTCTGATATCTTGGAGGTGCTTATTAGAAAACCTCCATCATGAAGAGGTTATCATTACTCCAAGGAAGAGAGGTGGGGAATTTCCAAGGATCAAAACCAACAGGGTGGCCCCTGTATCTATTCAATGAAGTGATTTGGGGTGGCTCTATACACCTCTCCTGGGTGAGAGAGGGGTAAAGAGGGGCAAATGGGGACTGGATCCTACAAACTTTTCTTGGAGCACCCCTAAGGTTGTAGATTTAAAGGGGCAGGTTCCTATCAGGTTAAGTTTTATTTTTGCCTTAAGGGTTGATATGCTGTACCTTCATATATGCATATCTGTCTGCCTTGAAGCTTTACAAAGTGGCCAGCGTTTTTCTGGGTTTTGAGTAAACTGTCATGTAGTCACCATATATGTATAATTACAGAATGAGATTATTTTCTTAATTTCTGATTCTTGATATCTGCTCCAGGAAAGATTTAAACAGAAAAGGTAGAGTAGGGTAATGCCTTGTATGCACTTATTTTTAACTGCTATGGGAACAACATGAGGAAAAATAATGTTAACAACTGTACCTAGCCTTAAACTGTACATAATGAAACTTGCTATTTGAGGTAAAATTTATTGGGACTGTATTTTGATATTATCCTGAGTTTTGGCTTTAGGTACAACTTTCTAAATCATCATCAGTTTGACAAATCATCATTCAAGTGAAATGCCATGTAGTGCTCAAAAGGAGTGCAATCTGAGAACAGTTGCAGGTGGGTGTCTACACCTGGGAAAGGTGAAATGGCCTTACAAAGATAATGACATGATCTTCTTGAGTTAGTTTCTCCATTATTCTAATTCCCCTCTGAAAAAGAAAATTTCCCACATGCTTCTTACGAGCCTGGCTATGATCCCTGTGAATAATGTGGAACCTGCAGAATAACTGATTTTTAAAAAAGCTAACAATGCCTCTTGCCTGGAATAAGACAGAGCTAGGAAAACCTTATTCTATTACACTTATGTCAGGTTAGTCTGCATCCTTGAAGAAACAGTCTAGGAATTGTCACAACCATCTCCCTATATCTTCCTTTCATAGCAAATGTCTATAACCATAAAAGGTAAACTATAAAAGCTTTTTTTAAAAAAAATATAATGAATCTTTTTGTTGCAATACTTAAATGCCTCTGACTTACTAAAATAGGATGCACGTATGAAAGAGCTTAATATTTTTTTTAAATTTTGCTATTCTAAATTTGTGATTATTACTTCTTTCACGTTCCTATCTCAAATAACTAGGTAAATAAGTTCTTAGGCTTGCCATCCATCTCCTTGTTAATGATTATGCATACATGTGCAATATCAGTTCTTCACAGTACCATCTCTTTTCTAGATGAAGTGATGATATATACATATTTATATCCTCAAAGAGGGGCTAGGACAAAGGCACAATGTGATAAAGACATAAAAGTTTTAAGTTTCATACAAACTTTACTTTGAGAAAAGCAACAAATCTTTTCTCAGAAATAGAATGTGCGCGTGTGTGTAGTTGGCTTCTAAGTGTTTTTATTAATAACAATGACAAAAGTATGAGTAAACATGACATTCCTGGATGATATATTTTTAAATATTTTCTTTTTATCATGAAGATAATTAAGAACAAGAATGAAAAAGTAGAGAAAAGCACCAATCATCCTTCAGTTTCAATCAAATATAGATGATTTTTGTTGTTGTTGTTGCTTCTTCTATTCCTTCTGGGATACACAGGTTCTAATTATGTTTTAGTAATAAATTCTCAAAAGTTACTTATGGATTTTACATATAAAATTGTGCTAACAGTGAATGATTTCCCCCATATTTCAAAGTCTTTCTCTGATAATATTAAGAGACAGAAGGACTTCATTTACATGTCAGGACCTCATAGATCTTTTCAACAGTTCTTCCTTCAGTCTGTAGATGACATTGTCCACATCAGGTACAGGGTTCAGGTAAAAACAGAAAAAAACAAGTGGTATGTAAAAACTGAAATTCTCTGAACTCTCAGGTGAATTTTTGGTTCCTAATTTATTATTTGTCTTATAGCTCTGTTGATAATAAAGTTAGTTCTATAAGGCTTGAGCTGGTTTTCACCACATGAACTAGTTACTGGAAGACCAAATTAAAGAGGCTCTATTTGGCCTTACTAAATTGTACTAGGTTGTATCACTAGAAGGTTTTAGCAGCATTATCTAGGGAACCTCTGCAAGTGACTTGGAATCAGGGAAGCAAACCTACTAGGAGGAGCCCTGTGCAGAGTCACCCTGGAAAGGAGGAGTATTCCAGAATGTCAAAGGGAAAATGTTTCCCAGAATGAGATGGCTACATGGAACAGCTAAGATCCAAGAGGAAATAAGCTGTTTAAATGGAGTTTTGGAATGGGTTATGAGGAGCAATATAGAATAAGATCTCAGCTTGTCTCATGTTGGTGACCATAAATGTTTCTTGGTGCTTATATTTACCTAATTAAGTGTGTGATTCTTTGATCTTTGAGATATTAAAGAACTCTCTATCACTAAAACAGGGAAAACAGTGATGGGAACTTTTCATTTTTGTTTCCTATGCTGTTTCTATTGAATATCTGGCTGATTCCTGAAATATGTTTCCTGTTAACTTCACCCAGCTTAAAAAAGACTCATGGAATGATAGTATCAAGGGAAGACTTCTGACATTCCCAACATAAGAAATCAAATGAGAGGAATGGAATACACCATCTTTAAAACCTCCAAAATATTTTATTTGTAGGTGAATTTCCCTAAAACTGAGTCTTAATGATATACAATCCCTTTCTATCAGTTCACCCACTGTGACCTCTTTAAAATGTAGCTTTATAGAATTTATAAGTGTAGGATTTTGCAAACCCAATGTTTAATCTGTAACCTGACTTAGTTTACCTATTGAGTCTGTTTAGGTATGTTTCCTTAGGGGATATATGTGATGAAGTTCTTGTTTAATTAAATTTGTTCAACTTCTATGATATTAAAGAAGCAGAAGATTATCGATCTGTCTTTTTTTCCTTTTTTTTGGAGGGGGGGAAGGTAGGGCAATTGGGGTTAAGTGACTTGCCCAAGGTCACACAGCTAGTAAGTGTATTAAGTGTCTGAGGTCAAATTTGAACTCAGGTCCTCCTGACTCCAGGGCTGGTGCTCTACTCACTGCACCACCTAGCTGCCCCATGAATCTGTCTTAAAAACACTTTTGTAGCCTAAAACAATATATGAGATTGCAATATGGAAAAGAATTTATTCCTCTGCCTGATATAATTTTCCCTATAAAGGCTTATAAGAAACTTTGATTTTTCTTTGTTTTTTAATCTTGAACTTGTGCTTGGGCATATTAAAACATAGCTTTTCTAACCTCTGCAATTTCTGTGTTGTGGTAGATTTGTTTCAGTGGCAGTTACCACCTATACAAGCTGAAAGAGGGAGATATTTCTCTGATAATAGGGTCTATAGGCTTGCCAAGGTTGCCAAGGAAGTCCTGGACACAAAAGAGGTTGGGAACCTATTGCATATAGACTACCAAGAGCTGGATTTCTTACTTTTTCAAACTCATCTTGTCCCAAAATGAGCTTTTCAGATTTCTCCCCAAAACTTCTCTTCCTTGTTGGGTAATGTCCCTGCCTCATCTCTCCCCATCCTCTACTCAGCTATCCAATTGATCTTCCTAAAGCAAGTTTAAATTACCCCTTGATTCAATCAACTCCAATGGCTCCCTATTGACTTTAGGATCAAATATAAACATAAATATAATGGCTCTTAAAGCCCTCATAAACTGGCTTTTTCCTAATTTTGCAGTCTTCATATTCACCTTACTGAGTTTCATGTACTCTTTGATCTGTGACACTCCATCTCCCAATTCCTGGCATTTCCATTGGCTGTCCCTCATTCTCGGAGCACATTCTTCCTCCTCTCCTTCCAGCTTCCCTGACTTCCTTCAAGTCTCAGCTAAAGTCCTAGCTTCTACAAGAAGCTCTTCAAAGTCCTCCTGCCCTCTGAGGTTATCTCCAAGTTACCCTGTATAGCTCTTGTTTGTACATAGCTGTCTTCACATTGTCTCCTCCCTTATACCCTGAGCTCAAGAGCAGGGACTATTTTTTGTCTTTGTTTATATTTCCCCAGCTTTAGCAGAATGCCTAGCTCACAGCGCACTCTTCACAACTTTTTTTGATCTAACAACATAACTTGTGATTTTAATGTTGTCACCTCAATTCAACTCAGCCTCTCCTGTGGAAATCCTGATGTTATTTTTTATTCTTCTACTAGTATGACCATCTACTAGGTGCTGCCAATGATATCTCCAGGGCATCTCTCCTATTTCTCCTCTATTTCAAATTTTCTCTACTATAGGAGAGGTCTTTAGTAATAATCCCTGGGACTATGGTATTATCCCCTAATATGAACTTCTCAACTGAGCGAGACAAGTATCAAGTGTAGTCGTGGCCCCGATGTGTCCGGCTAGGTGCTTTTCCTAGAAGATTCTTATTTTTTTCTATTTTTATTTGTTTTCTTTTGCAAGTCTCCTAGTTTTTTTTCATTTAATGTGACCCTGACCTGTTACCTCTTATAACCATTTACCCCAAACCCATTATTCTTAATGAGGGTACCAACATTCTTCCAGTCATCCAGGTCTGAAACTTCAGTGTCATCCTCACTCTCCACACATATCCAGTCACATTTGTGTGTGTGTGTGTGTGTGTGTGTGTGTGTGTGTGTGTGTAACATGTCTTATATATGTCTCCTTCTAATTCAGGCCCTCATTACCTCATGATTATGACATCAGCTTCCCAGTTGTCTCAGTTCTTCATTTCTCCCCACACGAATCCTTTATACGTTTGCTGAGGAAGTTTTCCCAAGGTATAATTCTGACCCCCACATATACCCAATAAGCTCCAGTGCTTCCCTATTACTTCCTTTTTCAAAACATATACAAGGATATGTTTATTATTTAAAATTTTTCTGTTTGCAAATATTCTGTTTCCTTTGCTTCCATATGCTAGGGAAGAGGTCAGTAAGGCAAATTTCTTGCTGATCTGGGCACAAACAGGGGCCTCCAACATGAGACAGAGGCTGAGAGAAGAGGCAAGAGTTCCAGTGGACACAGCCTCAGGGATCATCTCAGGAGCCCTGCAGAGGACATAGGACAGTCATATGAAAGTCTATGTATGGGTCTGAAACCATAAATAGAACCACTTCTTCCCATTAAGGGCCCCCAAGTCATTTCTGAGGTATAGGCCCCACTGGCAAAGATTGTAGCTATGAGAAGCCTGATCACAACTGGGTAGAAGGATCTCACCTGTTGGTTGTGAACCCTGATTTCCTAGAAAAGGAAGGAAGATAGAGAGACATACAAATACTTGTGAATTCTTGAGTCACAGAAGCAAAGAGCAGCCAGGTTCTGAGCGCTGTGGGATGGGGGCTCCTACCACTGCATAGTCCAGTACTTGACACTACAGAGGAAGCACTTAATTAATACTTTGCCCCTCTAAAACTGTGTGAGTGGATGGGGGGGTGGGGAGAAGAATGGCAGGGGGGAGTATATAAAGAGGGAGGGTGTAAAGGCTGGAACCTGAGACCCCTCCCAAGGCCCTCTCTACCAATGAATATGGGATTCTATAAGACCCTAGAGCCCTGGGATCTGGCCACTTCACTATATTCATTAAGTCCCTGGGGAGGAAGAGATGAAGCTAGAGCCAGATCACCCCTTCACCTCTGGGGACCAGATTTCTAACATAATAAAATATCCTCTCTCCCATGGCGGAGATCATGGAGGGGAGGGGGTCTCAGCACTTTCCCCAGATTATCTCACCTTTCTGACCTCTCTTGTGGACAATGAGGCCAACGCCAAAAGAGATCAGCCCCAGCACAAGGCCTCCAATTCCACTGAGCATCTTAATCTGGGCAGATTCGGACTGTGCTTCTGTGGAGGAGAGACACTAAGGATCAAGACTGTCCCTCCAGGAGCCAGCCCAATGTGGGGAGCAGACAGGTCTGAGGGGAGCCTGAGAAGGAGGCTAAAGCCTGTCTAAGAAATGAAAGGATGCATGTGCTCCTCTACCCGAAGTGGAGCTAGGCTTTGAGATGGATCAATAGGCCAATCACAGAGTCTCAAAGGGAGGCCAGCTCCCAGGGCTGGGGCCAGGGAGGAGGCTGGTAAGATTATAGGTCTCCATAGCTCTTAGTTCAGCACTGTGCTGGAGAAAGGGGGGAGGTGGGGTGGCACCACATGGGGTTTATATTAGCGAAGGGCAGAAGAAAAGAGGTCAAGACACACGCACTGAGGTATCCATGTCCTGAACAATATTAGAATTAGAGAGTGAGGGAGCTGTAGCTCACTCCAGTGCAAAATAACAGGTCTGTGAAGGCTGGAGTGCTCCCCTTGGCAGGTGTAGACATTTCCATGTTAGAGAGTCATTTCCAGCATCACCAGGATCTGGTAGGTCCAGTCTCCATTGCTGATCAGGCCTGTGGACACAACCCCAGCAGTCTCCTCCTGCCCATTCAGGAACCACCTGACCTCAATGTCCCCAGGATAGAAACCACTGACAGAGCAGACAAGCAGGTGGTGGTGTCCCAGGGGAGCCATCTTTGATGGATACACAATCACCTCGGGCTTAACTGGAAGAAAGAAGAAAGACCCTGAGTGAGGAAGCCAGAGCAGGTCTTCCTGGTCCAGCCCCCATCTCTGTCCCCTGATCTATAACCAAGTTCAGGTCTCCTCCACAGGGCCAGAAATGGACATCTTGGTAGAAATTTAAGCTCCCCGTAAGACTAGAAATCTGAACTAGCAGGAAGTAGGCCAAGGAGTCCATGGTGCTGAATTATCACAGCCCCAGCTCATCAGGATTCAGTGACATGGGAAGAATTAGCAAGCAAGTTTCCTTATTATAAATGGATACCTTATAATGGATTATTTCCAAAAGCAGGTCATATGTGAAGATAATAAACGATTTTAAGAAAGATTTCCAGTTCAAATATTAAGAGACGCTATCAATCCACAAAAGAAATTTTGAATCAGGGTAATTGTGGGAAACACCTAGGCCCAGTAGAAATCTGAGCATCTTGACTGAGTCGAAGTGCCCTGGGAGAAACAGAAATATGTCTGGATCCCTGGAGAAAGACAATTTCAGTGATGAGGCCTCAGTTGTAAGAGACTGAAGGTGGAAAGGAGGAAGAGAATGTGGATGAGACAGGAAAGAGCAGAGCATGGGAAACCTCTGCTAAGCTTAGATTCAGGGATAAAAAAGGAACAGAGCAGACTTTAAAAGGTTCATGAAGACTGGGCACTCGGGACCCAGGGGATTTAATTTTGTATTTTTTTAATTAGATTTTTTATTTTTAGTTTACAACACTTAGTTTTACATGTTCTTGAGTTTCAAATTTCCTTCCTTTCCCTCCCTTCCCATCTTGCCCCCCAACATGGCATTCAGTCCTATATAGATTCTACATAGACCCTTGCAAAATCCATGTAGACCTATGTAATGGATAAGAAAGGTCTTGGGACCCAAGTAATGGTAATGTAAATTTGAAGATCTTTCCCACCCATTAATAGGCCCATGTGACCTGCTTATGTCACAGGAAGTCTAAGTCAAATGTGGTGGGAGGAGTTTGCTGAACAAGAGGAATGGGAAGGGTGGAGGAGGAAATGCTCAGAGCAGTTAGAGCTGATGGACAGAGCAGAAGTATGCTAGCTGTTCTGTGTTTGTTGGTGGCAAGGACCCAGCAGAACGTGGGAATGGTTTTGAGATGGAGTTGTTCTCTGCTGTGATAATGTGTATTAATTTCTTTGCTGCTATGATGGATTGGACTTATTGGGTTGGGGATCTGGTTCTCTGCTGTCTGAATAAATGGTTTCCTTCTTCTACCTTCTATACAGAGAGTCTCTTATATTTTGTGATACAGAAATAGATAGGCATAATTACAATTATCATCTATATTGTGGTTATTGCTTTGCTGATACAGCTGTCCAGCACAAGAACCATTTGTAAACTTGCATATTGAATTACCTAAATAGTGCATCTATTATTATGTTCTTTTTATTATTGACATTTTCATTAATAACATTCTGTCTGCCCTTTGTCATCTAATTGAAGATTCGGGATAATTAACAGTTTCCCCTTGCAGTCATGCAGACACCACTTACATAGCTAGGAAATTCCTTAAGGACTTCATTGCTGACTGTGGGTTGCCACTCCCTTTAGGCAGTAATAATTGCACACATTTCATTGGTCACATGATAAAATATTTTTCCAATATATGTATATAATATTCTATGAACATATAAATATACAGTATAAATATAAAATAAACATTATTAATTTATATATTTGAGTATCTGAATTATGAAATGTGTGCCACTATTCTATACATATTATATATAAAAAAACTACTGTATAACTACCATTTTCAAACAGAAGAATTGTAGAAAACAGAAATTCTAATATAAACACACACTTGGGAACAGAGCCAAAAGAGCAGGGTGAAAGCAAGGACATACCCAAGCTCTCTCACAAATTCTTTCAGATACCTCTGAAAAAGTGAATCTGAACAAATTTGAGAGAGATAGAATCCACTAGGAGACAGAGTGTGGCAGATTTCCAACACAGGACAGTCCTGAAAGTTGACAAGAGGGATCTGTTGCACCAGGCTGGGAGAGCGCTGAGCATGCGGAACTACACAGGACCATACTGAAGTACCATACCAGAAGGGGGGCAGGCCCAGCCCACTGGCTGTGATGGCGAACCCCAGGCCTCTCAGCTCAGGATGGGAGTGTGTTAGAGCTAGGTGAGACAGAAGTGCAGAGCCTGTGGCAGCAGCATCAGGTACTCCTGGGGCTATCAGCCCACAGTCTAAAGGTTTAAAACTCACCTTATTGAACTTCCAGGAGCCATGATGACTGAGTAAACTCTAAGACCTCTTATACTTCCCTTGAATAACCTGGAGAATACTGCCCTAGGAAAAATCCTGGAATAGAGGAGCCAGAAGTAAGGGTTCCACAGTCTTTAACTTGGGAAGATAGGGAGATGGGCCCCTCTTGTGGTGATGGAAGGAGACCAGTACAGGAAGGGAGGCAACCCAGCAAGCCTCACCTTAGCAGACCAGAAGGAGTTCCTGAATCCCAGGGGGGTGGATCTGGCAAGCACTAACACCAGGACCCTAGCCTTCACACAGCTGGGGAAATTGGCAGACACCAGTGCAGACTGATCACTGAGGCCACCTGTGCTATTAGCACAGCCCTAGGGGAAGAAGGGACTTCCAGAAGCCATACCACCCCTCCCCTATACCCCACACCAGGAGCTTCAATGTAAGCCCAGGGAAACTCAGAAAGACTTCACTAGGCCTCAGTTCTTGGCATACACCAGCCAGCTCTAGCTCAGCACAAGGTGAGCTGCAGCAGAACATAGCTTCTAGCTGACAAAACCAAAGGCCACAGGACACAAAGCCAGTAACCAGGCCCCTGGCTCCCAATACAAGAAGTTTGCAACAGAGCCCTCTGGGCCCCAGAAGCAGAGATCAACTTTAAAAGCCAGGAAAAAGACAACCACCGTGAAGAAGCAAAGAAATAAAAAAGACCATAGACTCTTATTATTGGAACAGAGAAGATCAAAATATAAATTCAGAAGAGGACAGCATTGACATTATACTCACATCTGAAACCTCCAAAGGGAACATGATCTGGTCTCAAGCCAAAAAAGCATTCCTGGAAGAGCTCTTTAAGGAGAGGATTTTAAAAGCCAAATTAGAGAGGTAAAAGAAAAATTACAGAACCTAACAGGAGAAAATAACTCCTTGAAAAGTAAAATCGGCCAATGGAAAGAGAGATGCAGAAGCTATCTGAAAAACATTATTTGTTAAAAATTAGAATTGGGCAAGTAGAAGCTAATGGCTCTATAAGGTGCAAGAATCAATGAAACAAAATTTAAAGAATGAAAAAGTAGAAGAAAATGTAAAATATCTCATTAGAAAAACAACTGACCTGGGGAATAGATCCTGGAGAGATAATCTAAGAATTAGTGGTCTTCTGGAAAGCCATGATGAAAAAAAGAGCTTGGACAAGATCTTCTAAGAAATCATTAAGGAAAACTGCCCCAGGGTCCTAGAACTGGAGGTAAAATAGTTATTAAAAGAATCCACTGGACCCCAGAAAGAGATCCAAAATTGAAAACTCCAATAAATATTGTATCCAAATTCAAGAATTATCAGGTCAAGGAGAAAATACTGCAAGCAGCCAGAAAGAAACAATTCAAATATCACAGAACTACAACCAGGATCACAAAGGACCTTGCAGCTTCTACAGTAAAAGATTGGAGGGATTGGAATATGATATTCAGAAAGGCAAAGGAGCTTGTACTACAACCAAGGATCAACTATACAGCAAAATGAGCATAATCTCAGGCAAGGAGATGGATATTTAATGAAATAAAGGAATTCCAGACCTTTGTAATGGAAAGGCCAGAGCTCTAAGGAAAATTTGATATTCAAATACAAGACTCAAGAGAGGCATAAAAAGGGTAAACAGGGGAAAAAGGAAAAAAAATCTTGTTATTCAACTAGGGCAAATTGTGTACACACCTATATGGGAGGATGATATTTGTTAATCTTGGGGATGGTATAGTTAGCATGATATCTAAAAGGGATATACACAGACAGAGGGTGTGGGCATAAACTAACTGATGTGATGATAAAAAACTTAATTAAGGGATGTAAAGGGATTGTAATGGGATAAGAGGTAAGGAGGGGGCAGAAAGGGGTAAATTACATCACATAAAGAGGCACAAAAACATATTATCACGGGGGAAGAAGGGAGGGAGAATAGCAATATTTGAGCTTTACTCCCATCAGATTTGGTTCAAGGAGGGAATAACACTCTGTAAAGTACAGAAATCAAACTTGCCCTACAGGCAGAGGGGAAAGGAGAAAGAAAAGGTGGGGTGGTTAGAAAAGAGAGAAGAAGTAGTAAGGGGAAAGGGTAAGATAAGAGGGATGGGGCTGACAGTGAGGGACTATTGAGGTAGATAGTGGTCAAAAGCAAAACTCTTTTGAGGAGGGTAAGGGAATAGGGAGAAATAAAAGCAGAAATAAGGGGGAAATAGGGTGGAAAAAGACACATATAATAATCACAACTGTTAAAGTGAATGGGATGAACTCTCCCATAAAACAGAGGTAGATAGCATAAGGATTAAATACAAAAACTCTACAATATGTTGTTTACAAGAAACACATTTGAAACAGGGGGATACAGACAGGGTAAAGGTAAAAGGGTGGAGTAGAATATATTATGCTTCAGCCCAAGTAAAAAAAAAAGCAGGGGTAGCAATCTTAATCTCAGACAAAGCAAAAGCAAAAACACATCTATTTAAAAGAGATAAGGAAGAAAACTATATCCTGCTAAAAGGCACCATAGACAATGAAGTAATGTCATTTAACATATATGCAACAAGGGTTATAGAATACAAATTCTTAGAAGAGAAGTTAAGGGAGTTCCAGGAAGAAACAGAGAGCAAAACTACACTAGTGGGGGACCTCAACCTCTCCCTCTCTGAACTTGATAAATCTAACCTCAAAATAAACAAGAAAGAAGTTAAGGAGGTGAAAAGAATTTTAGGAAAGGGAGATATGAAAGACATCTGGAGAAAACTGAATGGGTATATAAAGGAATATATTTTTTTCTCAACAGCACATACACAAAAATTGACCATGTAGTAGGGTATAAAAACCTCACAATCCAGTGCAGAAAGGCAGAAATGGTCAATGCATCGTTTTCTTATCATGATGCAATAAAATTTATTTGTAATAAAGGACCATGGAAAGATGGACTAAACATTAATTGGAAACTAAATAATCTAATCCTAAAGAATGAGTGGGTCAAAAAACAAATCATAGGAAAAATTAATTTCATTCAAGAGAGTGATGATAATGTGAAAACAGAACTTATGGGATGCAGCAAAAGCAATTCTTAGGGGAAGTTTTATATCTCTGAATGCTTACATGAATAAAGAGAAAGAGGAGACCAGCGAATTGGGCATACAACTGAAAAAGCTAGAAAAAGAACAAATTGAAAATCCCAATTAAATACCAAATTAGAAATATTGAAAACCAAAGGAGAGATTAATAAAATTGAAATCAATAAAACTATTGAACTAATAAATAAAACTAAGAGCAGGCTTTATGAAAAAAACAATAAAATTGATAAACCTTTGGTCAATTTGATTTAAAAAAAATAAAGAAGAAAACCAAATTACCAGTATCAAAAAAGGGTGAATTCAGCTCCAATTAAAACAATAATTAGGAAGTATTTTGCTCAATTGTATACTTATAAATTTGATAATCTTAGGGAAATGGGTGAATATTTACAAAAAATATATAAATTGCCAAGGTTAACAGAAGAGGAAGTAAAATTCCTAAATAACCCCATCTCAGAAAGAGAAATTGAACAAGCCATCAATGAACATCATAGGAAAAAATCTCCAGGGCAAGATGGTTTTACATATGAATTCCATGAAACATTTAAAGAATAATTAATTCCTATACTGTATAAACTATTTCGGAAAAAAGGCAAAGGAGTCCTACCAAATTCTTTATTTTTTAAATTTAATTTATTTAATATATTTAGTTTTCAGCATTGATTTTTACAAGAGTTTGAATTACAAAATTTCTCCCCATTTCTACCCTCCCCCCCACTCCAAGATGGTGTATATTCTGGTTGCCCCATTCCCCAGTCAGCCCTCTCTTCTGCTAGCCCACTCCCCTCCCATCCCCTTCCTTTCTTGTAGGGCAAGATAAATTTCTACACCCCATTGCCTGTGTATCTTATTTCCTAGTTGCATGCAAAAACTTTTTTTTTTGTTTTTGAACATCTGTTTTTAAAAACTTTGAGTTCCAATTTCTCTCCCCTCTTCCATTCCCACCCACCCTCCCTAAGAAGTCAAGCAATTCAACATAGGCCACATGCGTATCATTATGTGAAACCTTTCCACAATACTCATGTTGTGAAAGATTAACTATATTTTGCTCCTTCCTAACCTATCCCCCTTTATTGAATTTTCTCCCTTGACCCTGTCCCTTTTTGAAAGTGTTTGTTTTTGATTGCCTCCTCCCCCTGTCTGCCCTCCCTTCTATCATCCCCACTTTTTTATCTTCTTCCCTCTTCTTTCCCATGGGGTAAGATACCCAATTGAGTGTGTATGGTATTTCCTCCTCAGGTCAAATCTGATGAGAGCAAGATTCACTCATTCCCCCTCACCTGCCTCCTCTTCCCTTCCTACAGAACTGCTTTTTCTTGCCACTTTTATGCAAGATAATTTACCCCATCCAATCTCTCCCTTCCTCCATCCCTCAATATATTTCTCTCCATCCCTTAATTTGATTTTATTTTTTTTAGATATCATTCCTTCATATTCAACTCACCCTGTGCCCTCTGTCTATATATATCTACATGTATATCCACATACACACACACACACACACACACACACACACACATATATATATATATATATATACACACATATATACATACATATGCACACACACACATATATATGCATATTCCCTTCAGCTACCCTAACACTGAGGTCTCATGAATCATACATGTCGTCTTTCCATGTAGGAATGTAAACAAAACAGTTCAACTTTAGTAAGTCCCTTGAGATTTCTTTTTCTTCTTCTTTTACTTGATTACCTTTTCATACTTCTCTAAAATCTTGTCTTTGAAAGTCAAATTTTCCATTCAGCTCTAGTATTTTCACTAAGAAAGCTTGAAAGTCCTCTATTTTATTGAAAATCCATATTTTACCTTGGAGCATGATACTGAGTTTTGCTGGGTAGGTGATTCTTGGTTTTAATCCTAGTTCCATTGACCTCCAGAATATCATATTCCAAGCCCTTTGATCTCTTAATGTAGAAGCTGCTAGATCTTGGATTATTCTGATTGTGTTTCCACAATACTCAAATTGTTTCTTTCTGGCTGCTTGCAATATTTTCTCCTTGATATGGAAGCTGTGGAATTTGGCAACAATATTCCTAGGAGTTTTCTTTTTGAGATCTATTTAAGGAGGTGATCTGTGGATTCTTTCAGTTTCTATTTTACCCTCTGCTTCTAGAATATCAGGGCAGTTTTCCTTGAAAATTTCTTGAAAGATGATATCTAGGCTCTTTTTTTTGATCATGGCTTTCAGATAGTCCAATAATTTTTAAATTATCTCTCCTGGATCTATTTTCCAGGTCAGTGTTATTTCCAATGAGATATTTCACGCTGTCTTCCACTTTTTCATTCCTTTTTTAGAATATCTTGATTTCTCATAAAGTCACCAGCTTCCACTTGCTCCAATCTAATTTTTAAGGTAGTATTTTCTTCAGTGGTCTTTTGGACCTCCTTTTCCATTTGGCTAATTCTACCTTTCAAGGCATTCTTCTCCTCATTGGCTTTTTGGAGCTTTTTTGCCAATTGAGTTAGTCTATTTTTTAAGGTGTTGTTTTCTTCAGTATTTTTTTCTGAATTTTTTTGGGTCTCCTTTAGCAAGTCATTGATTTGTTTTTCATGGTTTTCTCGCATCATTGTCATTTCTCTTTCCAATTTTTCCTCTACCTCTCTAACTTGTTTTTCCAAATCCTTTTTGAGCTCTTCTATGGCCTGAGACCACTTCTTGTTTTTCTTGGAGGTTTTTGATGTAGGATCTTTGACTTTGTTGACTTCTTCTGGCTGTATGTTTTCGTCTTCTTTGTCACCAAAGAAAGATTCCAAAGTCTAAGACTGAATCTGGTTCCGTTTTCTCGGCCTGGCCATGTTCCCAGACAACTTACTTGACCCTTGCGTTTTTCTTGGGGGTATGACTGCTTGTAGAGCAAAGAGTACTTTGTTCCAAGCTTGAGGGGATGTGCTGTTGTTTTCAGAGCTATTATAGCCAGCTCTGCCACACCAGTACTCCTCTTTCCGCAAGGACCCCCAACCCGGACTGGACTTAGATCTTAAGCAGGCTCTTCACTCCTGCTCTAATCCCCCACTTAATTCCTCCCACCAGGTGGGCCTGGGGCCAGAAGCAACAGCGGCTGTAGTTCTGTAGCTGCACCACCTCTGCCACACCCAGGGCAGTGGCTGAACTGCCAACTCCTTTCACTCTGTCCCCCTCAGCTTTTCCCTCTAACCTTCTCTGTCGTCTTCGATGTTTGTGGGTTGAGAAGTCTGGTAACTGCCACAGCTCACTGACTCAGGGTGCTAGGGCCCGCTCCACCTGGCTCCTGGTCTGGTTGGTCCACATGGCCCACACTGGGCTCTGCTGCCCACCTGCTCTGTGCCCAATAGACCTTATCAAGCAACCATCCAGGCTGTCCTGGGCTGGGGCCCTGCTTCCCTCTGCTATTTTGTGGGTTCTGCAGTTCTAGAATTTGTTCAGAGCCATTTTTATAGGTTTTTGGAGGGACGTGGTGGGGAGCTCACACAAGACCCTGCTTTCCAGGCGCCATCTTCATTCAGTTCCCTGTATATTTTAGAAATGAGGCCTTTATCAGTGACACTAGTTGTAAAGATTTTCTCCCAATTTTCTGCTTCGCTCCTAATCTTTGTTGCATTGGCTTTTTTTGTACAAAAAATTTTAAATTTAACATATTCAAAATTATCCATTTTGCATTTTGTAATGCTGTCTGTCTCTTGTTGTGTAATGAATTCTTCCCTTTTCCGTAAATCTGATAGGTAAATTATTCCTTGCTCTCCCAGATTGCTCATAGCATCAGCCTTTATTCCTAAATCATGAACCCATTTCAACTTTATTTTGGTATATGGTGTAAGATATTGTTCTATGCCAAGTTTCTACCATAGTATTTTCCAATTTTCCCAGTAGCTTTTGTGAAATAGTGAGTTCTTAGCCCAGAAGCTGGATTCTTTGGGTTTATCAAAGAGTAGATTGCTATAGTCGCTGATTACTGCGTCTTGTGTACCTAACCTATTCCACTGATTCACAACTCTGTTTCTTAGCCAGTCCCATGTAGTTTTGATTAGTGCTGCTTTATACAGGAGTTTAATACCTGGTGTGTCCAGGCCACCTTCCCTAGCATTTCTTTTCATTAATTCCCTTGATATTCTGGACCTTGTGTTCTTCCACATGAATTTTGTCGTTTTATCCAGCTCTATAAAATAATTTTTGGTAGTTCAATTGGCATGGCACTGAATAAGTAAATTAATTTAGGTAAAATTGTTATTTTTATTATATTACCTTGGTCTCACCATGAGCAACTCATGTTTTTCAATTTGTTTAGATCTGACTTTATTTGTGTGAAAAGTGTTTCATAATTGTGTTCATATATGCCCTGGGTTTGTCTTGGCAGGTAGAGTCCCAAATATTTCATAGTGTCTACAGTAACATTAATGGAATTTCTCTTTCTATCTCTTGCTGTTGGGCTTTATTATTAATCTATAGGAATGCCAAGGATTTATGTGGGTTTATTTTATATCCTGCTACTTTGCTAGAGTTATGTATTATTTCAGGTAGTTTTTTACTTGATTCTCTAAGTAAATCATCGTATCATCTGCAAAGAACAATAACTCATTTTCTTCTTTTCCTATTCTAATTCCTTCTATTTCTTTTTCATTTCTTATTGCTAGAGCTAATATTTCTAGTACCAAATTGAATAATAGGGGTGATAATGGACATCCTTGTTTCACCCTTGATCTTACTGGAAATGCATCTAGCTTATCCCCATTACTTATAATGCTTGCTAATGGTTTTAAGTACATGCTGCTTATAATTTTAAGAAGACTCTATTTATTCCTATGCTTTCTAGTGTTTTTAATAGAAGTGGATGTGGTATTTTGTCAAAGCTTTTTCTGCATCTATGATATGATATGATATGATCATACGGCTTCTGCTAGTTTTGTTGTTGATATGATTAATTATGCTGATAATTTTCCCAATATTGAACCAGCCTTCCATTCCTGGAATAAATTGATAAGTTGCTGCAATCTTTTTGCTAACATTTTATTTGAAATTTTAGCATCAAAATTCATTAGGCAAATTTGTTGACAATTTTCTTTCTCTGCTTTTACTCTTCCTGGTTTGGGTGTCAGTACCATATTTGTGTCATAAAAAGAATTTGGTAGGACTCCTTCTTCACCTATTTTCCCAAATAGTCTATAAAGTATGGGAATTTAGTATGGGAATTAGTGCCACATTTGTGTCATAAAAAGAATTTAGTAGGACACCTTCTTTGCCTATTTTCTCAAATACTCTATAAAGTATGGGAATTTAAATGTTTGATAGAATTAACATGTAAAACCATCTGGCCCTGGACTTTTTTTCCTAGGGAGTTCATTGATGGCTTGCTCAATTTCTTTTTTTTCTGAAATGGGGTTATTTAGGTATTTTACTTCCTCTTCTGTTGACAATTTTGTTTTTGTAAATATTCATCCATTTCCCTAAGGCTGTCAAATTTATAGGCATACAATTGGGCAAAATAATTCCTAATTATTGTTTTAATTTCCTCTTCATTGGAGGTGAATTCACTCTTTTCATTTTTGATACTGGTAATTTGATTTTCTTCTTTCTTTTTTTTAATCAAATTGACCAAAGGTTTATCAATTTTATTGTTTTTTTTTTCCATAAAACCACCTCTCAGTTTTATTTATTAGTTCAATAGTTTTCTTGATTTCAATTTTATGAATCTCTCCTTTGGTTTTCAGTATTTCTAATTTGGTATTTAATTGGGGATTTTCAATTAGTTCTGTTTCGAGTTTTTTCAGTCACATCCCCAATTCATTGATCTCCTTTTTATCTATTTTATTCATGTAAGAATTTAGAAATATAAAACTTCCACTAAAAACAGCTTTTGCTACATCCCATAAATTTTGGTATGTTTTCTCATTATTCTTATTCTCTTGAATGAAGTTATTAGTTGTTTCTATGATTTGGTCTTTGACCCACTCATTCTTAGATTATTTAGTCTCCAATTAATTTTTAGTTTATCTTTCCATGGTCCTTTGTTACAAATAATTTTTATTGCATTATGATCTGAAAAGGATGCATTGATTATTTATGCCTTTCTGCACTGGATTGTGAGTTTTTTATGCCCTAGTACATGGTCAGTTTCTGAGTATGTGCCATGTACCATTGAAAAAAATGTATATTCCTTTTTATCCCCATTTAGTGTTCTCCAGAGCTCTATCATATCTGCCTTTTCTAAAATTCTATTCACTTCCTTAACTTCTTTCTTATTTATTTTGAGGTTAGATTTATCAAGTTAAGAGAGGGGGAGGTTGAGGTCTCCCAATATTATAGTTTTGCTGTCTATTTCTTCCTGTAATTCCCTTACCTTCTCTTCTAACAATTTGCATGCTATACAATTTGGGGCATATATGTTAAGTGACGATATTGCTTCATTGTCTACGGTGCCTTTTACCAGGACATGGTGATCTTCCTTATCTCTTTTAATTAGATCTATCTTTCCTATTGCTTTGTATGAGATTAGGATTGCAAATGTTTTTTTGGGGTGGGGGGTGTTTATATTTATTTATTTATTTGTTTGTTTAACATATTTAGTTTTCAGCATTGATTTTCACAAGAGTTTGGATTACAAATTTTCTTCCCATTTCTACCCTCCCCCCATTCCAAGATGGGCGTATATTCTAGTTGCCCTGTTCCCCAGTCAGTGCTCCCCTCTGTCACCCCACTCCCCTCCCATCCCCTTTTCCGTTCCTTTCTCGTAGGGCAAGATAAATTTCTACACCCCATTGCCTGTGTATCTTATTTTCTTGTTGCATGCAAAAACATTTTTGTTTGTTTTTGAACATCTGTTTTTAAAACTTTGAGTTCCAAATTCTCTCCCCTCTTCCCTTCCCACCCACCCTCCCTAAGAAGTCAAGCAATACTACATAGGCCACATGTGTATCATTATGTATAACCCTTCCACAATACTCATGTTGTGAAAGACTAACTATATTTTGCTCCTTTCCAACCCATCCCCCTTTATTGAATTTTCTCCCTTGATCCTGTCCCTTTTCGAAAGTGTTTGTTTTTGATTACCTCCACACCCATCTGCCTTCCCCTCCATCATCGCCCCATTTTTTTTATCTTCTTCCCTCTTCTTTCCTGTGGGGTAAGATTCCCAATTGGGTATGTATGGTATTCCCTCCTCAGGCCAAATCTGATGAGAGCAATGTTCACTCATTCCCCCCTCATCCGCCCTCTCCCCTCCTCCCACAGAACTGCTTCCTCTTGCCACCTTTATGGGAGATAATCCATCCCATTCTATTTCTCCTTATCTCCCTCTCTCAGTATGTTCCTCTCTCATCCCTTAATTTGATTTTATTTCTTTTAGATATCTTCCCTTCATCTTCAACTCACCCTGTGTGTCTGCTCTCTCCCTCTCTCCTCTCTCTCTCTCTCTCTCTCTCTCTCTCTCTCTCTCTCTCTCTCTCTGTATATATATATATATATATATATATATATATATATATATATATACACACACATAGATATATACATACATACACATTCACCCATATATATACATAAATATATATGTATGCATATTCCCTTCAGCTACTCTAATACTGAGGTCTCATGAATCATACACATCATCTTTCCATGTAGGAATGTCAACAAAACAGTTCACCTTTAGTAAGTCCCTTGCAATTTCTTTTCTTGTTCTTTTTCTAGATTACCTTTTCATGCTTCTCTTGATTCTTGTGTTTGAAAGTCAAATTTTCTATTCAGTTCTGGTCTTTTCACTGAGAAAGCTTGAAAGTCCTCTATTTTATTGAAAATCCATATTTTGCCTTGGAGCATGATACTCAGTTTTGCTGGGTAGGTGATTCTAGGTTTTAATCCTAGTTCCATTGACCTCCAGAATATTGTATTCCAAGCCCTTCGATCTCTTAATGTAGAGGCTGCCAGATCTTGGGTTATTCTGATTGGGTTTCCACAATACTCAAATTGTTTCTTTCTGGCTGCTTGCAGTATTTTCTCCTTGATCTGGGAGCTCTGGAATTCGGCGACAATATTCCTGGGAGATTTCTTTTTGGGATCTATTTGAGGAGGTGATTGATGGATTCTTTCAATTTCTATTTTGCCCTGCGGCTCTAGAATATCAGGGCAGTTCTCCTTGATAATTTCTTGAAAGATGATATCTAGGCTCTTTTTTTGATCATGGCTTTCAGGTAGTCCAATAATTTTTAAATTATCTCTCCTGGATCTATTTTCCAGGTCAGTGGTTTTTCCAATGAGATATTTCACATTATCTTCCATTTTTTCATTCCTTTGGTTCTGTTTTTGTAATATCTTGATTTCTCATAAAATCACTAGCTTCCACTTGCTCCAATCTAATTTTTAAGGTAGTATTTTCTTCAGTGGTCTTTTGGACCTCCTTTTCCATTTGGCTACTTCTGCCTTTTAAGGCGTTCTTCTCCTCATTGGCTTTTTGGAGCTCTTTTGCCATTTGAGTTAGTCTATTTTTTAAGGTGTTGTTTTCTTCAGTGTATTTTTCGGTATTTTTTTGGGTCTCCTTTAGCAAGTCATTGACTTGTTTTTCATGGTTTTCTCGCATCCTTCTCATTTCTCTTCCCAATTTTTCCTCTACTTCTCTAACTTGCTTTTCCAAATCCTTTTTGAGCTCTTCCATGGCCTGGGACCAGTTCATGTTTTTCTTGGAGGCTGTTGGTGTAGGCTCTTGCACTTTATTGACTTCTTTAGGCTGTATGTTTTGGTCTTCTTTGTCAGCAAAGAAAGAATGCAAAGTCTGAGACTGAATCTCGGTGCATTTTCACTGCCTGGCCATATTCCCAGCCAACTAACTTGATCTTTGAGTTTTTCAGTGGGGTATGACTGCTTGTAGACTAGAGAGTTCTATGTTCCACGTTTGGGGGGGAGGTGCCAGCTCTGCCACACCAGCACTGCTCCTTCCCCAACCCCCAACCCGGACTGGGCTTAGATCTTCGCCAGGCTGTGCACTCCTGCTCTGATCAGCCACTTAATTCCTCCCACCAGGTGGGCCTGGGGCTGGAAGCAACAACAGCTGTAGCTGCTCCACCTCTGCTGCCCCCGGGGCTGGAAGCCGAACCTCGAACTCCTTCTACTCCCACAGCTTTTCCCACTAACCTTTTCCGCAGTCTTTGGTGTTTGTGGGTTAAGGAGTCTGGTAACTGCCGCAGCTCACCGATTCAGGGCACTAGGGCCCCCTCCGCCTGGCTTCTGGTCTGGATGGTCCACGCCATTCAGGCTGGGTTCTGCTCCACTCCATTCCCAGCTCCCAGCTCCCAGCTCCCAGCTCCCAGCTCCGTGCATGAAAGACCTCACCCAGCGACCATCCAGGCTGTCCTGGGCTGGAGCCCTGCTTCCCTCTGCTGTTTTGTGGGTTCTGCCGTTCTAGAATTGGTTCAGAGCCATTTTTTATAGGTTTTTGGAGGGACTCAGTACAGAGCTCACACTAGTTCCTGCTTACCAGCCGCCATCTTGGCTCCGCCCCCAACTGTTTTTTTTTACTTTAGCTGAAGCACATTGTATTCTACTCCAGTCTTTTACCTTTACCCTATGTGTATCCCCCTGTTTCAAATGTGTTTCCTGTAAACAACATATTGTAGGATTATGGTTTTTAACCCATTCAGCTATCCACCTCCGTTTTATAGTAGAGTTCATCCCATTCACATTCACAGTTATGATCATTATCTGTGTCTTTTCATCCATCTTATCCCCCCATTTATGCTTTTATTTCTCCCCTCTTCCTTCCACTCCTCACAATAGTTTTGCTTTTGACTGCCACCTTCATCAGTTTATCCTTTCTATTGATTTCCCTGCCTTATCTTCCCCCTTTCCCCTTGCTACTTCTTCCCTTCCTTATGACCCACCCCCCTTCTTTCCCCTTACCCCTCCTACTGCCTGTAGGACAAGTTTGACTTCTATACCTCTCAGAGTATGTTATTCCCTTCTTAAACCAAATCAGATGAGAGTAAAGCTCAAATATAGCTCTTCTCCCTCCCTTCTTTCTCTCTACTATACTAAGTTTTTGTGCCTCTTCATGTGATATAATTTACCCTGTTCTACTACTTCCTTACATCTTCTCCCAGATCCATCCCTTTGCATCCCTTAATGATGGTTTTCATCATTATATCAGTTATTTTATACTGACATCCACAATCTATGTATATGCTTTTCAACTGTCATAATAACTGTACTATTCTCAAGGTTGACATATATATATATATATATATATAATGGATATAAACAGTTGGCCTTTATTGATTAACAAGGTTTTTCCCCCTTTTTACCTTTTTATGTTTCTCTCGAGTTTTGTATTTGAAGATCAAATTTTCCATTGAGCTCTGGCCTTTTCATCAGGAAGATCTGGAATTCTCTTATTTCATTGAGTGTCCATCTCCTTGCCTGAAAAATTATGCTCAGTTTAGGTGTGTAGTTGATCCATTGTTGTAGTGCAAGCTCCTTTGCCTTTCGGAATATCATATTCCAATTTCTCCTGTCATTTAATGGAGAAGATGAAAGATCCTGTGTGATCCTGACTGTAGATTCTAGGAAGTCTGTTCTCTTTTTCCAACAAGAATAATTAGTTGTTCAAAGAGAGTTTTAAATGAAACCCCTGCCTAGGAACTGGTGGCGTAGTTCAGTCCTGATCCAGATTGGTTCTTGCACCTCAGAGGTTGCCCAATCCTGGAGCACATAAGCAAGCACTTAAGTTCTTCTTCTGGAAGTTTTAAGGGCAGTTCCTATGAGCTGGGGAGCATCTTGACTGCCATTGCTCTGTGTTGATGGTCCTTTCCCTGTCCTCAGTATGCTGTTTGTGTGGGCAAAAGTTATGATGATGACCCTGCTGGTGTTGAATTCCAATTTGGCTGCAGGCAGAGACAGCCCAGGTTAAGTACACAGCAGTAGCTCCCAGGACACCAGAGGCAGAGAATAAGAGAAATGTTCCTCTCTATATGGCTCAGACCAAACAAAGGCCAGGAGTAGCCTGGGACTTGGCAGGAAAGGAAGGTGGAAGAAGCTAGTCTCTAAAGTCCCAACATCCTATTCCTATGCTCCCCTTCACCCTTTAACCCACATTCCAGCTGTACTCTTGCTTCCCCTTCCTTTCACTGTCCCTAAATTCATTCATTCTCAGGGATTCTAAGTCTCTACTCTCCCCATCAAACTCCCACCTAAACCTTCCTGTCCTTCTAAGCACCTTCCCATAGATGCCTCATTTGCTAAACTGAAGGACAGAACTTGCCTATTTTGCTTACTCCTCCCTGGAAGAATTGGAGGATTTGAAAGCATTGTGTGAAGGCAAGGTGTTTTGGATCCATCCCTAGCCTTACAGTTAACATGGTAATTGCAGGCATTTTTCTTATGCATCCCCCTGAGACAGGTCAAAGGCAAACTATGAGCTAGAGCAACCAAAGGGGCTGACGAAGGGTGGAACTCTACACAGAATAAATTAAAAATAAATACAAGCTAATTTAGGGAGGGAAGGCAATAACATTTCTGGGGATCATGAAAGACTTCATATAGAAAATGGTGCTGGATCTTTGTCCTGAAGGAAGTCAGGGACTCTAAGAGGTAGAGATGAGGAGAGGGTACATTCTAGGTAGAGGAAACAGTCAATACACAAACATGGATACAAGTGATGGAATGTGAAGGGATATCGTAAAAAAAAAATAGTTTGGTGAAACCATAAAGTTCAGGGAGGAGAAGAATGTATATAATGAAATTGGAAAGGTAGGCTGGGGCCACATTGTCAAAAGTCCTCCATCCTCAAAAGGGAGCCTTCTGGGCCATGACAGAAAGTCCAAAAACCAGAGCTGGCTTTGCAGGTAGATAGTGATCAGATCAAAGGCCCATTAATTTTTTTCCCAAACATCTCCCCTACTGCCTGTCCTGGCTCCCAGCCTGGCCACCTCCTCCTTAATCAGGTCAATCATCTGCCTTGGATCCAACACCCATGCTGTATCTAAGAAACCCTTCAATTTCTTTATGCTTGCAGCAGGACAAGCTTCTGCAGAAAATGTCCTATGTGTATTTCCCATTGCCAGGGGCTGGGCCTGAGTCAGGGAGCTGTCCAGGGTAGAACAGTCAGGTCCTGAAAAAGGGAAACCCAAGCAGTGAGATCTCAGCCTCAGCAGAATGATGGCTTCTTGGACAGTTCCTGAGATTCAGTCAAGCCTAGAGGCAGCCATTAGTGGATTGAGGATTCAAAGTAGAAATGTTTATTAATTAACAGTGCTCAGCCCTGTGCTTGGGAGTCTGAGGAATACAAAGTATCAGGGAAAGCCCCACCCACATGAAAATGTAGTTAATGATCCAAGTCCTACCTGAGTGTGATACAGAGGGGAAGTATAGGAAAAGTGGAAAGCAGGGGGATATTCCTATGGCATGGGATGGGCAAGGAAGGAGCAGGTAGGATCTGAACTGGGCCAAGATTTGGAGAGAGAACTCAGGTTCTGTATCAACCAATGTTCCTTCACTATATTAGTTCTCACTTGTGTGGTGTTTAAAGGCTTACAAAGTGTTTTTTTACAAATATTATCTCATTGTCAAGGCAACTGTGGGAGGTAAGTGCTATTATTATCCCCATTATATAGGTAAAGAAACTGAGGAAGAGAGAAGTTAAGTGACTTGCCTACGGTCACATAGCTAGCAAGTGTCTGGGGCTGAATTTGAATTTAAATCTTCCTGATTCCAGGTCCAATGCTCTATCCACAAGAGCTCCTAAATGTCTGCTTCACTTGAAAATTACAAATAATATCGTTCAAAATCTCAATTTTCCAAAGGGTCATTAGCTGCCAAGACCTCAAATTATAGAGCTCCTTGCTTTCAGTTAGCTTCTGAAGATTGGTGATGGCATTCTCACATTCTTACCTCCTCTTTTGGGACCCATGAAGCTCTCCTAAAATATGGAAATTACAAACATAATATGATGATGATATCCCCTATATAAAGATTGGAATGCACCCTTCTAAGGTTCCTTCAAGGACAGAATTTTAGTATGCTACACTAAAATAACTCCAAGCTTCAAGTTTGTGTCTATAGTTTCCATTTGGTAAATGTTGTATATAACTTGATAAAATATTATGGATTTGAAACTGCTAACAGGTGTTTTTCCAACTGGTGTCCACAAATTTACAGGTGTAGAAAGTTTCTCATAGCCCTATCTCAATGAGATAAAAAACCTCTTCAATGCTAACTTTCTGAGTCACATTACCCTCCATTCTTACTCTCAGTGCAAATGGACTCCAACTTTCTTAATTTTCTACCCATTCTCTTACCTATAGCTGCTCTCTATGCTCTTCCAATGGCCCTTGATTACTTTGATTTACTTGTATTGTGATTTTGTAGAGGAAATGCTGTGAATTTGAAAAATGATACTCAGAAAATGATGCAATTGTATCCTTAGAAAATTACTTTTTTAATCTGTAGGCTGTTAGATTAGAAATCAATCTGATAAAGAATGTAGACATTATGTTTAAAAACTTTAGTTAAGTATATTTTGCTTTAAAATGAATAACAACAATAATTACTCTTTGGAAAAGTACAATAGACTATGTAAATTCTCTTTATCTCCTTAGTTATTTGGGGACTTACCAGGTTACTTGGGACCTTCCATTTGGGCAATGTCATAAAATTACCAGTCTTGCTGACAGCATGTTGTAAAATTCTAAAGTAATAAAATGGTTTAATGACAAATTGGACCCTCTCATAGCTGAAGTAAAGGGGCTTAAAAGTTTGTTTTATAAAGAAGGATTTATATCTGATGGCTTGTTTGGCACTGATTATGAAAATTATAGTATCGTATTTGCAATATTATGTATTGAAGTTACACCTTTAAGCCCACTTAGTTTCAACACACCTGAGATTTTATTTTACTTTTGCCTTAGGGGTTAACATTCAACAGTTCCATTTATGAATATCTGCTAGCCTTGAAGCTTAGAAAGTGGCCAGCAATTCTCTGGGTTTTGAGTAAACTAGCATGTACTCACTGTATATGTTTAATTATTAAAATGTGATTATTTTCTTAATTTGTGATTCTTGATATCTGCTCCAGGATACATTTAAACTGGAAAGGTGAAATAACATAAGGCCTTGTATGTGCTTGTTGTTAACCGTTATTGCAAGAACATGAGAAAAATAATATTAATAATTGTACCTACCCCTCAGCTACAATTAATAAAATTTGATATTTGAGTTGAAAATCTCTTAGCACCATATTTTTATATTGTTCTGTGTTTTGACATTAGGTATAACTGTCTGAATTATCACTAAATCACTAAACCATCATTCGAGGAAAATACCATGCGCTGCTCAAGATGAGTGCAATCTGAGAAGTGCTACAGGTAGATGTCTCCACCTGGGAAAGTTGAGAAGGCCTCATGAAGATAGTGTCAAGATTCTCTTGAGTTAGTTTCCCCATTATTCTATTTCCTCTTGGAAAAGGAAATTTTCCCACATGCTTAATTATGAGCCTGGGTGTGATACTCTGTGAATAATGTGGAAGTTTGCTATTTGACTGGTTGTTTAAAAGAAAACTAAATATGACTCTTACCTGGAACCAAACCGAACTAAGGAATCTTCATCCTGTTACATTTATGTCGGGTTAGTCTGTGCCCTTGATGAGACAATCTTGGTGTTGTTATAACCATGTTTCCATTTCTTCCTTTCATAGCAAATATCTATAGCTGTGGAAAATAAACTGTATGAGATTTTTTTTGATGTAATGAATCTTGTTGCCATTCTTAAACATCTCTGGGTTATTTTAATAGGATGCAAGTATTTCTTAACTTACTTTTTTAAGTCTACTATTCTAAATCTGGAGCTACATTTGGCTTCAAGCTCCTATTTTAAGTAGCTAGGTAAGTGAGTTCTTTGGTTTGCCATCCATCTGCTTCTTAATGGTTATGTATTCATGTGTAACATCAGGTTGGAACAGTACCACATTTTCCTAGATGATGTGATGTGATATAAAAACATATATCCTCAAAGGGGGGATAGGACAAAGATATGATACGATAAAGATGGGAAAGTTTTAAGTTTCATATAAGCTTTATCCTGAGAAAAGCAATAAGACTCTTTTCTCAAAAAGAAATAGGATGCGTGTGTGTGTGTGTGTGTGTGTGTGTGTGTGTGTGTGTGTGTGTGTATGTATGTATGTATGTAATTGGCTTCCAAGTGTTTCTACTAGTAACAATGACAAAAATACATGTAAGCATAATGTTACTTGTGTAATATCAATTGAGTTGGGAGTTTCTTAAAGTGTTTTAAAATGATTAAGTGTCTTTGAGTCTTACTAGGTGCTAAGCCCCAGGCCCAAACCCCAATTAGGTGCTAAACCTATGTGGGTGTGACTTGGTAACTAAGGTGGGGCCCCAGGTGGGGCTAACTGAGGGAGGGCCTAGCTTACACATGAGTTTGAGTGATAGGTTTGGGACATCAGAGGCTCTTAGACCACATGGGTTTAGGTCACATGGGTGAGTCACATGTGTGACTCACCCCTGACCCTGAAAAAGATATAAAACCAGGGGTTGGCTTTCTCTTATTTGGAGCTCTTTCCCACAGCAGTGGTGGCACGAGTGACTCTGGGTCAGCCCACGTCATGAGCTCCCAGGCTGAACCTAGATGTTGGTAACTATGAATCTATATTTGGTCTGTCTGTCGATGTTTGTAATTTGTTTAGGGCTCTCACTTGTGCTGGTGTGCTGATGTGGAGATTTCTGGGCAGCTGTAGCTAAGGGCCCTCCAGCTTGTAACCCGAATGCTGAGACTTTGTTAAACTCTGGTAACTGTGTATTGGGATTTGAATCAGACAAGGTCTGTCTGTAGATGTTTGTACTTTGTTTGTATTTTGCTCTGAAGTTCAGGGTGCTGGTTTTTTCCCCTGAACTAATTGAATGATATTTGTATGCTGAATTAAAGTAAGCTTGTCAACCCCTTAACGTTGCTTTCCTTATTAAAGCAGATCAAAAGAACCTGTGCTTTTGCAGCCTGCTGGTAGCATGCTTGTTGTTGGGCTTCTGTTGGTCTTTCACCCCCACAACAGCTGCTAGCCCGATTGTTGCAACAACTGGATATTTTAAATAGTTACAATTAAAATAAGATTGAAAAAGTAGAGTAAAGCACAGATCACCCTTAAGGTTCAATCAAATATACATAGATTAATTTTTGTTGTTGTAAAAACATTTTTCTTTTTCCCCTTAAGATACATAGACTTTAATTATGTTTTAGTAATATAAGTTCTCAAAAACTAATTACGGATTTCACATATAAAATTGCATTAATAGTAAATTACACTCTTCTCCCACCCCACTTTAAAGTCTTTCTCTGATAATGTGAGGAGACAGAAGGGCTCATTTTATAAGTTAAGACCTCATGGATCCTTTGAATTCTTCATTTATCCTATAGATGACTTTATTTATACCAGGTACAGTGTTCAGATAAAGATAGAAAAATTAAGTGGAATGTAAAGTCTGAATTTATCTGAATGCTCAGATAAATTATGGATTCTTAATTGGATATTCTTATAGTTCTGTTGTTAATAAGTTTAGCTCCATAAGACATAAACTCGTTTTTGCCACATGAAGTAGTTACTGGAAGTCCAAATTAAAGAGGTTCTGTTAGACCTCACTAAATTATATTAGATCTTAACACTAGTAGCTTTTAGCAGCAATATCTGAGGTACCTCTGCAAGTGATCTGGAGCCAGGGAAGTAAATCTACTAGGAGGAGCCTTGTCCAGAGCTGCCCTGGGAATTAGGCCTATTCCAACATTTCAAATAGAACATATTTCCCAGGATGAGATGGCTACATGAGACGGCTAAGACCCAAGAGGAAATAAACTGATTTAGTGGACACTTGGAGTGGGTTGTGAGGAGCGATCTGGATTAAGGAGATCTCACATTTTTTTTAATATTGGTGATCATCAATGTTTCCTGGTGCTTGTGTTTGCCTAATGAAGTGTGTGATTTCTTGATCTTTGAAGTATTGCAAACCCCTCTATGATGCACACAAAGCAAACAGTGATGGGAACATTTCATTTTCTTTCTTAAAATTGTATTTTATTATGTCATTTCTCCTGAATACCTCGCTAACTCCTGAAACCTATTTCCTGTTAAATTCACCTGCCTTAAAACAAAAAGAAAAGCAAATAACAGTGGATGGAGCACCTGACCTGGAGACAGGACTACATGAGTTCAAATGGGGCCTCAGACACTTGACACTTACTGGCTGTGTGACCCTGGGCAAGTCACTTAAACCCTAATGCCTCAAAAAAATAAAAATAACCCAACTCCCTGAATCATGGAATGATAGTATCAAGAGAACACCTTTGACATTCCTGAGAAACAAAACCAAAAGAGGAAGGATGGAATACAACCTCCTCCAAAAATAGATTTTATATGTGAAAGAATTTCCCTAATGCTGAGTCTTACTGATATACAGATCCTTTCCTCTCAATTAGCCCACTGTAATTTCTTTAACACGAAGCCTTAGAGGTTTTATAAGTGTAGGATTCTGTAACCCAGTGTTTAATCTGTAACCTGACTTAGTTTACCTATCAAGTCTGTTTAACCAGGTACATTTCCTTGGGGAATGTATGAGATTATGCTGCTCTTTCACTTAATTTAACTTTTATGACATAGAAGGAATCAAAGGATTCTGAATCAGTCTTTTAAAAAAACTTTACAACCTAAAGGAATATGAGGCTGCAATATGTAGAGGAATTTATTTATTTGTCTGCTTGACATAATTTTCTCTATAAAGACTTGTCAGAAACTCCAACCTTTGTTCAGGGCTTTTAAAAAAATCCTGAAGCTGTGCTTGAGCATAAGACCTGGATTTTTAACCTCTTATAGATTATAGATTTCTGTGTTGGTATAGATTTATTTCAGCAAGCTCAAAGAGGAGATATTTCTCTCATAACTGGGTTTACGGTCTTCAGCAGGTTCCCAAGGGATCCTGGACACAAGATGTGAAGAACCTATAGCCTAAAAACTACCAATAGTGGGATTTTTCACCGTTTCAAACTAATGGGCTTATCATATTTCTTCCTACACCCCTTTTTGCTGGCTAGTCTCTCTGCCTCATCTCCCCCCATCCTCTACTCAGCTACCAAATCGACTTTCCTAAAGCAAATGTATGTCACCCCTCTATTCAGTCAACTCTAGTGCCTCCTATCACCTTTAGGATCAAATATAAAATTCTTAAAGCCCTTCATCAACTGTCTTCTTCCTAAATTTTCAGTCTTCTTATACCTTAATGCCCTTCATATTCTCTTTGATCCATAACATTCCATCCTCCAACTCCTGGCATTTACACTGGCTGTCCCCCATGCCTGGAACACATCCTTCTCCTAGCTTCCCTAACTTTCTTCAAGTCCCAGCTAAAGTCCTACCTTCTGCAAGAAGCCTTTCAAAGTCCTTCTTCACCTTAATGCCTGCCCTCTGAGGTTATCTTCATTTTTTTCTGTAAAGCTCTTGTTTGTACTGAGCTGTTTGCATGTTGTCTCCTTCCTTACACTCCGAGTTCAAGAGCAGAAACTGTTTTTGCCTCCCTTTATATCCTCCCAGCTTAGCAGAGTGCCTAGCTCACAGTGTTCTCTTAACAATTTTTTTTTGATGTGACAACATAACTTGTGATTTCACTGTCTTGGTCAAAGCCACCTCCACTCACTCAGCCTCTCCTGTGGAAATCCTGGCGTTGTCTTTGATCTTCCTCTCCCATGACCAGCTACTAGGCGATGCTAAATGTATTTCTAGGACATCTCTCACATTTGTTCTTTCTTCTTTATTCCTAATTTTCTACTACAGGAGAGGTGTTTATTAATACCCTTTGTGATTACTGTACTATCATTTAATATGAAGTTCTCAACCTATTTAGGCTAGCCTTGGCCCTAACGTGTCCCACCAGGTGCTTTTCCTAACGAATTCTTATTGTTTTCTATTTTTATTTATTTTTTACAGATCTCCTAGTTTTATCACTCGGTGTTTTCCAGACTTGTTATTGACATCCCATTTCTCTTATGTCTCATAACCATTTCCCCCAAATGCACTGTTTTTGTTAATAGATGATTTTATTTTTCCTCATCAATCAAGAATGAACAGACCTTTAAGTATCCATTATTCTTTCTTATCCAGAACTGAGATCTGTGCCTGAAGTTGATCAAGGCAATCAAGGCTGGTCTTCAGCCTGATGCCAATTTTCTCATTGTCCGAGGACACATTCTGGTTCTGCACTTTCAGAAAACTGGTTCTGTCTCCCAACAGCCCTTCTGTCCTTTGAGACCCTCATTCTCTTCATTCAGGACACCCACCTAAGGTCTTAGTAATATCTGTCAGAGTCTCTAGTCTCTCCTGCAGTTCCTGAGCCTTTTGGAGTTCACCATGCATGTCTGAGTTCTGTTTCTGGAGACTAACACAGGTGTCTCCCAGATCCTGGTTCTGTTGGTGCACTTCCCATTGAGCTGCTCAATCTCCTCCACCTCTCCCTGAGTGGTGACCACTAAAATGTCCACCTCACCTTCTGTTTGGAACTGGAAAGGGACACTGCCCCCCTCCAACAACACCATTGTCCTCGGGTAGGTAGGAAGCTTTACACTGAACTTGTTGCTGCAAAGACAATTTACTGCAGAGCTCAGCAGGCAAAGCAGCCCCCACAAAGATGTCATATTCTCTGGTTGTCTTCCATCCTCCCCTAAAGATGCCAACGCTTTGGTGGGGAACAAAATACTAGGTGAGAACATAATAGTATGTGATGTCTCCTCTAGGGATGTAAAATTTTTCCGCATAATTAATGATGATCTGAGAAAAATGGCAATGATCCAGCAGGATGGCTGATGTTGGGGGCTCCTCATCTATGTTTTCTGTGGTAGGGCCTCCCACAGTAGCAGCAGCAGCCATAAGCAGCTGTGTTGCAACAGCAACCCAGGAAGGCAAGAACCATCACAGGGTGAACTTCTTTTCATCTACCCAACCCCAAATCCGTTATGCTTAATGAGGGCATGAATATCTCTCCAGTCATCCATGTTTGAAACTTCAATGTCATCTTCACTCTCCCTACACATCCAGTCACATACTAGTTTTGTTTTTTGTTGTTTTGCGTGTGTGTGTGTGTGTGTGTGTGTGTGTGTGTGTGTGACATCTCTTGCAAATGTCCCCTTCTAATTCAGGCCTCCATCACCTCATGATTATTGCAACAGCTTCCAAATTGTCTCCTCACACCAATCCATCCTTCACAGAGTTTCTGAGGCAATTTCCTATGGTGTAGGTATGACCCCCATATATACTCGACAAGCTCCAGTGCTTCCTTATTGCTTCCCTTTTCAGAACATACAGGTATGTGTTGATTATTTAAGATTTCCAATCCTCAAATGCTCTATTTCCTCTGCTATTAAAAAAACCAGCAACATATCGATCTTTGCTTTTTACATGATCTTCCCATATGAACACATCCCTCCTCTCCCCTAACCTTTGAAACAATTATTTAAAAGAGAAAAACTTCACCAAAAGCAGCCGATACAGCAGCTGTGTCTGACAGTATATGTATCATTTCACACCCATAATCCTATGCTTCTGCAGTGGAGGCATGCCCATTTCCTCACTTCTTTTAAGTTTGGTCATTAACATATGGTATTCAGTTTTGGTGATTTGTTCCTTCCATTTATATTGTTATAATTACTGCATGTAATGTTTCCCTAGATTTATTTCATTTTATAATAGTTAATGTCTTCCACGTCTTTTCTGAACTCTTCTGCTTCATTAAATTTATATAACACGATATGGATTGCCATTGAGGAATCAAGGAACACTTACCTTGTTTATCCTTCTTTGTTGCCACAAGGGCATAAACATTTTGATCTATGTGTCTATGTGACATTTTATTGCTGTGAATGTGAATATAAATAAGAACTATATAAAGAAATAAAACTGAAAGCTAGCATTACTTGTAAAGGAGTAACACAAGACATTTTCCCAATAAATGGCAGGGTAAAGCCAGGGGACTTCCTCTCCCCACTATTTTGGGCATTGTGCTACCCAGTGTGAAGCAGCTTTACACTAAAAAGATTCCTGGCTCTGGAATCAGAGAATATCAGTTCAAATCCAGCCTCTGACCTTTACGCCCTGTGTGACCAGGCTCTGTCCTGGGTCCTCTTCTCTTCTTCCTCTGTATTACTTAGCTTGGTGATCTCATCAGCTCCAACAGATTAAACTATCATCTCTAAACGGATGACTTTCATTTCTACTTGTCCAACCTTAACCTCTTCCTGCCCTCCATTCTCCCATGTCTAATTGCATGTTGGACACTTCTAAAGTGGATGCGCTCTAGATATCTTACACTCAACATGTCACAGACTGAACTTATTACTTTTTCCCCCACTCCAACCATACCACATCCCCATCCTTGCTTCCTTATGGCTGTGGAAGGCACCATGTAATATCAATTAAGCTGGCACATTTTTTACTGATTCAGAATGATAAATTAAGTGTCTTTGATTGAGCCTTACTAGGTGCAAAGCCCCAGGCCCAAACCCCAATCTACTAGGTGCTAAGCCCCTCAGGGTCTTAAGGGGAGTTGCTAAGACCAGAGCCAATAGTAAGAGCCTAAGTTCTGGTCACCCAGATGAAGTTTGATGATGACTAAAGAGTGTATAAAGAGAGAGAACAGAGCTATTTGCAGGGGCTCTCCCTCGTGGAGGTGTGTTGATGTGGAGACTCTTGGCAACTGTAGTTAAGAGCCCTCCAGCTTGTAAACTCGGATGTTGGGACTTTGTTAAACTCTGGTAATGATGCATTGAGATTTGAATCAGACAAGGTCTGTCTGTTGATGTTTGTAATTTGTTTGTATTTGCTCTGAAGTTCAGGGTGCTGGATTTTTCCCCTGAACTAAGTGAATGATATTTGTATATTGGTTTGAAGTAGGATTGTTAACCCCCTAACACTACTTTCCTTAGTAAAGCAGATCAAAAGAATCTGTGCTGGCAGCGTTCTTGTTGTTGGGCTTGTGTCGGTCTTTTACCCCGACAGCAGCTGCTAGCCAAATTGTTGCAACACACCACCATCCTATCAGTCACTCAGACTCACATCCTTGCCAGCCTTGATTCTGCACTCTCATCTCCTATCTTCAATCAGTTGTCAAGTCCTGTCCATTCTACCTTGGTAACATCTCTCACATGTGCTCTCTTCTCTCCTCTAGCACTGCAATCACCTGGCCCAGGACCTTATCACCTTAGGCCAGAGCTATTCCAATAGCCTGCTGAGTGGTCTCCCTGCCTCAAAGTCTCTCCCCACTCTAGGCCATTCTCTGCTCAGATGTCAAATTGCCCTTTCTAAAGTGCAGGTATTTCCCAAAGACCCATGATGGAAAATGCTATGCACATCCAGAGAAAGAACTGATGGAGTCTGAATGGAGATCAAAGCATACTAGTTTTACTTTCTTTGTTCTTTCCACCTTTTATTCTGTTTCTTCCTTTAAAATATGACCAATGTGGAAATGTTTTACATGATTGACATGTATGGTCTCTATCATATTACTCGCTGCCTTGAGGAGGAGGGAGAGGATGGGAGGGAGAGAAATTTGTCACTGAAAATCTTATAAAAAAATGAATGTTGAATATTGTCTTTACATGTAATCAGAATAAAATAAAACTCTTTTTAAAAATGAAGTGCAGGTATGACCATGTTATTTTTCCATTTGACAAACTTTGGTGGCCTTTTATTATTTACAGGAACAAAAATAAAATCCTGTTTGCCCTTTAGACTATGAACTCCTTCAAAGCAAGGACTATTTTCTGGCTTTCTTTGTATCCCCAGCACTTAGCACAGTGCCTGGCACTTGGAAGGCATGTAATTAATGCTTACCCGTTTGATTCGATTAATCTTAGGGAGCTTCGCCTTCCACATCCATAAAATGAAGAGTTTAGACTACATGACCTCGGAGGTCTCTTCCAGCTCTAGATCTGTGATCTATAATCAAAGGGCATTGATTGCTAGAAAATGTAGCAAAGGAAACAATGAAGTCCTTGAACCCATAGTCTCCCCAAAAAATATGCCAGAGGGATGACTGCCTTGGAAATGGACAGGTTACTTAGAGACTAAAGAGAACTTCCTTGGGATTTATGTTTCCCCAATAATCATTTAGTTCCTTGCTTCCCTATGAGATTTATTGCTTTCTCCTCCATTACTTTATATCCCTGAATTCCAGAGATCTTTGTTTCCAAAAATGATGATGTCAGACATGAGATTCATATCAGCCCAAATAAAGGAGTCTGGCAGCCTAGATGCCAGGAATAATAACAAATGTCTGCATCCTTCCAAATGTTCATTAGTGGATATAAAAAGATAAATATCCCAATGGATTAGAGTCTATGGGAACCTGAAAACTGAATGATTGCTCAGAGATGACATTGTTTCTGTACAAGTAGGAAAAGTAGCTGAGCAATGGTGGGTGCCTCATCCCCCACCAGCCCTTTAGGGAGCTGCCACTCTCCCCACATCTCCCCAGCTCCCATTTACTGCTCTGATACTGACAGGTTTCTACACTCTCCAAAGAGGGAGAAGAGCCCAACTTGGATGCAGAGCAAAGGGGGCCCAGCATCTTCATTTCCACCCATCCTGACACTTCTGCTTCTGGTCAAGAACAGCCTCCCATAAACTTCACTAGGTAAAGATAAGTTCTGGGCAGCCTGACCCCTTGCACGGAAAAGGACTAACCACAAAATCCACTCACTTAAAAGCATTTTGTGCTAAACATTATGGGCAAATGGTATGGTGATTTTTAACAGTTAATTTCCTTCTACTTTCCTCAAATAGCACTACTTTGGGGGAATCTTAGATGAGATTCCGTTATTGTTACTAAAAAAAAGCTAACACACATCTAGCAAAGGTCCAGGAAATGGGTGGAAGTAGAGTTCATAACTGTGGCTAAGGGGAGAATTGGTCACTAAATAAGAGTTTTAGAAAACCAGAGGAGAAAACAATTTTGATTAGCTGAGACTGAGAAGGCTTTGCATGACAAGATCAACAGCCAAAAGAATTATTGACGGGGAAAATGTGTTTGCATGAAATGTCTCTGATAAAGGTCTACTATCCAAGACATGTAGGGAGTGAGTACTAACCTATAAGGCCAAGAGCCTTTGCTAGTAGATAAGCAGTCAGAGGAAATGAATAGCTCTCAAGTTTGCTCCAAATCATTAACAATGAGAGAAATGGAAGTTAAAAATCCCTGAGGTCTCACCTCTTCCCCAGCAAATCTTCCAAGGTGATAACACATGAAAATGGTCAGTGCAGGAAGGACTACACAAAGACAGGCAGGTTGACACCCTACTTGTGGAGCTGTGAGCTGGTACAATGATTGTGAAAAACAATTTGGAATATGTGTTGGTAACCAAAAATGGGCTCCTTAGCACTTAGTCAACAAGTGCCCTTGACTAGTTTGGCTTTTTTCCCCTGAACTGAATGCTGTTTGTATGTTGGATTCGAGTAAGCTTGTCGGCCCCTTCACCTTGCTTCCCTTGCTTAAGCTGATCAAAAGAACCTGTGCTTTCCCAGTCAGCCCCTTCAGCTTGCTTAAGCAGATCGAAAGAACCTGTGCTTTCCCCGGCATACCTTACACCCCCACAGAAGCCGGATGGTTAAAAACAGCTTCCATTGGAGCCAGAGGCTGCTATAGCTACAGCCACAGCTGAAGCTGAAGCAGGAGCTGCCAGTAGCAGAGCTGACCTATGGGAGGAAGCTGAACAAGGACTTGAGGCCAGTGGCTAAGCTTTTTACCATAGAGGGGAAGCATGTATATGATTTTGCTGTACACCATCATGCTTCTCTGTGGCCTCCTGGTTACTCTTGCAAGGCGTACTTATTGGGCCTGGAAGCTTTTGATCAATATATCAAAATGGGGATGCTGGTTCATGGGTTGGTTACTGTGGAGCCTAAATATATGCTTTGATTCTTCTGCCTCCTACTTTGAGAGTTTCTTATATCCGGTGGTTCTGAACCTTTCAGACATATATATGATCCTCTTTGAAATTATAAATTCTGCCCTCCTAATACAGAATACTGCTCAAAAGTGTCAAAATCTCCATGACCTTTGATCCTGAGATCCCATGGCTCAACATACATGCCAATGGTGTCAAAGACGGGGAAAAAGTCTCAGATATGCGAACGTACCAAAATATTCACTGCAACACTTTATGGTAGCAAAGAAGTAGAAAGAAAGGAGGGGCCCATCAACTGAGAAAGGGCTAAGCAAATTGTGGCCCCTGAATGTAATGGAATTGTGTTGCAACAGAAGAAGCAACAAAAATGAAAAAATTCAGAGAAACGTGGGAAGACTTAAATGAACTGATACAGAACAGTGTGAGCAGAACCAGGAAAGAAACATACCCAAGATGACAAAATGGGGGGTGGGGAGGAGGGATCATCCTGAATGTTATATAATTAGAGTTACTAAGTTTGGCCACAGAGAAGAGAAAATAGACATTTCATGGAAGAAGTGGGAAGTTATGGGTATATATGTTGTATATATTGTTGGATATATGTGATCCATGTGGTGGTTATCATGGAGCCTTTGAGTAAAAACTTTGTTATGAGGAAAAGCAATGGGAGTAGGTCTATATTAAGCAATGAATATAAGATAAACACAATGTATTACTAAAACTTTAATTTTTTGAAAGTGCGATTTGAAGGCCCACGATAGGCAAACACAGGCTACATTATATGTGAAGGAAGAACTGAGCAGAAGCGGTAGAAGGAAAGTCATCGGAGAGAGGTATCACCAGAATGAGGGGGCCCATCACAGACGGAAAGCTAAGGATGTCTGCACAGACAGCCTGTGAGGGCCACTGGAATCTACGCAATATAAAGAAATGTGGAGGAAAGCCACCAGCATGTCAATTAACCGACTTCTGCAGTAATTATGGAAGGAAATGGACAAGAGGCTTGCAGGATGAAAAGGTGTGGATGGATCGCAATCTGCACCTCTGGAGGCATTTCACACTTTGACAGATTCTACAAATCCCAAAAGCTGAAGTTTCCTTCTCTGCTCCCCTCACTTTGTCTCTGTGTCCCCAAGCACCAGTTCACTCTCAGTCTTCTAATTCTTGGGGTGAAGGTTCAAGGGACAAAAATTGATTTTTAAAAAAGGTACAGAAACAAAGGAGAGTGAAGAGCGTCTCTGAAGCTCTGCTGAGGAAATGCCAGAGTCCAGACAGAGTCAAAGATACAGCAAAGGAGCCATGCCTAGGAAGGGGGCAGTAGAGCTAATTCTTGGAGATCTAGGCACAAGCAGCAGCCTCCAAATGTGAAAGGGAGGCTGTGGGGATGCAACAGTTCTAGGGGACACAGCCTCACAGATCAGCTCGGGAGTCCTGCAGAGGACAGAGAACAGTCATATAAGAGTCCAGATGGGAGTCTGAAGCCACAAGTAGAACCACTTCTTCCCACTAAGGGCCCCAAGTCTCTTCTTAGATTCAGGCCCCACTGGGCAGAGGCTATAGCTATAAGAAGAACACTGATCCCAGCTGGGTAGAAGGACCTTACCTGTTGGTTGTGAACCCTGATTTCCTGGGAAAGGAAGAAAGACATATCAATCCTGGTAAATTCTAGAGCCATCGAAACAAAGGGCACCAAGGCTATGAGCACTGTGGGACAGGGGGCTCCTACCACTGCTTAGCTTAGTACCTGACACCACAGAGTAAGCACTTAATCAATGCTTTATTCATCCATCTACAACTGTGGGAGTGGATGGGGGGAAGGGGAATGGTGGGCAGAGGAGCTGAAGGCTGGAACCTGAGACCCCTCCCAAGACTGTGTCTGTAATGAATATGGGATTCCCTAAGACCCTTGAGCCCCAGGATATGGCCCTTTCACCACTTTCTATAAGTTCCTGGGGAGATGGGGGTAAAGAGCTCAAGCCAGAGCCAGACCACCGCTTCACCCTTGACCTGGGACCAGATTTCTGGCACAATCAAATATCCTCTCTCCCCTGATGGAGATCACTGAGGGGAGGGGGCTCAGGGCTTTGCCCAGAGTTTCTCACCTTTCTGACTCCTCTTATGGACAATGAGGCCAACCCCAAAGAAGATCAGCCCCAGCACGAGGCCCCCGACTCCAGTCAGCATCTTACTCTGGGCAGATTCAGACTGTGCTTCTGAGGAGCAGAGACACCAAGGATCAGAACCGTCCCTCCAGGAGCCAGCCCCATGTAAGGAGCAGACAGGACTCAGAGGAGCCTGAGAAGGTGGTTAAATCCTGTCTAAGAAAGGAAGGGACAAATGTGTGAAGGGCCTTTCAGGACTCTGGAGGTGAAAGCTCACCAGGGGACACTGACATCAATCCATCTCAAAGCCTAGCTCCCCTACCCCAGGAGAAAGGGGTCTATAGGCTGATCACAGAGTCCCAGAGGGAGGCCAGCTCCCAGGGCTGGCGCAGGAGGCTTACAAGGTTCTAGGTCTCAACAGCTCTTAGTTCAGCATTGCCATGAGGGGGCTGTGTTGGGGAAAGAGAGGGAAGGTGGGTAGCACCACATGGGGTTTGTATTAGCCCAGGGCAGGAGAAAAGAAGGCACAGGACACACACTGAGGGGATCTCAGAGCTAGCTCCATGTCCTCAGCAACGTTAGAACTGGAGGGTGAGGGAGCTCTATCTCACTCCAGTCCAAGACGACAGGTCTCTGAAGGCTGGAGTGCTCCACTTGGCAGGTGTAGACATCTCCATGCTTGGGGATCATTTCCAACATCACCAGGATCTGGTAGGTCCAGTCTCCATTGCTTATCAGGCCTGTGGACACAACCCCAGCTGTCTCCTCCTGCCCATTCAGGAACCACCTGACCTCAATGTCCCCAGGATAGAAACCAGTGACAGAGCAGACAAGCAGGTTGTGGTGTCCCAGGGGAGCCCTCTTTGATGGATACACAGTCACCTTGGGCTCAACTGGAAGAAAGAAGAAAGACCTTCAGTGAGGGAGCCAGAGCAGGTCTTCCTAGTCCAGCCCCCACCTCTGCCACCTGATCCATAACCAGGCTCAGGCCTCCTCTCCTCCCCAGGGCCTGAAAGGGGCATCTTGGCAGACATTTAACCTCCCCATAATACTAGAAATCTGAACTACCAGGAAGTGGGCCCAGGACAGCCCCATGTCACCAGGATTCAGTGATATGGGAAGAAATTAGCAGGCCAGATTTCTCATTGTAAATATATAATTTGTAATGGATTATTTCCAAAGCAGATCATAAGTGTAGGTAGCAAACTATTTTCAGAAAGACTTCTAGCTCAAATATTAAGAGATGCTATCAATCCACTGAAGAAAATTTGAATCAGGGGAATTGTGGGGAACACCTAGGCCAAATAGAAACCTGAGCATCCTGACCCAGAGTCCAGGGGCCCTGGGAGAAGCAGAAATATGTCTGGGTCCCTGGAGAAAGACAATTTCAGTGATGAGGCCTCAATTGTAAGAGCCTGTGTTATCAGAGAAGGCTGGAGGGGGAAGAGAGGAAGAGAATGTGGTTGAGACAGGACAGGGCAGAGCATGGGAATCCTCTGCTGAGCTCAGATTCAGGAATAAAAAAGGGACAGTTTTATTGATAACTTAAAAAGGTTCATGAAGCCAGGGCACTCAGGAATTGGGGGATTTAACTTTATATTAACTATTTTGGTGTTGTTCTCTCGTTTTTTAACTGTGTACAACTCCCTGTTTTTAGGATTTTCTTGGCACAGATACCGGAGTGGTTTGCTATTTCCTTCTCCAGCTCATTTTACAGATAAGGAAACTGAGGCAAAGAGGGTTAAGTGACTTGCCCAGGGTCGCACAGGTAGGAAATGTCTGAGGCCAGATTTGAACTCAGTAAGATGATTCCAGGCTTGGCACTCTTCCCACTGACCTACCTGGCTGCCTCTTAAGCACTTCGGCATTGCATAAACGGGAGTTATTTAGTGGTGAATGGTCTACGGCTTGTTCCCAATGCAATGTATCCCCATTAGAATTAGAGGAAAAAAAATCTGAATTTGACTGAGGATAAAGGACTCAAGGAACTAAAATCCATGCTGCTATAGAAGGGTTTCTTCCCCCTTCTGTCTATCCCTCCCCTCCTTCTCCCCCATTCATTCCCCCCTTTCTTCTCCTCTCTTCCCTCCCCTCCTCCCCTTCACTCATCTCGTTTTTCTGCTCCTGATTCCTCCCCATCATCTCTGCTGCCTTTCTTCTCCCTCCATCCCAATCCCCTCCCCCATACGTCTTCCTTCCTCTTCATCCCCCTTATGTCCCCATTGTCCCCATCCCCTCCATCTCCCTCCCCTGTTCCTTCTCCCTTGGTCCCCTCCCTTCCTCCTCTCTCCCAATCCGTCATCTCCCCCTCCCTTCACCCCTGCTCCCCCTTGTCTCTCCCCTGCTCTGGGGGCCCCTGTTCCTGCACCTGCTCCTGTGACCCCCCCACCTTCTCTCCTCCTCACCTGCCCCCTCCCATCACAGTCCCCCCTCCCTCTGCGCTCCCTTGCAGCCCCTTCTCTTCTCCTCCCTCCCTGCTCCGCCCCTCCCCCGCTCCCTCCTCCCTCTCCCTGGGTCCCTGCTGGGCTCCCCTCGTCCCCCCTGCCCTCTTGGGGGACGCACACTCACCGCGCCTGCGCACTGAGAAGGGTTCAGCCAGCTTATACCAGACCCTGCAGAACCAGTCCACCGCGGTCCGTCTGCTCTCCAGGAGATCCTTGTCTCTGTTCCAATTTTCAGCAGTGGGCCGCCCCAGCTCCGTCACCGCCACATACTCCCCCACGGCGCTGTCGAAGCGCAGAAACTCCTGCCGGTTGTAGATGTATCTCTCCACAAACTGCACGTGCTCCGTCCCGTTCACAAAGTAACACTCAGATGTAGAATACATGGTGAAGTGCTCTGGGGGGACACCCTGGGAAGGGTCAGCCCTGACGGACACCCCGCCCTTGCATCCACGACCACATGTGCCTGATCAAGGAGAACATGGCCCACCTCCCGCTGCCCTTCCTGTGCATGCTCAGCCCCACCCCCTCTGAGGCCCAGAGTCCGCAAGCGACTTTTCCGAGGTCACACAGCAAATCTGGAATGGAGGCAGGACTCGAACCCAGACCTTCAGGTTCCGGACCGGCCCTGTCTGGCTGCTGCGTCACAGCTGCCTCCCAGCCACACCCGGCCTGGTGCAAACACTCCCAGGGAATTTTACCCAACAGCCACCCCAAGTGCTCCTCACCCGAGTCTAACCCCCTCTCTGATCCTCATCCTCCAGTGTATCTTTGTACCCCCCCTCCCCCCAGCCCCTCTGCAGAGAGCCGAGTTGGTGACAGACGCTCCCCACACTTCCATGACCCTGGAGGTCATGCCCCTCTCTCCCCTTTGATCAGGGCACATTAATCACATCAGGGTCATGCTGTGTGTGTGTGTGGTTCTGCTCACAATCCTGTGACTGTGGACCAGGGCCCCTCCTCCATCACCCCTCCTGGGCAGGGCTTGTACCCCCCTCCTCCTGGAATGTGAGCTCCTGGAGGGCAGGAAATGACCCCATTTTATGTGTAAACTAGCCCTCAGCACAGTGCCTGGCACACAGGAAGCACTAAATTAATGCTTATTGACTGACTGATATCATTTATCTATCCACCCCACAAAGGACAAAGTAATTTTTAGAAAGTCTTAAGTCTGACCACTGAACTCACCCTCTCAAGAACCTTTAGTGGCTCTCTATGGACCCTTGGAGAAATTTCAAAACCTCAACCTTAGCACGTAGAGCCCTCCCCAGTCTGAGTCTAGCCTACCTTTCCAGCATCTCCTATTATCCCCCCTCACATACAATTCAGTCAAACTGAGCTACTGGCTACTCCCCAAACTCAGCATTTCATCTCCCACCTCCAAACATGTGAACAGCCTCCATGCCTGGCCTGCCCTTCCCCCCTCCCACCCCAACTCATGGATTCCTAGCTTCCTTTATACTTAACAGTCTTTCCTTCTCTGTGCACTGCTGTAATTCCCCGAAGAGAGTCACTCAATCAACAGGCATTTATTAAGTGCTTACTGTGTGCTAGGCACTATGTTAGCTGCTGGGAATACAAATATAAAGAAGGGAACCATCCGCAACTTCACATTCAAATGGGAGTGACAAGTGTCCTTAAAACTACAGACAGAATGAATCCAAGTGAGTGGAAGATAGGGAGGGAGGGAAGACACTGGCATTTGGGGGGATCAGCAAAGGCTTCACCTGGAAAATGGTGCTTGAGCTGAGGCTTAAAGGAAGAGAGGATCCATGAGGCAAAGGGAAGGAGGGAGTATATTCCAGGAATGGGGGATGGCCACAGGCAAAGGCCCATAGGTGAGAGATAGTGCAGTGTGTGAGGAAAAGGCCAGTTTGGGCAGATCACAGGGTACAGGAAGAGGAGGACTGTCATATAAGATAGGGTTCCAGCCAGATCATGAAGGAATAAACGGAGGAAGTTCTAACTGATCACAGAAGCAATAGGGAGCCAGTGCTGTCTATTGAGGAGAGGAGTGACTTAGATTTGCTCTTGAGGAAAAATACATTTTTAGGTGTGTGACAGATGGTCTGTAGTGAACAGAGACTTGAGACAGGAACAGCAAATTAGGAGGCCATGATAATAATCTGGGTGAGGGATGATGAGGGTCTGCTCATACGGTGGCCAGAGCCGCAGAAAGGGTTGCATGTGGGAGGAAATTGAGGAGATTAGCTCAGGAGGTGATGAATTATGGGAACTGAGTGAGCCCCACTGACTGCATCTTGTGACTCAGTTCTGGAGCTAGCTCAGCTCCCTTTCTATCCCATTATGGGAAGAGCCCAATTTCTGCCTTGTGAGAAAATTGTGTTCAATTGTGGGAACTGGGAGAAAACCTTATCTCATTATTTGAACCTCGTGATGCATGTCTGGAGGCTGGATCTGCTCTCCTGATGCTAAGAGACCTTTAACTAAGGCCTGAGGTTGTGCCAACAAGAAATAAGGGCAAATCTGGAGACCGAGGCAAGGAGTTTTGTCACAATTGTACATCCCAAGCCGCCCATCTGTCTTATCTGAAGTCTGGCCCCCTTCTATTCAATCAGTTATTGTTTCCATGCTCCTTTGAGTGTTCACAGATACTTGGGGGGCACCTCTTTTTCTAATTTCAGAGAATTGCGCCTCTTTGCTCTCCCTCCTCCAACTTGGAAAGTCCCTAATCCTTCCTCCAATTATAATTCAAGTAACCTAATGTTATTTTGTTTCCTTTTAATTCATTGGCCTTGTGTGATGCATTGTTTTTAATATATGAAAGTCTGTCTCATCCTATGTTCAGGGTTCCACCCTAAGCTGAGGAAGTCTGGTCCCAGTTTGTGGAGTAATTGGCATACATTGCCGATAAATCTATGTGCTCAGAAGCTCAAACCTTGTTTCCTTAGTCATTTCATCTTTTACCTGCCACATGTAAGGAATGTTATGGCACTGACTCTATGGGGGGAGGCAGAGTGAGGCATTGAAGATAAAACCAAGGTCATGAACCATGAGATGAGAAGAATTGTATTATGTTTATTAGGAATAGGAAAGTCTGAAAGAGGTACGGGTTTGGGAAAAAGCAATGAGTTCAGTTTTGGACATGTGTTTAAGAGAGCTTAGAGACATCAGGCCTGAAATATCCAGGAGGCAGCAGGTGATGCTGGACATAGACTGAGAAGGAAACACAGACCTAGGAGTCATCTGAACAAAGACAGCAATGAGGAAGTCACAGAGAGGAGAGAAGAGGGCCCAGTGACAGAGCCTTAGAAAACACTCCTGTTTAATGATAAAGCTGCTAAGGGGACTGAGAAAAAGTGATTGGACAGGTAAGGAGAGAACCAAGAGAGAGCAGAGTCACAAAAAACCAGAGAGGAGAGAATACCCAGGAGCTGAGGGAGGCTGACAGGGTCAGATTCAGCAGAAAGTTCCTGAAGGAGGAAGCCTGAGAAAAGACCATTGACTTTACCAATTAAGAGAGAGCTCCAGAGGCCAGGCATGATGGGTCAAGCTGCACCATCTGCAGTGGCCTTCTAACTGGTATCTTTGGTTTAAAATCTCCTCTCCACAGGCCCCAGCTGACCCCATGACCCTCCATTGCCATTTAGATAAAGAGCAACTTCTTTAGCCTAGAAATCAAGGTCTTTTCCACCTCTGCCCCCATTTCCCTTTCTAGCCTTCTTTCCAACTTCTACCCACATGAAACCTCAACGGAAGCCAAAGGCTATTCACAGTCCCTTAGTTCCTCCTTGTGCTTGACCTTCTCTGTGGTCATTCTCTCACAGGCATGGATTCTTTCCCTATTATGGTGAGATGCCATCGTCCTCCCAGTCACCTCGGCTCACAACCTCAGTGTTATCCTCACTCTCGTCACCCATATTGAATCTGTTGTTGCCAAAATTTGGCTATGTCACCTTTGTAACATCTTGAATACACCTGACTCTGATGCAGGCCCTCAGCACCTTCCACCTGCACTACTGCAATAGCTTGCTGGTGGGTCTGCCTGCCTCCAGGCTCTCCCCCTCTAGTCCATCCTCCCTTCAGCTGTCTAATGGATCTTCCTAAAGCACAGATCTGACCCTGTCACTCACATGCTCAATAAACTCCAGTGGCTCCCTATCACCTCCAGCATCAAACTTAGAAATCCTGTTTGGCCTTCAAGGCCCTTCTCATGTTGACCCTCCTACCTTTTCAGTCTTCTTACCCCTGACTCCCCCACTCCCACCCATGTACTCCATGATCCAATGACACTGGCTTCCCTGGTGTCCCTCCTACTAGACAGTCCATCTCCCAACTCTGGGCATTCCCCCTGGTCTGTCCCTCATGTCTGGAATGCTCTCCCTCCTCATATCTGACTCGTGGCTTCCCTGGCTTCCTTCCCATCCCAACTAAAATCCCATCTTCTAGGAAGCTTCCCATTCCCCCTTAATTATTTTAGTGCTTTCCCTCTGTTGGTTATTTCCAAAGTATCCTGAATATAACTTGCTCATACACAGTTGTTTTCAGGTTGTCATTCCCAGGGACTTTTACCTTTCTTTGTGTCCCCCACAGTTAACACAGTGCCTGGCACATAGCCAGGGTTTAATAAAAGTTTGACTAACTTCTAGCTGGGAGGCTATTTCAATATTGTGTAGTTTGGAGGATTGTCCACATGGGGGCAGCACGTGCTAGGTACACCCATGGCTGATACCAGGGTGTTCCTGGAGTTGTCAGCTGGGTTAAGCAGCCACCACCCTGCTAGGACTGGGAGATCCCACTGCCCTTGGATTTCTCTTGCTCAGGCCCTGACAGACTGTCTCTAGAAGGCCCTTCTCTCCTGCCCAGCCCTGGAGAATGGGGGCTACACATGGCAGGGGCAGTGCAAGTGACAAAGCTCAAAAGTGGGTCAGATTCTTGGAATCTTAGATGGCTCTGGAGCAGGTTAGGATCCCAGAGAGACTGTGATTGGCCAGGCCAAGTGCCAGGCCAGGCTGGAGAGGAAATAATATCGACAGTGCCAGAGGGGTTTTTATCTGCTCCTCCACAATACTTACACCAACTGGGAGAGGATTGTGTCCCATCCCAGAGGGCTCCCTCTGTGCCCAGGACAAAGGATCTCACACCCCTGTGGGGTCATGGCACAGACCCCTTGATGCAGACCCCACCTTCAGGGAGAGCAGCAGTGGTGTGGAGACGAGAGATGAGGCTGGCAGACGGGGGGCAGAGAGGGCAAGCCCTGCCTTATCCTGAACAAGGGGGATTGGGGAGCACTGGGCCTGCACCTCTTTTCTCAGCCCATGAACAAGAGATCATGAAGACAGGAGAAAAGCCAGCCTGGGTCCATCCCCTTGGCCCCTCCAACCCAGTATTTGCCTCTAACCTGCCTCCAAGGGATGGATGGGGAGACCTTCCCCTACTGTACTGGGATGTTATTCACAAAAACCATAGGTGGTATCAAATACTCCAGCTTCACTAGCCTTGAAACCATACCTGGGAAATTAATCCAGAAAAGTCTACCCCTTCCTTCCCAAATAACAGCCAAATTGAAACCTTTCTAGCAGCTTGGGCAGGCTCTGGGAAGATGTTCAGTGGGACAGAAAACTTTAGATGGGGGGGGGAGACCCTGGCAGCTCTGCCCATGCCATCCCCTAATCAACAAGATCCAGGGACTCCCTATCACCACCAGGATCCAATATAAAACCCTCTGCTTGGCCTTCAAGGCCCTTCCCAACCTGGCCCCCTCCTACTTTTCCATCCCTCTTACGCTTTGCATTCCCAGGCCCCCAGCACTCTGCTATCCAGTGACACTGGCCTTCTTGTTCTTCCCCCATACATTTCTCCATCTCCCCACTCCGGGCCCTCTCTGGCTGTCCCCCATGCTTAGAATCCTCTTCTCCCTCACCTCTGCCTCCTCACTTCCCTGGCTTACTTCAGGTATCAGCTCAACTCCCACCTTCTACAGGAAGGAAGCCTTTCCTGACGCCCCTTAATATCAGTGCCTTCCCTCTCTTGATTATGTCCCATTTATCCTTATCTATCTTGTCTGTACAGAGTTGTTTGTGTGTTCTCTCCCCCATTAGACGGTGAGCTCCTTGAGAACAGGACCTGCCTTTGCCTCTCTTCTATCCTTGGCATTAGCACAGTGCCTGGCACACAGTAGCTGCTTTATAACTGCTTATTGACAAACTGCCTGGAGCCCTCAACTCCTAGATGGGGGCTGTATCAAGTGTCTGAACCCCTGAGGAAACGGGAGAAAGGAAGGAGGGCCAAAGGAAGAGTTAGCTGGGAAGGGAGCCTGAAAACCGTTTCACTTTACTTCCATCTATCTGAGGACCATCCTGTCCCAAATGCTTCCTTTGGTCTGGGCCTAGAGAGAAGAGTGCTCCCCTTGTGCCCCCACTTGTGCTCTCTGGCAAGATACTGCTCTGTACTTACCTGGGGCATGTCTCCCTGCAGCCACCTGGGAATTCAGCACCAGCAGAGTCACAGCCAGAACCTCTGTCCAGATGCCCTGGAGCAGCAAGACACATAGCATCCTGGAGACAAGATGAGTATAAGGGACTCATAGAGATAGAACATTCAAGATGACCTTCACTTCATGGGAACTACCCCCCACATCTGCCAGAGTAACAATTTACAGACTCTCTTGTATGTTGCAGGGTTGGACAACCTCAGAGTTGAGAGAGCCAATTAGGATTAGGAATAAATTGCATCATTAGTCCCCAGGCAGAGGTTCCTTCTGTAGGGTCTGTTCAATGCTTCAATGTTTTTCTGGTGAAGAAAAAAAAATAGAATCTCAGGAAAGTAAGGGTCCCCAGAAGTCACATCTTACCTGGAATATTACGATAGCCAAATGCTAGTGTGCTAACGATGAGTGGCTAGTGTAGATGAGTGAAAGTCTTCACTACTGTAGTTGGTCCCATAAATTTTGGAGACAAATGTTCCAATATTTTTCAAAAAAGAATGATTGACAAGTCTGCATTCTTGGGTTCAATTAATTCTGCTTTTGACTCACAGAAAAATTTTAAAGCATATGATAAAAGATATGTTTTGTGAGCATGTTGAAAGGGAAGAGTGGTTGTGTAAAGGCCTTCAAGACCTTATCAAAAATAGTCATGTCGGATGAACCTTCCCTATTTAACAGTGTAACTGACATGATGGATCAGGAGACAGTTGTCGACGTGTTAAACCTGGATTCCAACAGAGAGTCTGACAAAATCTCCAGGGCTACCCTTGGGGAGATGATGGGCAGCTATGGACTATGGATAGTGTTAGCTGATTTGGAAATGGTCGAATGGCTGGGGTCCAAAGATGAGTCCTGAATGGGTGAATGTCAGATTAGAGAAAGTTCTCTAGTAGAGTATGTCACGAGTCTGTCCTTGGTTCTGTCCTAGTCAACATTTGTATCCATTTGTATCAGTGCCTTGGGTGAAGAAATTGAAGACATGCAAAGTGAATTTTCAGATGACTTGAAACTGGGGAACATAGATCACAAATTGGGTGACAGAGCCAGGATCCAGAAATTGTTGACAGGTTAGAATGATGGGAGAATTCAGTGGAAGGAGACTTCACTTGATAGAGACGAATTGGAAAGTTCTGTATTTAGGCTAAAAAAAAGTCCACTTTACCTGTTGGAGTGACTTTGTGTGATGAGGACACATCATAATCATAACATTTATAGAGTTAAAGTTTGCAAAGGGCTTTATGAATATTATATTATCTGTTCCTCCTGTGGCTCTTGGTTGACACCAAAAATGCTAAGTACCAAGGTGCCCACGTGACTCCTGGACTTATCTCAATTAGCTTCAGAGACTTTAGAGGCATGATTCGGAGAGAAGCACAGGCAGAGGAGACTCCAGAGGGTTAATGAAGCAAAACTTTAGAATGGCATGTATGTATGGAGGGTCAGACCTGTCTTGTCTTTGGACTTCCTTGAAATTCTAGAGATTACTAAGAATAGACCTCCTCTGAGCGAGATTGTTCAGTCGTTCCTAGTCTGATCTCAAAACTTTTTTCACTCACAGATGAAGAGCTCATTTACTCTTGTGTATTTTATGTCATTTTCTAATCAGACAACTTCCCTGATTTCTGCTAGATGTTTTGTTTGGATAAGTGTGTTTATTCACTATTTGCTATTTATTATAGTCTTTTGTAACCAACATTTGGGGAAAAGGAGCCAAGCTGAGGGATATCAACCAGTGTTACCCTCCCCTTTTAAAAGTAATCAGGACAGAAGCTTGTGTTCTGAAGCTGCCATTCTCCAGACTACACATATTTGGAAAGGAGAGTCACCAGGGAATGACAAGGAGAAAGAAAAATAACAATTTTCCCCAGAGAAGGACCATTCTCAGAAGTGACTAGAATTTCAAGTCCAAGGAAAGCATGGGGCCGGTTTCCCATGCATGTCTGTCATTCCAAAGCTTTTCTCCATTCCCTCCTGGATGTCCTCTGACTACATGTGTCTCTGAATGATCTCTCCAATGTTTCTGCAGCCAAATGAAGTAAGGCCCTGACACAGTCATGCAACATCACATTCAGTATTCTTTCCACCAATCAGAAGTCATATACCCATCCACGTTTCAGCACGAAGCACAAAACTGCTCCTCCCTCACTTGTCCTCTTATACACATTGCAAACTTCCTCCCCCAGGGTCTGAGCTAGGTTACAATTATTATGACTGTAACGTTCAGCAAGATCTAATGAATAGTGAGGAAATAAAAGAAGTACTGGGGACAGAATTCTGAGCTTTCATTATCTCCTAGACGTTAAGAGCTAATGCTGGAGATTTCAGAAAAGAAAAGTCTGACAAATGTCCATGCCCAGACCTGCCTCAATCACAAGTGCCCCTTTAATGAAACACCTCCATTTGAGGTCCTAAATGAAGCAGATAAAGATCTAATGTAGGGAAAGGGGGGGAGTAGTTAATATGGCCTCTCTCAGTGGGATGAACACCATCAGTCTTTGCTGAAATTAACCATCATACGTCCATGTCCTTTTCTCTCACCAGACTCCACTTATGCATGCCCCGCATTCCATCCTTCTTAGACTGCCCCACAGACCTTATCCCTCAGAGGAATGGGTCCCATCCAAAAAGTCCCTAACCCCACTCAGGAAGGGAAGAACAGAGTGGTTCTCTTTCTATTACAATCAAGGGCTGCTGTATTCTGAGCTTCTAGGAGCGGGGGAGAAATTGTAGATTGCAGAACACACTTTGAGGAAGCTGTTTGGGGAAAACCTTCCAGTTCCAGCCAATGGGGACAGGGGGTTGGGTAGCATCATTTGTCTCCAGCAGATGGAGCCTGCAGTAGGTCTGGTCTAGGGTGTAAAAGAAATCATCAATGCAAAAAGAAGGTATTTGGTGTTGTTGATCAGGAGAGAGAGAAAGAGAAACACAGACAGACAGACAGACAGAGACAGAGAGAACAGAGAGAGAGAGACAGAGAAAACAGAGAGAGAGACAGAGACAGAGAGACAGAGACAGAGAGAATAAGAAAGGTGGGTTGGGGGGGAGCCTGCCCTGGATACTTGGAAAGCAGAGAGCTTGGGATCTGGAGTAGTGAAGAGTTAGCAGTTCCTTATGGGTGTGAAACTAGACTAGACTAGATATAGAGAGGTGGGGAGAACTGGGGGCAAGATATCTGTATTTTTCTGGCCAGCTGCTAGGACAGGATGTAACAATAACATAGCCTGCTCCTTGATGGATGATTGGATGCCAGTGCTTGAGGCTGAGATAATGGGAAGTGTAAGAAAGATGAGTCCATCCTCAGGCCTGCTCGGTCGTGGGAAGGAGCTGGGCCCACAGCCGACCTTCAACCCCAGCACCAGCGTTAGAATCAGCATCCAATATTTATTAGGTGATGGGGTTTAGTGACTCAGTGAGTCAGTGTCATTTATCACTATGGTGACTAAAGCTTGAGGGCAAAGACGGGGAAATTCTTACTTGGGATTGGCCTTGAAAACAGAAAAAGAAGCCTCATATATTCCCTTGTGTGAGTTAAAAAATAAAGGTCTCTTGCTTTAAGTATGATTGGCCAGTCTGTCTCTTCTATGGAAATATATATATATATATATATATATATGTATGTATGTATATATGTATATATGTATATATACATATGTACACCCCAAAGCATACACAGTTGCCTGGGATAGGGGTATTTATATGATATTACCTTGGGGTCTGGCAGTACAGAAGCCTCACTCAGACCCACGTGTGTTGGTAAGCAAAATGGGCTCTTAGCACTCAGTTCAACCAAGTGCCCTTGAAGAGTTTGGCTTTTGTTTCCTTTGATTAATTCAGTGTATTTCATTGAGTCTTACTAGGTGCTAAGCCCCAGGCCCAAACCCCTATTAGGTGCTAAGCCTATGTGGGTGTAAAGCTCCCAGTGTACTAAGGGGAGGTGCTAACTCAAGAGCCAATCATAGGAGCCTAAGTTCTGGTCATTCAGATGACCATTTGATGACAGTATAAGAAGAGAAGACAGAGCCATTTGCGCAGGGCTCTCACTCTTGGTGGCACACGCTGATGCGGAGTCTCAGGGTAGCTGTACCTCATAGCCATCTAGCTCGTAAACCTGAATGTTGGGATTTTGTTAAACTGGTTACTATGTATTGGGATTTGAATCAGACAAGGTCTATCTGTCAATGTTTGTACTTCGTTTGTATTTTGCTCCAAAGTTCAGTGTAGTGACTTTTTCTGCTGAACTAACTGAATGGTATTTGTATGCTGAATTAAAGTAAACTTGTCAACCCCTTAACGTTGCTTTGCTTAGTAAAGCAGGTCAAAAGAACCTGGGCTTTTGCAGCATGCTGGTACTGTGCTTGTTGTTGGGCTTGTGTTGGTCTTTCACCCCCACAACAGCTACTAGCCAGATTGTTGAAACACCATGACACAAGTCAAAATTAGAATGATCAGGACATGTGTCGAGTCTTAAATTTTTAATGAGCGAACAAAGGAAGGACATGATGTCATGTCATACAATCAGAATGCCCTGAATTGCCTCTTGGGTAGTTAGTGGTTCTCAATGTTGGTCCTTTGTAATAGAAACTATCAGGCATCCATGGTAGAAGGTGAGGAGAAGGATGACATTTGTCTAGGGGGTGTGTATCATTTGGAGAACATACCTTCCACCACCTAAATTCATTCATTTATTTAAGGCTATTTCAATCAATCTATTAAAGCATTATTATATAGAGCTGGAAAAAATAACAAAAAGAAATTCACCTGGAAAAACACATGATCAAGAATTTCAAGAGAAACAATGAAAGGAGAGGGGAATACCAGATCTTAAAGTGTGCTACAAAACAGTAAAAACTGGGGTCAGAGCCAAGATGGTGGAGTAGAAGCAGGGACCTGATTTAGCTCTCCCCCAAACCCCTCAAGATACCTGTAAAATGACTCTAAACAAATTCTAGAGCAGCAGAACCCAAAAAATGAGAGAGTAAAATAGATTTCCAGTCCAAGACAATCTGAAAGGCCAGCAGAAAGGGTCTATTGCACTATGCTCAGTGCAGAGTACAGCCCAGCGTGAGCCATGCAGATGCAGATGGGACTGGAGCAGGCCTCAGGGCACTAAATCACTGGCAGCTGTGGCAGTTTCCAGGCTTCTCTATCCACAAATGTCAAAGACAGCTTCCAAGGTCAGTGGGAAAGCTCTCTCACCTGGGTAAGAGAAGAGTGTGGTCTGGCCCAGTCCCAGCCTTAGCCCATGGGTGGTGGCAGCCACTGCCCCATGCAGCAGCTGCTTCTGGAGCTCTTGGCTTAGAGATGGTGGGGCAATCAAGGGGCTGATCTGGGTCACAGTCCTCTGTGGCCCTCCTGGAGTGAGGAGGGCACTGGTGTGGTGGAGCTGGTGGCAACTATGGAGAGGGAACTCTCCTCTCAGTTCCAGGGCAGAAAAGAGTGCTTGTGGTTGCTCACAGATCAGAGTGCAGGCCAAGAGAAGAGTAAAAACCTCTATTTTAATCATACGACTTTGGAGGAACTGAGAATTTACAGGCCCCTAGAGATATCTCTAAAAATAGCTGCACAAAACCCTTGAAATTTGGGGAAGGACACCCTCCACTCAACAGACAGCTCAAAAGTCAAATAATTGGCTGAGAAAATGAGCAAAAAGGGGGAAAAGTATAAGACTATATAAGTTACTTTTCTGGTGAAAAGATGTTTTCTTATGTCCTTGGTGGAAAGGAAAATCAAAGCATACAACCAGAGGGGGACAGCAAGGTCAAGGCTCCTACATCCAAAGCCTCCAAGAAAAATATGAAATGGTCTCAGGCCAAGGAACAGCTGAAAAAGGAGTTTGAAAATGAAGTAAGAGAAGTAGAGGAAAAATTGGGAAGAGAAATGAGAATGATGCAAGAAAATCATGAAAAATGAGTCAACAGCTTGCTAAAGGAGACCCAAAAAATACTGAAGAAAATAACACCGTAAAAAATAGACTAACTCAAATGGGAAAAGAGCTTCAAAAAGCCAATGAGGAGAAGAGTGCCCTGAAAGGCAGAATTAGCCAAATGGAAAAGAAGGTCCAAAAGACCACTGAAGAAAATACTACCTTAAAAATTAGATTGGAGCAAGTGCAAGCTAGTGACTTTATGAGAAATCAAGATATTATAAAACAGAATCAAAGGAATGAAAAAAATGGAAGACAATGTCAAATATCTCATTGGAAAAACCACTGACCTGGAAAAGAGATCAGAGAGAGATAATTTAAAAATTATTGGACTACCTGAAAGCCATGATCAAAAAAAGAGCCTAGATATGATCTCTCAGTAAATTATCAAGGAGAACTGCCCTGATATCCTAGAGGCAGAGGGTAGAATAGAAATTGAAAGAATCCACTGATCATCTCCTGAAAAACATCCCAAAAAAGAAAACTCCTAGAAATACTGTCACCAAATTCCAGAGCTCCCAGATTAAGGAGAAAATATTGCAAGCAGCCAGAAAGAAACAGTTTGAGTATTGTGCAAACACAATCAGAATAACACAAGATCTAGCAGCCTTTACATTAAGGAATCAAAGGGCTTGGAATATGATATTCTGGAGGTCAATGGAGCTAGGATTAAAACCAAGAATCACCTACCCAGACAAACTGAGTATAATGCTCCAAGGCAAAATATGGATTTTCAATAAAATAGAGGACTTTCAAGCTTTCTCAGTGAAAAGACCAGAGCTGAATAGAAAATTTGACTTTCAAACACAAGAATCAAGAGAAGCATGAAAAGGTAAACAAGAAAGAGAAATCACAAGGGACTTACTAAAGTTGAACTGTTTTGCTTACATTCCTACATGGAAAGATGATGTGTAGGATTCATGAGACCTCAGTGTTAGGGTAGCTGAAGGAAATATATACATATATATGTATACACACACACACACACACACACACACACACACACACACACATAGGGAACAGGGTGAGTTGAATATGAAGGGATGATGTCTCAAAAAATTAAATCAAACTAAAGGATGAGAGAGGAATATATTGAGAAAATTTGTAACTCAAGCTCTTGTGAAAATCAATGCTGAAAACTAAATAAAAGAAAAAGAAAAAAAAGACTTCTTTCAGGACTAGATTTTGGATCCTGGTAAGTTTTGCTGTTTCTCTGCCTGGCCAGGGTTATTTTAAAAGTTTTTTGTGTCATGGACCCCCGTGGTAATCTGATGAATTCTATGAAATCTTTCTCAAAATAATAACACACATAGTAAGGTGAAGAAAAGCAGTTTGAATGACAAAAGATATATATTCTTTATCCCCCTCTATATATTCTTTATCCCCCTCCAATCTATCCATAGACTACTTGTAGGATTAAGAATTCCAGCTCAATGGGAAAACTTTCATGATTTCCTTAGCTTATAGTTGTTAATTTCCATCATTATCTTGCATTTACTGCCTGTACCCACATCAGACTGTAAGTTACTGGAGGGCGGGAAACATTCTTAGGTAGTTTTGGGAAATTTCAGTTTCTGTCAGTAGTAATATACACGTAATTTCTTTTTGGAAAAGAAGTTTAGTTTCATGTGTTTTGATTAAGAATCACCATGAAATTGGTATGAATAGAAAACAGGGAAAAGGGCTTTTAAAAAAAATCTGGAATGTGGTCTACAATGCATTGTAAATATGATTTCCCTATTTTTGGAAATAAGAATTTTAAGAAATTATCCTATATTCATCTGGTATTTTCTGGTGTAAACAAATAAAAATAATAGGTGTCAAACATGTGGCCTACATCACTCCCACATTCAACCAGAAGTACATCAATATGTAATTGGGAAATATTTAATGACATGAAAGTATATAAACATCAATAGAGTTATTAAGTAGTTTTCTTAATATAAACCTATAGAGATCCTTATGTACAATTTAGTGACCCTCATCCATATCTGAGTTTGAAAAAAGTGGCTTAGAGCTTTCAAAATAGAGAAATAAAAGCAGGGAATGGGAGCCAATCTGAACATATTTTACATGAAATACTGTTAGTATATTCCTGAGAAACAAGAATAGTTCTAAGAATGGGAATTATCTTAGTAAATATAAATTTCTAGCATGTTTGCTTTGTTACTTAGAAAGTTTTAAAAAGTGATTCAGCTGTCAATATACAGTAGGGAGTTGGCTCCTTTCAAAATACTGACTCGTTTACTAGATGCTTTTTGTTTGCATTTCTGTATTTTATTATTTCTTGGGCCCTTTATTTTGATGGCTTTTTCCCTAAAGTCTCAATGTAAATTAAATTGTTAGGACATGGAATTATAATAGACATATATACACTGAAGCAGTATGTTTAATACTAACAAGCAATTTTTTTCTTTTTCTTAGTGTATTTCTGCATTTCTTAATATTTCTCCTTCTGTAAAAGTCTCTAAATAAAAGCAAATTTGAACTGTTGTATTTTATGTGTCCTTCTTTTACCATGCAGGTCTATAGTTTGCCTTTAGAATCACCTTATTAACCTTGGTAAATATGTTTCTCTTTCTTCATTCAGTAAATTTTTCTTAAATAACTAATAGGTGCATGGAACTAATAAGCACCTGTCATACTCTGTTGTTACATAAAGAAATATGAGATGATAGCTGCGTCTCAAGAACTAATAATTATTGTTTGCATTTTTGGTTATGTATTTATTTCATTCCATTAAATTGTTTCAAATGCCATTTTTAAAAAGGAAATTGGGGATTTTTGGCTTTTGATGAACAGATATGAATTTTTTCTTGGAAAAGTATATTTCATTGTATAATCATCCCCACTGCCTGAATTTCACACCCAGTTGCTGGGGGTTTTTTCTGAGTCCAAAAATTTGGTTCAACTTTTTCATCATGAAATTGTTCCACGGTATAATTCATTTTTCTCACTTAATAGTATTTTATTTCACTGATACACGTGAAGATAACTTGTCAATGTTTCTTAAAGCTGACTTGTGTTTCTGCTTATAGGTCTGTAATACCTAATGATATTGTGACTCAGGTGAAGAGTATAAGGAGAATGGTTGCAGGTGAGGCTGCTATAAGTAAGACTTCCATCTTCCTGGGCTAGATAAGTTTTATTGTTGCCTTCCATCGATATAGCAATAAATAGGAGAAACATTACTTTGTGATTATGGGTGAATGTAAAAACTACTACCTGGACTGCAAGATAAGAAGTGATTGTATTTAATGAACAGCATGGAAACCTCTGGGGAAGTAAAGTGTGTGAAAACGTGGTACAGTATTGCCAGAAACTAAAGGTAAAGTGATATTTGTACAACATAACATATAACTTGCACCTCACTTTTTCCCGTGTATTTGCCATAGAATCTGTAGCAATTAAATAGTACAATTCAGTGTCTGAGTAGTGGTTTGGTTATCTGGAAGTAATAGGGTTTTACCGTATAGATTGACATTTAGAAAGTATTTTAGGATCTATTTGCGGAGGCGATCGATGGATTCTTTCAATTTCTATTTTGCCCTGTGGCTCTAGAATATCAGGGCAGTTCTCCTTGATAATTTCCTGAAAGATGGTATCTAGGCTCTTTTTTTGATCATGGCTTTCAGGTAGTCCAATAATTTTTAAATTATCTCTCCTGGATCTATTTTCCAGGTCAGTGGTTTTTCCAAGGAGATATTTCACATTGTCTTCCATTTTTTCATTCCTCTGGTTCTGTTTTATAATATCCTGATTTCTCATAAAGTCACTAGCTTCCACTTGCTCCAATCTAATTTTTAAAGTAGTATTTTCTTCAGTGGTCTTTTGGACCTCCTTTTCCATTTGGCTAATTCTGCCTTTCAAGGCATTCTTCTCCTCATTGGCTTTTTGGAGCTCTTTTGCCATTTGAGTTAGTCTATTTTTTAAGGTGTTGTTTTCTTCAGTATATTTTTCAGTATTTTTTTGGGTCTCCTTTAGCAAGTCATTGACTTGTTTTTCGTGGTTTTCTCGCATCCTTCTTATTTCTCTTCCCAATTTTTCCTCTACTTCTCTAACTTGCTTTTCCAAATCCTTTTTGAGTTCTTCTATGGTCTGGGGCCAGTTCATGTTTTTCTTGGAGGCTTTGGTTGTAGGCTCTATGACTTTGTTGTCTTCTTTAGGCTGTATGTTTTGGTCTTCTTTGTCACCAAAGAAAGAATCCAAAGTCTGAGACTGAATCTGGGCGCGTTTTCGCTGCCTGGCCATATTCCCAACCAACTAACTTGACCCTTGAGTTTTTCAGTGGGGTATGACTGCTTGTAGATTACAGAGTTCTATGTTCTACGTTTGGGGGGGAGGTGCCAGCTCTGTCAGAGCCACACTCCTCCTTCCCCAAGGACCCCCAGTCCAGACTGGGCTCAGATCTTCGGCAGGCTGTGCACCCCTGCTGTGATCCGCCACTTAATTCCCCCCACCAGGTGGGCCTGGAGCCGGAAGTAACAACAGCTGTAGCTGCCCCACCTCCGCTGCCCCCGGGGCTGGAAGCCGAACCGCGAACTCCTTCCACTCCCGCAGCTTTTCCCACTAACCTTCTCTGCAGTCTTTGGTGTTTGTGGGTCGAGGGGTCTGGTAACTGCCGCAGCTCACATATTCAGGGCGCTAGGGCCCCCTCCGCCCGGCTTCTGGTCTGGATCGTCCACGCCGCTCAGGCTGGGCTCTGCTCCACTCCGTTCCCAGCTCCCAGCTCCCAGCTCCGTGTGGAATAGAGCTCACCCAGAGACCATCCGGGCTGTCCTGGGCTGGAGCCCTGCTTCCCTCTGCTGTTCTGTGGGTTCTGCCGTTCTAGAATTGGTTCAGAGCCATTTTTATAGGTTTTTGGAGGGACTTGGGTGCGGAGCTCACTCTAGTCCGTGCTTACCAGCCGCCATCTTGGCTCCGCCCCTAGAAAGTATTTTAGAGAACAAATCCTCTACCCTTCCTAGAGAGGGTCAGTGATTTGTGCCAGATCACACAAGTAATAGAAATGGCAGAGCTGGGTATTCCAGCTTGTCAGTTTTACAGATAAGGAATTCAGTTTAACAAACTTTTTGTTACTGTTTTCCTTCACTTACTCCATTTGTCTAAATCTCTTGTGACCCCATTTGGGGGCATTTTCTTGGCAAGGATAGTGAAATAGTTTGCCATTTCCTTCCCCAGCTTATTTTACAGATGAGCAAACTGGATCCAAGTGCGTATTTCTGATATCATTCCCAGTGTTTCATTTACTGCCCTGCCTAGATGCCCAGAACATTTTTCAGGCACTTTACGTAGAAGACAACAAGATTACAAAGGTAAAAATAAGTTTCAGTCTTAGAATCGTACTATTCAAGAAATTATATTCTTATGCATAAGCAGAAGAAATCCCTACTGATAATATACCCAATAAGTGGTCAGCTGTTCTCTTATTGAAGAACTCGTATGGCCTACGCACTTCGTTTCATTGTGGGATAGCTCTCGTTATGAGGAAGTTTTTCTTGACACTGACTGCACTTTGCATTTTTTTTCTTTTCTTTCTTTTTTTTTTTTTGTTTTGCCCTCTGCAGCCAAATTGGCAGGGAAAGAGTCTAGTTTTTTTCTCCTTGTGACAGTCCTTCAAATGAGCTTAAACATAACCAGTTTTGTTTTTTTAGAACCAGATGTAGGAATTTACATTTATAATTATTGAAATTCATTTTACAAAATCATCACCAAGGCAAATTTAATCCCTAAGTCACCAAACCACTATTTATCCCTTCAGGCAAATCTGTAACTATGCCCATTTAATAATGTTGCCCTGAGATGAGAATATTTAAAAAAATGTAAAAACCATAACCTGGCTTCTGGCCTGCCTGATGTGATCTGCCCTAGGTTAACACTGGTAATGTAAAGAAAGGCAAAAAATAGTCGCTGCTTCTATGACAGTCAGTCATAGTATAACAAGGGAAATGACATGTAATCAATTATTCATAGAAACAAGGAAAATACAGAATAAATTGGTTAAGAGAAAGGAGAGAATGCTCCGGTTTTCTCAGTAGCATGAAATATCTGAAGAAATTAAAAATCAATCACACTAGGATCAGAAAGAAAAGTACATTTTGATAATTTTATATGAAATTTCTTATAAGAATCTATAAGAAACATTCCCCAAGTGGATGTGATGCAGGGATGTGAACAAATAATTATTATTAAAAGAACTGAAAAAACACATAGCTATGGAAAGTACATATCACTGAAATGGTGAAGAAAAGTAACTGAAGTTTTACTTCAGACATAGGAAATTGGCAAAGAGGACAAAATATGAGTCTAGCGTTGGAAGGTCTGTGGAATGAGATACACTAAGTTGCTGGATTTGTCAATTGATCCAACCATTGGGGAAAAGTAGTTTGGAATTGTGGCAATGACTAAATTGTACATGTACTTTAATCCACATGTCCTCCTGCTAGACATATGTGCCATGGTTGTCAAAGATAATCAGCAAATGTTCCATGTATTCCATTAGCCATTCAAATAAATGCTTTTTATAATAGCAAAATAATCAAATAAAGGACATTATCATATGAAAATGTAATGGAATATTATTATACCATAAGGAAGAATTAATACGAAGAATTTAGAAAATCGAATTGAATTGAAGTGAAATGAACTGGACCAGAAATGTAATACATAAAAAGGTAACAACATAAATGAAAATAGGGAAAACTTGAAGCTTGACTCTGGAAAAGAGCCAGAAATGTAGTTCTATCATTATTTAGTTTTTCTGAACTGATTTTTTAAACTTTTTTTCTTATAAGAATGCATTTAATTGTGAAGCCATTGGGAGAGGGATATATGTGAAAATGAAAGTGGTGTAAAATACAGTAACAAGTACAAAATCTGTGATGTAAGGCCTTCCAGGTTCTGTTATTTTTTAGAATTTTTGACACCAAAATGGTATTACATTGCTTAACTAATGCATCACAGGTGGCTAATTTCTTTTTGCTTTCTGTTTCACGATAGGCTTTTGCTATGAAAGCTTAATGAACCACTTAACAGATGATGAAAATGAGACCTACACAGGTGAAGTGTTTAGGCAGAATAACAAAAGTACTAAGAGGCATAGTCAGGATTTCAACCCAAGTGCTCTGAAACTAAATAAGAGTCTTTCTCCTTTAAGATGATCTCCAAGCATCCTTTTGACTCTTAAGTGTTAAGTATGGACTCACTTTCTCTCTGTGTTGTTCTGTTTTGCTATTCTAGCCTGTTATGCAGAATAGAGAAAGTAAGCATGAGGGTAGGCTTTTGGTGGTGTTGGCCTGAAAGCAGGGATTTCAAATTAGGTCAGCTGAAAAGTAGCCCAATAATAACCCCAATAGTAAAACTTCAAATGCCAAAATTCATTAGATGAAACAAAATAATACTAAGGGAACCAGAGAAGAAAAAGGGAATAGAAATGTATTAAATGAAGTAAATCATAGAGGCTGAAGTTAGCAAAATAGATGTTTACAGATAACTAGTGAAGAGCTTCTAAAGAAGTTTGTAGAGTAACTGACAATGTAAGAGCTCTTTATAGACTGAACCATACATAAATTGTATAAATGGCTTTTTTGGTGAGTCAGAATAGCAAGTCTTTCCATTGGTATGTCCTCTGCAAAGCTACACGTCGTAATAAATGGAGCATTGTGAGTTTAGAGGTAGGAAGATTGAGTTTAAATTCTGTCTCATTTTATTAGCTGTTTGATGCTGGGCATGTTGGTTAATGTCTCAGCCTCAGTTCCTTCATCTGAAAAATTTGGATAATAATAGCACCTGCCCTCCAGGATTGTTATGAAGATAAAATTTGAATTTGTGATGAAATTTAAGATGAAAGTATGAATTTTATTGCAATACTACATAGTATGAATGATAGTTACTGTTATCATTTTTAGGTTTTCTTAATCATGACCATTCCCATGCTTAGTAGACTTTGAATTTTTAGTAGGAGTTCATATTGACTGTATCAATCTAAGTAACTGTTATTGAAAGCATTGTCCTATGCTGTTATGAAGGAAATAGAACTAGGCTGATAAATTGAGTAACTTCCCTAGTGTCTAAAGATGAGGAAATAATTTATTTTGAAATCATTTTAATTTTGCTTTCTTTATATTTCTGAGGAGCAATTGGAATTATTCTTCATGTTTCCAAAATTAGTTTTTATTTTGTTTTCCTTGTGATTTTTAAAAGTCAAGCTTCAATGATTCTTTTTCTATTTTGGGGGGCAACTCTCTCTTATTATGCCCAATTATTTTTTATTCTAAATTTTCCGATCATATGTAAACACAATTTTTTAACATTCATTATTAAAAAATTTTGAGTTCCAAGTTTTCTCCCTCCTTCCCTCATCTCTCTGAGCCTCTCTGGGATAGTAAGGAATTTGATACAGGTTATTACATATTCAGTCACCCAAAACATTGCCATGTTAGTGATGCTGGGAAAGAAGACACAGACTTAAGTGGGGGAAAAGACTGAAAACAATAAAGTGAAAAAACTTGCGTGTTCTGGTCTTCGTTATGCATCTTCATTCATACCATGTCAGTTCTTGCTTTGTAGGTGATGGCATTCTTCAGTATAAATCCTTTGGAATTGTCTAGATCGCTGTATCGCTAAGAATAATTGTCACTTACAGTTGATCATGGTACGGTGTTGCTGTTACTGTGTACAATGTTCTCATTTCTCTTATTTCCCTTTGCATCAGTTCATGCATGTCTTTCCAGGTTTTTCTGAAAATCATCTTGCTTATCATTTTTTATAGCACAGTAGTATTTGATTACCACAACTTGTTCAGCCATTACCCAATTGATGGGCATCCTCTTCGATTAGAAAATGGACTTCTTTTTGACATTTAAATTGGCCATTAATTAATACCTGGTTTCAAGTTTCTGATTCAAAAGACCTGGTTCACACTCAATCTAGATCAGCTCTGATTAATCTAGTCTGTTGGCATTAGCATCGCAAATGCTTAGGCTCACAAAGAGTCAATCCAACATGGCAAATCTTTAACAAAGTTTCTTCTTCCTCGTCTGAGAAGTCTTGAGTTGAATTCATTTGGCAGGACCAGACATGTCATTATCTTGGGATCTCAAGCACCCTTCAACACCGAACCTCATCATATGGTTCCATGAGATGGGTAATACTGCCAGTCTCAAGTTTTTCTCCAGCCCAGACTGGGAAGGGATGTAAGCCTCATCCTCTCCCTATTCCCTTCTCAATCTCCAAGTACTTTGGAGGTGCTTTTGGATCCCAGTTGGTCAGACTGCTGGGAGGCTCTCTCTTACTCAGCCTTATGGCTCAGCTTTCAGGTGGTTCTCAGTCCAATGGTTAATTTGGAGGCCATGGATCTGGGTACGGATTCTGGACCTTTGTGGACATGGATAGATGCTTCATGCGTAAGCGTATGCCAGATTCTTTCAGTTCTTTCAACACTAGGAAATTTGGAAAACTCGGTACACTTTTTTTTGCCTTGTTTTAATTTGTCCCTCTATGGAGAAGGTGTAAACCTCCATTAATACTGAGGAAGGAACTTCCAGCCCAGACTTCTGAAATGGGTCAATCCTTTTCAATTACTACCATTTCACCTTTGGGTGGTCTTTTAAAAAACTGGGAAAAACCTAGTTTGCCTAGAGAAATTAAAAAGGGAAAAGCTGGTGTTATTTGGCAACATTGTTTGGCCTCTGGGTCACCCTAGAGGGTCCTGAAGTGTGGCCCGTTTGTGGAACTTTAAAACAATACACTCACAATTAGAATTATGTTGTCATAGAGAAGGAAAATGGGTAGAAGTTTCCTACATGGTTCCCTTTGTGGAGCTCTCTTGGAACTTGGTTCACAGAAAAGACTGTAAGATGCTCATAGGTATATGCCCAAAGGAGGAATGGGAGTGAACAGGACATTTTGGATGACCCCGTTATGGCCTCCAGGGCTTTAGCCCTAGCCCCTCCTCCTGCTCACCAACATCACCCAGCCCTTTCCTTCCCAATTCCTGCTCCCCTTCAGCCCCTCTCCAAGCAGTAACTCTTACTAGAGGCAACATTTACTCATTTTCTGTCCTTGGGACCTGCCTGAGACAGTGATTTCTCCCCTGGCTCCTCTCTCTGAGGAGATGCCCACTCAGGTCTTTTGGGTATTTCCTTGTCTGACCCCCTACCCCTCCGGTAATCCTCTGGCCTTGCAGTCTAATCCTGGAGTTTGCTCCCACTTTCACCACCTCTTGCTAAGCCCTGGGCAAAATTAAGGATGAAGGTAAGATTACCTATTTTATCATGGCTATGTTCTCTTGTTTTAAGTAATTACTCTGCCCCCAGCTGCTCCTCAACCCAATGAGTCTCTTTCAGGGAAAGGGTGTCTCAATACATTACTCCTCAGCAGTCTATTTGATGATCTTTCATTTGAACACTGATTCCTTCTTTCTGTTAGCCTCTGGTCCTGCCCCTTTGTTTGGTATGGAGCTGATGGTGAAATTGGGGAGCCAATTTTTCTCTAGTTAGTCCTCCCAGCTTCCTTTTCTCTCAGTTTACCAGACCTCCTCATGTTCCTCCAGAGGTGTGGGAGAGAGTTGAGCCAATTGTTTGGTTCAGGGAATTCTTGGGCCACCTACAGCCATAGTTGCCCTCCAGTTTCCTAAAGTGTTCCCCCATTGCAATCAACATTCAGTTAAGCCCAAGGTCTGAGAGGGACTGCAACCTTTAAATGCTACTCAAGACCCTGACTCATTCCCTCTACAGGGGCCCCAAACCAGGCTAAAGGTTTTGAGACTTTCAAAACCAAGTTGATCACCATGCCAGCAGTAACTCTACCTAATCTAGAAAAACCTTTAACTCAGTGTGTTGATTAAGTGAAAAACTGGCTTTGGGAGTCCTAATCCAGTCCTTCGGACCTGACCCTAAGCCAGTTGCTTATTTTTCAAAACAATTAGACTCCTTGGCTGCTACAGCCTCACTATTTGAGGAACCTTCTATACCTCTAGTTAGCCAGCCCTTAGAAGTTCTAACTCCCTATGTAATTCAGATTATCCTAGGAGCAGAGAGCCACCAGTGCCTGGCTAACCACAGTCTCACCAATTACCAAAGCTTGCTCTTAGATATCTCTGACCTAATTTGGTTATGCCACATATACTCTCCTGAAACCTGAAGTAGTGTGGGACACAGAACAAGTGGTTAGGAGAGTTATGTAGTCATTCACCATCACACCATAGAGGATAAATCCTTGCCCCCTAGGTAAAAGCTGGGAAATTGTCCTCTCTCTAAACTCTTTAGTCCCTGTTTGGTTTTGGTTTGCTTAACCTCTTTGCCAGATTTGTATTCTCCCTCCTCCAAGCCATCAACTTCCAGATGGCTTGGCAGACTATGTAGGCCATTAATGAGACCCAGTGAGGCAGGGACAGCTCCACACCACTTACCAGAAGGAAACAATTTCAGAAGCTGAGAACTTTGTCCCTCAGCCCAAAGGAATTTGGGTGCCATTGATTTAAGGGTGGGATGATTGAGTTTAGACTATGGGAACCCTCTTGAACTCTCCTGGAATCTTCCCACTTGATCTGGACTTCACTTAAAGCCATAAGCCTTTCCATATCTAGGCCCAAATCTCTACCTAGCCTAGCCTTCTTTTGTCCAGCTCATTCCCACCCTTGATCCCATCCAAATCCCATTCTCTTTTTTTCCTGGAGTCTTAACCTCTAGTCACCCCACAAGACCCTTCCTAAACCCTCATCTAGTCACCCCAGAGTATTTGACCACCCCTCAAGCTCTCCCATAATTGTCTCATTTTGCCTCCATGAACGTGCTCGGATTCAATTTAGCTCAGCTTATATTAATCTGGTGTGTTAGCATTAGCGTCAGAAATGAACGTCCCCAAGAGTCTTAACCAATATCACAAATCTTTAATAAACTTTGTTTTTCTTGACTTATCAAATTCAGCATGGCTCACAAATTCACAAATTATCCCAGGATTAAAGGCATCTATGCATTCTTATAGGGACATGGCTAACTTGGCTAGACCCTTTCAGTGGAATATTATGACCAATATTCTGATGACAGTAGTATGAATATCCAATTCTGTCAGCACCTTATATTCAAGAGTATCAAAGTCTGCTGAAAGTATTTTTGTGTCAAAAAATATACTATCCCTGACTGAGATTTCCTTTGTGATTCACTTCTGAATTTAGCGTCTGAAGTGCACATGGAATTAGAAAATCACACATCAAATATTTTATATTAAGTTAGTAGGATATGAGCTGGTGATAGAGTAAGAAATTGGCAAGAATTTTCACTCATCTGCCTGAATTGAAAGCTGAAGTGTGATCTAAACAAGTTTTATTACATTTAGTTTTGTATAATGTACTTTTTCTAAATTGGTACCTAAGTAGATATTATGTAAATTCTTTATAGTATATATTTTCATTATAGAGTTCTCTTTCTTTGTGTTTACCATTTGATGAAATTTTTAAACAGTGCTTTGTTTGCTCAGGGCAGAAAGCTAACCAAAAAAAGCATGGGACAAATTGAATTACAAACCTGGTGTGGTCCTTTAACTCAATTTTCCCTAATTCATGTTATTTATGTCATTCTGGGTGGTATAGCTATTCTGCATGAATGGCCTCAAAATTTTTTTTCATTGCAAGAATTTGCTCTGATTACTAGATTTAGGGATTTGTAGGAAGGTATTTCTGCAAATTGAATGAAATGCTATTTGGTATATACGAACCTTTTAGGAAAATAGAGTCTTTCTATCATGCAGACTGCAAGACACCTTCAGAATTGTTTTTCATGTATTAACACCTTAGTAACTGAAAGTTCAGTTCAATGCCACAAGCATTTATTAAGTGTCTTGTGTCTAAAGCACCATCCTAGGTGCTGGAAATAATAAGTTAAAACCGGATGCAATAGCTAAAATTGCACATAAAGTTTGACTTCTGGTGGGGAAGAAGATGTGATGTATACAGGACATTTTACCTTCTCTGGTCACTCCATGTTATTTCATGTCCCAGCCTCCTTCAACCTATCCTGAATACTTCAAAACTAACTTCTCATTTATGTCAAATCAGTTCATAAGGTCTCAGGTTTTACTGTTAGATGAGATCTTAGAGATCATCAAATCATTCCTCTTTTTTTACAGGTGAGGAAACTAAGGCTCCATTTGTTCATTTACCCAGGAAATGATTGTTATATGCCTACTCTGTGAGGGCTACTGTGTTAATGTGCTGGGAACCCAAAAAGAAGCAAAAGAGGGTCTCTGTGCTCAAGGATCTTAGAATATATTTGGAAAGACAACACATATATACAAAAGACAAATAGGAAGTCATTAACAGAGGCAACACCGGACTCGATAAGGATTTCCGGAAGACTTCCATTAGAAGGTGGAATTTTAGTTGGGTTTTAAAGGATGCTAGGGAGGTTGATAGTCACAGTAAAGGAGGGAGAGCTTTCCAGGAATGGAGGACAGCCTAGTGTCCAGCAGGTGACTGGCTGTGGTCATGATAAATGGCACGACTAAGATTTGAACCCCAGTCACCTGAATACAAGTGTAGTGTGCTTCCCTCTATCTCACTTAATTCTCTTCTTTTCATATCTTCTCCCTCCTCCCTATTAGGAATACCTCTTTCTCTAATGTAGCAAGTTCTAAATACCCACCATCTGAGTAAATAGAGCATTGATTGGAGCCAGGAAGAATCCTGGGTTGGAAAGTAATTGTGTGATCCTGGACAAATCCTTGACTTAACATTATTACCAGTTTTCTTATCTGTACAATGATGGAACTGGGTTTGATGACGTCTAAGTTCTCTTTCAGCTCTACATCTTATTATTCTGTGACACATTTAACTCTAGTATATTTTTTTTGTTCCAATATGACCGATCTCTTTGGTCATATCTTTCACTTATCTTTTCTTCTGCTTGTCCAAATCCTATCCGTTATTTGAGATCAACCTTTGCTCAAAAGGCTTACCTTCAAGATCATATTATATGTTATCTATATGTAACAATTTCAGTTGTGTCAATTTTAACTTATTAACAAGAATGCAAACTTGGAAAATAGATGCACCTTGCCTTATATATTTTACACAGGGTTGGGTACTTCAGAGGCAGTAGATTCAAAATTGCCTGTTATTCGAATCAAATAGATTTTAAATAATTTTGGGTGATAATATTGATGTATTCTTCATCTCTTACAGAGTTTTTAACTTCTGTAGCCGTGAGGGAGGATTAGTTGGATATTCATGGAACACATGGAGCTACCTTTTGTTATCTTGATGAAGGAGTAATGCTGTACAAGATAAATTCAAAGAAATGTTCCCTCTGCAAAACTATCAAAACTGGGTTTCAGGCTCAAACTGTCAAAGCAAATGTTTTCAAAGTATCCCAGAGCAGAACAGGTATTAAATTAAACAGCAAGATATTCAAGTTTTACAGTGGTACAGCTTAGATTTTTATCCAACCTTTGGCCTAAGATAGTACAAAAAAAGGAATATTGTTTGAACTCCTTCCTTTTTGTTTTCCTGAATTTCGACATTAAAAAAGAGCAGGTCAGGGAAACTGTGTCAGTATCATTGAATTATTCACCAGGAAGAACCTTGAATATATGTAACATGGAATAAGAATGTAAATGTGCTATAAACAGGTAAGGTAGTAACCTTTAGGGTTTTTTTAGGTTTATTGCATTTTTCTGTGTGCACACTACTTTTTGAGTTTGAGAGTCGTGTACAAGATAAGAAAGGATGAAGGAAAGAAGCAATATAGTTCTTTTTTTGAAATTCTGTTTTTCCTTTTCAAATTGGTATATTTCCAGTTTCGTAGGTACTTCCTCCTCTTCTGTCCTTATCTTTTTCTCCCCTCTTTTTCACTGTCTGTCTGTTTGTGTGTCTATATTTGTGTCTCTTTTTCTTACTCAGCCTTTGATTCTCTATCTTTCTGTCCTTTCTCAGTTGCCCTCCTCCATCCCTCCCTACTCTAGGATCAACAGGACTGAGTGTTGAAAGTTATAATTAGATGGCACCCTAGAAGTCACTTCATGTGAACTCTTTCATTTTACAGAATGGGGAAATTAAAACGTAAATGCTGTCACTCACCCAAGTCCATATGTCATTTAAGTAACAGAGTTGTCCTTTGAATCCTGGTCTTCACACTCTAGATGTTGTACTTTTGGCATTAAACCAAGGTAGGAAATATGTAAAGGACATTATATCTGATTTAGTGAAAGAGAATGCTAGAATAAGAATTGAAGAACTTGGTTTGGAATCCCAGCTTGGCTACTTAAATGCTTGTACGGCCTTGGGTCATGTTACAACCTCTGTGATCCTCAGTTTCATCATCTGCAAAATGAGGACAGTTGGACTAGACTATCTCTGAGGTCCTTACTCCCTCGAATCTATGGTATTACACTTTTTCATTGTCCTCCCATCCACCTTGTTTACATGTGTATTGTTGAATTACATGTTGTCTAATTTAGGCTATTCCACATTTCAATATAGCTAACCTGATATTATTGCTAATGAGAGCATAATTGGGTGTTTTCATTGTTTCTACATTTGAAATAATAGCGTATTCATGTCTCTAGTATTGGGTTTTTTCTATTCATAGAAAAAGAGAGGAAAAAAATTAAAACTAGTGTGCTCTACCCTGGCAGCTGGTGATTTTAAGATACATCTCTATGAAGCCATCTTCATGGCTTCAACATTAGGTGTGAAGTTCCCCAGCTACTCCTTACTGATATCACCATATATTCAGAATTCTGTATTTCTTCTTTCCCCAGTTCTCTTACAGCTCTGTAGAGAATAATTTATTTCTTCTTCTGGCTCTCATACTTTGCTGCTTTGTACTTACTCCAATAAGGATCTGTCATGTTCCTTTTTAGCTTTTAACCCCTCCTTCTCCAGTGACTTTTTTTTGCCTTTAAATATAACAGCCACTCCACTCCACAGTAAAAGACAAAGTAAAACCAAAGTGAACCCAATAAATTCTTCCTCTACAAAAATAAATCAATAACCTGCTCCACAGTGAAAAAGAAAATGAAAAACGTTTTACCTTCTAAAACAGACCCTTTACCCTAGACCCTACCTCCTATTCTAGCTGGGTTACTTTTGTGGTACTCTGTATCTCTTCCTTGTATTGCTTCTTTTCTTTTAAAAGAAAATTCAGTTAGACTTTGGGAGTAAGTAAGTAAGTATTCTACTGTTAGCGCCCTATGTAGCAGCAATCCCAATGAAGTGTTGAGAGTTGCCATCTCTCTTGGTCACTGGACTATAGCTATTGAACATTCTTCTTTTCTTGAATCTGTGACATTGACTGTCTCTTTCCCCAATTGCTTTCATATTGTTAAATTATTGTCCTCACAAGTTTTTGTGGCCTTCACTTTTTAATAAGGAATACACTTCCTAAAGGAAATTATTCAGTTATGCTTGCTTCTCCAGAATTATCTTTTCTTTATCGTCACATTTCTAGTTAACATGATATCACCTGTTCGTTATCATATCAATAACACTGAACACAGTTCATTGCTTTATCACCCCTTTGTGTGTCCTTTTTTTCATTTTTTTTTCTGAAGGATAGAGAGCAGGAGAAGTATCTAGAAATTTTAAAGACTAAACATGGGTGGCTGGTAGTCACATTTTTTTTTAGTATTTTTCTCCCTTTTTTGTTTTTTCTTCTGGATTCTTTCTCCTTATATAGACAAGCAACTCATCTGTAACTTACAGTATGAACAGATTTGCCTGGGCCAGGTAGACGTAAATTCACTTACCTGTGGTGACTTGCCTAACATATTCCAGAGACAGGACTTGAAGTATCCTTCTTTCTCCAGTGTGTTATTTCCTCTAATTGTTTATTGATTTTAATTCTTGTTCTATAGGCATATACAATACAGTGCATATTTCCTTCATATTTTCATAAATGCTTAGCATTCTAAATTTAGAATTGTACTTCATTCAGGTGGTAATCACAAATTTAGGGACTAAATGACTTTGAATGCTTAGAACTTTTATTAGCAAGAGAGTTGTAAAATTAAGGAATTAATGTCATTGAAATTTTATTTACTAATGAGAGTAAATAAAAGAAACCAGCATCATAGCAACACAAAGAAAGTTAGGACATTTTATGGACATAACTGTAGTAGTAATTAGATTTGAAGATCTTTCCCACCCATTAATAGGTGATGTAACCTGCTTAGATCACAGAAAGCTTAAGTTACATGGTTGGAGGAGTTTCTGGACAGGAAAAGGAAGTTCTGTTACAGAAAATGCTGAGAAAGAGAGAGAGAGAAATGTCATGGCTGCTGGTGGCTGCTAATGGCTGCCCTCGTGTTTGTTAGAGCTGACCAGGATGACTTAGCTGTACTGTGACTTTGCTTTGGAGAAGACCCCAACAGGGGGTTCAGAGAGTTTTCTGGATGTTGAGCCTCCAGGTTATGATATTCTGTATTGAATGTTTTGACTAACTTCTTATGATGAAGTGGACTGACTGACTGTGGGAGCTGGGCATTTGGTTGTGGGATATGATTTTCTGATGTTTGAATAAGTGGTTTACCTCTGCCTTCTATGTGGAGAGTGCTTTTGCTTCATGATGTAGAACTTCAGAGGCATTTTGGCAATTATCATCTTCATTGTTATTATTACCTTACTGTTTCAATAACTCAGCATCAAACATGGAAACCTTTTTTTATAAAATTGAGTTAAGGAATGAGAAAGGTTGGAAAACCCCCTAAATTAATTGAATATAATTGTGCCATATGGAATATGGCATGTCTTTCTCAATTAGAAATTAATATTTCATTTTGACAGCAAATCATGTTTTTCATACCCTTTGGAGAACTTGCAGCATAGAAAGCTTCCATATAAAAAAGTGGATTTTTGCCATTTTACCAAGTGAGAATGAAGAAAAATCTAGTTTGCTTGCTACTTTGTGCATGAAAAATAAGTACAGTACAAACAGATCAAATAATGACTTTTCAGAATTAACTCTAAATTTTAAGTTCATAGGCATTCTAGATGCATATTGTTGCATAAAACATCTGAGTAGTAGAAATTTATCTAATTTATATCAGTAAGGAAATGTTTATATGCAACTAAAAGGTAATTTAGTAATCTGAATTCAGAGTATTTTCAAATCATACTCTTCACTCCCATTTCCATCTTCCTTGACTCAGCCCTCCTCACTGGGCCTTTTTACTTCCACTTTGCTGTTTGGATGATTAGCTTTTTAATTAATAAGCTTTCACTTAAAACTTTTCTATTTTTACTTCCATCTCCTGGAATAAAACCTGCGTCTCTTCTTAATGACACTACTGTGTTGCACACCCTTTCCAATCGTAGCTATAGTTTATTTCATAACTTCTGCCAACTGTTATTAGTGAAGGGTCAGAGAATACTCTTTGCTCCCCATTACTACATACAGACTATCCCCAAATCACCATCGATTGACTCGATTTCCTTTGTGTTTTATGCAGTCAAATTCATCCTAGCCATATTTATCATGCAATCCAGGTTTTGATTCCTGTTAGTCTATCTTCCCCTAGGGAATTCTCCAATCATTTTAACAGTCTTAGTTTCCATCCCATCTCCTCATACTCGAGGACTACAACAAACACTAATTTCCCCAGTGTACTCAGTCACCATGACTTATTCCTCTTTTTGACCCTGGGTGCATTCATTCTTCTTCAGGCTGGGCTCCAGAGGTCTTATTCCTGAAGCATCCCTATCTCCCTAGAGTTCACACTCTAGAAGTACTGTCTCTTTATACTGCTTCTTCTGATGGGACTTTTTCCAAGAATCTCCTTTTAAGGAGGAAAACCAGACCAGCCATGTCTTATCCCACTCTCTGCTACACTCCGGCTTTCCTTTACCATATCTCTCCAAGTAATCCCTTTTCAGCTTTCTTTCATGTGTTGCCTTCTGCCTTTAGAATATGAATTCCTATATGCTAACAATTCTGTGTGTGTGTTTATATTCCCAGTATTTAACATTATGACTGGCACATATTAAGTGCATAATGAATGGTTTTTGACTCGCTGGAGGATGTTCATATTTTTTATTGTTCCTATCACCCACAGATGTTTTACTTCAGTGTTTTGAAATTCTGCAATTCCTTTATGTATCCTTTACCTATTCTCTATCATGGAATACCACATGTCCCTATGTATTATGACATTAATCCTATTTTTGATCCTTACTGTGACTTTCAGTTTCTCTCACTTTCAGGCTATCACTGCTTGTACTCGCTACTCTCTCTTCCCTTTCCTAAACTCCTGCTCCTTTTTGTCTTAGTGCAGAAGACAGGAAGAGATATATTAGTTGCTAAACAAATTTATAAATGTAATAAACTAATAAAGAAGGCAATAATTTCTGGTTTCATGACAATTTAACTGTCCTCTACAGGTTAGAATGCATCTTGATCTTACATTTGAGAATTGCTGTTTTTTCAACAGTGTAAAGGAGTAAAGTCTTTTTTAAAAAACCTCAAAAATTATCTATAGGAGAATGATCTCATATGTTGCATTATATTATATCAGATTAATTATGTTGCCTAATTTTAAAATATAATTTTGGGGTTAGTAAAAAATTGAATATTATATCCATTATTCCTTTAAAAATTCATAATCTAGATCCTTTGAGTTTGCAGGAGCAGAATATCTCTGGAAATTACCCTTAGGCTTGTCTTTTTTCACAAATCTTTCAGAATTCTCTCCAGTCTTAGGGTCCTCATCTTATTCTTCTCTTTGCTTTCTTTCCTATTGTTAATGGTGCTGCTTTGTCTAATAAATTAAGGTTAATTATTTTCTTTTTTTCCCTACCTATATACCCTTTCAGTAAATCCTGTAGGTTTTATTTTTCTCATATCTGTATTGTCTTATACATTCTTTTGGTAAATTTGTTTTCAATCAGGAAAAGAATCTCTTTCTTGCTGACAACTCCCACTGAGATCAAAAGAAAAGCAAAACCCCTTTTACAAATACATGTAATCAAGCAAAACAAAATTCTACTTTTGCCATGCCATATTTTTCCGTCAGTATGTCTGGCTTTGTCTGTGTTCTTGTACATGTTTATTATGTATGTATCTATGCATATGTCTTATTCTTTTTAATCATTAGTTTAATATTTCAATATTCTCAGAAATCAATCGTTGACCATCATGTTAATCAGAGTTTCTAAACTTGCATCAATCATCCATATACTAGGTAGTGTGGGAGGTGGCAGTGTCAGAAAAGAGAATGGTCACAGCTTCCAAACAAAGAGCATGAGTGAGTATTCAGGGATGATACCTAAGTTGTAAACTTGGGTGAATGGGAAGATGATGTTGCCCTCCACAATAATAGGATAATTAGGAAGAGGAGAGGCTCTGAGGCTGCCCAATCCTGGAGCACAGAAGAGAGCACTTAAGTTCTTAGTCTGGAAGTTTTCAGGGCAGTTCCTGTGGGCTGGGGATCACCCTGACTGCCATTCCTCTGCGTCTCTTCTCCTTTCCCTGTTCCGAGGATGCTCTGGTTGTAGGCAAAAGTTCTGATGATGACCCTAATGGTGCTGAATTCCCTGATGGCTGCAGGCAGAGACAGCCCAAGTAAGTATAGAGCAATAGCACCCCCGACAGGATAGGTAGAGAGATAAGAGAAAGGCTCCTCTCCATGTGGCTGAGACCAAAGAAGGTCTGGGAGCAGGCTGGCACTTGGCAGTATGGGAAGGTGGAAGAATCTCTAAAGTCCCATCATCCTGTTCCTGTGCTCCCTTCCTCCTTTTAATCCACATTCCAAGTATGCTCTTGCTTCCTCTCCCTTTCTCCATCCCTAAACCTACCCATTCTCAGGGGCTCTGAGTCTCTACTCATCAGACTCCCACCTAAACTTTCCTGTCCTCCTGAACACCTTCCCGTAGATGGCCTAGTTTGCTAAATAGATTTCAACTTTGCGGTTTATAGGGGAAGAGTTTTCCCATTTTGATTACCCCTCCCTGGAAGAATTGGAGGATTTTAAAGCCTTGTGTGAAGCCAAGGTATTTGGAATCCATCCCTAGCTTAAGGGTTGAAGTAGTAGTGGCAGGCATTGGCAGGCATTTTTCCTATGCATTTCCCTGAGGCAGATCAGAGGCCAACTATGAAACAGAGAGACCAAGGAGGCTGAGCCAGGATGGGATTTCTTTTATCTTCATAATCCCTTGTTAATAGGCTGAAGAAATATTCCAGGTTCAATTTCTCCTAAATCTCCACTTCTCTGTTCCAGTCTGGGATTATTTCCTGTTGTGGCTGACAGATCCTCACCCAAATCAGCCACTGCTATCACCTCTCTCCTTGCTACTGCTCACAGAACCCAGGATCTGGATCATAGGACTTCTTGCATGAAGATAGCACCCATTAACCAATCAATAAGCATTTATTAAGTACCTCCCATGTATCTGGCACTATACTTGGTGCTGGGGATAGGAAAGGAAAAGACCCAAACTAGTTCCTGCCCTCAAGGGCCTTAGAGTCTGTGAGAGGAGACAGGTTGTATAGATAGAACTCTACAGAGATGTAACCAGAATGGCCTTTGTTTTCTTTGAGTGACTCAATTTATCTCAGTGAGCTTTACTAGGTGCTAAGCCCCGGGACCAAACCCCATTAGGTGTTGATGTAATCCAGGTGGATGTGAACCTCCCAGGGTCCTAAGGGGAGGGGCCAACTCAAGAACCAATCACCAGAGCCTGAGCTCTGGTGATTTAGATGATGTTTGATGTCTGAAGCCCTATAAGAAGGGAGGACAGAGCCATTTGTGTGGGGCTCTGGAGGTGGTGTTGATGAGGAGACTCTGGGCAGCTGTAACTAAGGAGCCCTCCAGCTTGTAAACCCAGATGTTGAAACTTTGTTGAACTCTGGTAACTGTGTTAGGATTTGAATCAGACAAAGTCTGTTGATGTTTGTAATTTGTTTTTATTTTGTTTTGAAGTTCAGGGTGCTGGCTTTTTCCCCTGAACTAACTGAATAATATTTGAATGCTGAATTAAAAGTAAGCTTGTCAACCTCTTCACCTTGCTTCCCTTGCTTAAGCAGATCGAAAGAACCTGTGCTGTTGGCAGCTTTCTGGGTGCTGGCTGTGGGTGGATCTTTTACCCCCACAGAAGCTGCTAGCCAGAGTGTTGAAACATATGGCGTAGTCGGTAGGATCTGGCTTTAACAAGGAAGCATGGCGTGTTGGGGTACTGGGTTGGTTGAATGTTTCCCAGTTTTTGGATTGCTCTTTGCACTTGGAGTGGCTATGGTTCTGTGCAGCCTCAGGAGCAACAAAGTCCTGAAGGAAAACAGGCCAGTGGAGGTGCTGGGCATGGTTTCCCAGGGCCCAGAGCAGGAGATAATCCCTTCTTCCCAGGGCTTAATCTGATAAGCCTGGCCCTGGAGGACTGTACTGAAAGGGTGAATGTCTTGAGATTATATTATATGTGGAGTTTTGAAACAGGAGTGGAGAATGGCCTTGGAGACTTGGAGAATGGCCTTCCTACAGATTTGGCAGGAGAGGCTGGTGAGGAGAAAGAAGAAGCAGACAGTGGCTGCCAAAATATTGATCCAAGAGACTGCCTGCATGAGAACTTTGGAAAGGTGAGAGCAGTGAGCTGCTTTCCAGCTGACTTTGGTGAGGTGAGCACAAAGATAGGGAACCACCTACATCGGGATTCCAGAAGAAGCCAGGTGAGACCAGCTGGAGTTGGAACCCAGGAGCCTGAAGTTCAGTCCTGGGACAAGATGGAAACTTTGCAGCAAGGCACTGAGTCTCCCTTTTTGGTCCCTCCAGCTTGGGCTGCTTGGGATCCAGGAGGGAGGCATGGATTTGTTTTTATTGGGGTGGGGGAAGTGCCTTGGACCCCCAGGGACCCCACCCTGTTGGCTTTATTGCCAGCAGACCCTCGGGACTTGGAACCGGGGACTGGAACTTAATGGGGAGAACAGACCCTAAAAGAACTTTGTTTGGACTCTTTCTTTGAAATTGGGACTTTGGGTGCCACGTGGAAGCCTGCAACGGCAGTTTGGGGAGGAGATATCCCCAAGAGAACTCTGTTTGTTTGTTTGCTTTAGGACTTTACTAAAGCATGCCCTTGCCTCAGGGTACTGGGGAAAAGCCTGCAATGGCGGGGTGATGCTCGAGAAGTACTTTATGAGCTAAAGAGATTAACTTGCTTTGACCTAGGGGTGGACATTTGAATAGTTAACAATTATTTTGGGAATGATTGATTGAAGAAATTCTTGCTGGGACTTAGGGGTGGGTCACATATGAATTGTAAACCAATATTTGGGAATGTCACTGAATGATATGTTTTGCTTTATTATGAATGATATGTTTTAGTTTCCTTCGTAATTGGATCACAATGTATGTTATAGGATACATGGCTGATTAGATTATGTATACTAGAACAAGGGGTGGAGTGTAACCAGAATGGCCTTTGTTTTCTTTGAGTGACTCAATTTATCTCAGTGATCTTTACTAGGTGCTAAGCCCCGGGACCAAACCCCATTAGGTGTTGATGTAATCCAGGTGGATGTGAACCTCCCAGGGTCCTAAGGGGAGGGGCCAACTCAAGAACCAATCACCAGAGCCTGAGCTCTGGTGATTTAGATGATGTTTGATGTCTGAAGCCCTATAAGAAAGGAAGACAGAGCCATTTGTGTGGGGCTCTGGAGGTGGTGTTGATGAGGAGACTCTGGGCAGCTGTAACTAAGGAACCCTCCAGCTTGTAAACCCAGATGTTGAAACTTTGTTGAACTCTGGTAACTGTGTTAGGATTTGAATCAGACAAAGTCTGTTGATGTTTGTAATTTGTTTTTATTTTGTTTTGAAGTTCAGGGTGCTGGCTTTTTCCCCTGAACTAACTGAATAATATTTGAATGCTGAATTAAAAGTAAGCTTGTCAACCTCTTCACCTTGCTTCCCTTGCTTAAGCAGATCGAAAGAACCTGTGCTGTTGGCAGCTTTCTGGGTGCTGGCTGTGGGTGGATCTTTTACCCCCACAGAAGCTGCTAGCCAGAGTGTTGAAACAAAAGAATGACTTAAACAGTAAGTACAAGCTAGTTTCGGGAGAGAGGGCACTAGCATGTCTGGGGATCATGAAAGACTTCATGTAGAAAATGGTGCTGGATCTTTGTCCTGAAGGAAGTCAGGGCCTCCAAGAGGTAAAGATGAAGAGGGGCTGCATTCCAGGCACAAGGAACAGTCAATGCAAAAACACAGATACAAGTATAGGGACAGTGAAAAAACTTAATTTGGTGAGACCATAAAGTTCATGGAGGGGAAAAAATGTATATAATGAAACTGAAAAGGTAGGTTTGGGCCACACTGTCAAAAATCCTCCATCATCCAAAGGGAGCCTTCTGGACTATGATAGAAACCCCACCAACTAGAGCTAGGTTTGCAGATAGATAGTGATCAGATCAAAATCCCTTTAATGTTCTCCCAAATATCTCCCCTAGAGCCTGTCCTGTTGCCCAGCCTAACCACCTTCTCCCTAATCAGGTCAATCCTCTGGCTTGGATCCATCATCTACGATGTATCTAGGAAACCCTTTAATTTCTTAACGCTTGCAACCCTAGTAAAACCCTCTGGGTAGAGTGTCCCATGTGTAACTCCCGCTGACAGGGGCTAAACCTGAGATGGAGCTGTCTGAGGTAGAACAGTCAGTTTCTGAACAAGGGAAACCCAGCAGGGGGATCTCAGTCTCAACAATATGATGGCTGCTTAGACAGTTCCTAAGACTCAGTGAAGCCTAGAGGCAGCCATTAGTGGATTCAGCAGGCAATGCTCCCATGTAAGCAGTCATCCAAAATGAAAAAGTTTAGTAAGTAAATGTTCTCTGCTCAGCCCTGTGCTTGGGGGTCTGGGGAATACAAAGTATCACGTGAAAATGTAGTTAATGATCCAAGTTCCTCCCTAACTATCTGTGTGTGATATACAGGGGAAGTAGAGTACGAGTGGAAAGCAGAGGGAAATTCCTATGGTGTGGGATGGGCAAGGAAGAAACAGGAAGGATCTGAGCTGGGCCACCATATGGAGAGAGAGCACAGGGTAAATGTCCCTAAGTGTTCCTTCACTATATTACCTGCATTTATATGGTGTTTGAAGGTTGGCAAAGTGTTTTTTTACAAATATTATCTCATTGTCAAGACAAGAATGGAAGGTGAATGCTATCATTATCCCCATTTTACAGGTAATGAAACTAAGGAAAACAGAAGCTAAGTGACTTGCCCAGGGTCAATGGCTAGCAAGTGTCTGGGGCTGAATTTAACTCAGTCTTCCTGATTCCAGGTACGATGCTCTATCCCCTAGAGCACCTACATGCCTCCTTCAGTTACTCAAGGACTAATTATTGAAAATTTACTCCATGAGAGTCACTGTGACAGGAGCTATGGGGCTCACTAAAATGTACAGAAAGTTGCCTTTGTCCCCGAGAGTTTGTAATCTAGCTAGGAGACAAAAGTACACACCCAGAAGTGCTGTGCACCAAGGCTGAATGTGGTACATGCTATGAGCATTGCATAAAGGATCAGGGCTGCAGGAATACAGATGGTGACCTATTGAGAAAAAGTTGTTGTTATAAGAACAAAGCCCCATCTGGATAGAGGCAGTTACCCATTGGTGAGTAGCCTTGGTTTCCTAGGAGATTTGACAGATAGAAATATTCACACAAAACCCTTCTGAATCCATGATCCATAAAAGGGAAGAGAGTAGATCATCTGAGCAAAGTGGAATAAGAAGGTCCTTCTGTGCTACTGGGCATGTGTGGGCTCTCTGAGCGGAACACAAGATGTCTCAAAGAGCTGTCTCTATGAAAATACATTCTCCAAAGCCCTTTGAGGCCTGAGATCTGGCCTTCCTTTTTAAAGTCAAGGTGATGAAGAGCTGTAGTCAGAGCCAGAGGACTCCCTCATCCCTGCACCAGATCACAGCCCCAGGCAAATCCAGTCCCCACCTCCTCCCTTGGAGAGAATATGGGGGCCTCAGGGCCATCCCACCAGTTTCTCACCTTTTGAACTCCTAAGGTGAACAGTAAGCCAACCACAAGGAAGACCAACCCTAGCACAAGGCCCGCAGCTCCACTCAGCATCTTTCTTTGGGCTAATCTGGACTATCCTTTTAGGGAGAAGACACAGCAAGAATCACAATGTTCCCTCCAGCAGCCATGCTGGTGTGGTGAGCAGACAAGTCTTAGAATCTGAGTAGTTGGTTAAAGGGAAGGAGGAAGAGAAACCTAGTTGCCCTATTCCAGGAGAAAGGAGCATATGGACTAAGTACAGAATCCCCAAAGGAGGCTAGCTTCTAGGGTGGGGGCCACTGAGGATGCCAAGGTCCTAGGGCCCCATAGTCCTCAGCTCAGCACTGCAAGCAGGGGGTTTCACTGGGGGAAAGGAGAAGATGTTATAGGGGAGGAGAGAGGGCAACAGGAGACCAAAAATAGAGGCTGTATGCCCTGCGGAATGTTGGTTCTGAAGGATCAGGAGCTGCTTCTCACCCCAGATCATAATGACAGGGTTCTAAAGGCTGGAGAGCTCCACTTCACATGTGTAGACATAGCCACTATTGGGGATCATTTCCAGCATCACCAGGATTTGATAGGTCCAGTCTCAATTGCTAATCAAGCCTGTGGACACAACGCCAGCTGTCTCCTCCTGACCATTCAGGAACCACCTAACCTCAGTGTCTCTAGGAGAGAAACCAGTAACAAAACAGGACAAGCTGGTTTGGGTATCCTAGAGGAGCCATCTTTGATGGATACACAGTTACTTCAGGCTCAACTGGAAGAAAAAAGAAAGATTCTGAGTGAGAAAACCAGAGCAGATCTTCCTAATCCAGGCCTCACCTCTGTCCCCTCATCCAAAACCAGGCTCAGGTCTCCTTTTTCCCCAAGACCAGAATGTGGGCAAGACTTCCATTCAGCTAGACATTTTAGATGACAAGAAGTAGCCCCATGAGTCCTTGGACTCATCCACATTCAGAGAAATTGATCACGGTTATGAGCAGGGGGTTTTCTTATTACAAACCGATTTCTCAGCTTTACAACAGGCTCCTTCCCAGAGCACCTCCCCTTTCAATCCACTGAAGAAATCTCTGGGCAGGAGGGTGTCTTTGGGAAAAGTCTAGGCCTTCAGTATCCTGAAGCCAGGTGACCCTAGGGTAGAGAGAGATATGACCAGGTCCCTGTGAAGTAGACAAGCTCAAAATGAAGGCCTCATCTCTTCCCCTCCCCTTTCCCTTTCCTTCCCCTGCCAACTCCCCTCACTCTGCCCTCCCTTCTCTCTACACTCCACTCATTGCTCCCTTCTCCTCTCTTCTCTCCTCACCTGATTGCCTCCTGTCCATTCCTCATCTCACCCTCCTTTCCTCCCCTCCCCTTTCTTTTCCCCTAATCCCCTCCCCTCCTGTTGCTCCCACTCACTCCTCCTCTGTGTCCAGAAGGAATCCAACAACCCAAAGTTGTCCCTGAGCCTGGCCACCTGGGCCTGCCTTGCTCCAGGGCCTTCAACAAAATTTGTAAAATAAAGAAATTTAAAATGAAGTCTTATAGATAACAGCAAGCATATGAGGGCTTCCTGAATTACTGTTCTAATTTTACAGAATATCTCAAATAAAATATGCATAATTATTTTGTAGTTTTATAATTTTATATTTAGTGTTTTCAAAATCATAAGTGTAACAAAATTTTGTATTTCATTACTACATAATACAATTTTTAATTTGGAGCTTTGGGAGCAAAAGTTACCAGTGTAGTTATTGTAAGCACTTAATAAATATAAAGGAATTTTGTGATTGTTATGTAAAATACCCCAGGCATTCACAACACATTTTTCTGCTGAAAGGGATTTGTGGATCAAAAAACAATGAAAATCACTGCTATAGACTAAACCGCATAAACCACCCTACAGGTGAAGCAATATATCTTTGAAGACTACATTTCCCAGTGTAGAGGGGAGGTAAGTTTGGAGGGGGATATTTGACGTACTCTAATCTAATTGATGGCAAACAAAAAAGTCAAAATGAGTTCTGATAACTCTCAGGAAGAGGAAAACGTGCAGGGGAATTTAGGAGACAAAGAGAGGGATTGAAAGAAGAGGAGAGAGAGAGAGAGAGAGAGAGAGAGAGAGAGAGAGAGAGAGATCGATCATAACTCTATGGAGAGGAGGAGGAATTTCAGTGAAGAGCATTACATATGAAGAGAGATATTCCATAACAAGTGATATGTCCAGTCTAAAATGGGTTGGCTCATGGGGACACCATGATCCATGGGGAAACAATTTCCTCTGAGAGAGTGGTCCACAATCTTGTTCAGCAGAACGGACATCAGAGTTAGTGGGGGCTCCTGGAATCCAGAAGGGTGAGAAGGGAAGGACTCAAAGAGAACATTGCATGGCAAATGGAAAAAAAATGGTCACAAGGAAAATGAGGAGCAAAACTGGACTGAGTGAATTGGTACATGGGCAAATTTCTCCTTTGGGACAAGGCTTCTATACTCATCAATTTCCTTATGATTGATACGTTAAGAACGAGGCACAATAGAAAAGAGGGAAGAAGAAGCAAGAACTTGATTAGAAATAACATCAAAAATTGGTTTGAAGAGAAAACTGAAATTTGGTATTTTTGAAGCTTTAGATGAGGAACACAAAGACATTAATGAAGGAATAAATACATATCCAGACCAAGAATCAAGGAATAAAATTTTAAAGTACATAGGGGAGAAAATTAAAGTATAGAAAAAATAAGAAATACATTTTACAGAAGAGAATGTAATTTTTAGGAACAATTTGAACAGTTAGAGGGGAGGATTTTGAATTAAATGAGAAAAGAAAAAGAAGAGGAAAAATAGGTAACTATAAGGAAAAAAGAAAAAAACAAAAATGAAGTAAAACTTTTAAACTGGACAAAGGATTGACAAACAGGAGGGAGTGGTTATTAATAGCAGGAAAACAGGTTTGTTTTTAAAGTACTTTAAGGAAAAGTAACTGTAGAAAGTACTCATTTAGAAGGAGAATAAAGTCTTAATTCAGAAATAAAAATAGTGAAGAAAAAAGTGCAAAGAGCTATTGCTTCAGGTTTCAGGGAGAGATGGCAATAAATTTTGGGGAAATGGGCCAAAGGAAGGAGAGCAAACAGGAAGAGCATTTGGGGGCCCTGAATACCAGCTTCACCTACTTTGCGATTTGACTGAAAGTCAACCCGGCTCCTAATCAGTGGATCAGTCAGTCAGTCAACAGTCATTTATTAAGTGATTACAATGTGACAGAGACTGTGATAAGTGCTGTGGACACAAAGAAAAAGCAAAAGCACTTCCACGCCTTTAGCCCAAGCAATGTAAGGGAAGAATACTTCCCTTGTACTCCCAGCCAGGGCTCTCTGCGGAGTTGATGCTTAGTATTTACCTAGAATGTCCCCAACAAAGGATGACATATTCAGTACCAGCAGGTTCACAATCAGAAAATATAAAGCTAACTCTCATAACTAAACATGAATATACTGAGCAATCCAATAAAACTAGAGTGAGTGAAAGATTGGATAAGAAAACACAGTCTCCCTTGCTGTTGCCTACAAGAAACTCAACTAAAAAGGAAAAAAAAGATTAAAAAAATAAAAAGGATAACATATCTATAACAATACCAAATAACCATGGTAAATATGGACATCCTTGTTTTAGCCCTGACATAATTGGAATGTCCTTTAGTGCTGTTTCTCTATTACAAATAATGTTAACTCTGGTTTTAGATAGATATTATTTCCCATGCTAAGGAAAAGTCCATTTATTCTTTTTTTTGACACTAAAAAAAACTGACAACACTAAAAGTAAGTTGGTGTTTTCTCAAAAGTCTTTTTCTTCACTTCCCCAAAATAGATGCAGGGGGCCCCAAAGTCCCAACTTTTCCCATCAAACCTCAGCCTAAGTATTTTTAGCCTACCATTTTAACTGCCATGCTTAAACTACTAAGCTCATTTTAATTTTGTTGTTATTGGGTCATAACTTTGCCTGTTTTCCCATTACAGGTAAGACTGGAAGTATTTCAATAAATCTGGGGTCATTGGTACCTAACCTTAGACATTATACAAAACATTATGGAATGGGAATAACATGAGGGAGTTTTCCCCATCTGTCACTATGTAAGCATCTCAGAAGTCAACACTGTGCTGGAGAGAAGAGGGGCTGATCTGGGATGCAATTTCTTTTGTCTTCATGATTGCATGTTAATGAACTGGAAAAAAAACCATGCCCTATCAGACCTTCATCAAGTCCTCTCTCACTTCCTCATCTCTAAACCTGGTAGGGTTCATTTCCTGTTGCTGTTGACAGACAAATTCCCTGACCCCAAATCCACTAGTACCACTCCTTTTTTGAGGTGCTGGTCCTGGAATCTATAGCCAGCAGCTCTTGGATCACACAATAGGAGTCTAGGGAATCCCTGTCCTGGGGAAGGAGTCCTCTGGGCTGTAACAGAATTATCTTCCAGCCAAGGCTATCTTGTAGGTAGAAAGTATTAGATGAAGGATCTTCTAACACTATCCAGTTATCTCACTTGTAGCGTGGTCTGGTACAGTGGCTTGAGTTCCCAATAACTATATCTTTGGGGGGTGTCTAAAATTTGATTGACACCTGTCAGAACCTTGAACTTCATGATTTTATCCTGTACAACCTCTGCAGGTGGATTTTTTATGAAGAGCATTGGTTTCTAGGGGTTGAGCCTAAGACAAGGGCCTCCCAGGGATCACCTGTCAGGACCAGAGCAGTGGCAATGGGAAGACAGCAGGAACTCTCAATTCCAGGAGGGTGGCATGGTTTCTAAATAGAACACACAATTTTAGTCAGAAATTGTGTTAGCTGTAGATATACTAAGTAGGAATCACTCCCATGTGACCAGTCATCCAAACTTCAAATACTTATTAAGGAACTACTGCCTGCTCAGCACCAAGCTTGGTGTTATGGGACCTCCAAAAATAATACTGTACATAGTCCATGTCCATATGAGAATATAACTAATAACTTAATTTATTGCACAACATGTATGTTGCATACAAGAAATTGATAGAGGAGTCCAAAAATGGTTCAAAAAAATGATCTTCCTATAGCTTGGGGAGATCAGGAAAGAGCATATGAGATTTGAACTGAGGAGTAAAGGAATGATTTTCTCCAAATGACTTGCTATGTAATCTTTGTCTAGGAGTTCAAATTCTGTAGCCCTCAGTTTCCTAAACTATAAAACAGAGGTTGGGGAGAGGATGGACCAAATGACTGCGAGGGTCCTGCAATTGAATTGCTGAGGTTTAACCAAAGGTTTAGAGCCTGGAAAGTCCAGGAGGAAAATAATCAGGCCATGCCCTAGGTCAGAGCATTTGAAACAATTGAATGGTCTGAGCTGCCCCTGAGATTCTTAAAGAAGGCAATACACAGAGAAAGCAGCAGCAGGAATCTAGACCATGACCATTCAATACCTTGATATTTGCTTGAGAAATATGTTGTCTAATATCAATTTGGGAAGTAAATATGGAAGATTGAGTAGACAAAGCTACCCTCAGTATAAATAAATGCTAGAGTGTGGAGAATCCAACTCGGAAGATAAGAACTCGGGAAATAGATTGAAGAACTTGGTGTTTTGGTGACAGGTCGGTTGTAATGCCTAGAAAAAAATGATGCGATAATTTTTAAAAATATTTTTAAAGGAGTGGGGAACCAAGATGGCAAAGTAAAAGCAGGAACTTGCTTGAGCTTTCTGCCAAACCCCTCCAAATATGTCTAAAAATTATTCTAAACAAATTCTAAAGCTACAAAATGATGGAGTGAAACAAATCTCCAGCCCAAGAGAGCCTGGAAGGTTGACAGGAAGGGTCTATTGCACCAGACTGGAAGCAGAGCATAGTCCAGCACAGGCCACATCAGCACAGACAGGCCATGGCAGGACTCAGGGAAGTGAATCACTGGCAGCTACTGCGGTTCCAGACTTTTCAGCCCACAAACACCAAATTCAGCATAAAAGGTCAATGGGGAAACTCTGTCTGACCTGAGTAAGAGAGGAGCATGGTCTGGCCCCAACCCCTGTGCAGTGGAGGTGGTGGCAGAAGCAGCAGAAGCAGGAACAGCAGCAGCAGGAGGAGGAGGAGCAACAGCAGTTGCTTCCAGAGCTCTGGACCCACAGACAGTGTGGGAATAGAGGGGCTGATCAGGGAGGAATTGCACGGATCTCCTTGCTTGTTAGCAGCTTCTACATTAAGGGATCAATGATAGTGCAGAGGTCAGAGGAGGTAGCATTAAAACCAAGAATCACCTACCCAGCAAAACTGACTATAATACTTCAGGGGAAAAATAGATAGTCAATGAAATAGAGGACTGTCAAGCATTCTTGATGAAAAGACAAGAACTGAATAGAAAATTTGACTTTCAAATTTAAGAATCCAGAGAAGCATGAAAAGGTAACCATGAAAAAGAAATCATAAGGAACTTATTAAAGCTGAACTGTTCAGATTCTTGCATGGAAATATAACATTTGAATGAATATTCCCTCCAACTAGCTTAATAATATAGATAGAGAGAGAGAGATAGACAGACAGATGGATAGATAGATAGGTAGATGGATGGCACAGGGTGAGTTGAATGTAAAGGGATGACATGTAAAAAATAAAATTAAGAGGTGAACGGGAAATATATTAGGAGAAGGAAAGATAGAATGTGGTAAATTACCTCACATAAAAGAGGCCAGAAAAATCTTTTATGATGAAGAGGAAGAGGGGGGAGGTGAGAGGGAATGAGTGAAACTTATTCTCATCAGATTTGGATTAAAGAGGGAATAACATACACACTCAATTGAGTATCTTACCCTACAGAAAAGTAGGGGGAAGGGGACAAGTGGGGGATGATACAATGGAAGGGGGATCGGAGGAGGGAGTACTCACAAGCAAACACTTTTGAAGAGGGACATGGTGAAAGGACAGAAGAGAATAAATGGGGGTGAAGTGGGATGGTGAGAAATCTAGTTAGTCTTTCACAACATGACTATTATGGCAGTGTTTTTCATAACTACATATGTATAGTATATGCTGAATTGCTTGCCTTCTCAATGATGATGGGTGAGAAAGGAAAAAGGGGAGAGAATTTGGAACTCAAAGTTTTTAAAACAAATGTTAAAAATTGTTTTCACGTGCAACTGGGAAATAAAATGTACAGGCAGTGGGATATAGAAATCTATCATGTCCTACAAGAAAGTGAGGGGGAAGAAACAGGAGGGGGTAGGGTGATAGAGGGGAGTGCAGACTGGGGGAAGGGGTAAACAGAAGGTGTGTCATCTGGGGGTTTGGGAGAGAGGAGAGATGGGGAGAAATTTGGAATTCAAAATCTTGTGGAAATAAATACTGAAGACTAAAATGAATTAATAAAAATACTTTTTTTTTATTTTTAGTTTACAACACACGGTTCTACATTATTTTGAGTTCCAGATTTTCTCCCCTCCCTCCCCAAGACGGCATGGAATCTCATATAACTACCATGTATAACTTCACATTGAATTAATTTATACGCTAGTCAAGTTGTGGAGAAGAATTATGACCAATGGAATGAATTATGAGAAAGAAGAAACAGAACCAAAAAAGACCCCAAAAACAAAAACAAAAGAGAAGAAAAAAAAGGCGAGCATGAAGTGTGCCTCAATCTACATTCAGACTTCACAGTTCTTCCTCTGGATGTAGATAGCATTCTCCATCATGAGTGCCTTGGAGTTGTCCTTGCACCTTGTGTTGCTGAGAAGAGCGAAGTCTGTCAGGGTTGGTCCTCATGGAATCCATATATCTGTGGTTGTGTACAATGTTCTCCTGGCTCTGCTCCACGCACTCAGCATTATGTCGTGTAGGTTTTTCCAGGTTGTTATGAAGTCCATATCATCCCCATTTCTTATGGCACAATTGTATTCCTTTACCTTCATATACCACAGCTTGTTCAACCCTTCCCCAATTGATGGGCATCCCTTTGATTTCCAATTCTTGGCTACCACAAAAAGAGCTGCTATAAATATTTTTGTACATATGGGTCCCTTTCCCTCTTGTGTGATTTCTTTGGGATACAACCCTAGAAGTGGTATTGCTGGGTCAAAGGGTATGAATATTCCTATGGCCCTTTGGGCGTAGTTCCAAATTATTCTCCAAAATGGCTGGATCATCTCACAACTCCACCAGCAATGTAACAATGTTCCAATTTTCCCACATCCTCTCCAGCATTTATCATCCTCCTCCTTTGTTATTTTAGCCAATCTGACAGGAGAGATGTGGTATCTAAGAGTTGTTTTGATTTGCATTTCTCTAATCAGTAGTGATTTAGAGCATTTTTTCATATGCCTATAGGTATCTTTAATTTCTTCCTCTGAAAACTGCCTGTTCACATCCTTTGACCATTTCTCAATTGGGGAATGGCTTGTATTCCTATATATTTGGCTCAGTTCCCTGTATATTTTAGAAATAAGGCCTTTATCAGAGATACTAGTTGTAAAGATTTTCTCCTAATTTTCTGCTTATCTCCTAATTTTTGTTGCATTGACTTTTTTTGTACAAAAACATTTCTTTATTTTAAATTTATTTATTTAACATATTTAGTTTTCAGCATTGATTTTCACAAGAGTTTGAATTAAAAATTTTCTCGCCATTTCTACCCTCCCCCCCACTCCAAGATGATGTATATTCTGGTTGCCCTGTTCCCCATTCAGCCCTCCCTTCTGTCACCCCACTCCCCTCCCATCCCCTTTTCCCTTCCTTTCTTGTACGGCAAGATAAATTTCTATGCCCCATTGCCTGTGTATCTTATTTTCTAGTTGCATGCAAAAACTTTTTTTTTGTTTTTGAACATCTGTTTTTAAAACTTTGAGTTCCAAATTCTCTCCCCTCTTCCCTTCCCATCCACCCTCCCTAAGAAGTCAAGCACTTCAACATAGGCCACATGTGTATCATTGTGTATAACTATACCACAACACTCATGTTGTGAAAAACTAACTATATTTTGCTCCTTCCCAACCCATCCCCCTTTATTGAATTTTCTCCCTTGACCCTGTCCCCTTTCCAAAGTGTTTGCTTTTTATTACCTCCACCCCCATCTGCCCTCCCCTCCATCATCCCCCCCCTTTTTTATCTTCTTCCCTCTTCTTTCCTGAGGGGAAAGATACCCAAATGAGTATGTATGATATTCCCTCCTCAGGTCAAATTTGATGAGAGCAAGATTCACTCATTCCCCCCTCACCTGCCCTCTCCCCTCCTCCCACAGAACTGCTTCCTCTTGCCACCTTTATATGAGATAGTCCACCCCATTCTATCTCTCCCTATCTCCCTCTCTCAATATATTCCTCTCTCATCACTTAATTTGATTTTATTTCTTTTATATATCTTCCCTTCATCTTCAACTCACCCTGTGTCCTCTCTCTCTCTCTCTCTCTCTCTCTCTCTCTCTCTCTCTCTCTCTCTCTATCTCTCTCTCTATCTCTCTCTCTCTCTCCATATATATATATATATATGTATATATATACATATATACACACACATACATATATACATACATGCACATTCACTTATATATATATATATACATATATATATATATACATAAACATATATATACATATGCATATTCCTTTCAGCTACTATGACATTGAGGTCTCATGAATCACACACATCATCTTTCTATGTAGGAATGTAAATGAAACAATTCAACTTTAGTAAGTCCCTTATGATTTCTCTTTCTTGTTTACCTTTTCATGCTTCTCTTGATTCTTGTGTTTGAAAGTCAAATTTTCTATTCAGCTCTGGTCTTTTCGCTGAGAAACCTTGAAAGTCCTCTATTTTATTGAAAATCCATATTTTGCCTTGGAGCTTGATACTCAGTTTTGCTGGGTAGGTGATTCTAGGTTTTAATCCTAGCTCCATTGACCTCCGGAATATCGTATTCCAAGCCCTTTGATCTCTTAATGTAAAAGCTGCCCAATCTTGGGTTATTCTGATTATGTTTCAACAATACTCAAATTGTTTCTTTCTGGCTGCTTACAGTATTTTCTCCTTGATCTGGGAGCTCTGGAATTTGGCGACAATATTCCTAGGAGATTTCTTTTTGGGATCTATTTGAGGAGGTGATTGGTGGATTCTTTCAATTTCTATTTTGCCCTGTGGCTCTAGAATATCAGGGCAGTTCTCCTTGATAATTTCTTGAAAGATGATGTCTAGGCTCTTTTTTTGATCATGGCTTTCAGGTAGTCCAATAATTTTTAAATTCTCTCTCCTGGATCTATTTTCCAGGTCAGTGGTTTTTCCAATGAGATATTTCACATTGTCTTCCATTTTTTCATTCCTTTGGTTCTGTTTTATAATATCTTGATTTCTCATCAAGTCACTAGCTTGCACTTGCTCCAATCTAATTTTTAAGGTAGTATTTGCTTCATTGGTCCGTTGGACCTCCTTTTCCATTTGGCTAATTCTGCCTTTCCAGGCATTCTTCTCCTCATTGGCTTTTTGGAGGCCTTTTGCCATTTGAGTTAGTCTATTTTTAAGGTGTTATTTTCTTCAGTGTATTTTTCAGTATTTTGGGGGGTCTCCTTTAGCAAGTCATTGACTTGTTTTTCATGGTTTTCTTGCATCCTTCTCATTTCTCTTCCCAATTTTTCCTCTACTTCTCTACCTAGCTTTTCCAAATCCTTTTTGAGCTCTTCCATGGCCTGGGACCAGTTCATGTTTTTCTTGGAGGCTTTTGGTGTAGGCTCTTGCACTTTGTTGACTTCTTTAGGCTATATGTTTTGGTCTTCTTTGTCACCAAAGAAAGAATCCAAAGTTTGAGACTGAATCTGGGTGTGTTTTCGCTGCCTGGCCATATTCCCAACCAACTAATTTGACCCTTGAGTTTTTCAGTGGGGTATGACTGCTCGTAGACTGAAGAGTTCTACGTTCCACGCTTGGAGGGATGTGCCAGCTCTGCCACACCAGCACTCCTCCTTCCCCAAGAACCCCCAACCCGGACTGGACTTAGATCTTCAGCAGGCTCTTCACTCCTGCTATGATCCTCCACTTAATTCCTCCCACCAGGTGGGCCTGGGGCCAGAAGCAACAGCAGCTGTACTTCTGTAGCTGCCCCACCTCCACTAACACCAGGGCAGTAGCCGAACAGTGAACTCCTTCCACTCCCACAGCTTTCCCCACTAACCTTCTCTGTTGTCTTTGGTTTTTGTGGGTTGAGAAGTCTGGTAACTACTGCAGCTCACTGATTCAGGGTGCTAGGGCATGCTCTGCCCGGCTCCTGGTCTGGTTGGTCTGCACCGCTCATGCTGGGCTCTGCTCCACTCCGCTCTGCGCTGCTCAGAGCTCTGTACAGGATAGACCTCACCCAGCGGCCACTCAGGCTGTCCTGGGCTGGAGCCCTGCTTCCCTCTGCTGTTTTGTGGGTTCTGCAGTTCTAGAATTCATTCAGAGCCATTTTTATAGGTTTTTGGAGGGACTTGGCAGGGAGCTCACGCTAGTCCCTGCTTTCCAGCTGCCATCTTGGCCGAAAGTCCCCAGGGATTATTAATAAAGACCTCTCGTATAGTAGAGAAAATTAGGAATAGATAGGAAATAGGAGAGATGCCCTGGAGATACTGTTGGCAGCAACTAGTAGATGGTCATAGGAGTGGAAGAGTAAAAAATAACACTAGGATTTTCACAGGAGAGGCTGAGTGAATGGAGTTGATGACAATAAAATCACAAGGTTTGTTGTTAGATCAAAAAAATTGTGAAGAGTGTGCTGTGAGCTAGGCATTCTGCTAAAGCTGGGGGGATATAAAGAAAGGCAAAAAAACAGTCCCTGATCTTGGGCTCAGGGTGTAAGGGAGGAGACAACATGCAAACAGCTCAGTACAAACAAGAGCTATACAGGGTAAGTTGGAGATAACCTCAGAGGACAGGAAGACTTTGAAGAGCTTCTTGTAGAGGGTAGGACTTTAGCTGAGACTTGAAGGAAGTCAGGGAAGCTAAAAGGAGAGGAAGAAGAATGTGCTCCAAGAATGAGGGACAGCTAGTGGAAATGCCAGGAGTTGGGAGATGGAGTGTCACAGATCAAAGAGTACATGAAGCTCAGTAAGGTGAATATGAAGACTGCAAAGTTAGGAAAAAGTCAGTTTATGAAGGCTTTAAGAGGCATTATATTTATATTTGATTTTAAGGGCAGTAGGGAGCCATTGGAATTGATTAAATCAAGGGGTGATGTGAACTTGCTTTAGGAAGATCAATTGAAAAGTTGAGTAGAGGATGGGGAGAGAATGAAGCAGGGATGTTACCCAACAAGGAAGAGAAGTTTTGGGGAGAAATGTGAACAGCTCATTTACGGACAAGTTGTGTTTGAAACAGTAAGAAGTCCAGCTCTTGGTAGTCTATATGCAATAGGTTCCTAACCTCTTTTGTGTCCAGGACTTGCTTGGCAACTTTGGCAAGCCTATGGACCCTATTATCAGAGAAATATCTCCTTCTTTCAGCTTGTGTAGGTGGTAACTGCTGCTAAAACAAATCTACCACAAAACAGAAATTGTAGAGGTTAGAAAAACTATGTTTTAATACGCTCAAGCACAGGTTCAGAATTAAAAAACAAAGATCAAAGTTTCTGATAAGGCTTTATAGGGAAAATTATATCAGGCAGAGAAATAAATTCTTTTCCATATTGCAATCTCATATATTATTTTAGGCTATAAAATTGTTTTAAGACAGATTCATGGGGGGCGGAGCCAAGATGGCCGCATGAAGGCAGCGTCTTACTGGAGCTCTCTCACAAGGTCTGTCAGATTCCTATAAAAAAGTGAATTTGAGCAGATTTGAGAGAGTCAGAAACCGCGAGCAGTCTGCGTGGGGCAAATTTCCGAGCTGGGAGAGTCTGAAAGGCCAGAGGCACGAACCTGTAGGCTCGGAGAGTGCTCAGTGCAGAGCTGCTCCAGACCAAGGCGGAAGCGGCTGGCCGAGAAATCCACGTGGGAGACGGGCTGGGAGAAAGCTGGGCACCCAAAACCGGCGGAGATCCCCAGGACTCCCAACACAGGACGGCAGTCTGTGGAAGCAACGAGAGACAGCGCAACACCACTGGCCGTGAAATATTGTCTCCAGATGTTTGCAGCCCACACGTATGAACCGCGGCTTCTTGAACTTCTGGGAGCCTTAATGTCCAGGTAAACAGCTCTAATCCCTCCCCTCCCCACCCAGAGAATCCCTCAGAAAAAAAAAGAACGCTGGAACTGAGCAGAAAGTAGTGGGGCTTCAGTGGTCAAATAGCAGAAGTTCATTAGTCCCATAGGGGCAGAGTCGGCAGGGGTCAACGCCAGGAGCCCAGACGTCACCTTGCTCCCCCAGGGGAAGTGCCAGACATCAGCTCAAACAACAAACAGCTGAGACCATTGCTGAAAAGCAAGTGCTGGAGAGCACCCACAGGGAGTGAGATGCCAGGGAGCCAGACCCCTCCCCCACACCTCAGGAAACTGAAGGTTATAATTCTAGACTCACAACCCTCAGAATAAGAAAGCTGGGACAGAAAGCCCTGAGGCCCACAGATAGAAAGTCGTTGTAAAGACAGCAAAAGGCAAACCAACGTGAAGAAGAACACAAAAAAACCGAGGACAATAGATTCTTTTTATGGAGACAGGCAGGATCAAAATACAAATATCCAAGAGGAAAGTAACGATACTGTAGATACATCAGATACCTCAAAAGGTAATATGAACTGGTCTCTAGCCCAAAAAGCACTGCTGGAAGAACTAAAGGAGGATTTTAAAAACCAAATTAGGGAGCTAAAAGAAAATATGGAAAAAATGGAAAAAAAATCACTGATGAAATCAAGTCCCTAAAGAATAAGATTGGCGAAAAGGATACAAAGATTCAGAATCTAGAGAGAGAAAAGGACAGCCTGAGAGGCAAAATCAACCCATTGGAAAAGGAGACTCAAAAGCAAAATGTAAACACTAACTCATTAAAAATTAGACTTGAGCAAGTGGAAGCTAATGAATCTATGAGGCATCAAGAAGTAATAACACAAAACGTAAAGAATGAAAAAATAGAAAAAAATGTGAAATATCTAATTGGCAAAACAACTGACCTGGAAAATAGATCCAGGAGACACAATCTGAGAGTTATTGGTCTACCGGAAATCTACGATGAAAAAAAAGAGCCTTGACAGTATCTTCGAAGAAATTATCAAAGACAACTGCCCAGAGGTCCTAGAACCAGAGGGCAAAATAGTCATTGAAAGAATTCACCGATCACCCCCTGAAAGAGATCTCAAACTGAAAACACCAAGAAATATTATAGCCAAATTTCAGAGCTATAAACTCAAGGAGAAAATACTGCAAGCAGCCAAAAAGAAGCAATTCAAATATCGTGGAACTACAGTCAGGATCACGCAGGATCTCTCAGCTTCCACATTAAAACACAGGAGAAAATGGAATATGATATTCCAAAGGGCAAAGGAGCTGGGACTACAACCAAGGATCAACTACCCAGCAAAACTAAGCATAATTTTCCAGGCAAGGCGATGGACATTCAATGAAATAAGGGAATTCCAGACCTTCCTGATGAAAAGGCCAGAACTCAATGGAAAATTTGATCTCCAAATACAAAACTAAAGAGAGACATAAAAAGGTAACCAGGGGGAAAAACCCCACAAACATTATTAACCAATAAGGGCAGGATGTTTACATCTTTATGTGGGATTATATCATCTTATGTATATTTCATATATATATATATATATACATACATATATAAGTCATTCTTGTGAATGATACAGCTATTATGACAAATGAAAGGGATATACATAGGTTGTGAATGCCTGTATAAATTAACTGATGTAAAGATATAAAATATAAGTAAGAGATATAAAGGGAGGGCTATGAGGGAAGCGGTAAGGAGGTAGTAGAAAAGGGTAAATTACACCAAATGAAGTGGCACAAAAACATATTATAGTAGAGGGAAAGAAGGGAGGGAGAAGAGCAGTATTTGAGCTTTACTGTCATCTGATCTAGTTCAAGAAGGGAATAACATACTCTGATAAGTTTAGAAATCTAACTCGTCCTATGGAAAGTGGGAGTGCAAGGGGGGAAAAAGGGAGGGGGTTGGTCAGAAGGGAGAGGAGAAGTAGCAAGTGGGTAACAGTAAGATAAGGGAGGGGAATAAAGAGGGAGGGTTAACTGAGGAAAGCGGTGGTCAAAAGCAAAACTTTGCTGAGGAGGAGAAGGGGAAAGGGAGAAATAAAAGCATAAACAGGGGGAATTAGGATGGAGAAAAAGACACAGATAAAAATCATAACCCTGAACGTGCAGGGGATGAACATTCTCACAAAACAGAAGCAGATAGCAGAATGGATTAAAAACCATAATCCTACAGTATGCTGTTTACAAGAAACGCATTTGAAACAGGGGGATACACACAGGGTAAAGGTAAAAGGCTGGAGTAAAATATATTGTGCCTCAGCTAAAGTAAAAAAAAGCAGGTGTAGCAATCCTAATCTCAGACAAAGCAAAAGTAAAGATAGATTTAATTAAAAGAGATAAGGAAGGACATTATATCCTGCTAAAAGGCACCTTAAACAATGAAGAAATTTCATTGCTTAAGATATATGCACCAAGTGGTAAGGCATACAAATTCTTAGAGGAGAGGTTAAGGGAGTTACAGGAAGAAATAGACAGCAAAACTATAATATTGGGAGACCTCAACCTCCCCCTTTCTGAACTTGATAAATCTAACCTCAAAATAAATAAGAAAAAAGTTAAGGAAGTAAACAGAATTTTAGAAAAGGCACATATGATAGACCTCTGGAGAAAACTGAATGGGGATAAAAAGGAATATACTTTCTTCTCAAAAGTACATGGCACATACTCAAAAATTGACCATGTATTAGGGCATAAAACCTCACAATCCAGTGCAGAAAATCAAGAGTAGTCAATGCATCCTTTTCAGACCATGATGCAATAAGAATCATTTTCAATAAAGTACCATGGAAAAATAAGCTAAAAACTAATTGGAAACTAAATAATTTAATTCTAAAGAATGAGCGGGCCAAAGAACAAATCAGAGAAACAATTAATAATTTCATTCAAGAGAATAATAATAATGAAACAACATACCAAAACTTATGGGATGCAGCAAAAGCAGTTCTTAGGGGAAGTTTTATATCTCTAAATGCTTACATGAATAAAATAGGGAAAGAGGAGATCAATGATCTGGGCATACAGCTGAAAAAGCTAGAAAAAGAGCAAATTGAAAACCCCCAATTAAATACCAAATTAGAAATAATGACAATCAAAGGAGAGATTAATAAAATTGAAACCAAGAAAACTATTGAATTAATAAATAAAACAAAGAGCTGGTTTTATGAAAAAACCAATAAAATTGATAAACCTTTGGCCAATTTGATTAAAAAAAGAAGAAAATCAAATTACCAGTATCAAAAATGAAAAGGGTGAGGTCACCTCTAATGAAGAGGAAATCAAAACAATAATTAGGAATTATTTTGCCCAACTGTATGCCCATAAATTTGACAACCTTAGAGATATGGATGAATATCTACAAAAACATAAACTGCCCAGGCTAACAGAGAAGGAAGTGAAATTTCTTAATAACCCCATATCAGAAAAAGAAATTGAGCATGCCATCAATGAACTCCCTAGGAAAAAATCTCCAGGGCCAGATGGTTTTACATGTGAATTCTATCAAACATTTAAAGAACAACTAATTCCAATACTTTGTAGACTATTTGGGAAAATAGGTGAAGAAGGAGTCCTACCAAATTCTTTTTATGACACAAATATGGTACTAATACCCAAACCAGGTAGAGTTAAAACAGAGAAAGAAAATTATAGACCAATTTCTCTAATGAATATTGATGCAAAAATTTTAAATAAAATATTAGCAAAAAGATTGCAGCAACTCATTACGAGAATAATACACTATGACCAGGTAGGATTTATTCCAGGAATGCAAGGCTGGTTCAATATTAGGAAAACTATTAGCATAATTGACCATATCAGCAACAAAACTAACAGAAACCATATGATCATCTCAATAGATGCAGAAAAAGCCTTTGACAAAGTACAACACTCATTCCTATTAAAAACACTAGAAAGCATAGGAATAAGTGGAACCTTCCTCAAAATTATAAACAGCATCTACCTAAAACCATCGACAAGCATTATTTGCAATGGGGATAAACTAGATGCATTCCCAATAAGATCAGGGGTGAAACAAGGATGTCCATTATCACCCCTATTATTCAATTTGGTACTAGAAACATTAGCTCTAGCAATAAGAGAAGAAAAAGAAATTGAGGAATTAGAATAGGAAAAGAAGAAATTAAATTATCACTTTTTGCAGATGATATGATGATTTATCTAGAGAATCCTAGAGAATCAAGTAAAAAACTACTTGAAATAATAAACAACTTTAGCAAAGTTGCAGGATATAAAATAAACCCACATAAATCCTCAGCATTCCTATACATTACTGACAAAGCCCAACAGCAAGAGATAGAAAGAGAAATTCCATTCAAAGTTACTGAAGGCACTATAAAATATTTGGGAGTCTATTTGCCAAGACAAACCCAGAGCCTATATAAACATAACTATGAAACACTTTTCACGCGAATAAAATCAGATCTAAATAAATGGAAAAATATCAGTTGCTTATGGTTACGCCAAGCTAATATAATAAAAATGACAATTTTACCTAAATTAATCTATCTATTTAGTGCCATACCAATCGAACTACCAAAAATTTTTTTTACTGAGCTGGACAAAATAATAACAAAATTCATTTGGAAAAACAAGAGGTCTAGAGTATCTAGGATATTAATGAAAAGACATGCTAGAGAAGGTGGCTTAGCCACAGCAGATATTAAACTGTACTACACAGCAGCAGTCATCAAAACTGCCTGGTACTGGTTAAGAAACAGGGGTGTGGATCAGTGGAATAGGATAGGTACACAAGTAGGAGAAATCAACAAGTTTCGCAATCTACTCTTTGATAAACTCAAAGAGACCAAGTTCTGGGCTAATAATTCACTATTTCACAAAAACTGTTGGGAAAATTGGAAAATGGTAGGGCAAAAACTGGGCGTAGACCAATATCTTACACCATATACTAAAATAAAGTCAAAATGGGTTCATGATTTAGGAGTAAAAGCTGATACTATAAGTAATTTGGGAAAGCAAGGAATAGTTTACTTATCAGATTTATGGAAAAGTAAAGAATTCATGACCCAACAAGAGATAGAGAGCATTACAAAATGCAAAATGGAAAATTTTGATTATGTCAAATTGAAATGTTTTTGTACAAAAAAAGCCAATGCAACAAGAATTAGGAGGGAAGCCGAAAATTGGGAGAAAATCTTTGCAACTAGTTTCTCTGATAAAGGCCTCATTTCTAAAATATACAGGGAACTGAGCCAAATATATAGGAATACAAGCCATTCCCCAATTGAGAAATGGTCAAAGGATATGAACAGGCAGAGGAAGAAATTAAAGCTATCTATAGGCATATGAAAAAATGCTCTGGATCACTACTGATTAGAGAAATGCAAATCAAAACAACTCCTAGATACCACATCTCTCCTGTCAGATTGGCTAAAATAACAAAACAGGAAAATGATAAATGCTGGAAAGGATGTGGGGAAATTGGAACATTGTTGCATTGCTGGTGGTGTTGTGAGCTGATCCAGCCATTCTGGAGAGCAGTTTGGAACTATGCCCAAAGGGCTGTAGATACCCTTTGACCCAGCAATACCACTTCTACGGTTGTATCCCAAAGAAATCACACAAGCGGGAAAAGGACCCATATGTGCAAGGATATTTATAGCAGCTCTTTTTGTGGTAGCCAAGAATTGGAAATCAAAGGGATGCCCATCAATTGGGGAATGGCTGAACAAGCTGTGGTATATGAAGATGATGGAATACTATTGTGCCATAAGAAATGGGGATGATGCAGACTTCGTAACAACCTGGACATAATGCTGAGTGAGCGGAGCAGAGCCAGGAGAACGTTGTGCACAGCCATAGATATATGGATCCCATGAGGACCAACCCTGACATACTGCGCTCTTCTCAGCAACCTAAGGGGCAAGGACAACTCCAGGGGACTCAAGATGGAGAATGCTATCTTCATCCAGAGAAAGAACTGTGAAGTTTGAATACGGATCGAGGCGCACTACATGCTCGCCTTTTTTGCTTCTCTTTTGTTTTTGTTTTTGGGTTGTTTTTTTTTTTTGGTTCTGTTTCTTCCTTCTCATGATTCATTCCATTGGTCAAAATTCTTCTCCACAACTTGACTAGTGCATAAATTAATTCAATTCGAAGTTATACATGACAGTTATATGAGATTCCATGCCGTCTTGGTGAAGGAGGGGGGAGGGAGGGGAGAAAATCTGGAACTCAAAACTATGTAGAACCGTGTGTGGTAAACTAAAAATAAATGAAGAAATTAAAAAAAAGACAGATTCATAATCTTGTGCTTCTTTAATATCATAGAAGTTGTACAAATTTAATTAAACAAGAACATTATTGCATACATCCCCTAAGGAAACATACCTGGTTAAAGAGACTCAGTAGGTAAACTAAGTCAAGTTACAGATTAAACATTAGGTTCGCAAAATCCTACACTTGTAAATTCTATAAAGCTACATTTTAAGGAAGTCACAGTGGGTTAATTGATGGAAAGGGATTGTATATCACTAAGACTCGGTGTTAGGGAAATTCATCCGCAAATAAAATATTTTGCAGGTTTTAAAGATGGTGTATTCCCTTCCTCCCATTTGATTTCTTATCTTGGGAATGTCAGAAGTCTTCCCTTATATGCTATCATTCCATGAGTCCTTTTTTTTTTTTTTAGCTGGGTGAGGTTAACAGGAAACATATTTCAGGATTCAGTGAGATATTCAATAGAAACAGCAGAGTAAATGAAAATGAAAAGTTCCCATCACTTTTTTCCCTGTTTTGGTGATAGAGAGTTCTGTAATATCTGAAAGACCAAAGAATCACACACTTAATTAGGCAAATACAAGCACCAAGAAGCATTAAAGGTCACCAGTGTTAAATAAGTTGAGATCTTATTCCACATTGCTCCTCATAACCCATTCCAAAACTCCATTTAAACAGCTTATTTCCTCTTGGATCTCAGCTGTTCCTCTGGGATCTTAGCTGTTGCATGTAGCCATCTCATTCTGGGAAACATTTTCCCTTTGAAATTCTGGAATAGTCCTCCCTACCAGGGTGGCTCTGCATAGGGCTCCTCCTAGTAGATTTGCTTTCCTGATTCCAAGTCACTTACAGAGGTTCCCTAGATAATGCTGCTAAAACCTGCTAGTGATACAACCTAGTACAATTTAGTAAGGCCAAATAGACCCTCTTTAATTTGGTCTTCCAGTAACTAGTTCATGTGGTGAACACCAGTTCAAGCCTTATAGAACTAACTTTATTATCAACAGAGCTATAAGACAAATAATAAATTAGGAACCAAAAATTCACCTGAGAGTTCAGAGAATTTCAGTTTTTACATACCACTTTTTTTTTTCTGTTTTACCCGACCTCTGTACCCGATGTGGACAATGCCATCTACAGACTGAAGGAAGAACTGTTGAAAAGATCTATGAGGTCCTGACATGTAAAATGAACTCCTTCTGTCTCTTAATATTATCAGAGAAAGACTTGGAATAAGGGGAAAATCATTTACTATTAGCACAATTTTATATGTAAAATCCATAAGTAAATTTCGAGAATTTATTACTAAAACATAATTAGAACCCATGTATCCCGGAAGGAAAAGAAGAAGCAACAACAACAAAAATCATCTATATTTGATTGAAATTGAGGGATGATTGGTGCTTTTCTTTCCTTTTTCATTCTCGTTCTTAATTACCTTCAGGACCAAAAGAAAAAAATTAAAAATATGTCATCCAGGAATGTCAGGTTTACTCATACTTTTGTCATTGTTGTTAATAAAAACACTTAGAAGCCAAAAGCACACATGCACACATTCTATTTCTGAGAAAAGTTTTGTTGCTTTTCTCAAAGTAAAGTTTGTATGAAACTTAAAACTTTTTTGTCTTTATCACATTGTGCCTTTGTCCTTGCCCCTCTTTGAGGATATACATATGTATATATCATCACTTCATGTAGAAAAGAGATGGTACTGTGAAGATCTGATATTGCACATGTATGAATAATCATTAACAAGGAGATGGATGGCAAGCCTAAGAACTTATTTACCTAGTTATTTGAGATAGGAACGTGAAAGAAGTAATAATCACAAATTTAGAATAGCAAAATTAAAAAAAAATTAAGCTCTTTCATACTTGCATCCCATTGCAGTAAGCCAGAGGCATTTAACTATTGAAACAAGAAGATTCATTATATTTTTTTAAAAAAGCTTTTATGGTTTACTTCTTATGCTTATAGACATTTGCTATGAAAGGAAGATATAGGAAGATGATTGTAACAATTCCTAGACTGTTTCTTCAAGGACACAGACTAACCTGACATAAGTGTAATAGAATAAAGTTTTCCTAGCTCTGTCTTATTCCAGGAAAGAGGCATTGTTAGCTTTTTTTAATCAGTTATTCTGCAAAATTTCACATTATTCACAGGGATCATAGCCAGGCTCATAGGAAGCATGTGGGAAATTTTCTTATTCAGAGGGGAATTAGAATAATGGAGAAACTAACTCAAGAAGATCATGTCATTATCCTTGTAAGGCCATTTCACCTTTCCCAGGTGTAGACACCCACCTGCAACTGTTCTCAAATTGCACTCCTTTTGAGTACTACATGGCCTTTCATTTGAATGATCATTTGTCAATCTAATGATAATTTAGATGGTTGTACCTAAAGCCAAAACTCAGAATAATATCAAAATACAGTCCCAAGAAATTTTACCTCAAATAGCAAGTTTCATTATGTACAGTTTAAGGCTAGGTACAGTTGCTAACATTATTTTTCCTCATGTTGTTCCTGTAGCAGTTAAAAATAAGTGCATACAAGGCATTATCTACCTTTCCTGTTTAAATCCATCCTGAAGCAGATATCAAGAATCAGAAATTAAGAAAACAATCTCATTCTGTAATTATACATATATGGTAATTACATGATAGTTTACTCAAAACACAGAAAAATGCTGGCCACTTTGTAAAGCTTCAAGGCAGACAGATATTCATATATGAAGGTGTAGCATATCAACCCCTAAGGCAAAAATAAAACTTAACCTGATAGGAACCTGCCCCTTTAAATCTATAACCTTAGGGGTGCTCCAAAAAACTTTTCAGGATCCAGTCCCCATTTGCCCTTCTTTACCCCTCTCTCACCCAGGAGAGGTGTATAGAGCCACCCCAAATCACTTCCTTGAATGGATACAGGGGCCACCCTGTTGGTCTTGATACTTGGAAATTCCCCACCTGTCTTCCTTGGAGTAACGGTAACCTCTTCATGATGGATTTTCTCCCCATTTCTATCCTCCCCCACACTCCAAGATGGCATATATTCTGGTTGCCCTGTTCCCCAGTCAGCCCTCCCTTCTGTAACCCCACTCCCCTCCCATCCCCTTTTCCCTTCCTTTCTTGTAGGGCAAGATAAATTTCTACACCCCACTACCCTCCTTTTTTCTTGTGGGGTAAGATACCCAATGGAGTGTGTATGGTATTCCCTCCTCAGGTCAAATCTGATGAGAGCAAGATTCATTCACTCATTCCCCCTCGCCTGCCTTCTCTTCTCTTCTCTTCCTACAGAACTGCTTTTTCTTGCCACTTTCATGCGAGATAATTTACCCCATTCTATCTCTCCCTTTCTCCCTCTCTCAATATATTCCTTTCTCATCCCTTAATTGAATTTTATTTCTTTTAGATATCATCCCTTCATCTTCAGCTCACCCTGTGTGCTCTATATTTTGGTCTTCTTTGTCACCAAAGAAAGAATCCAAAGTCTGAGACTGAATCTGGGTGTGTTTTCGCTGCCTGGCCATATTCCCAACCAACTAACTTGACCCCTGAGTTTTTCAGTGGGGTATGACTGCTTGTAGACTAATGAGTTCTATGTTCCATGTTTGGGGGGCATGCGCCAGCTCTGCCACACCAGCACTCCTCCTTCCCCAAGAACCCCCAACCCGGACTGGGCTTAGATCTTTAGCAGGCTGTGCACTCCTGCTCTGATCCACCACTTAATTCCTCCTACCAGGTGGGCCTGGGGCCGGAAGCAACAGCGGCTGTAGCTGCCCCACCTCCGCTGCCCTGGGGGTGGTGGCTGAACCTCAAACTCTTTCCACTCCCACAACTTTTCCCACTAACCTTCTCCACTGTTTTTGGTGTTTGTGGGTTGAGAAGTCTGGTAACTGCCACAGCTCACTGATTCAGGGTGCTAGGGCCTGCTCTCCCCGGCTCCTGGTCTGGTTGGTCTGAGCCACTCAAGCTGGGCTCTGCTCTGCTCCGCTCCCAGCTCCTAGTTCCCATCTCCATGTGGGATAGTCCTCACCCAGAGACCATCCAGGCTGTCCTGGGCTGGAGCCGTGCTTTCCTCTGCTGTTTTGTGGGTTCTGCTGTTCTAGAATTGGTTCAGAGCCATTTTTTATAGGTTTTTGGAGGGACTTGGCAGGGAGCTCATGCTATTCCCTGCTTTCCAGCCGCCATCTTGGCTCTGCCCCCTGTACAAAAACATTTCAATTTAACATAATCAAAATGGGTCATGAATTCTTTTCTTTTCCATAAATCTGATAAGTAAACTATTCCTTGCTCTCCCAAATTACTTATAGTATCAGCTTTTACTCCTAAATCATGAACCCATTTTGACTTTATTTTGGTATATGGTGTAAGATATTGGTCTATGCCTGGTTTCTGCCCTACCATTTTCCAATTTTCCCAACAGTTTTTGTGAAATACTGAATTATTAGCCCAGAAGCTGGCCTCTTTGGGTTTATCAAAGAGTAGATTGCTATAGTTGTTGACTTCTCCATCTTGTATTCCTATCCTATTCCACTGATCCACACCTCTGTTTCTTAGCCAGTACCAGGTAATTTTGATGACTGCTGCTCTGCAGTACAGTTTAATATCTGGTATGGCTAGGCCACCTGTTCTAGCATTTCTTTTCATTAATACCCTAGATATTCAAGACCTCTTGTTTTTCCAAATGAATTTTGTTATTATTTTGTCCAGCTCAGTAAAAAAATTTTTTGGTAGTTCGATTGGTATGGCACTGAATAGATAGATTAATTTAGGTAAAATTGTCATTTTTATTATACTAGCTCGGCCTAACCATGAGCAACTGATATTTTTCCATTTATTTAGATCTGACTTTATTCACGTGAAAAGTGTTTCATAGTTATGTTCATATAGGCTATTTGTCTTGGCAAATAGACTCCCAAATATTTTATAGTGTCTACAGTAACTTTGAATGGAATTTCTCTTTGTATCTCTTGCTGTAGGGCTTTGTCAGTAATGTATAGGAATGCTAAGGATTTATGTGGGTTTATTTTATATCCTGCAAATTTGCTAAAGTTGTTTATTATTTCAGGTAGTTTTTAATGTGGTTCACTAAGATTCTCTAAATAAATCATCATATCATCTGCAAAAAGTGATAATTTAGTTTCTTCTTTTCCTATTCTAATTCCTTCAATTTCTTTTTCTTCTCTTATTGCTAGAGCTAATGTTTCTAGTACCAAATTGAATAATAGGGGCGATAATGGACACCCTTGTTTCACGCCTGATCTTATTGGGAATGCATCTAGCTTATCCCCATTACAAATAATGCTTGTCAATGATTTTAGACACTTTTAAAAAGAGTTTAAGGTGACATTGCAAATGAAAGAATAGTGCAAACAAAAAGAATTAAAAAAGAAGAGAGATTTGGAGGAAAAACTTGGAGAATTAACTGCTTATGAAAAGTGGTGCAAACACTTACCCAAATAACTTATTCAGTGGTCTGGCAATATCTCTTAATGTTTGATCTGAAAAACTCTTGAAGTGGTCAAGCATCTACAAAAAAAATGACCTAAGTGCCCAGGTATAAAGTTGAAAAATCTACAATCAGAAACCTCATCTGCTAATATCACTATATCCCTGAATGCTGATGAATCTGAGCTGCTATAATTCAGCCTGGTGGATCCCTGGCTGCTTCCTGCTAGCCAGGGTGTATGGCTTACGGAGAATCATTCCTACATCCGTGGTGCGGAAAAAAAAATCGGGCTCACTGGAACATTTCTATGAAATGGAGACTGAGTTAGGATTTTTATAAGAAAACATTGCACTGACTTTCTCAGGCAGAATTGTATTCTTTTTTTTTTCTAGTACAGCATGGAATGACTGAGGATCCAGCAAAGATGGTTCTCCTGAGATGCCACAACCTGACGGCCTGCTCTGTCATTGGTTTCCTTCCTGGTACCATTAAAAGCAAATGGCTCTTGATTGGACAGGAAGAGGCAGCTAGTGTTTTGACATGCTTAATCCATAATGGACTTGGAACTTTCCAGGCCCTTAGTGACCACTCCCCTCCCCAGTCTGGAGATGTCTGCACCTGTCAAATGGAGCATGTTGACTTTCATCATCATCATTGTCATCATCACCATCAACACCTGGAGGTAGATGTCTCCCAGCTATCCATCTGGGCAGCACAGGAACCTGCCATTTCAGAATAATGCTTGGAGAAAAGGGGGATAGGGAATTCCCTGAGGGTACGTGAGGGTTCCAATACTTCAGATGTCTCAGTAATATTGATGTTTTCTTTACCTCCACTCTTTGATGCCATCTTCATCCTTATTGAAAGCATTTGACAACATGGCTGAAAACATCATGCAAAAAAAGCATGGGAGCAAACTCACAACCTTGTTTTACTCCATTAGTGACTGGGAAAGCCTGAGAGCATTGTCCATCATCCAGAACCTGGGCAAGTATGCTGTCATGAAAGTGATGTACAATGCTGATGAACTTCTCCAGGCAACCAAATTTTGATACAATTTCCCTAAGCCCTCACAGTGTTTTCAGCCATGTTCTCAAATGCTTTCAATGAGGACAGACACGGCATCAAAGTCACCTGCTACATTGATGGTAAATTCTTCAACTTGAAAAGACTATAAGCCAAGACCAAAGTGGAGGGAGTGTTGGTACATGATTTTGTGTTTGCAGATGATTTGCATTCAATTTGCCTCTGAAACTGACATGCAACAAAGTTTGGATCAATTATCTGCTGGTTGTCCTAATTTTGGCCTAACAATTCACACTAAGAAAACACAGGTGCTCCATCAGTCACCACCACACCATCCATGCTTGGAGCCATCAGTTACAGCAAATAGAAAAGTTTTCAATGCTGTGGATAAGTTCACTGACCTTGGTAGTGTACTTTCCAGGCTGTACAAATTAATACTGAGGTTGATGCACGGATTGCCAGAGCTAGCTCAGTGTTTTGGAGGCTCTGAAGGAAAGCATGAGAGAGAAGAGGTATTAGACTGACTATCAAACTGAAGGTCTACAGAGTTGTGGTACTGACCTCATTGTTGTATGCCTGTGAAACCTAGACAGTATAACAGTGCCCTGCCAGGAAACTGAATCTCTTCTATTTGAATTGTCTTAGGAATATTCTGAAGATCACCTGGCAGGATAAGGCACCAGACACTGAGGTTCTTACTCAAACTAAACTGCCAAGCATTCAACCTTGCTTCAAAGAGCACAACTCCAATGAGCTGGACACATTGTTCAAATGCAAAATGTAAGCTTGCCAGAAAGACATGGAGAGCTCACACAGGTCAAGTGTTCACATGGTGGTCAGAAGAAGCAGGGACACTCTCAAGGTCTCTGTTATGAACTTTGGAATTGATTTGTGACGTGGGAAACGCTGGCACAAGACCACTGGTGCCACACTCTATGAGCAAAGCAGAATTGAGTCAGCTCAAAGGAAACGCCGGATGCGCCAATTTGGTGTGTCTACCCCAAATGTTCACACAGACTATTTGTGCCTGACTTGTGGTAGAGCATTCTAAGCTCACATTGGTCTGATCAGTCACAGTAAGACACACTGAAACTTGACAATAACCTAGGGATGTCATTTTGGCCCACTTTGAAAATGAAGGAAACCAACCAACCAACTCCACTCCAACTAATCTCCACTCTTTATTCGTCTCTCCTCAGGATCACAGGCTGGATATAACTTCTAGTAGGATGGGATAGAAGTAAGAATAGGGAGCATCAGTGAGTCAATAACTATCTGAGCAGTATTGATCCTCAGCATTGTTAAGCTCTGTGGGGAGCACACAATTTAGTTGAAGAAGGGAAGACTTACTTCCAGCTTTCTGAAGTCATTGTTGTTTTGTTTTTTAATCAGAGTTCTAAGGTCTTTCTGAGTTTTGTTTTTCTGCTATTTGTTATGGTGTAGTACTGCTCAGATCCTTCAGATATTTTGTGATTGGTAGGCATCTCTTTTGTCTCCACTTCTAGAGATTCACAATGAGGTGTGCTTTCTCAGATGGGGCCAATTTTAATTCATTACAATGAGAGCCTCTACTACGTCTGGGGAGAAGTGGTAGGTTAGTGGATAATGATAACTTCAAAAAACCTCTTAAGAGGATGTAAGACTACGTTCTCTGTAGCTGTTAGAGCTAGAGTGCTACAGTGGTCCCCACTTGGGAAAAATGATCATTATCTGTGAAATCATAACATTTGAAACAGGAAAGACTTCACAGAATTTAGAGATATCACTCAAAACAGTAGGAGACAATTACATAGGTAAATATGAAAATGAACAGATGGGAACCCTAGAACATAAGGAAGGTCCCTATATGTACCTCCTGGGAAGGGAAATTGTCTTGAGGCATGTTCTTTGGAGACAAACCAATTTGAAGCCTTTGCTCAAGGAGTTTCTAGCTTTTCCTTGATCTTTCCTTTCTGCCATCACATCTCTCCTATTTGTCCCCTTCTCTTTCCTCACACAGCCACCATCGTCACCCAGATCCTCATCACTCCTCTAGATGCTTCTCTCTGGACTTTGCTGCCATGTTTCAGCTCCTTTGCCCCTAAAGTCCTCTTCTGTCATTGATGTTTTCTCCCAGAAACTCCATTTTGAGGAATGGCCTCAGATAGTCCTGTTTCATTTTCTGGATATCAGCACCATGCCTTCCACAGGACCTTCCCTCTCTCCCTCTGCCTCCAAGGCCTTGTGAGCCTCTTTTAAATGTTGTCTCCTCCCATTAGAATGGAAGTAACCTGAGAGCAGGGTTGTCTTTGTGCTAGTATTTATATCCCCAGTACTTGGGGGGCATGGTTAGGGGGAGCCTGGCACATAGTAAGTGCTTCATAAATGCTTGTGGACTTGGTGACTTGACTCTTTTCTGGGCCATTGCAATAGGCTTCTAATTTATCTTCCTACTTCAAGTTTCTCTGCCCTCCAATCCTTTTTCCATTCAGGTACAATTTTTTTTCACAAAACATAGATGCGTTCACATTGTTCTCCTAATCCATAAAATCCATTGATTCCCTATTATCTCCAGGTTCTTCTATTTGGAATTTCAAGGTCTTCATGAACTTCCCTTTTCCTCCCTTTCCAGTCTTCATGCACTTGACTTTTCCCCCCATTCTACACTCAGTTACCCTGACCTACCTGCCGCCTTCACTCATGACACTTCATTGCCCATCACTATTCCTTGTCAATAGCTATCCACCATGCCTGACATGCTCACTTTCCTCACCTCTACCCCCTAGTTTCCCTGAGTGGCTTCCTCCAGGATTGACCTCAAATCTCAATCTCCTTTGGGAGGCTTTTTGCACATTCCCCCAGCAGCCAAATCATCTGAGATTGTCTCCCATTTCCCATCTCTCATTTCCCATCTCTCATCTCCCACCTGTCTCTCTCTCCCTCCCTCCCTCTCTCTCTCTCTCTCTCTCTCTCTCTCTCTCTCTCTCTCTCTCTCTCTCCATATATGTTCATATGTGTGTATACATTATACATGTAGATATATGCCTATATATCTATAAATGTGTGTATGTGTTGATGAATATGTCTATATGTATATATATATATGTATATATATATATATACATGCACACACATGAATGCATGCATACACAAATACCTACCTACATATATTTTTTGTGATTGTATGGTGCTCACTTAGCTATTTACGTGTCTCCCTCATTAGAATGTGAGCTCCTTGAGGGCAGTGAATTATTTTGTCTTTCTTTGTATACCCCTAACTCAGCCCTGCTCATCTTGAGTTGACTGATTGAATTAGACTCCCTTTGGATAAGAAACACTTGTCATAATATCTTCCATCCTTGAGTTGGGAGGGGTCTTTTAAGTGGGAAGCTGAGAAGCCTTCAGGTCAAAGAGGGAGGAGAAGAGTGTGAGTTACCCAGGTCCCTGGGGCAGAATGGGTCACACTCTACTCTGAAGAGTTGCCCTCATATTGGTGAGAAATTGAGTGAGAGAAGCAAGGTCAGTCTGTGCAGTCGAGACCTGAAAAGTCTGATTAGCTGAAGTCCCTGACATCCTGAAAAACATCCCAAGCCTAGGGACCAGCTCTTCCCATCCAAGTGGGAGGATATACTGCAAAGAACAAGCTAGCAGATGTCCTAACTTGTCTGAAACATAATTTATGGAAGGGATGTTTGAGTTCAAATATGTGTTCGTGTTTTCCATTTCCAATCTTAGAATCCTGGAAGAAAAATTTAAGAATCCAGCCACCTCTACACTCCCTTCCCCCCACCTCAAATTTTTCCCCAAGTTTTTATAACTAATCAATAGAAGGACTAGAAATAGAATTTCTTGGTCTCCATCTTAGACCTTTGCCTGTGCCATGTTGTTTCTGAAGATACTGGCCCTCTTCTTCTGGACATCAGAGCTGACGGCCCATCCCATGTGCTGCTCATCCAGGTTAATGGCCTTACCTCAATCTTCTCTTGTCTCAGCCCTACATTGAAGGCCTCATGAAGTGACATAAATCTACACAAGGACCAGGAAAAGGAGTCATGTGGAGGAGGAGACTAATATTAAAGGAAGACATGGATGACTAGTAGGGAAATGAAATAACATTGTAATTCTTTTGTATATTATCTTCATAAGAGTTTATATGTACACATTTCATATTTTGTTTTTTAAATTTTGAATCTGAACAACATTAAAATGGGTGTATATATATATATATATTATAAAACAATATAGGATTGAATATGAATTGTCATGCTCCATGCTCTGTTTTAAAATAAGCATAATAATTTTTTTCAAAACTGATTTTTCTGTCTATGCTTCCATCTGAAATTCCTTCTGTTGTCTTCTGTGCATAAAGAAAAAATATTTCAATGGTTTTCTTTTTTTTCATCAGTATTGCTAACTCTCTCTTCCCCCTTAAACACATAGGCCTTTCAAATAAGAAACTAAAGTAAAGAAAGAAAGAAAAAACCTTGTAACCAATAAGCATCCTCAAGCAGAATGAATTCTCATGATAAAAAAATGGATGTGTTTTTGTCCAGTACATCTCTGTCATGAGGTGAGTGACATGCATGAGCATAGGTCTTCAGGAGACATGACTGGTCACTGCATTAACTAGTGTTCTTAAAACTTTCAAAGTTATTTTCCTTTGCAATGTTGGTTTTGGGTATAAATTATTCTCCTGGTTCTTCTCACTTTACTCTACTTCAATTCACACTATCTAGCATCATCTGAGATAGTCTTTGGCATCACTTCTTATGGCTCAATAATATTTCATTAATTCTTACACCACAATTTGTTCACTCATTCCCAATTGATGGGGAACCTGCTCTTAGATTCTAGTTCTTTTATTTTTTTATTTTAATCCTCCCTTAAGGCTCAGGAAGATTTTCCTCCCTCCCTTCCTCTTTTCCCTATTTCCCTTCTTCCTTCCTTCCTTCCTTCATTCCTTCTTTCCATCTTTTCAACTATTTCCTTCCTAGTATTGTATCCCTGATTACCATACCCACCTCACCCTCCATTTTTTCCTCTGGGGAATTTGATGTCTTTCTACACCAAACTGTGTTCAATCACCCCATCATTTTTGATAAGACTAAGATTCATGTAATGAAGCTCATTCCCGGCCCCCCACTCTTTCTACCACGTGTGTTTATACTTCTTCTCATGCACTGCATTTATGCAGATTCTACCTTCTTCTTCCTCCTTTCTATACCAATTTATTCCTTTGATGCTTCCTTTTCTTTCCCTTCTTAAAACCCTCAAAGAAGAAGCATTTTACCCCCTAGGCCTTCTGTTTTTCTTGCTTCATTTCCTCAAACTCCTTTGAAGACATTAAAGGTTTGAAGGGACATTTTTTTCTTTTCCCCCATCATCAAACTGTCCCTTATAATTTCTCAAATAAATGCACCTCCCTTCTCTTGATTCTTGTGCTTGTATTTCAAGTTCCTACTCAGATCTTGTCTTTTTGTCAGGAAAGTTTTCCAGTTCTCTCTTCCCAAAAGCCACCTCCCCCACCTTCTCCTCAGCCTTGCAGGATTATTTTCAGCTTTTCAAGGTAAGTGAAGTGAATCAAAGATTGTAGAACCTATTCCTATCACAGAATTCTGTTTCTGTACTTTAGGGGAGGTGGTCACAACTCCCAAAGATTTATTGTTGGACTTATGGGTTTCTCGTGGGGAAACTGCTAAATGATTGTAATCCACCTTCCCCAGTTGTGATTTAAATATATAACCTGTGCATTTACTTCAGCAAAGAGAACATTCATCAATGTGAAATTGATTAATTAAACTATATGATCACTGACATTCCCATTTCTAGGCCTGCTTTGTGCGGCTCCTAACATTCTCAGGTTAGAGATTGACTCAGTAAAAATCCTGTTAACACTGGCTAAGTAGACACTCAAGAAATACTTATTCCCCATCTTCTCCTCTTCCCTTCCCTTGCCAGCCCTCAGACTCCAACTTCTGTTCTCATTTGTCTATCCATAGACAAACCCTTTGGATCTGGCCATCCTTCAAGATCAAGGACCATAAAAAGAAAAAGATGGGTGCCTTAGTGAATCATATTCCCTGTATTATGACAACCTGATGTTTCCCGCAGATGGCCACTTGAGGGCGCCAAAAGAACTCCTTGCTCTTCTTCCTTGTCCCTTGTTCCTCCTTTGAGGAAGCTCTAAAATTATGAATCAACATAATTCTCTTTTGTTTGAAGTTACACTGAGTCCATGATGTATCATTTTACTTGTAAAATTTCCATTAAACTTACCTTGGTGATTTCTCCTTCTTGTTGAATTTCTAATATCTTTTGAATTAAATATTTTTTTGTGGATTTTCCCAAGTATTGCATTTAGGCTGTTATGTTTTTCACATTTTTTGAGAGGGCTGGCTAAGTCTTGGGTATTCTCTTCAAGTTTTGCCTGCTAGATATATTCCACTACACCACTGTTCTGTTGACTACATTCATTTGTTGATTACATTATTTGTTGAGAGCTCCCTCTTCTCCCCTCCTGCTCATAACACATAATTTAGATGCTTTTCTTTATTCTTGCCTCCCTTGAATTATCTCCCACGAAGTAGTGGCCCTTCTTGTCAATACAAACCCCACTACATGCACCATTGATTCCATGCTATCCTGCCATTTCCAGTAAGTATTCCCCTTTACCATCCCCACTATCAGTGGTCTTCAGTCACTCCCTGTCTACTAGGTGCTTTTCTGTTGTTCACAAACATAAACATGTCTCTCCCATTCTTAAAAAGAACAAACCTGACTTTATCAAACTATCCCTACTACCTATTTTCCTACATCATTCCACACCTTAATGGATAAACTCACTGAGAAAGCCATCTAAAACTGATGCTTCCACTTCTTCCCCCTCTTAGTCTCTTTTCTAACGCTCTGCATTCTGTCTTCTAACCTCATCATTTAACTGAAATTGAAATTGATCTCCCCAGAGTTACTAATGATTTCTTATTTGCTAAATCTAATGGCAAAGCTTTCTTCACTCCTCATTCTTCTTGACCTTTCTGTAGTCTAGCACTGTCAATAACTCTTTTCTTCTGGAGTCCCAGGTTTTCCTGACAATTCTTTCTTCTGGATATACTCCTACCTGTTGGAATGCTTTTTCTAGATGTCCTTTGTTGAGTCTTTATCTAGGCCATACCATCTACCTGTGGATGTCCTTTAAGGGTCTGTCCTGAATTCTCTTCCCTACACTCTATGCTACTTTGTTTGGTGGCCTTGCCAGCTTCTGCAAAATCAATTATCACATCTGGGCTGATGATTCTTAGATTTATTTATCTAGATCTAAAATCTCTCCTGACCTCTAGGCTCATAATTCCTATTAGACATCTCTAAATGGATGCCTAGTAGATAAATGATGCTCAAAATTTCCAAAACTAATTCCCTTATCTTTCTCCCCAAACTCACTCCTCTTCCTGACTTTCCTATTTCTTATGAGAATACCACCATCCTCCCAGTTACTCACAACTTAAGTGCCATGCTCAATTCTTCACTAGCACTCAATGCATCCAATCTGTTGCTAAATCTTGTCGTAATATCACTGACATAGCCCCCTTCTCTTCCCCTCATCACTTCTGTTTAAACTATTGCCACAGGTTTCTGGTCTCAATTCTCTCCTCACTCCAGTCAATCCTTTACTCTCCTGCTGAAATGATCTTCCCAAAGTATAAATCTCAGCACATCACTGTGCAACTCAATAAAATACAATGGGCCTCTATTACCTCCAGAATAAAATGCATAGCACTTTTTGGCTTTGAAAGCCCTTAGGAGCCTGGCCCCTTTATATATTTCTAGTCTTGTTACATTGTGCTCCACTGGCTTTCCTGTTGGTCACTGTACAATCCACTCCATCCCTGATTCCATAACTTTTCACTGGCTGTCCTCTATGCTCTCCTTCTTCTCCTCTGCGTTCTAGCTTCTCTGGCTTCCTTCAAGACTCAGGTGAAATCCTGCTTTCTGGAAAAACCCTTTCTTATCCCCTCCCCATGCTAGTGTTTTTTCTCTGAAATTATCTTTCATTTACTTGTACATATTTTGTTAGTATATTATTGATTGCACCTTGTCTCCCCCATTTGAATGTGAGCTCCTTGAGGGCAAGGAATGCTTTTGCTTTTTTTGAATCCACAGCATCTAGCACAAAGTCCAGTACATAGTAAATATTTAATAAATAATTCTTGATTTGTATTGTTGACATAGTAAATACTTCATAAATAATTCTTGATTTGCAAAATCAAGAATTTGGTTGTAAAAGTTGTTTGTCAAAATTCTAAACATTCTTCTAATTGTACTTGAAGCTCTCTTGGCTGATTCATTGGCTGTTCCTCAACTTTTTTAATTCTCAGTGCAATCATGATTTAGATAAATTTTCAGTAGATATATACAAGGTATTGTGCCTTATCATCATTTTGTTGTATTCCTTCTTTGCCAGTTTTTTGTTCTGTTATTTCCTTCTATATATTAATTATCCTCATGGATATGCCTTGTGAAAGTTTCAGATTTTCTTTTCCCCTGAGGTCATATATTGGATTCATTTTGTTGTATTTTTTATTTCTGTCAACTTTGTGTCAGTTTTTTTAGGATTACTAATATTTTTCATCATGCTAGATCCTTTTTTAGTTTGCACATTTCTTTAACTTTGTGTCTTCTTTTTCCAAATAAAAATTGTTTGTCAAAATATTTTGATGACACAGCTTTTTTAGGGGAAGGAAACCATTGGTTCTTTTGAGAAGTTTGGTTCCCTACCTTTTTAAAAGGCTTCTTAACTTTTATTGAATGTTGGACTTCTTTGGCAGTAGGATGAATTCTATGAATCACTTATCATAGTAACATTTTTACATGTGTAACCATTGACTCAAAGGGCCAATTGCATGGGATGCTGTCCTCATTAGTGGAGTTTATTTACTAAATGATCTACAGCTATATTAGGGGCAGGTAGGATTTGTGAGACCCACAAAGAAAAGAGATCTGGGCTGTATAGAGAACATATACAATTAGAACTTCTCTACAGGTCCACAAAAAAACCCAAATGTAGAGTAGCTGACAATCACTATCTTGTCCCCTTCCCCAGCTTAAAATGAAGGTAAAAATTTTGATTATAACAGAAGAAGGGAAAATAATTCATGCCAATGTACAAGATTGTAAAAGAGAAAAAGAAGGTGATGGAGCTGTTGATTAACTGAAGGATTGTTTGGACAGGAGATGCATAGATGATCTCAAAAACAGAATGTCTTCAGGAGAAGAAGAAAGGATTTGAATCAATATTATGTCAAACAGTCAGAATTTTTTGGTGAAGGACGTAAAAATTGGAATTAAATAAGGGAATTTTGTATTCCCTCACACAAGCTACCTAATCACATGTATTCAACCTACGTGTATTCTAGCTGCTGCATGGGAAAATCAGTAAACTTCTCATTATCTTTAGATAATTTCTTTTTTTTTTTATTTAAATTTATTTATTTAACATATTTGGTTTTCAGCATTGATTTTCACAACATTTTGAATTACAAATTTTCTCCCCATTTCTACCCTCCCCCCCCACTCCAAGATGACTTATATTCTAGTTGCCCTGTTCCCCAGTCAGCCCTCCCCTCTATCACTGCCCTCCCCTCTCATCCCCTTTTCCCTTCCTTTCTTGTAGGGCAAGATAAATTTCTACGCCCCATTGCCTGTGTATCTTATTTTTTAGTTGCATACAAAAACATTTTTTGTTTTTGAACATCTGATTTTAAAACTTTGAGTTCCAAATTCTCTTCCCTCTTCCCTTCCCACCCACCCTCCCTAAGAAGCCGAGCAATTCAACCTAGGCCACACATGTATTATTATGTATAACCCTTCCACAATACTCATGTTGTGAAAGGCTAACTACATTTTGCTCCTTCCCAACCCATCCCGCTTTATTGAATTTTCTCCCTTGACCCTGTCCCCTTTCCAAAGTGTTTGTTTTGATTACTTCCACCCCCATCTGCCCTCCCCTCCATCATCCCCACCCCCCCCCCCTTTTATTTTTTTTATCTTCCTCCCTCTTCTTTCCTGTGGGGTAAGATACCCAACTGAGTATGTATGGTATTCCCCCTCAGGCCAAATCTGATGAGAGCAAGGTTCACTCATTCCCCCCTCACCTGCCCTCTCCCCTCCTCCCATAGAACTTCTTCCTCTTGCCACCTTTATGCGAGATAATCCACCACATTCTATCTCTCCCTATCTCCCTCTCTCAGTATGTTGCTCTCTCATCCCTTAATTTCATTTTATTTCTTTTAGATATCTTCCCTTCATCTTCAACTCACCCTGAGTCTGCTCTCTCTCTTTTACATATATATATATATATATATATAAACATATATGTATAGGTATATACACATAGATACACATACATACATATACACATAGATATATACATACATACACATTCACTTATATATATACATAAACATATATATATATATATATATGCATATTCCCTTCAACTACCCTAATACTGAGGTCTCATGAATCATACTCATCATCTTTCCATGTAGGAATGTAAACAAAACAGTTCAACTTTAGTAAGTCCCTTGCAATTTCTGTTTCTTGATTACCTTTTCATGCTTCTCTTGATTCTTGTGTTTGAAAGTCAAATTTTCTATTCAGTTCTGGTCTTTTCACTGAGAAAGCTTGAAAATCCTCTATTTTATTGACACTCCATATTTTGCCTTGGAACATGAAACTCAGTTTTGCTGGGTAGGTGATTCTAGGTTTTAATCCTAGCTCCATTGACCTCCGGAATATCGCATTCCAAGCCCTTCGATCTCTTAATGTAGAAGCTGCCAGATCTTGGGTTATTCTGATTGGGTTTCCACAATACTCAAATTGTTTCTTTCTGGCTGCTTGCAGTATTTTCTCCTTGATCTGGGAGCTCTGGAATTTGGTGACAATATTCCTAGGAGATTTCTTTTTGGGATCTATTTGAGGAGGCGATCGATGGATTCTTTCAATTTCTATTTTGCCCTGTGGCTCTAGAATATCAGGGCAGTTCTCCTTGATAATTTCCTGAAAGATGGTATCTAGGCTCTTTTTTTGATCATGGCTTTCAGGTAGTCCAATAATTTTTAAATTATCTCTCCTGGATCTATTTTCCAGGTCAGTGGTTTTTCCAGTGAGATATTTCACATTGTCTTCCATTTTTTCATTCCTCTGGTTCTGTTTTATAATATCCTGATTTCTCAAAAAATCACTAGCTTCCACTTGCTCCAATCTAATTTTTAAAGTAGTATTTTCTTCAGTGGTCTTTTGGACCTCCTTTTCCATTTGGCTAATTCTGCCTTTCAAGGCATTCTTCTTCTCATTGGCTTTTTGGAGCTCTTTTGCCATTTGAGTTAGTCTGTTTTTTAAGGTGTTGTTTTCTTCAGTGTATTTTTTTGGGTCTCCTTTAGCAAGTCATTGACTTGTTTTTCATGGTTTTCTCGCATCCTTCTCATTTCTCTTCCCAATTTTTCCTCTACTTCTCTAACTTGCTTTTCCAAATCCTTTTTGTGTTCTTCTATGGCTTGGGGCCAGTTCATGTTTTTCTTGGAGGCTTTTGTTGTAGGCTCTATGACTTTGTTGTCTTCTTTAGGCTGTATGTTTTGGTCTTCTTTGTCACCAAAGAAAGAATCCAAAGTCTGAGACTGAATCTGGGCATGTTTTCGCTGCCTGGCCATATTCCCAACCGACTAACTTGACCCTTGAGTTTTTCAGTGGGGTATGACTGCTTGTAGATTACAGAGTTCTATGTTCCACGTTTGGGGGGGAGGTGCCAGCTCTGTCAGACCCACACTACTCCTTCCCCAAGAACCCCCAGGCCAGGCTGGGCTTAGATCTTCAGCAGGCTGTTGCACTCCTGCTCTGATCCACCACTTAATTCCTCCCACCAGGTGGGCCTGGAGCGGGAAGTAACAACAGCTGTAGCTGCCCCACCTCCACTGCCCCCGGGGCTGGAAGCCGAACCGGGAACTCCTTCCACTCCCGCAGCTTTTCCCACTAACCTTCTCCACAGTCTTTGGTGTTTGTGGGTCGAGGGGTCTGGTAACTGCCACAGCTCACATATTCAGGGCGCTAGGGCCCTCTCCGCCCAGGTTCTGTTCTGGATGGTTCATGCCGCTCAGGCTGGGCTCTGCTCCACTCCGTTCCCAGCTCCCAGCTCCGTGTGGAATAGACCTCACCCAGAGACCATCCAGGCTGTCCTGGGCTGGAGCCCTGCTTCGCTCTGCTGTTCTGTGGGTTCTGTGGGTTCTGCCATTCTAGAATTGGTTCAGAGCCATTTTTATAGGTTTTTGGAGGGACTCAGGTACAGAGCTCACTCTAGTCCGTGCTTACCAGCCGCCATCTTGGCTCCCAGGTCTTTTTTCAAGCTACCTGATCACATATATTCAGCCTACGTGTATTCTAGCTACTGCATGGGAAAATCAGTAAACCTCTCATTATCTTTAGATAATTTCTGCCTCCTGATTCTGAGACCCAGCAATCATGGCAATGATAATGTGATTTCACTGGTGGATTTGAGGCGGAGTGAAACTATCACGTACAAAAGTTGCCACTACTAAGTTAGTAAGAGGCCCTACAATTTCTATCAAAAAGCCTCTCCCTTGGTTGCTCTCACTTTGCCAGCCCTGAAAAGGAAATTCTAAATAAAGGGCTGATCATAACGCACATCTAGACAGCCAAAGGTACCTTCTGTGACTCCTTTAGAGAAGAAGTTAAAAAAACTGGTCATTCTGGTATTTTTAAGGAGAAATATGACCAGTCTGGTATGCTTCAGGACAAATGGGCCGATCTAGTAAGCTTCAGGAACTTGAAATGTTTCTGGGGTAAACAAGAGACTAAATTTGTGATTGAAATGTAAGTTCTGTACTATGAATTTCCAAACTGTAGTTTGAATGTTTTTATAAATTCTCAAATATTTTAGTGAGTTTTGCGATACCACTGTGTAGAATTTGTTTTAAGGAATAATAAGAATAAAACTTTATGAACATTACATGGAAACAGCACTTAGACCTTTGATCACTTATTCCCTCAAGAGTGACAGATAAATTGTTTAAGTGAAAGGGAAGAAGGTAATTTTCATTGAATAAAAAAAGAAGACAAGAACTGAAAGTATTATCAGTGAAGTCTGAAAGTGAAATCAATGAATTTTCAGTCTGCAGTTAAAATTCATCTTGTACTTAAAAATCACCTATTAGTAACTCTTCTCTTGACCACAAAAACAGAAGGACTTTAAAATCAAGGAGCAACTTAAAAATAATAAGAGTTTAATTCGGGAGAATGTTTTGGGTTTCATGCTGTATTTTCTTTTGGGAATGAACTTAATTATTTAGGTAAACGAAGTAAAGTTGTCTGAAAGAAATATGAATAGGCCATTCACTTGTGAACTCTTAAGAACACCCAAAGGTAAAAATATTGCGATTAATTCATATTGTGTAATAAATCATTCAGATCATTTGGAAAGGTGAAAATCCTTGGAGTAGAATGAAGATTATTTCAATAGAAAGTCTGTGATATGACTGGAAAATATAGCTAGAGAAATTAATAAAGTAGGAAAAAAGTAAGGCTAGAGTCAGAACAGAATACTAAAAGAAAAAAAAGAAGAAGTTTGAAGAGTTTTGATCAAAATATACTGAAAGAAAATAAAAAGAAAGAGAGAAAGTTTAAGGAAGTAGAGATGAGAGGAGAATAAATGGAAAGTTAAAGAAAGTTGGAATCCATGCTGACAGAGTGTAAATATGAAACTCAATTAGTGGGAAAATGTAAAGTAAGAATTGCAATGTATGGAAAGAAGGGTAAGAGAAACTTTCTACGCCTGTATATTTGCAAAGATTATTTGGGAAAATGCACAACCAATTCTGAGGCTTCTTGTGGTCTCTGAACCTTATTTCATTGATTTGGCTCTCTTTTATGCTATGGGAAAATAGCTGGAACCATGGAAAGTAATTTTAAACTTGGCAGGATTCTATCCAGTTACAACATTTAATAAATGGAAAACTATATTGAAATGTACAGCATGGAATTATTTGATGATCGCATACTAAAATTTTGTCTTTGGAAAACCATTAAGGGGTGTATTTTAGTCATTATATAAGAAATATACTTATATAATTTCATTAATATTGAACAGAGGACGAAAAATACAGGACTGCCACATTAACTATTTGGCAGTAGACTAACTAAAAGGAGAAAGCCCGATAATTTGAAATATTGGTAGTAAATTACCCTAAGGAAAATTAAGGTTAGGTATGATGCCTTTCACACATACAGATCCAGATGTGATTGAGTTTATTCTAATCTCATTTTGAGTAAAATGTGTTCTACTATTAGAGTACTTGCAATCTTTGACCCTCTATAAGCAAATCGGGGAAAAATACACTTAATATTGGTATCAAGGCAATATGTTCAGGAATACAAAAAATAGGATCAAAATTACTCTATATGCTAGTCTTGAATGCAAACATTTAGAATGCCAAACATGACAAGAGAATGGGGTTACTTTTATGTAATGATTCAGAAATGAATTCAGAAACTGAACTGATGTCATTGAATGGCAAATTTTTTTCATGATTTAAATCCAGAATATTGGGTATTTTAATATTATGTCCCCTAAATTTTCTTGTAATGTTAATTTTTTTTGGAAGCTATGTACTAAGAAATAAGTTAGGGGGGATGTTACAATTGGGGTCATTGCAAAATGCCTTCTCTTTTGCTATGGATGCTCTTGAAAATATTAATTCAGTATGAAGGCTATTGTCATGTTAAAACCTATCAATTATTTAATGGGTACATTTTTAAAAAGAAAAATGAAAATTATTTCCTGTGTGGGAAAAGTACAAAAAAAAAAGGACTTTTAAAAATCTTCTTATCTGTAAACTCACCAGGTTTCTTGGGCAAGGTCATAAAATCACTGGTGAGATCATAGTGAAATTCTAAAATAATGAATTTATTTCCTGAAAAACAGGCAGCTGTGTGACATGGTGGATAGAGTGGCAGGACTAAATTCAGGAAATCCTGAGTATAAATGAGGCCTCAGACACTTACTAGCTGTGTGACCTCAGGCAAGTCATTCAACTCTGCCTCAGTTTTCTCATTTGTAAAATGATCTGGAAAAAGAACTGTCATGTTACTCCACTGTCTTTACCAAAAAAACCTCAAATGAGGTCATGGAGAGTCAGACACAACTGAACAACAGCAAAAATTACTGAGAAACTGGGATCCCCTTTTCTATTACAAACATTCTCTGCTCAAGTGGGGAGGGCAACGGGACTTAGAAGTTTGTTTATAGTAAAAAAAATCATTTATATGATGATTTGTGTTTGACAGAAATTATGAAAATATGTCTAGGACGGCATATACTGAAGTTACATCTTGAGCTAACTTATTTTCAATAGACTCCAGTGTTGAAGATCAATGTTTGCCTAAGGGGTTTAATATACAATACCTTAGATGGATATCTGTTGGTTTGGAGGCTTACAGTAAGTAGTGTTACAGTCTGTGTATACTGTTTCCCTGGTTCCACTTACTCTGCTCTTTATTAGCTCATTTAATTCTTCTAATATTTTTCTGAATGTTCCATAACCATTGTCTCTAGCCCAATTATCATTCTTGTACCATAATTCATTTTGGCATTTCCCAACAATTGAGCAGCCACATTGTTTCTACTTCTTTGCTACCAAAAATATGCTACTAATATTTTAGTATATATGGTACCATGCTTTCTGTTTTTTATTTCCTTGGAGTATATACACCTAGCAGTAGTATCTCTGGTTCAAACGGTATGGACTTTTTAAGCACTTATTCAACTTCATTCCAAATTCTTCTCCAGAATGGTTAGACCACAGGCTCACCAACAGAGTGCTAGACTATCTACTCTTCTGCAGTCCCTCCAAATTTAACTATATACATTTCTTACCATCGTGTCCCATTTCCTGCATACAAGGCAAAATAACAAAATTGTTCTGCTTTGAATTCCTTTAATTTTTAATGATTTGAAGGTATCTTCCATTTAGTCATTAATAGTTTGCAATTTTACGTTTAAGAACTGTTTGTTCCTGTGCCTTGACCACTTATTTTCTGGAGAATGTGTCTTGGTTATATATTTATGTTCCCTATGATGAGATCGGCAGAAAGTTTTCTGCTGTGAGTAATCAACATGCAGTTCCTACGTGTCTCACATGAACACAGGGAAATGAACTGGCCAGTGGATATGCAGTGCAAACAGGATGTTGGCCATAAAACCACAGAAGGGAATTTCTTGAAAAGGGCACCTGTGCATACCCAACCCTTGATCACCTTTCAGTGACCCTATAATCATTAACATATAGTGAGCATTGTGGTCCCCCCACTTAGAGGGGTAATGTGATGCACCCTGGGAAATCGCATGCACACTGGGTCCTTTCACTCTCTTCCACAATCACAGCTTGCCTCCTTTTTTCATCAACCAATCCTAGGCACTCTTGCTCCATAAAAGAACCACTTTCACCTTGGCTAGTCTGCTGCCTCTCTTAAGGAGAAGAACCAGCTGGGTACATTACCCCAAATAAACACCATTGTTTGGTTTGGAGACAGTCTTAGTCTGAATTCTTTCAAGACAACACCAATACACACACCCATTACCTCAACATTTTGGTGGCCTGCACAGGGCCATCTCCTACTCTGACCCTCTCCATCCCAAGGTAATCCTCCTCCCTTACTGCTGGCACACCCAGCGACTGGGAAGGTTGGCAGGGTAGTTTAGTTTGACTGTTTTTTAAAATGCTGAAATATCTTAGTAGTATTTTATTGGAGGTTGGTGGATTGCAGCTCCCTAAGACTAAGGTTATATGCGAATAGCATTTAAGATCTTTTTAATAACATTTTCCCCGGAGGGTGTATCAGTGAGACAATAATAACAATGTAAATGATAATTGTCAAAATGCCTGTGTGGTTCTGTATCACAAACTATACGAGACTCTCCACATAGAAGGTAGATGTAGTGTAACATTTATGCAGACACCAGAGGACCATACCCCATAAGCCATCTACCCAATTCATCACAGCAGCAAAGCATTCAATATATAGTATCACACCATGGAGCCTCACCATCCCAAAACTCTGACCCCCTGCTGGGGTCTTCCAAGAACAGACTCACAGAACAGGTGTCACAGTCTGTTCAGCTCTCAGAGGTTGATTTGTGTTACCTCAGCTCTAACAGTCACAAGGCCCATTAACAGCCATAACAGCTCGCTCTCTCTGTCTCTCTCTCTCTCTCTCTCTCTGTCTCAGCATTTTATGTGACATAACTTCCTTTTCCTTTCGGGAAACTCCTTCCACCACATGTGACTTAGGCTTCCTGTGACATAAGTAAGTCACATGGCCTCTTAATGGATGGGAAAATCTTCAAATCTAAATTGCTGCTACAGAGGGTGGTAGGTTCGTTGTTTTAGAAAGATGGTGATTTCAGTATTTAGAGAATGCTTTTAAGGGAATAATACACATATATCTAGAAGAGTATAAAGTCTTCTAAATTCTGAAAGAAATAAAATGCTAAGGGGATAGGGAGGGGGAGAGGATTAAGGAAGGATCTCTAGAGGGGAAGGTGAGGGAATAGGTCAAAGAGGGGTATAGAAGGGTGTGTAGATTTATGGGAATGGGAAGATAAGGGAGGGATCCTTGGAAGGGGGGTGGGTTAAGTAAGAGGAGGGCAAGGTAGAGGGGAGAAGTAAAGAAGTTAGGAAGGATAGAAAATAAAAGATATACACAAACATAACAAAGATCAGATGTAGGATTTGTTAGGGAAAGTATATATCTATTCACATATGTATATATGTATGCATGTATGTGTGTGTGTGCGCGCGCGCGTGTGTGTGTGTGTGTGTGTGTGTGTGAATCTATATATCTACGTCTCTATGTATCTAAGTTTAATTGTAGCCTTGGGTGGGGGGGGAAGGGAGAAAAAAGAACAAAGTAAAAAGTGCACAGCTGAGAACAAAAGAAAACTAACAAGGAAGCAAAGAAAAGATGGACAGCTATCAACAGAAAGTGCAGTATTTATTATATAAGCTTGCTTGAGATGGAAATTTATTGCTATATATTTTCAATCTTCTCATATTCTGTGGTGCACATGACATGCTTTTTATTTCTTTTCTTCTTGTGTGTTTAAGTTTCAGTAATAAAAAAGGAAAAAAAAAGAAAACAGAAAAAAGAGAATGCTTAGAAATCCTGAAAGGAAAAAGGAGAAATGGCTTAGTCTGTAGCCTTTAGACTTTATCAGGTGAAAATTTAATCTAAGGAAGATGTTTTACCTTGCCACTGTATTTTCATCCTTAAGGGGTAGCAGAAAATACCATGCTGTCCACCCCTAGGTCACAATAACAACAATCTCCTTAATCATTACCAAGTGTCCAACTAAAGTCCTCTTTCATCTTGACTCAAAGTTGACTTCCAAGTCCCATGGCTCTTCGTCTGTGGGCTGACCACTCCCAACTCTCACCTGGATTCACATGTAGGCATCTCTCCACTCCTGCTCCAGGTCTCAGCTCATGGGGACTGCTCCACTGCAAGCTCTTCCTGCTCCTGTCCCACAGCAGGGCAACAACACACACCACCAACACCACTGTCTCAATTCACCTCCAAAGTCCGAAACCCTGTGATAACATCTCAGTTCACTTTAATAGCTCTCAAAAGGAGCTTAAGCTAAGCCTCCTTCCCATGGGCAGGTCTCTGCCCTACAGCTCCACTCACTTCAAAGTTTGAAGGCTCCTTCCACAAATCTGTGCCATGAGAGGTCTCCTCCCTGCTCTCAGAGGTCTCTTCCCAGCCCATAAAGGTTTCCCCTCAGCTCAATGATCAAAGCTCATTCTTCTTCTTTGTCTCTTCTCTTCATTCTCTTCTCAGCACTGGCTCACCCTCTCAATGTTGGCTCTCTCAATGTCTGCTCTCTCATGCCACTGGCTCTCTTTATATACAGTTCTAGTAGGTATCTGATTGGCTAGAGCCCACATGTACGTGTCTGATTGGCTAGGGCCAACATGAATGTCTGATTGGTTCAGAGCAGAAGCATGTGAGACTGAGGCTGGGAAACTGAACAACACAGATAGAAAAACAGCAAAAAAAAAAAAATCCCACTTTGCTTGCCATTACATCTGCAAAGCCAGGGCAGTCTCATTCTGGGGCTGTCTCACTGAGTCCCTTTATAGAAAGGTAGAGGCTAGCAAAGCCTCATCTGTTATCTGAGCTATCATAGAGACTGACCTAAAAGGATGAATGTAACAAATTTCTCAAATATGGATTGTCAGGACACCATCCCCGGAGGAATGGATTGACTGGTTTTCAGATTGAGATCCATTCTTGGTTCATTACTCTTTTTTAACAGTTTTTAATCTGGGTATGGATAGCATTTTCCTTTGTGAAATGTTTGTATTTGTCTTGGATCATTTTGTTGCTGAGAAGAGCAGAATCATTCATAGTTGATCATCACACAATGTTGCTGATACTGTGTATGATGTTTTCCTGGTTCTGCTTGTCTCACTTTGCATCAGTTGGTACAAGCCTTTCCAGGTTTTTCTGAAATCTGCCGGTTCCTCATTTCCTATTGCACAATAGTATTCCATTCCATTCATATTCCACAGCTTGCTCAGTCCTTCTCCATTTGGTGGGTATCTCCTCAGTTTCCAATATTTTGCCACCATGAAAAGGGCTGCCATAAATATTTTTGCACAGGGTAGGTACTTGTCCATTTTCTATGATCCCTTTGGGATACAGACCTAATAGTGGTATTGCTGAATCAAAAGGGTATGTACAGTTTGGTTGCTCTTTGGGCACCAACCAAAGTTCCAAATGGCTCTCCAGAGTAGTTAGATCCATTCACAATCCCACCATTAGGGTTCCATTTTTCGACATCCTCTCCAACATTCATCATATTCCTTTTTGTCATATTAGCCAATCTGCCTGGTGTGAGGTGGTATTTCAGAGTTGTTTTAGTTTGCATTTCTCTAATCAAAAGTGATTTAGAGCACTTCTTCATATGCCTACAGATATCTTTGTTTTCTTCATCTGAAAACTGCCTGTTTATATCCATTGACCATTTATCAGTTGGGGAATGGCTTGTATTGTCATAAATTTGACTCAGTTCTATATATATATATGAGAAATGAGGCCTTTGTCAGCAACACTTGCTGTAGAGATTGTTTCCCAGCTTTTTGCTTTCCTTCTAATCTTGGTTGCATTGGTTTTGCTTCTATAAAAGCTTTTCAATTTAATAATGATCTATTCTATATTTTGTAATGTTCTCTATCTCTTGTTCGGTCATGAATTCTTCCCCTTCCCATAGATCTGGCAGGTAAACTATTCCTTCCTCTTCTAATCTGATTGCTTCATTATCTAGGGCACCTTTTAGCAAGATGTAGTTTCCTTCCTCATCTCTTTTAATAAGTATATTTTTGCTTTTACTTTGTGTAAGGTCAGGATTTCTACGCTTGCTTTTTTTTTAATTCAGCTGAAGCATAATAGATTCCATTCCAGCCCTTTACCTTTACTCTGTGTGTGTCTCTCTGCTTCAAGTGTGTTTCTTGTAAGCAACATACTGTAAGATACTGGTTTTTTATCTGCTCTGCTATCCACTTCCATTTTATGGGAGAGTTCATCCTATTCACAGTCACGATTATGATGACTACCTGTGTATTTCCCTCCATCTTCTTCTTTCTCCTATTTGTCCTCTCTCTCCTTTCATCCTTTCCTATCACCACCTCCCCTCATCTGCCCTCCTTTCTGATAGTTGCCCCTACCTTTATTTAATCTCCCCCCCTTCTACTTCCCTGTTGGGTAAGATAGATTTCTATATTCATCTGACTGTGTATTTTATTCCCTCTTGCAGCCAATGCTGACGAGAGTAATGTTCAAGCAATGCCCATTGCCTCCCCCCTCCCATTATTCTCTCCACTATAATAGGTCTTTCTTGCCTCTTCATGTGAGATAATTTACCCCATTCTACCTCTCCCTTCTGCACCCATTTTACTCCTTTCCCATTGCATAATTTTGTGTCATTCCCTCAAATATGCCTTATACCCATATGCTCTCTCCATGTTTGTTTTTTCTGTCTTGTACTGTTAGTGATACAATTTTTAAGAGTTACGAATATCATCTTCCCATGTTGGGATGTAAACAATTTAGCTCAATGAATCTCTTCTGTTTTCTTTTCCTTTGTTACCTGTTTATGCTTCTCTTGGGTCTTGATATGGGAGGTCAAATTTTTGGTTTAGTTCTGGTCTTCTCTTTACGAAGGCTTGAAATCCTTCTGTTCCATTGAATGATCATTTTTCCCCTTGAGGTATTATGCTTAGTTTTACTGGGTGAGTGATTCTTGGTTGTAGCCCTAGTTCCTCTAGAATATCATGTTCCATGACCTCCAATCCTTTAGGGTTACAATTGCTAAGTCCTGTGTGATCCTTCTTTCTGGCCACTTGTAGTATATTTTCCTTGAACTGATAGTTCTGAAATTTGGCTATAATGTTCCTTGGGTTTTTTATTTTGGGATATCTTTCCTGAGGTGATCAGTGAATTTTTTCAATACCTATTTTGCCCTCTGGTTCCAGGACATCAGAGCAGTATTCCTTGATAGTTTCTTGAAAGATGCCTAGGTCCTCCTTTTGATTATGGCTGTCAGGTAGTACATGATTCTGATATCATCTCTCTTGGATCTGTTTTCCAGGTCAGTTGTTTTTCCCATGAGCTATTTTACATTTTCTTCCAATTTTTCATTCTTTTGAATTTGTTTGATTGATTCCTGACATCTCATAGAGTCATTAGCTTCCACTTGCCCAATTTTGACCAAAAGGTGTTTTTTCCTCAATTAGCTTCTATACTTTCTTTTCCATTTGGCCAATTGTACTCTTTAAGGAGTTGTTTCCTTCAGTGGATTTTTGTATCTCCTTTTCCATTTGGCCAATTCTACTTTTTAAGCAGTTTTCCAAGCTGTTAAGTCTTTTTTCATAACTCTCTTGCATCACTCTCATTTCTTTTCCCCATTATTCTTCTACTTCTTTTATATGATTTTTAAGCTCTTTTTTGAGCTCTTCCATGAGTTCTTTCTGGGCTTGAGATGACTTCTTCTTTTCTTTGGGCTTTGCCCACAGGTGTTTTGACATTGTTGCCCTCTTCTGAGTTTGTGTCTTGGTCTTCTCTGTCACCATAATAACTTTCTATGGTCAAATTCATTTTTGTTGTTGTTTTCTGCTCATCACCCCCTTTTTCCTTTCTTTTAAACTTGAGCTCTCCTCCCAGAACATGAGAGGCACTGTCTCTAGCTTCTTGTGCTAGTGGCTGCTGGCCCTGGCTGTTTACCTGATGTTGAACTGATGCTGCCCTGAGGCTCATGGGGGACTCTCAAGTCTGGTACTGTGCTATAAGAATAGGGTGAGGGTTGGCTGGTGCTTCTGGAGGCTCTAGGGGTCTGATAGCTTACCTGGTGCTGAGCTAGGGTCCTAGTGGTGGTATCTGGCATATGCTGAGGCCTGGTGGGGGTGATTCTGCATTTTTCAGTGGTTTTGCTGAAGCATGTGCAGTCAGGCCTCTGGGAACTGCCTGTTTGCCCAGGGTTAAGGGGAAGTGTAGTGGCCAGGTGCTGCCTGCTATCCACCTATTTGTCCCAGACTGTGCTGAAGCACATGAAGGTCTGGTCATTGGAGGATTCCTTTTTTCCTGGGGCTTCTCTGAAGTTCTTGATTAATCTGAGAGCTGGAGTCTGCTAGATTCCCTGACTGAGCTAAGGCATGTGGGGGGCCCTAGGTGTTTGCGTTTGCCTCCTCCCCCACAGTGGGGCTCAGGATCTCCCATTGGTTTGCTGAGGTGGCCAGAACTTTTCTGGGTTTTGAGTAAACTGTCATGTTGTATGTACTTACAAGTGATTATTTTCTTAATTTCTGATTCCTGTTATCTGCTCCAGAATGGATTTTAATTGTAAAGGCAGACTAAGGTAAGATCTCGTTATGTGTTTATTTTTAACTGTTATAGGAAGAACATGACAAAAAATATTAATAACTGTACCTAGCCTTATACTGTGATTAGTGAAATTTGTTATTTGAGGTACAATTTCTTGGGATTGTGTTTACCGTGGCAGGTAAACTGTAAAAGTTTGTTTTTTAATATAGTGAATCTTGTTGTTGCAATACTCAAACAGCTCTGGCTTACTGTAATATTATACAAGTGTTAAAGAGTATTCTAAAGTTGTGGTTATAATTTCTTTCAAGTTCTTGTCATAAATAACCAGGTAAATAAGTTCTTAGGTTGGCCATCCATCTCCTTGTTAATGATTGTACATTTATGTGTAGTATCAGGTCTGCATAACAGCACCTCTTTTCTAGATGAACTGATGATATAGATAGAAAGAAAGAAAGAGATAGGTAGACAGATACATAGATAGATAGATAGATAGATAGATAGATAGATAGATAGATGTGGATATGGACATATATGTACATATATATGTATGTGTGATATCCTGAAAAAGGGACTCTGATGAAGATGTGATGTGATAAAGATGCAAAAGTTTTAAGTTTCACGCAAACTTTATTTTGAAAAAGGCAGCAAGTATCTTTTCTCAAAAAGAAATAATATGTGTGTGTGTGTGTGTGTGCACGCGCATGTGTATGTGTGTAATTGTCTTCCAAGTGTTTCTAACAATAACAATGACAAAAGTACAAGTAAACATAACATTCCTGGATCATCTATTTTTTTCTTTTGTTCCTAAAGTAATTAAGAACAAAATTTAAAAACAAAAGCACTAATCACCCTTCAGGTTCAATCAAACATCCATAGATGAATTTTTTTGTTGTCGTGAAAACATTTTTTTCCTTTTTTTCCTTCTGGGATATACCTGTTTTAATTATGTTTTAATAATAAGTTCTCAGAAATTAGTTATGGTTTTTACATATAAAATTGCACTAATGATAAACGATTTCCCCCCTATTTCAAAGGCTTTCTCTGATAATATTAAGAGACAGAAGGGCTTCATTTTACATTTCAGGACCTCAGGGATCCTTGTAAAAGTTTTCCTTCAGCCTGTAGATAGCATTGTCCTCATCAGGTACAGGGTTCAGGTAAAGATAGAAAAAACAAGTGATATATAAAAACTGCAATTCTCTGAACTCTCAGGTGAATTATGGGTTCCTCTTTTGATATTCTTCTTATAGCTCTGTGGTTAATAAGGTTGGTTCTGTAAGACTTGAACTGGTTTTCTCCACACACAAGTCACTGGAAGACTAAATTGAAGAGGCCTTACTAAATTGTATTAGGTCTTATCACTAGCAGTTTTAGCAGCATTATCTAGGGAACCTCTGCAAGTGACTTGGAACATGGCAATCAAATCTCCTAGGAGGAGCCCTTTCCAGAGCCACCCTGGAAATTAAATGTTTTGTGGGATGAGATGGCTACATGAGACAGCCAAGGCCCAAGAAGAAACAAGGTGATTAACAGGAGTTTTGGAATGGGTTATGAGGAGCAATCGGGAATAAGGGGATCTCATCTTATTTAATATTGGTGACCATTAATGTTTCCTGGTGCTTGTGTTTCCCTCATTAAGTATGTGATTCTTTGATTTCTGAGGTTTTGCAGACCTCTCTATAACCAAAACAGGGAAAACAGTGATGGGAACCTTTCATTTTCTTATATTATGCCCTTTCTCCTGAATATCTGGCTGACTCCTGAAACTTATTTACTGTTAATCTCACCCAGCTACGAAAAAAGAAAAAGACTCATGGAATGAGTATCAAGAGAAGACTTTTGACATTCCCAAGTTAAAAAACCAAATGAGGGGAAGGGAATACAACATCTTTAAAACCTCCAAAAACATTTTATTTGTGGAAGAATTTACCTATCACTGAGTCTTAGTGATATAAAATCCCTCTCTATCAATTAACCTACTGTGATATCTTTTAAAAGTAGCCTTATATGTTTTATAAGGGTATCATTTTGCAAACCTAGTGTTTAATCTGTAACCTGACTTAGTTTACCTATCAAGTCTGTTTAACCAGGCATGTTTCCTTAGGAGGTATGTGATTGTGTTCTTGCTTGATAAAATGTATTCAATCTTTATGACACTAAAGGAAGTATGGGATTATAAATCTGTCTTTAAAAACTTTATATCCTAAAAGAATTTATTAGATTGCAATATTTAAGAATATGAGACTGCAATATGTAAAAGAATTTATTGCTCTGTCTGACATAATTTTCTGTATAAAGATTTACCAGAAACTCCGATCTTTTTTCAGGTTTTTTTTTAAACTTGAACCTATGTTTGAGCACATTAAAACGTAGTTTATAATCCTATAATTTCTGTGCTGTGGTGGATTTATTTCAGTAGCAGTGACCTCCTACTCAAGCTCAAAGGGGAGATATTTCTCTCACAGCTGGGTCCATAGGCTTCACAAGGTGACCAAAGAGGTCCTAGACCAAAAGAGGTTGGGAACCTGTTGTGACTACCAACAACTGGATTTCTCACCACTTCAAACTCAACTTGCTCCAAAATGGGTTTATCATATTTCTCCCCAAACCTTCTCTGCTTTGTTGGGTAGTCTCCCTGCCTCATCTCTCCCCATCCTCTACTCAGCTATCAAAATGATCTTTCTAAAGCAAGTTTATGTCACCCTTCGATGCAATGAACTCCAGTAGCACCCTATTGCCTTTAGGATCAAATATAAAATCTTTTGTTTGGCTCTTAAAGGCCTCCTTAAACTGGCTTTTTCTAACTTTCTAACCTTCATATATCTTACTGCCCTTCACGTACTCTTTGATATGTGACACTCCATCTCCCATGTCCTGGCATTTTCACTGACTTTCCCCCATTCCTGAAACACATTTCTTCTTCCTCTCTTTGTAGCTCCCCTGTCTTCCTTCAAGTCTCAGCTAAAGTCCTACCTTCTACAAGAAGCTCTCCAAGTCCTCCTTCACCTTAGTGCCTGACCTCTGAGATTATCTCCAATTTACCCTGTATAGCTCTTGTTTGTGCACAGCTGTTTGCATGTTGTCTCCTCCCTTATACCATGATCTTGGGAGCAGGGACTATTTTCCCCCTTTGCATTCCCCCAGCTTAGCAGAGTGCTTAACTCCCAGTACTCTCTGGATATTTTTTTTTTGATGTAACAACATACCTTGTGATTTCATAGTCCTGGTCAAAACCCTCTCACTCAGCCTCTCCTGTGGAAATCCCGGTGTTAATTTTGATTCTTCCTCTCCCATAACCAGCTACTACTTGCTGCTAAATGTACCTCCAGGACATCTCTCATATTTGTTCTCTCTTCTCTCTTCCTAATTTTCTGTACTATAGGAGAGGTCTTTATTAATACCCCCTGGGACTACTGTAGTATCCCCTAATATGTAGTTCTCAACCTGTTGAAGCAAATATCAAGTGTAGCCTTGGCCTTGATGTGTCCTGCTGGTGCTTTTCCTAGAAGATGTTTATTCTCTTCTATTTTTCTTTATCTTTTATAGGTTTTCTAGTTTTATCATTCAATGTGATCCTGACCTCTCATAATCCTTTTCCCCAAATCCATTATTCTTCTTGAGGGTACCAATATCCTTCCAGTCATCCAGATCTGAAACTTTAGTGTCATCTTCACTCTCCTCACAGAACCAGACACATACTAGTTGTGGTGTGTGTGTGTGTCTGTGTATGTGTGTAAAACATGTCATATATGTCCACTTCTAATTCAGGCCCCCATCGCCACATGATTCCCAATTTTCTCCCTACTTCATTTCTCCCCACAACAATCCATTATGGATTTCCCAAGGCAATTTTCCTAAGGTTAAAGTCTGACCCTCACACATACTCAGTTAACTCCAGAGCTTTCCTATTACTTCCTTTTTCAAAACATATACAAGGAAATGCTTTTATTATTTTTCTATTTGCAGATGTTCTGATTCCTTTACTTTAAAAAATTGATCTTTTGTTTTCACATGACCATTTTTATGAATACATCCTTCCCATAAATTATAAAACAATTGTTTAAAAACTTCACTCAAAACAGCCAATACAGCAACTATTTCTGATGGTATACCATATTTTACTGCATAATCGCCTCAGATTTTATGACAAATTTTTTTGTGAAAAAGTGTGGTGTGACCATTATGTGAAGTACTGCAACGCTCTGAACAAACCACACAAGTTGGCTTTGGAAATACACTGACAATGCACAACTGCTGAGAAGTCTAGGCTGGCAGCTTACAATGCTCAAGAGATAAATGTGTGTCCATATGCCACTGATGACTACATTGCTGCTTTACCTTTTAAGTGGCGGGATGAATAGAGACAAACCATGCAACAATTACCTGATGTAAGGTTATAAACCAGTGCTTGGACTGAAAAATAGGGTGCGACAATTACGCAGTGTGACAATTATGCAGTGAAATACCATATGTATCATTTCACACCCATAATCCTCTGCTTCTGCAATGGAGGGATGTCCTTTTACTCACCTCTTCTCAGAGGCCCAAGTTTGGTCATAAATATACATCATTAACTTTGCTGATTTATTCTTTCCATTTATATTGTTATAATTATTGTATATAATGTTTTTTCTGGTTCTTCTTCATTTTATAATAGTTAATATGTCTTCCAAGTCTTCTCTGAATCCTTCCTCTTCATTAAATTTATATACCATGATTTGTTTTGCCATTACGCAATCAGTGAGCACTCATCTTGTTTCTACTGCCTTGGTGCCACAAAAAGAGCTGCCATAAATATTCTGACCTATACATGTGTGTGTGTGTGTGTATGTATATATATATATGTGTATATATCTTTGTCATTTTGAATATGATGAAAGTGTATATCTAAAACTGAAAGCTAGCATTACTTGCAAAGGGGTAACACGAGACATTTTCCCACTGAGTAACAGAGTAAAGCCAGGAGGCTTCCTTTCCCCCCTATTTTGGGCACCTGCTACCCAGTGTGAAGCAGCATTACACTGGAAACATCACTGGCTCTGGAATAAAAGAACAGAATTTCAAATCTAGACTCTGATCCCTATTACCTCTGTAACCCTGGGCTCTCTTTTCTTCCTCTTCTATATTATTTAGCTTGGTGATCTGGTCAGCTCCTACAGATTAAACCATCATCGCTAGACAGATGGTTTTCATATCTATTTGTCCAACACTAGCCTCTTTTCCTGACCTCCATTCTCCCATCTCTAACTGTCCATCGGACACTCCTAAAATGGATGTAGTCTTGTTATCTTCAAATCAACATGTCCAAAACTGAACTTACTGCTTTTGCCCCAACTCCAAACTCCCCACCACCCTCATTCTTCTATGACTATAGAAGGTACAGACTCACATCATTGTCAGCCTTGACTCTACACTCTCATCTCTGAAGGACAAACATCAACCTCTGTGAATAGAAAATGAGTGGAGACCCAGCGGGAACTGGCTAGTTGGGCAACGCAGCTTTCTCCCTCCCTCTTCTCTTCCTTCCTTCCTTCCTTTCCCTCTATCCATATAGGGCACCTTCACTTTCAATTCTAGATCTATGATCTATAATCAAAGAGCACTGATTGCTGGAAAAATGTATCAAAGGAAACAGTGAAGTCTTTGAATCCATGGTCTATTGCTTTCTCACCAAAGAATATGCCAGAAGGGCAATTCCCTTGGAAATGGACAGGTTACTTAGAGACTAAAGAGAACTCCCTTGATATTCACCTGTTCCTAACAATCATTTAGTTTCTTGCTTCCCTGTGGGATTTATGGCTTTCTCCTACTTTACCTTAGATCCCTAAATTCCTGAGATTTTTGTTCCCAGAAATGACGTTTTCATACATGAGATTCATATCAGTCCAAATGAAGGAGTCTGGTAGCCTAGATTCTAGGAATCTAGACATATGTCTGCATCCTTCCAACAGTTCCTTAGTGGAGATAAAAAACATAAATATTCCAATGGGTTAGAATCTATAAGAAACTGAAAACTGAAACATTGCTCAGAGATGACATTGTTTCTGTACAAAATAAAAAGTCGCTAAGCAGTCTTGGGTGTCTAATCCCCCACCAGCCTTTTAGTGAGCTGCCATTCTCTCCCTCCCTAGCTCACATTTACTGCTCTGACCCTGACAGGCTTCTGCATTCTCTGAAGAGGGAGAAGAGCCCAACTTGGATGTGGAGCAGATGAGGCCCAGCATCCTCATTTCCACCCATCTTGACACTTCTGCTGCTGGTCAAGAACAGCCTCCCATAAACTTCATTAGGAAAAGGCAAATTCTGGGCAGCCCAACTCCTTGCATGGAAATGAACTGACCACAAAAATCACTCATTTAGGAAGCCTTTCCTGCTAAGCATTATGTGCAAATGATATGGTCATTTTTAAAAATTTAATTTCCTTCTACTCATCCCAAAGAGCCCTAATTGAGGGGGGATTTTGCATAAGACTCAGTTACTGGAACTGATAAAAAGCTAACAAACTTCTACCAAAGATCCAGGAAATGGCTGGAAGTTGATTTCATAACTGTGGCCAAGGGGGACATTCGTTAGCTAATTATAAGACTTAAAGGAAACTAAGAGGAGAAAACAGTTTTGATTGCCTGACACTGAGAAGCCTTCACATGACAAGATCAACAGCCAGAATAACTTCTTTGCATGAAATGTCTCTGATAAAGGTCTATTATCCAAAACATGTAGGAAACTAACCCAAATCTATAAGGCCAAGAGGATTTTCCAGTAGTATTCAAAAGAAATGAATAATTCTCAAGCTTCCACTAAATCACAAAAAATGAGAAAATGAAATTAAAACAACCCTGAGGTCTCCCCTCTTCCCCAGCAAATCTTCCAAGGTGATAACACATGAAAATGGTCAATGTGGGAAGGACTACACAAAGACAGGCAGGTTGATGCCCTGTTTATGGAGCTATGAACTGGTACAATTTTGAAAAACAATTTGGAATTATGCTAAATAATGTCAACATCTCCATACCCTTTGAACCTAAGATTCCATGCCTTAACATTGTATGCCAAGGGTGTCAAAGATGGAAAAAAAAAACTTCAGATACGAACATATATCAAAATATTCATAGCAACATTTTGTGGTACCAAAGAAGTAGAAACAAATGAGTGGCCACCAACTGAGAAACGGCTAAGCAAGTTGTGGCACATGAATGTAAGGGAATTGTGTTGCAACAGAAGAAACAATAAAAATGAAAAAATTCAGAGAAACATGGGAAGACTTAAATGAACTGATACCGAACAGTGTGAGCAGAACCAAGAAAGAAACATACTCAAGACTACAAAATGGAGGAGCAGGGGAGATGATGCTGAAAGTTATGGAATCATAGATAACAAACTTGGCCACAGAGAAGAGAAAATAAACATTTCATGGAAGAAGTGGGGAGACTATGGGTATGCACTGTTGCATACACTGTTGGGTTATATGTGATCGACGTGATGGTGATAATGGAAGTTTTGAGTAAAAATTCTGTTATGAGGGAAGGCCACTGGGAGTAGATGGGAGTAGCAATGAACATAACATAAACACAAAATGTATCACTACAACTTTAATTTTTAAAAGTGCAATGGAGAGGCACATGATAGGCAAGCTTAGGCTACAGCATATCATCAAAGAAGAACTGAGCAGAAGGGGTAGAAGGAAAGTCATCAGAGAGATGTATCACCAGCATGAGGGGGACCCATCACAGAGGAAAGCTAAGGATTTCTGGGCAGACAGCTTGTGAGGGCCATTGGTATCTATGTAACATAAAGATATGTAGAGGAAGGCTACCTGCAGGCTGGTTAATCAACTTCTGTACGAATACTGGAAAAAAAAATGGACAAGAGGCACCCAGGATGAAAAGGTGTGGATGGATCGCAATCTGCACCTCTGGAGGCATTTCACACTTTGACAGATTCTACAGATCCTAAGTGAGGAAGTTTCCTCCTCTGCTCCCCTCACTTTGTCTTTGTGTCACCAAACACCAGTTGATTCTGAGTCCTCTCATTTATTAGGGCGAAGGCTCAAGGGACAAAAATGGATTTAAAAAGGTACAGAAACAAAGGAGGGTGGAGGGTGTCTCTGAAGCTCTGTTGGGGAACTGCCAAAGAGTCCAGACAGAATTGAAGGTACAGGGAAGGAGCTATTCCAGGGAAGGGGTCAGCAGAGTTAATCTCCTGGAGATCTGGGCACAAGCAGGGGTTTCCAAATGTGAGAGGGAGGCTATGGGAACACAATAGTTCCAGAGGACACAGCCTCAGAGATCAGCTCAGGAGCCCTGCAGAGGACAGAGAACAGTCATATGAGTCTACATGGGGGTCTGAAGCCCCCCATGAACAACTTCTTCCCACTGAGGGCCCCCAAGCCTCTTCTTAGCTTCAGGCCCCACTGGGCAGATGCTGTAGCTATGAGAACCCTGATCACACCTGGGTAGAAGGACCTTACCTGTTGGCTGTGAACCCCGATTTCCTGGGAAAGGAAGAAAGACAGACATATGAATCCTGGTAAATTCTAGAGCCATAGAAGCAAAGGGCACCGTGGTTCTGAGCACTGTGGCACAGGGGACTCATAATACTGCTTAGCTCAGTACCTGATACCACAAAGGAAGCACTTAATTGATGCTTTATCCTATCCAGCTACAACTGTGTGAGTAGATGGGGGGAGGGGGAATGGCAGGGGGGAGGGGCTAAAGGCTGGAACCTGAGACCCCTCTCCCAAGACTGTCTCTAGTAGTGAATATGAGATTCCTTGAGACCCTTGAGCCCTGGGATCTGGCCTGTTCACCACCTGAGGAGGAAGAGCTGAAGCCAGAGCCAGACCACCCCTTCAGCCCTGACCTGGGGCCAGATTTCTAGCACAATTAAATATCCTCTCTTGCTGTCCTGGAGAAGGTCAGGGAGGGGAGGGGGCTCAGGACTTTCCCCAGACTATCTCACCTTTCTGACTCCTCCTGTGGACAATGAGGCCAACCCCAAAGAAGATCAGCCCCAGCACGAGGCCCCCGACTCCACTCAGCATCTTACTCTGGGCAGATTCAGACTGTGCTCCTGGGGAGAAGAGATAGCAGGGATCAAAACCTTCCCTCCAGGAACCAGGCCCATGTGGGGAGCAGATGGGTCTGAGGGGAGCCTGAGAAGGTGATTAAATCCTGTCTAAGAAGGGAAGGGACAGATGTGGGAAGGGCCTTTCAGGCCACAGGAAGTGAAAGCTCACCAGGGGACACTGACATCAATCCATCTCAAAGCCTAGCTCCTCTACCCCAGGAGAAAGGGGTCTATAGGCTGATCACAGAGTCCCAGAGGGAGGCCAGCTCCCAGGACTGGGGCCAGTGAGGAGGCTGACAAGGTTCTAGGTCTCCACAGCTCTTAGTTCAGCATTGCCATGAGGGGGCTGTGCTGGGGAAAGAGGGGAGGGTGGGTAGCACCAAATGGGGTTTGTATTAGCCCAGGGCAGGAGAAAAGAAGGCACAGGACACACACTGAGGGGATCTCAGAGCTAGCTCCATGTCCTGAGCAACGTTAGAACTGGAAGGTAAGGGAGCTCTATCTCACTCCACTCCAAGACGACAGGTCTCTGAAGACTGGAGTGCTCCGCTTGGCAGGTGTAGACATCTCCACGCTTGGGGGTCATTTCTAGCATCACCAGGATCTGGTAGGTCCAGTCTCCATTGCTGATCAGGCCTGTGGACACAACCCCAGCTGTCTCCTCCTGCCCATTCAGGAACCACCGGACCTCAATGTCCCCAGGATAGAAACCAGTGACAGAGCAGACAAGCAGGTTGTGGTGTCCCAGGGGAGCCGTCTTTGATGGATACACAGTCACCTCGGGCTCAACTGGAAGAAAGAAGAAAGATCTCGAGTGAGGGAGCCAGAGCAGGTCTTCCTAGTCCAGCCCCCACCTCTGTCACCTGATCCATAACCAGGCTCAGGCCTCCTCTCCTCCCCAGGGCCAGAAATGGGCATCTTGGTAGACATTTAAGCTCCCCCTGAAGTAGCAGGAAAGAGTCCATGGTGCTGAATTATCACAGTCCCAGCTCATCAGGATTCAGTGATATGGGAAGAAATTAGCAGGCCAGATTTCTCATTGTAAATAGCTACTTTGTAATGGATTATTTCCAAAGCAGATCATAAGTGTAGGTAATAAAACTATTTTCAGGAAGACTTGTAACTCAAATATTAAGAGACGCTCTCAATCCACTGAAGAAATTTTGAATCAGGGGAACTGTGGGGAACACCTAGGCCCAGTAGGAACCTGAGCATCCTGACCCAGAGTCCAGGGGCCCTGGGAGAAGCAGAAATATGTCTGGGTCCCTGGAGAAAGACAATTTCAGTGATGAGGCCTCAGGTGTAAGAGTCTGTGTTATCAGAGAAGGCTGGAGGGGGAAGAGAGGAAGAGAATGTGGTTGAGACAGGAGAGGGCAGAGCATGGGAAGCTTCGGCTGAGCTTAGATTCAGGGATAAAAAAGGACAGTTTTATTGATAACTTTTTAAGGTTCATGAAGCCAGGGCACTCAGAAATTGGGGGATTTAATTTTATATTAACTATTTTGTTGTTGTTCTCTCGTTTTTCAACTGTGTACAGCTCCTTGTTACCTTCTTTGGGATTTTCTTGGCAAAGATACTGGAGGGGTTTGCCATTTCCTTCTCCAGCTTATTTTACAGATGAGGAAACTGAGGCAAACAGGGTTAAGTTGATGTGGGTGCAAACAGTGCCCTAAGGACTAAATTGCCTTTTTCCTGGGGATGCCCTAATGTATCTTAATACAAAGGTACCCTAAGGGATGAGTTTCTCTCCCTGGCACCCCAAAGTCTCCTCCCCTTCTCTTGTGTCCGGTCCTGACTCCCTTATCTTGTCCTTACCCTGTGAGGCTTATCCTATCCCTAAATCTCCAGCCCCCATAGGAAGCCCTAAGATCATCCTACAGGCTGTGTAGCTTTTTGTCTCTATAAGTCTGGTCCCTTCCCTACATCAGTGCCTTTGTTTGGCTCCTTGCTAAGTCTCAGGCCCGCTGCTTTTGGGTCAATAAAGCTCCCCTTGGCTACAGAGAAGGTCTAAGGGAATCCTTTCACATGTGATGAACCAGCTCTCCCAACTCTGACCTCATCAAAGCCACTTGCCCAGGGTCACAGAGCTAGTAAGTGTCAGAGGCCAGGTTTGAACTCAGCAAGATGACTCCAGGCCTGGCGCTCTAACCACTGCCCTACCTGGCCGCCTCTTAACCACTTAGCATTGTATGAATGGGAGTTATTTAGTGGTGAAGGGTCTATGGCCTGTTCCCAATGCAAGTTATCCCCATTAAAATAGGAGGAGGAAAAAAATCTGAATCTGACTGAGGAAAAAGGACTCAAGGAACCAACATCCATGCTGCTACAGGAGGGTCTCTCCCCCTTCCCTCTGTCCCTCCCCTCCTTCTCCCCATTCATTCTCCCCCTTCTTCTCCTCTCTTCCCTCCCCTCCTCCCCTTCACTCATCTCCAGTTTTTCTGCTCCTGATCCTACCCCTCATCTGCTGCCTTTCTTCTCCCTCTCATCCCTCCTCCTTTCTCCCTCCATCCCAATCCCCTCCCCCATACGTCTTCCTTCCTCTTCATCCCCCTTTGTCCCCCATCTTCCTCCCCTGCTCCTCCCCCCTTGGTCCCCACACTTCCTCCTCCCTCCAAATCCATTATCTCCCCCTCCCTTCATCCCTGCTCCCCCTTGTCTCTCCCCTGCTCTGGGGGCCCCTGTTCCTGCATCTGCTCTTGTGAGCCCCCTCCACCTTCTTTCCTCCCCACCTGCCCCCTCCCATCATGGACTCTCCTCCCCCTGCGCTCCCTTCCAGCCCCTTCTCTTCTCCTCCCTCCCTGCTCTGCTCCCTCCCCAGGACCCCCTCCCTCTCCCTGGGTCCCTGCCGGGCTCCCCTGGCCCCCCCTTCCCTCCCCGGGGCCGCGCACTCACAGGGCCTGCGCAATAAGAAGGGCACCAACTGGTAGTTGTGCCTGCAATTGTCCACCATTGCCCGTGCGCGCTCCAGGATCTCCTTCTGGCTGTTCCATTTCTCAGCATCGCGCCGCCCCAGCTCCGTCACCGCCACAAACTCCCCCACGTCGCTGTCGTAGCGCAGAAACTCCTCCCGGTTATAGACGTATCTCATCACATGCCGCACGCGCTCCGTCCCGTTCACGAAGTGACATTCGCCCTTAGCCTGCTCAGTGTAGTGCTCTGGGGACACCCGGAAGAGGGTCAGCCCTGACGGACACCCCGCCCTCACCACAACCTGGGCCTGATCAACGAGAATATGGCCCACCTCCCGCTGCCCTTCCTGCGCAAGCTCAGCCCCACCCCCTCTGAGGCCCAGAGACAGCAAGCGACTTTTCCAAGGTCACAGAGCAACTCTGGAATGGAGGCAGGACTAGAACCCAGACCTTCGGGTTCCGGACCGGTCCTGTCTGTCTGCTGCGTCACAGCTGCCTCTCAACCACACCCAGCCTGGTGCAAACACTCCCAGGAAATTTTACCCAACACCCTCCCCAAGTCCTGTTCACCTGAGTCTAACCACCTCTCTGATCCTCATCCTCCAGTGTATCTTTGTACCCCCCTCCCAGCCCCTCTGCAGAGACCCAGGCAGGTGACAGACCCTCCCCACACTTCCATGACCCTGCAGGTCACGCCCCTCTCTCCCCTTTGATCAGAGGACATTAATCACATCAGTATCACCCTCCCTACTGAAAAGGGCTTGGAGATCTGCTGTGTGTGTGTGGCTCTGCTCACAATTCTGTGACTGTGGACCAGGGCCGCTTCCCCATCGCCCCTCCTGGGCATGGCTTGGACCCTCCTCCTCCTAGAATGTGAGCTCCTGGAGGGCAGGAAATGACTGTTCTTATATGTAAACTAGCCCTCAGCACAGTGCCTGGCACACAGGAAGCACTAAATTAATGCTTGTTGACTGACTGATATAATTTATCTATCCACCCAACAAAGGACAAAGTAATTTTTAGAAAGTGTAAGTGTAACTGCTTAACTCACCCCCTCAAGAACCTTTAGTGCTCCCTATGGACCTTTGGAGAAATTTCAAAACCCCAACCTTGGCATGTAGAGCCCTCCCCAGTCTGAGTCCAGCCTACCTTTCCAGGATCTCCTATTATTCCCTCTCACACACAATTTATGTTTCAGTCAAACTGACCTACTGGCTGCTCCCCAAACTCAGCATTTCATCTCCCACCTCCAAACATGTGAACAGCCTCCATGCCTGGCCTGCCCCAACCCCCACCCCCTCACTCATGGATTCCTTGCTTCCTTTATACTTAAGTCTTTCCTTCTGTGTGCACTGCTGTACTTCCCCAAAGACAGTCAGTCACTCAACAGGCATTTATTAAGTGCTTACTGTGTGCTAGGCACTATGTTAGCTGCTAGAAATACAAATATAAAGAAGGGAACAATCTCCAGCTTTACATTCAAATGGGAGTGACAAGTGTCCATAAAGATACAGACAGAATGAATCCAAGTGAAGAGAAGAGAGGGAAAGAGAGAAGACACTAGCATTTGGGGGATCAGGAAAGGCTTCACCTAGAAAGTGCTGCTTGAGCTGAGCCATAAAGGAAGAGAGGATCCATGAGGCAGAGGGAAGGAGGGAGTGTATTCCAGGAATGGGGGATGGCCATGGGCAAAGGCCCAGAGGTGGGAGATAGTGCAGCCTGTGAGGAAAAGGCCATTTTGAGCAGATCACAAAGCACAGGAAGAGGAGGACTATCATATAAGAGAGGGTTCCACCCAGATCATGAAGGAATAAACAGAGGAAGTTCTAATTGATCACAGAAGCAATAAGGAGCCAGTGCTGTCTATTGAGGAGAGGAGTGACTTAGATTTGCTCTTGAGGAAAAATACATTTTTAGGTGTGTGACAGATGGTCTGGAGTGAACAGAGAATTGAGACAGGAACAGCGATTAGGAGGCCATGATAATAATCTGGGTGAGGGATGATGAGGGTCTGCTCATGTGGTGGCCAGAGCAGCAGAAATGGTTGTATGTAGGAAGAAATTGAGATTAGTTCAGCAGGTGATGAATTATGGGAATTCAGTGAACCCCACTGACTGCATCCTGTGACTCAGTTCTGGAGCTAGCTCAGCTCCCTTTCTATCCCATTATGGGAAGAGCCCAGTTTCTGTCTTGTGAGAAATTGTGTTCAATTGCGGGAATTGGGAGAAAACCTTATTTCATTGTCTGAACCTAGCCCTGCGTGGCTGGAGGCTGGACCAGCTCTCCTGCTGCTTAGAGACCCTTAACTAAGGCCCTGAGGTTGTGCCACCAGAAAGAAGGGCAGATCCGGAGACTGAGGCAGAGAGTTTTGTCACAATTGTACATCCCAAGCTGCCCATCTGTCTTATCTGAAATCTGGCCCCCTTCTATTCAATCAGTTATTGTTTCCACACTCCTTTGAGTGTTCACAGACACTTGCGGGGGTGGGGGGAGAGCATCTCTTTCTAATTTCAGGGTATTACACCTTTTTGCTCTCCCTCTTCCAACTTGGAAAGTCCCTAATCCTTCCTCCAATGAGAATTGAAGTTATCTAATGTTTATTTTGTTTCCTTTTCATTCATTGGCCTTATGTGATTCCTTGTTTTTAATATATAAAAGTCTGTCTCATCCTATGTTCAGGGTCCAGGCCTAAGCTGAGGAAGTCTGGTCCCAGTTTGTGGAGTAATCGGCAGACATTGCTAATAATCAATATGCACAAAAGCTCGAACCTTTGTTTCTTAGTCATTTCATCTTTTACCCACCACATGTAAGGAAGGTTATGGCAGTGACTCTGGGGGGGGGGGGGCAGAGTGGGGCGCTGAAGATAAAACCAAGGTCATGAACCATGAGATGAGAAGAATTGCATTATGTTCATTAGGAATAGGAAAGTCTAAAAGAGGGATGGGTTTGGGGGAAAAGCAATGAGTTCCATTTTGGACATGCTGTGTTTAAGAGAGCTTAGAGACATAGGGCCTGAAATATCCAGGAGGCAGCAGGTGATGCTGGACAGGCACTGGGAGGGAAACACAGACCTAGGAGTCACCTGAACAGAAATGGGAATGAACTCTATGGGAGCAGAGGAAGTTACAGAGAGGAGAGAAGAGGGCCCAGGACAGAGCCTTAGGAAACACTACTGTTTAAGGCATATGATGTGGATGGTAAACCTGCTAAGGAGACTGAGAAAGAGTGATCAGACAGGTAAGGAGAGAACCAAGAGAGAGCAGAGTCACAAAAACCCAGAGAGGAGAGAATACCCAGAGGCCGAGGGAAGCTGACAGGGTCAGATTCAGCAGAAAGTTCCTGAAGGAGGAAGCCTGAGAAAAGACCATTTGCTTTGGCAATTAACAGAGAGCTCCAGAGGCCAGGCATGATGGGTCAAGCTTCACCATCTGCAGTGGCCTCCTAACTGGTTTCTTTATTTAAAATCTCCTCTCCAGAGGCCCCAGCTCACCCCATGACTCTCCATTGCCAGTTAGATAAAGAACGACTTCTTTAGCCTAGAAAGCAAGGCCTTCCCCACCTCTGCCTCCATTTCCCTTTCTAGCCTTCTTTCTGACTTCTACCCACATGAGACCCCAGCCCAAGCCAAAGGCTATTCAAAGTCCCTTAGTTCCTTCTTGTGCTTGACCTTCTCTGTGTCATTCTCTCACAGACATGGATTCTCTCCCTATTATGGTGAGGTGCCATCGTCATCCCAGTCACCTCGGCTCACAGTCTCAGTGTTATCCTCACTCTAATCACCCATATTGAATCTGTTGTTGCCAAAATTTGGCAATTTTGCCTTTGTAGCATCTTGAATGCCCCTGACCCTGCACGGCCCTGATGCAGACCTTCAGCACCTTCCACCTGCACTACTGCAATAGCTTGGTGGTGGGTCTGCCTGCTTCCAGGCTCTCCCCCTCTAGTCCATCCTCCATTCAGCTGTCAAATGGATCTTTCTAAGGCACAGATCTGACCCTGTCACCCAACTGCTTAATAAACTCCAGTGGCTCCCTATCATATCCAGCATCAAATTTAAAAATCCTGTTAGGCCTTCAAGGCCCTTCTCATGTTTACCCTCCTACCTTTTCAGTCTTCTTACCCCTGACCCCCCCTCCCCCACTCATGTACTCTGTGATCCAGTGACACTGGCTTCCCTGCTGTCCCTCCTGCCAGACACTCCATCTCTCAGCTCTGGGCATTTCCTCTGGCTGTCCCCATGTCTGGAATGCTCTCCCTCCTCATATCTGACTCATGGCTTCCCTGGCTTCCTTCCCGTCCCAACTAAAATCCCATCTTCCAGGAAGCTTCCCAATCCTCCTTAATTATTCTAGTGCCTTCCCTCTGTTGGTTATTTCCAAAGCATCCTGAATATAACTTGCTTATACACAGTTGTTTTCATGGTGTCATCCCCAGAGACTTTTACCTTTCTTTGTGTCCCCCGCAGTTAACCCAGTGCCTGGCACATAGTAAGGGCTTAATAAAAGTCTGACTGACTTCTAGCTGAGAGGCTATTTCCATATTGTGTAGTTTGGAGGATTGTCCACATGGGGGCAGCACGTGCTTAGTACACCCATGGCTGATACCAGGGTGTTCCTGGAGTTGTCAGCTGGGTTAAGCAGCCACCACCCTGCTAGGACTGGGAGATCCCCCTGCCCTTGGGTTTCTCTTGCTCAGGCCCTGACAGACTGTCTCTAGAAGGCCCTTGTCTCCTGCCCAGCCCTGGAGAATGGGGGCTACACGTGGCAGGGGCAGAGCAAGTGACAAAGCTCAAAAGTGGGTCAGATCCTGGAGGACGGCTCTAGAGCAGGTTAGGATCCCAGAGAGACTGTGGTTAGCCAGGCCAGGTGCCAGGCCAGGCTGGAGAGGAAATAATATGGATAGTGCCAGAGGGGCTTTTATCTGCTCCCCTACAATGCTTACACCAGCTGGGAGAGGATTGTGTCCCATCCCAGAGGGCTCCCTCCCTGCCGAGGACAAAGGATCTCACTCCCCTGCTGGGTCATGGCAGAGACCCCTTGATCCAGACCCCAGCTTCAGGGAGAGCAGCAGAGGTGTGGAGACCAGAGATGACACTGGCAGATGGGGGGCAGAGAGGGCAAGCCCTGCCTGATCCAGGGGAGGGGGGATTGGGGAATATTGGGCTTGCACCTCTTTTCTCAGCCCATGAGCAAGGGATCATGAAGACAGGAGAAAAGCCAGCCTGGGTCCATCCCCTTGGCCCCTCCAGCCCAGTGTCTGCCTCTAACCTGCCTCTGAGGAACTGATGGGGAGACCTTCCCCTACTGCACTGGGGTGTTATTCATGAAAACCAGAAGGTGGTCCCCAACTCCAGCTTCACTATGGCCTTGAAACCATACCTGGGAAATTAATCCAGCAAAGTCTACCCCTTCCTTCCCAAATAGCCAGCCAAATTGAAACCTTTCCAGCAGCTTAGACAGACTCTGGGAAGATATTTAGTGGGACAGAAAAGTTTAGACGGGGGTGGAGCACCCTGGCAGCTCTGCCCATGCCATCCACTAATCAACAAGATCCAAGGACTCCCTATCACCCCCAGGACCCAATATAAAATCCTCTGCTTGGCCTTCAAGGCTCTTCCCAACCCGGCCCCCTCCTACTTTTCCAGCCTTCTTACACTTTGCTTTCCCAGGGCCCCAGCACTGTACTATCCAGTGACACCAGCCTTCTTGTTTTTCCCCCACACATTTCTCCATCTCCCCACCCTGGGCGCTCTCTGGCTGTCCTCCTTGCTTAGAATGTTCTCCTTCTTCACCTCTGCCTCCTCACTTCCCTGGCTGACTTCAGGTATCAGCTCAAATCCCACCTTCTACAGGAAGCCTTTCCTGATGCCCCTTAACGTCAGTGCCTTCCCTCTCTTGATTATATCCAATTTCTCCTGTAACTATCTTGTTTGCACACAGTTGTTTATGTGTTATAAGACTGTGAGCTCCCTGAGAACAGGAACTGCCTTTGCCTTTCTTTCTATCCTTGGCATTAGCACAGTGCCTGGCAGACAGTAGCTGCTTCATAACTGCTTATTGACAAACTGCCTGGAGCCCTCAGCTCTTGGAGGGGGCGGGGCTATATCAAGTCCCTGAACCCTGAGGAAAAGGGGGAAAGGAAGGAGGGCCAAAGGAAGAGTTAGTTGGGAGGGGAGCCTGAAAACAGATTCATTTACTGTCCATCTATCTGAGGTCCATCCTGTCCCAAGTCCTTCCTTTGGTCTGGGCCCAGAGAGAAGAGTGCTCCCCTTGGGCCCCACCTGTGCTCTCTGGGAAGCTGCTGCTCTGTATTTACCTGGGGCATGTCTGCCTGCAGCCACCTGAGAAATCAGCACCAGCAGGGTCACAGCCAGAACCTCTGTCCAGACGCCCTTGGGGAGCAAGACACACAGCATCCTGGAGACAAGATGAGGCTGAGGGACTCAGAGATATAACAGTCAAGATGGCCCTCACTTCATGGGAACTACCCCCCACATCTCCCAGACTAAGAATTTACACTCTCTTGTCTGCCCCAGGGTTGGGCAACCTCAGAGTTGAGAGAGCCAATGAGCATTAGGAACGAAGGGCATCATCAGTTCCTAGGCAGAGGTTCCTTTTGCAGGGCCTGTTCTAATACTGAAATGTTTTTGTGGTTAAGGAAAAAAAAAGGTCACAGAAATCATAGAATCTCAGTGAAGTAAGGGGCCCAGAGATCGTGTCTTACCTGGACTATTGCAATAGCCAAATGTAAAGGCACTGAAGCTGAGCTGTTAGTGTAGATCAATGAATGTCTTCACTACTGTAGTGGGTCCCATAAAACTGGAGGACAAATGTTCCAATATTTTTTAAAAAGGGAAGATGGATGAGTGTTCAATTAATTTTGCTTTTGCCTCCTAGAAAAAAATTTAAAACCCATTATAAAAGAAATGGTTTGTGAGCATTTTGAAAGGGGAGAGTGATTATATAAAGGCCATCAAGACTGCATCAGAAAGAACTCATGCCAGATGAACCTTTCTTTTTTGACACTATAACTGAGCTCATGGATCAGGAGAATGCTGTAGATACAGTAAACCTGGATTCCAACAAAGAATCTGACAAAGCCTCCAGTGCTGCCCTTGGGGAGAAGATGGACAGATATGCACTAGATGATAATGTGGTTAGCTGGATTTGGAAATGGTTGAATGGCTGGGGCCCAAAGATTGGTCCTTAATGGGTGAATGTCAGATTGGAGGAAGCTCCCTAGCAGAGTATGCCGGGAATCTGTCCTTGGTCCCGTCCTATTCAGCATTGTTATCAGTGCCTTGGATGAAGACATAGAAGGAAGGCAAAGGGAATTTTCAGATGACTTGAAACTGGGAGACATTGCTACTATATTGGATGACAGAGCCAGGATCCAAAGCATTGTCGACAGGTCAGAATGATGGGAGAATTGAATGGAAGGAGATTTAATTTAATAGAGATAAAGGAGTTCTACACTTGAATTTAAAAATCCACTTTATCTGTTCAAGTAACTTTATTCGATGAAGAGACATCATAATAACAGCATTTACAGATTTGAAGTTTGCAAAGCCCTTTATAAATATTACCTTAATTGTTCCTCTCATGCCTCTTGGTTGACACCAAAAATGCCAAGTACAAAGGTGCCCACGTGGCTCACGGATTTATCTCAATCCCCTTCAGAGACTTTAGAGGCATCACTGAGAGACAAGCATGGGCAGAGGAAACTCCTTAATGAAGAAAGACTTTGGAAGGGCATGTGTGTATGGAAGGTCAGGCCTGTCTTGTCTTTGGACTTGCTCGAAATTCTAGAGACTTCTAAGAATAGATCTGCATCTGAGTGAGATTGTGTGCTCATTCCTTGTTTGAAAGCTCACTCTCAGATGAAACTCAGATGAAAAGCTCATTTATTCTTCAGTATTTTATGTCATATTGTAATCAGGCTATTTCTCTGGTTTCTGTTTGCTGTTTTGCTTGGAATAAGTGGGCTTGTTATATTTTGTGTAACCAGTATTTGTGGAGAAGGAGCCCAGCTGAGGGATATAAGTTAGGGACTACCTTCCCCTTTAAAAGTAATCAGGAGCCAACTATCTAGGAGAGTAATTGGAACCATGCCCAAAGGGCTGTAAAACTGTGCATACCCTTTGACCCAGAAATACCACTGCTAGGTCTATATCCCAAAAATATCATTTTAAAAAAGGGAAAAGACCTGTTTGTACAAAAATATTTATAGCAGCTCTTTTTGCGGTGGCTAAGAATTGGAAATTGAAAGGATGCCCATCAATTGGGAAATGGCTAAACAAGCTATGGTATATAATTGTGATGGAATCTTAAGACATGACAAGCAGGGTAATTTCAGAAAATCCTGGAGAGACTTACATGAACTGATGCAAAGTGAAATGAGCAGAACCAGGAGAACGTTGTATACAGTAACAGCAATAGCGTACGATGAAAAATTGTGAATGACTTAGCTATTCTCAGCAATACAATGATCCAAGACAATACCAAAGGACTAATGACAAAGCATACTATCTGCCTCCAGAGAAAGAACTGAGACTATAGGAATACACACTAAAGCATGCTATTTTGCACTTTCTTTGTTTCATTCTATTTTTTAATTTGTCTTCTTGTACAAAATGACTAAACATGTAAAGGTTTTATATGAATACACATATATAAATTATATCAGATTGCTTACCATCTCAGGGAGGTAGAAAAGGAGGCATAGAATTTGGAACTCAAAACATTTTTTAAAAAATTAAAAATTGTTTTTACATGTGATTGGGCAAAAAAATATATATTAAGCAAAAGTAATCAGGAAAGCAGCTTTTGTTGTGAAGCTGGGGCCCAAATATTTGGAGGGGGAGAGTAGTCCCAGTGGTGCTATAGGGAAAGAGAGAGAGAGAGAGAGAGAGAGAGAGAGAGAGAGAGAGAGAGCAGTTTCACACACACAAGGACCATTCTCAAAACTCTCTAGAATTTCAAGTAAGTTCAAGGAAAGTATGGGGCCAGTTTCCCATGCATGTCTGTCATTCCAAAGTTTTTCTCCACTACCTCCCTGGTGTCCTTGGTCCACATGTGTCTCTGAATGATCTCTCCAAAGTTTCTACAGCCAAATGAAGTGAGCCCCTTACAGTCATACAACATCACACTCAGTATTCTTCCCACCAATCAGGAGTCACATCCCCCTCCACATAAGCAGCATGCAGCACTACACTGCCCCTCCCCCACTCGTCCTCTTATACCCATTGCAAACTTCCTCCACCTGGGTGGGAGCCAGGTCACAGTTGTTATGACTGGAGTGTGCAGCAAGATCTAATGAGGGATGAGGAACCCCAATACAAGAAGTGCTCGGGATGGAATTCTGAGCTCTCATTGTTTCTTAGAAGTTCAGAGTTAATGCTGAGGTCTCTTCTGGGTAAGAAGCTATAGTTAGGTTTCAGAAGAGAAAAGCCTGAGAAATGTCCACGCCCAGACCTGCCTCAATCACAAGGGCCCTTTCAATGAAACATCTCCACTTGAGGTCCTAAATGAGGCAGAGAAAGGTCTGATGTAGGGAAGAGGAAGAAGTGTTCAATGCACTTAATAGGATAAACGCCAACAGTCTTTGCTGATAGCTGTGTCAGTGAGTACCCACGTCCTTTTCTCTCACTTAACTCCACTTATGCATGCCCCACTCCATCTTCCTTAGACTGTCTCCCAGGCCTTATCCCTCAGAGTCATTGGTCCTATCTACAAAGCCTCTAAACCGAATCAGGAGGGGAGGGACAGAGTAGTTCTCTTTCAGTTGTAAGGAAGGGCTGGTGGACCCTGAGCTTCCTGGAGCTGGGGAGAAAGTTGCAGATTGCAGGACAAGCTTTGAAGAAGCTGTTTGGGGAAAACCCTATCCTGCCATGGAAGGGCAGGATGTTCCAGCCAATGGGGAGTAGAGGAATGTGTAGCGTCATCTGTCTCCTGCGGATGGAACCCAGCAGTGGTTCTTGTCTAAGGGATTAGAGAAATCACCAGTATAGAAAAAAAGGCATTTGGGGTAGTTGATTAGGGGAAAGAGAGAGACAGAAACAGAGGAAGGGACAAACAGACAGACACAGAGAAACAGAGAGAGACAGAAACAGAGAGATAGAGAGAGAGAACACTTGGATCTCTGTAAAGTAGAGAGCTTGTAAGCTGAGAGGGATCTGGAGGAGTGGAGAATCAGCAGTTCCATATGGGTGTGAAAAAATTCTGGACTAGAGATAAAGAGATAGGGAGAGCTGGGGGTGAGATATCTGTATTTCTCTGGCCAGTTCCTAGGGCAGGGTGTGACAATAACATGGCTGGCTCCTTGTTGGCTGAGTGGATGCCAGGGCTTGCAGCTGAGAAAATGGGAAGTGTAAGAAAGATGAGCCCATGCTCAGGCCACCTCAGTCATGGGAGGGAGCTGGGCCCACAGCCTAGCCTCCATACCAGCATCAGCATCAGAATCAGCATTCAATATTTATGAGGTGATGTGGCTCAGTGACTCAATGAGTCAATGTCACTTATCACTATGGTGACTAAGGATTGAGAGTAAAGATGCGCAAATTCTGACCTGGGATTGGCCTTGAAGACAGAAAAAGAAGTCCCATACATATCAAGACCATGAGATCATTCTATCCCAGTGACAAATCTGGGGAGTCTCATGCCCATCGCAAGTTTCGCCCAGAGACCTGATAGTCTGAGTAGCTTCTGATGCACCTTGGGTTCCAGACATCTACTTCCAATTCCTCTCTCTTATCTCTTCCCTTTTATACTCCCTCTATACCTATATAGAGCCCGTGTCTCTCCACGACTTCATGTTCCTCCCAGAACTCTTTCTACCATGGCTCCCCAACCATTCATTCCAGCCCCCATGGCTCTCTCCTGTTATAGCTGTCTCCTGAAGATCTCGTGGTCTAGTTACCTCTACTTTCAATGTTTAATTCATTGAACAAGCATTTATTATGCACCTACTATGTGCAAAGCCCAGCATTAGTGACTAGATATACAAAGATTAGGGAAAAAAAGCAAATTGTCCCTGCCCTCAAGAAGGTTACATTATACTAGGGGGATATATCATGTAGTCCATGTGGCCACCTCTCTGTCCCCCTTTCACATATGAAATCCTCAGAACAACTGTGTCAGGTTCAAGGTTCTCTATGGGTTGACATCTACTAAAAATACAGCTCACAAGCCTCCACTAAAGTATTACCTTTTGTTCTTAGGGGTTTAGAGAGATAAGTCATACACAAGGAAACAAAAAAATGAACCCATGTAAGTTGATAAGAGCACCAAGAGAAAGAAGATGTAGGGAGAGAAAAACAGTCTTGGGGAAAAAGTATGATTAGAGAAGAGGACAAGGACAGTGATCTAGCAAAGGAGTTTAAAAGAAGTGATCAGGCAGGAAGGAGCCCCAGGAGAGAACAGTGTCACAAAACCAAGGGAGAAGGAAATATTCGGGAAGAGAGATTGGTTAACAGCATCAACTACCACAGAGAATTCCAGAAGGATGAGGATTAAGAAAATACTATAAGATTTAGCAACTAAGAATTAGTGTGATAACTCTGTGTTTTATTTTGTTCTGAAAACTGGGTCTCCCCATCTCTCTGAGACTGGAAATACAGGAGCTATTCCCAAGCCCATTCCCGCTACTGATCTGCAACATCTTTGGCTGGTTCCATGTCTGACCTGATCCAGTTTGTCCCCTCCTTAAGCAAACAGATAGTCCCCTTTTGCCCCCTTCTTGGGAGCACACCATATTAATGTTGAACTTAGTGCAGACAGTGGATCAGCATAGCCCACTACAATTCTAAACTCCAGAGATCCACCAGCTTTAGCCACCTCATCGTACCTAGGATTACAGGTGTGTGTCCCCATGCCTGGAGGAGTGATAACTTTGCAGAGAACAGTTTCAGTTGTGTGGTAGAGTTAGAAGCTAGATGTCAAAGGATGAAAATGTGTGTACTGCTATGAAAGGGGATACTTTTTTATAGAGTTTCACTGTGAAACAAAGTGGAGATATAAGGTTGAACAGGGGGCATGGCAAAGTAAAGGTATTTTAAAGATGGAGGAGGACATGATCATGTTTATAGGAAGGGGCCTGACTATAGAGAAAGACTGAGAATAAGAAAGAGAAAAAGCATGATCAAAGAGCCTAGTTCCAAAGGAGGAGGAAAGGAAGGAGCTTCATACCCCAGGAAAGAGAGATGGCCCTGGAAATGAAAAGGACCATCAGAGAGGCTGGAGCAAAGAAGGGAAGAATGGGGGATATGCTAGAGGGACTTTGAGATGGGGAGAAAGAGAGGAAAGGGAGCTTACAGCACATGGTAACATCTCGTAGGATAGGTATAGGGGATAAAAATATATAGGGTGAAGTGAGAAAAGGCTCAAAGTTTGAAATTGAATGAGATAATATTTATAAAAAATGTAAAAGCATTTAGAATGGTGTCTGGCACACTGAGGGCATTATATAAATAGTTATTCCCTTCCATTCCTATCTGCAGGGCAAACCAAATGAAGAAACACAGGCTGGGGATGAGGATTGGAAAATCAAAAGTCAAGAAGCATGTATGACAGTGGCTGGAACATATTAAGCTCTTAATAAATGCTTGTTGATTGACTGATTGATTGGGGAAATTGTCTGGAATGGAGCGGGGGCCTGCCCCAAATTCTCTGGGCAAAATATACTCATCCTAATCCATAAGGTGGAATTGAGGGAGACCCTTGCTATGCCTGTAGGTGAGAAAGAAGTGAGAAAGAGCTCATTAAAATATGAAGGTGGTGAAATCCTGTAGACCAGAGGGAATACACTCCATAGCTGTCTATGATGTTATAAAAGTGTGGGAGGGGGTAGTTAAGGCTCAGTGTAAGGTATCATCATCCTCACTATCTCTCCTGGGGCCAGGCCAGTGGTCTTTACAAAGGAGAAGGGCCAGAGCCAGGCCTACCCTGGTTGGGATCAGACATTCAAGAAACTGAGGGGTGTGGAAAGGAAGGTAGTAAAAGAGAATGTTGGGGGAGAAGCTTTCTACAAGCTTCAGGAGCTAGGTGAGGAGGAGAGAAGCAACCCAAGGGGATCTTCAGGTAACACTTACACCTAGTAACTAATGAAATCTCTGATTCTTTGGCTGCTGATTGGCCAGTGTAGTCCTTTGGGGAACTGAGGTTAGAAAGTCCCCATTGAGCTAAAGTATCTGAAAGAGGAGCTGAAAGCATGTAACTTTAGCCCAGGCTAAGTGGAATGGATGGAAAGGGGGTGATTCAGATTCCTCAGAAACTTACCCCATTTTTCTCCTTAACTTAGGGTTTCCCTTCCTGTCCCACTGCAGTGGGGACTTGGCCCCCTGAAAGACAGAATTCATTCCCTAAAGGAGTCCCCAACATTCAGTCACCACAAACTACAGCCCTGGTTCTGCTCTTTCTCCTCACTCCCAAGACATTTCCCTTAGAGTATGTTCGCCTTCTTCCTTCCCCTGAAAACATCCCAGTCTGTCCACCTCCATTCTCTTCCTAGAAAGGCAATCATTACTCACATCTTGGACATCAGTGGAGAACTTCCCTCACATTTGATGATGACACTGGGTGAAGCCTGGGCCAGCTTGAGACTGAGATTCCAGAGTTTCCTCCACCCACCCCTCCCCATCCCCAACTTGCCAACTCTCTCTCACTCTTTCTTTCTGTCTCTGTCTGTCTGTCAGTCTGTCTGTCTGTCTGTCTGTCTGTCTCTCTCTCTCTCTCTCTCTCACACAGACACACACACACACACACACACACACACACTTCCATACACTCACATGAATAGTCCAAGGTGTCAGCTTGAGCTCACTCTCAGAGCTGTTTCCTTTACTAAGAGGGAACACATACTTAAGATCTAAGTTGAGAGAACTGGGGGGCCAGGGAGGAGGCGGAACCAAGATGGAAGCTGAAAAGCAGGGACCTGCCATGAGTTCTCCCTCATGTCCCTCCAAAAACCTATAAAAATGGCTCTGAACAAATTGTAGAGCTGCAGAACCCACGAAATAACAGAGGGAAGCAGGGCTCCAGCCCAGGAAAGCCTGGATGGATGTGGGGAAGGGTCTATCACCTGGAGCTGGGAGCGGAGCAGAGCAGAGCCCAGCATGGGCTGCGCCAGGACCAACCAGACCAGGAGCCAGGTGGGACAGGCCCTAGTGCCCTGAATGAGTGAGCGGTGGCAGTTACCAGACTTAACCCACAAACACCGAAGACTACAGAGAAGGTTGGTGGGAAAAGCTGCGGGGACAGAGTGAAAGGAGTTCGTGGTTTGGCCAACACCCTGAGGCAGTAGAGGGGATGCAGCTCTGAGGACAGAACTACAGCTGCAGTTGCTTCTGGTCCCAGGTCCACCTAGTAGGAGGAATTAAGTGGCGGATCAGAGCAGGAGTGCAGAGCCTGCTTAAGATCTGAGCCACGGGGGTTGGCGGTTTTATATCCCTAAATGCTTACATGAATAAAATAGGGAAAAAGGAGATCAATGATCTGGGCATACAGCTGAAAAAGCTAGAAAAAGAGCAAATTGAAAACCCCCAATTAAATACCAAATTAGAAATACTGAAAATCAAAGCAGAGATTAATAAAATTGAAACCAAGAAAACCATTGAATTAATAAATAAAACAAAGAGCTGGTTTTATGAAAAAACCAATAAAATTGATAAATCTTTGGCCAATTTGATTAAAAAAAAAAGAAAGAAGAAAATCAAATTACCAGTATCAAAAATGAAAAGGGTGAGGTCACCTCTAATGAAGAGGAAATCAAAACAATAATTAGGAATTATTTTGCCCAACTGTATGCCCATAAATTTGACAACCTTAGAGATATGGATGAATATCTACAAAAACATAAACTGCCCAGGCTAACAGAGAAGGAAGTGAAATTTCTTAATAACCCCATATCAGAAAAAGAAATTGAGCATGCCATCAATGAACTCCCTAGGAAAAAATCTCCAGGGCCAGATGGTTTTACATGTGAATTCTATCAAACATTTAAAGAACAACTAATTCCAATACTTTGTAGACTATTTGGGAAAATAGGTGAAGAAGGAGTCCTACCAAATTCTTTTTATGACACAAATATGCTACTAATACCCAAACCAGGTAGAGTCAAAACAGAGAAAGAAAATTATAGACCAATTTCTCTAATGAATATTGATGCAAAAATTTTAAATAAAATATCAGCAAAAAGATTGCAGCAACTCATCATGACAATAATACACTATGATCAGGTAGGATTTATTCCAGGAATGCAAGGCTGGTTCAATATTAGGAAAACTATTAGCATAATTGACCATATCAACAACAAAACTATCAGAAACCATATGATCATCTCAATAGACGCAGAAAAAGCCTTTGACAAAGTACAACACCCATTCCTATTAAAAACACTGGAAAGCATAGGAATAAGTGGAACCTTTCTTAAAATTATAAATAGCATCTACCTAAAACCATCGACAAGCATTATTTGTAATGGGGATGAACTAGATGCATTCCCAATAAGATCAGGGGTGAAACAAGGTTGTCCATCATCACCCCTATTATTCAATTTGGTACTAGAAACATTAGCTGTAGCAATAAGAGAAGAAAAAGAAATTGAAGGAATTAGAATAGGAAAAGAAGAAACTAAATTATCACTTTTGCAGATGATATGATGATTTGTTTAGAGAATCCTAGAGAATCAAGTAAAAAGCTACTTGAAATAATAAACAACTTTAGCAAAGTTGCAGGATATAAAATAAACCCACATAAATCCTCGGCATTCCTATACATTACTAACAAAGCCCAACAGCAAGAGATAGAAAGAGAAATTCCATTCGAAGTTACTGTAGACACTATAAAATATTTGGGAGTCTATTTGCCAAGACAAACCCAGGGCCTATATGAACATAATTATGACACACTTTTCACGCGAATATAATCAGATCTAAATAAATGGAAAAATATCAGTTGCTCATGGATAGGCTGAGCTAATATAATAAAAATGACAATTTTACCTAAATTAATCTATCTATTCAGTGCCATACCAATCGAACTACCAAAAAATTATTTTACTGAGCTGGACAAAATAATAACAAAATTCATCTGGAAAAACAAGAGGTCTAGAATATCTAGGGTATTAATGAAAAGACATGCTAGAGAACGTGGCTTAGCCATACCAGATATTAAACTGTACTACAGAGCAGCAGTCATCAAAACTGCCTGGTACTGGTTAAGAAACAGGGGTGTGGATCAGTGGAATAGGATAGGTACACAAGGAGGAGAAATCAACGAGTTTAGCAATCTACTCTTTGATAAACCCAAAGAGGCCAGCTTCTGGGCTAAGAATTCACTATTTCACAAAAACTGTTGGGAAAATTGGAAAATGGTAGGGCAAAAACTGGGCATAGACCAATATCTTACACTATATAGCAAAATAAAGTCAAAATGGGTTCATGATTTAGGAGTAAAAGCTGATACTATAAGTAATTTGGGAAAGCAAGGAATAGTTTACTTATCAGATTTATGGAAAAGCAAAGAATTCATGACCCAACAAGAGATAGAGAGCATTACAAAATGCAAAATGGATAATTTTGATTATGTCAAATTGAAAGGTTTTTGTACAAAAAAAAAGCCAATACAACAAAAATTAGGAGGGAAGCAGAAAATTGGGAGAAAATCTTTGCAACTAGTATCTCTGATAAAGGCCTCATATCTAAAATATACAGGGAACTGAGCCAAATATATAGGAATACAAGCCATTCCCCAATTGAGAAATGGTCAAAGGATATGAACAGGCAGTTTTCAGAGGAAGAAATTAAAGCTATCTATAGGCATATGAAAAAATGCTTGAAATCACTACTGATTAGAGAAATGCAAATCAAAACAACTCTTAGATACCACATCTCTCCTGTCAGATTGGCTAAAATTACAAAACAGGAAAATGATAAATGCTGGAAAGGATGTGGGGAAATTGGAACATTGTTGCATTGCTGGTGGAGTTGTGAGCTGATCCAGCCATTTTGGAGAGCAGTTTGGAACTATGCCCAAAGGGCTATGAAATGTTCATACCCTTTGACCCAGCAATACCACTTCTAGGGTTGTATCCCAAACAAATCACACAAGAGGGAAAGGGACCCATATGTACAAAAATATTTATAGCGGCTCTCTTTGTGGTAGCCAAGAATTGGAAATCAAAGGGATGCCCATCAATTGGGGAATGGCTGAACAAGCTGTGGTATATGAAGGTGATGGAATACTATTGTGCCATAAGAAATGGGGATGATGCAGACTTCGTAACAACCTGGAAAAACCTACACGACATAATGCTGAGTGAGCGGAGCAGAGCCAGGAGAACGTTGTGCACAGCCACAGATATATGGATTCTGTGAGGACCAACCCTGACATACTTCGCTCTTCTCAGCAACCTAAGGTGCAAGGACAACTCCAGGGGACTCACGATGGAGAATGCTATCTTCATCCAGAGAAAGAACTATGAAGTTTGAATACAGATTGAGGCACACTACATGCCTGCTTTTTTTGCTTCTCTTTTGTTTTTGTTTTTGGGGGGTTTTTTTGTTTTTTGGGGTTTTTTTTGGTTCTGTTTCTTCTTTCTCATGATTCATTCCATTGGTCATAATTCTTCTCCACAACTTGACTAGTGTATAAATTGATTCAATGCGAAGTTATGCATGGTAGTTATATGAGATTACATGCCATCTTGGGAAGGGAGGGGGTAGGGAGGGGAGAAAATCTGGAACTCAAAATTATGTAGAACTGTATGTGGTAAACTAAAAATAATAAATAAATTTAAAAAAAAGAAAAAAAAATCTGAGTCATGGTCCAAGTTGGTAGTGCTTGGGGGAGGAAGAGCACTGGTGTGGCAGAGCTTGCTGTGTAGAAATAGCTCTGAGAACAACAGAACAGCCCCTCAAGCTTGGGACAAAGTCCTCTCTACTCTACAAGCAGTCATACCTGGATGAGAAGTTCAAGGATCAAGTAGTTGGCTGGGAACATGGCCAGGCAGTGAAAACAGACTTGGATTCAGACTCAGACTTTGGAATCTTTCTTTGGTGACAAAGAAGGTGAAAAATACAGCCAGAAGAAGTCAACAGAGTCAAAGAGTCTACTGTCAAAAGCCTCCAAGAAAAACATGAACTGGTTTCCTGCTATGGAAGAGCTCAAAAAAGGATTTGGAAAAGCAAGTAAGAGAAGTAGAGGAAAATTGGGAAGAGAAATGAGAGTGATGCAAGAAAACCATGAAAAACAAGTCAATAACTTGCTAAAGGAGACCCAAAAAAATACTGAAGACAATAGCATCGTAAAAAATAGACTAACTCAAATGGCAAAAGAGCTCCAAAAAGCCAATAAGGAGAAGAATGCCTTGAAAGGCAGAATTAGCCTAATGGGAAAGGAGGTCCAAAAGACCACTGAGGAAAATACTACCTTAAAAATTAGATTGGAGCAAATGGAAGTTAGTGACTTTATGAGAGGTCAAGCTATTATAAAACAGAACCAAAGGAATGAAAAAATGGAAGACAATGTGAAATGTCTCATTGGAAAAACCACTGACCTGGAGAATAGATCCAGGAGAGATAATTTAAAAATTATTGGACTACCTGGCAGCCATGATCAAAAAAAGAACCTAGATATCATCTTTCAAGAAATTATCAAGGATAACTTCCCTGATATTCTAGAGCCAGAGCGTAAAATAGAAATACAAAGAATCCACTGATTGCCTCCGGAAAAAGATCCCAAAAAGAAAACTCCTAGGAATATTCTTGCCAAATTCCAGAGCTCCCAGATCAAGGAGAAAATACTGCAAGCAGCTAGAAAGAAACAATTTGAGTATTGTGGAAGCACAATCAGAATAACCCAAGATCTCCAGCAGCTTCTACATTAAGGGATTGAAGGGCTTGGAATATGATATTCCAGACATCAATGGAGCTAGGATTAAAGCCAAGAATCACCTACTCAGAAAAACTGAGTATCATGCTTCAAGGCAAAATATGGATTTTTCAATAAAATAGAGGACTTTCCAGCTTTCTCAGTGAAAATACCAGAGCTGAATAGAAAATCTGACATTCAAACACAAGAATCAAGAGAAGCATGAAAAGGTAAATAAGAAAGAGAAATGATAAGGGACTTTCTAAAGTTGAACTGTTTTGTTTACATTCCTACATGGGAAGATGATGTGTATAATTCATGAGACCTCAGTATTAGCGTAGCTGAAGGGCACAGGGTGAGTTAAATATGAAGGGATGATATTAAAAAAATCAAATTAAGGATAAGAGAGAAATATATTGAGAGAGGGATAAAGGGAGAGATAGAATGGGGTAAATTATCTTGCATAAAAGTGGCAAGAAAAAGCAGTTCTGTTGGGAGGGAAGAGGGGTCAGGTGAGGGGAATGAGTGAATCTTACTCTCATCGGATTTGACCTGAGGAGGGAATAACATACACATGCAATTGGGTATTTTACCCCACAGGAAAGAAGGAGGAAGAAGATAAAAAGGGGGGACAATAGAAGGGAGGGCAGACAGGGGGAGGAGGTAATCAAAAGCAAACACTTTTGAAAAGGGACAGGATCAAGGGAGAAAATTGGATAAAGGGGGATAGGACAGGAAGGAGCAAAATATAGTTAGTCTTTCACAACATGAGTACTGTGAAAGTGTTTTGCATAATGTTACACATGTGGCCTATGCTAAATTTCTTGCTTTCTTAGGGAGGGAGGCTGGGGAGGGAAGAGGGGAGAGAATTTGGAACTCAAAGTTTTAAAAGCAGATGTTCAAAAAATAAAGTTTTTGCATGCAACTATGAAATAAGATATACAGGCAATGGGGCATAAAAATCTATCTTGCCCTATAAGAAAGTAAGGGAAAAGAGGATGGGGTGGGGGAGTGGGGTGACCGAAGGCTGGGTTGACTGGGGAACTTGGCAATCAGAATATATGCCATCTTGGAGTGGGGGGAGGGTAGAAATGGGGAGAAAATTTGTAAATCAAACTCTTGTGAAAATTAATGCTGAAAACTAAAAATATTAAATAAATAAATAATGATTTATTTATCTAAAAAAAAAGAAAAAAATAGATTTAAGTTGAAGCAACTAGGAATTCTTTCACCTGGTGGACCAACAGTCATGGGGCGAGGGTTGGAAGGAAAATCCTGGGACAAAGATAGCTCAAATCCAGGAGCACTCCCACTATGAAAGGAGATAGACTCAACCTACCTGACCTGGGTTCCCTTGAGTTTTAGAAGAAAGTGACTGGGTCTAGGGTGGATTTTATTTGTTTTTTTTTTTTTGGCTTTTTTCTCTTTGTTCCTCCAGTGCTTAGCAAAATGGCACATAGTGAGCACTTAACAAACGCTTCTTAACTTCACTTCACTATAAAAATCCTAGGAGTCATAGCCTGGGGTCTAGGAAAGATACAGGATTCCATCATGCATTGTAAACCTGTGGAAGACCTGAAGGTACAGGTGTATGGGGAGGAAATTCCCCCCTGGTACCCAGGGGCAAAACTCTGGTTGCCCCATCCTAGCTATAGTTCTAGGATCTAGGAATCAAAGGAAAGAGTTAAGAGGATTTCCCCAGGCCCAGTGTAAAAGAGAAGGCTGTGTTCAGCCCATGTAGTTTGTGATGAACAGCAAGAACCAAGGAGGGCACCATGAAGTTGCTACAACTTGCACATCCTTGTTCCTTGTTTTCTCCTTGCTCCCTCTGACTCCAGTTTCCTCCAACTCTTACAAGTGAGACATCCTTTCCTCTCCCTAAAGTCCCCTCTGGCTCTGCTGTTCTATTGAATTCAAGACTGCTTTGGAGTCCACTGCATGGAGAGCACTAGGTTAGAGCCTGTGTGGGTTCCTACTTTATGAAGCTAAATAAGATAATTTGCCATGTGAACAAAGAACTGTAATCCCTAATGAATGCATCTGACAGGCTCAAACTAAGTGCTGCTTTGGTGAGATCCAAAAGGAGGGAGAGTGATTCCTCATGGGGAGGTCTGCCTGCAGGAGATGACATTTCAGTCATGGAGATCTTAAAGCATGGATAGGAAGTCAACAGGTTGAGAGAGTGGGGGAAGCCATTCCCGGCACAGGAACACGTGTTGTTGTTGTTCAATCGTTCAGTTGTGTTGGACTCTTTGGGAGTCCATGGATTGTCCCTGGGATTTTCTTGTCAAAGATACTGGAGTCATTTGCCATTTCCTTCTCCAGTGTGTCCCCATTTTACAGTTAAGGAACTGAGGGAAACAGGGTTAAGTGACTTCCCCTGGGTCACACAGCTAGTAAGTGTCTGAGCCCACATTTGAACTCAGTCCTTCTTGATTCCAAGCCTAGCATACTATCCACTGGGCTACCTGGCTGTCCCAGGGACAGTGTAGACCAATGCTCAGAACAGGAGAGTACAGAGAGTATGTCTCAGTAAAAGCTAATCAACTACAAAATTCTGAATTTTCCCCCTAAAATTATCTTCTTCTCTCTGTATTGCATCTTCAGTTCACTCCTATCCTGTCCATCACCTTATCAGGGAGATGACTTATTCATGATGACCTGACACTTGCCCTATGTGAACTTATGAAAGTTATTTAACAATAATAATAATAATAGCTAATGTTTATAAAGCACTTACTACATACCAGGCTCTGTGCTAAGCACTTTACAATTACTATTTCACAGCAACCTTGGGAGAGAGTTGCTATTATTATCCCCACTTTCTTTCTCTTATTTAATTTATTTTTAGCTTTCAACTTTCACTGCCACAAGATTTTGAGTTCCAATTTTTCTCCCCATCTCTCCCCTCCCCCCACCCCAAGACTGTATGCATTCTGATTACCCCTTTCCCCAATCTGCCCTCCCTTCTATCATACTACCCTCTTCTCTCATCCCCTTCTCCTCCATTTTCTTGTAGGGAAAGATAGATTTCTATACCCCATTGCCTGCATGTCTTATTTCCCAGTTGCATGTAAAAACAATTTTTAACATTCATTTTTAAAACTTTAAGTTCCACATTCTCTGCCTTCCCCCATCCCCACCCATCTCCATTGAGAAGGCAAGAAATTTTATACAGGTTATACATGTGGAGTCATGCAAAACACTCCCACAACAGTCATGTTGAGAAAGACTAACTACATTTCCCTGGATCCTATCCCACTCCCCATTCTATTCTCTCCTTTGAACCTATCCCTCCTCAAAAGTGTTTGCTTCTGATTACCCCCTCCTCCCATTTGCCCTCCCTTCTAATATCCCCCCTTTATCCCCTTTCCCCCTACTTTCTCGTAGGGTAAGATAGATTTTCATACCCAATTAAATATGTATGCTACTCTTTCCTTAAGCCAAATCCAGTGAGAGTAAGGTTCATTCATTCCCTCTCACCTCCCCCTCTTCCCCTCCATCATAAAAGCTTTTTCTTGCCTCTTTTATGTGAGATAATTTACCCTATTCTACCTCTCCTTTTCTCCTTCTCCCAGTACATTCCTCTCTCACCCTTTAATTTTATTTTTTAGATATCATCCCTTCATATTCAACTCACCCTGTGCCCTGTCTATATATATATATATATATATATATATATATATATATATATATATATATATATGTATATATATATATATATGTTAGGGGCGCTCTGGACCTAGGCCCCCCGAGAGGGTAGTGAGACGCCAGGGAGTCTGGACCTGCTGACGTGGCAATGCCTGTGTGGCTTCCGCCACCTCAGTACCGGGGCAGCTCTTACTGGAGGAGCTCCACCCTCGGGGAGGAACTGGGGAGGAGCCAACCCGGAACACCCTGATAGGTTATATAAGGCGCGCCCCAGAGAGGGTCAGTGGGATTTCTGGGATTTCTGTGACGCCATGCAATAAAGCTGCTTGTTTACTCCGGTGTTCTGCCTGGTGATTCTCCTCTCGTATCCCCCGAGAGGAGCCGGAGACGTCCGAAGACCCGAGGGCAGGGTAAGTGGAAGGCGGTGGTCGGGGTGGAGCCCCCGACATATACGTATATATATATATATATATATATATATATATATATATATATATATATATATATATATATATATATCTGTGCTGGTACATTTTGTTCTGGACTGTGCTCCTCTCTTAGACTGGTGCAACAGACCTTTCCTGTTGACCTTCCAGGTTGTCTTGGGCTGGAAGTTTGCTTCATTCTGTCGATGTTGTGAATTCTGCTGCTCTAGAATTTGTTTAGAGTCATTTTTACAGGTATTCAGCGGTTTGGCGGAGAACTCAAGCAAGTCACTGTTTTTACTGTGCCACCTTGGCTCCCTTGTTATCCCCACTTTACAGATCAGGAATCCAAAGCAAACAGTGGTTAAGTGACTTGTCCAGGGTCAAATAACTAGTCAGTGTCTAAGACTGCCTTTGAACTTAGGTCTTTTTGATTTCAGGCCCTACACTTTGTCCACTGTGCCACCTAGATGCTGAACTCCTCTTAGCTTCAGTTTTCTTATCTGTAAAATGGGGACACTTGTACTACCTATCACAGGAGAGTAATGAACTATGAAGTGCTATGTAAACATGAGCTATTTTGCTCAATTAACTAATCCAGCTGTTCTTTCATTTGTGCATCTCACTCTCTCCCCTCCCCTCATTCCATATTCTATTCTGACTTTCTGTCATATCACTGACCCCACCCCATCCCAACCTCACTATTCAATCCCTCCTTCCTTTACTCAGTCCTGGGCTTGAGCACTGCCTTCCCCCGGGCCCCGGGCCCAATGATTTTCTCTAGTCTCCTTCTTCTATAACCCTTGCCCTCCTTGGCTATCTTATCCCTCCTCTGCTCTTGGCTTGGATTTCTCACCCATCATTTCTCCCCTGTTTCCAAACCTTCCCTTTAGATGCAGGCCATGGCTGGGGCTTCAGACTGCCTGCCAAAACCACACATTTCTCTTCTAAATCATCTCTTCACCCTTTATTTTGAGCCAATTATATCTGCTGACTGGCCAGAGAAAAAGTAGCCCTGCAGATTGGGGTTTGGGAGCTATTGTTTTGAGTGCCTGTGGACCCATAGATAGAAGGGCAGCTAACTGACACAGTAGATAGAATTCCAGGCTGAAGTGAGGAAGACTCATTTTCCTAAATTCAAATCTGGCCTCAGACACTAGTTGTGTGACTCTGCGTAAGTCATTTAACCCTATTTGCCTCAGTTTCTTCATCTGTAAAATGAGATGGAGAAGAAAATGGCAAAACACTCCAGTATCTTTGCCAAGAAAAACCCCAAATGGGGTCAGAAAGAGTCCGACACAACTATGCAACAAGGACCCGTAGATAGCCTTGAATTTAGGGTGGCTGTTAAGGTGAATCCCTGTGTGAAAGGGCGGTGCCACAGGTGTTAAATGCAATTGCTGAATCCTTCAGTCAAATGTAAATTCCTTGAGGGCAGAGACTGGTTTTTGTTTTATTTTTGTATCTCCAGCTCTAGAACAGTGTCTTGTACACAGTAGGTATTTAATACATGATTATTGAGTGAATTGAACAACTAAAGGAGGGTTAATGAGGCCATGAGGTCACAAGCAGACAGCTTACTGGAATGGCCTTTGGTGTCTGCAATGAATGGCTGGGGGCTTGGATGTTAGGAAAGAGCTGGGAGCCTGGAAAATAAGGCACCCTTGTTCTGAGAAGAATGTGAACATATAGAGAGACAGGGGCTCTTTGTAAGCAGGGGGGGAAAGTAAAGGGAGGGAGATAGGAATGGGGAGAAGTTACAAGAAGACACCAAGGCCCAGTGTGCATCAGGGACCAGTACCAGGTCACTGGGGAAGCCTACAATCAGCATGGGACCCCCTACATACATCACTGGGATGGGATGATCTCATAACTTGCCTGTGTATGAATACTTTTTTCTGCCTTTATGACCAGTCCCAGGTCAAGTTTTGCTCATCTTTCCATAAGCCTCAGTTACCAAAATGATGAATGACACTGAGTCACTGAATTACTGAATCTCAGCACCCAGTAAATACTTGATGCTGATTCTGATGCTGATGCTAGTGTTGATGCTAGTCTACTGACTCCAGTTCTCTCCCGTGACTGAAGCAGGCCTGAGCATGGACTCATCTCCCTCTCACTTCCCATGTTTCAGACACAGGCCCTGGTAACCAGCCAACAGGGCCATGTTGCTCTTACATCCTGCCCTAAGAGCTGGTCACAGAAAGATGGATATTCTCCTGCCCCCAATTCTCCCCACCCCTAGCTCCCTGCATCTGTAGTCTAGGCCTCACTAAACACTCATGGCATTCTTGATTCTCCATTTTTCCAAATCTCTCCCAGATCCCAACTTCACTGCTTTGTAGGCAACCAAGCTCTCTCTCTGTCTCTCTCTCTCTCTCTCTCTTTCTTTCTCTCTCTCCACTTCCCTACCTCCCTATCTTTCTCTGTATCTCCCTGTCTCTCTCTCTCTCTTTCTATCTCTCTTGTTCTCTGTGTTTCTGTCTTTCTCTGTGTCTTTCTGTCTCTGCCTCTCTGTCTCCAAATATCTTCTCTCTACACTAATGAGTTACTTAAGCCCCAAGAATGAACCAGCTACTAGGTGCTTTCTGCTGGAGACAGAGGATGCTACCATTTCTTCTTCTTCCCATTGGTTGGAGGAGATCCAAGGCATGACTGGAGGGTTTTCCCCAAACAGGCTCCTCAAAGTTTGTTCTACAATCTACAACTCTCTCCCCTCAGGAATCTCAGTATCCTGCAGCCCCTTTTTGCAAGAACTGAGAATAATTCTTTTCCCCACTTCCTGACTAGGCCGATAACTTTTGAGACTACAGTTTCAGTTGAGTTGTAGAGTCAGAAGTCACATTTTAAGGGATTAAGTGAGTGAAATTTAAGGAAGTGGGAGTGAGGAAGTAGATGCAATGGAGGAGTGATATAGAATTAGTCTGAAGGGGTGACATAATAAAGATTTTTCAAAAAATGGTGAAAACTTGGCATCAGGAAGAAGCCAGCAGATAGAGATTAAAGATGAGAGAAAGGAGGGGGAACAGATGGAGGAAACAGAGACAAAGAGAAATATGAGAGGGATCAGAGTGTGTGTGTGTGTGTGTGTGTGTGTGTGTGTGTGTCTGAAAGAGAGAGAGAGAGAGAGAGAGAGAGAGAGAGAGAGAGAGAGAATGATTAAAAGACAAATTTCCAGAGGATTAGGGTGTGGGGCAAGAAGAAGGTTGGCATTAGCAAGGAGAACACTGGACCTCTAAGAATGGATCAATGGAGGAGAGAGTGGAAAATGATACAGAGGAGTTTGGGGTATAAATACATATACACACACATCTTATGGAATTCTTATATTTCAGTCTAGTGGGAAGCATAGTGAACTTACAAACAAAAGAACTGGGTTCGAATCTAAGCTCTTCCATGTATTAGCTGTGCAACTTTGGAAAAGTCACTTTCTCTCTCTGAGATTCATTTTCCTCTTATACAAAAAGGAGATACTGACTGCACTGATGTATTATCAGGATAGAATAAGGATAAGGTCAATAAATCTCTGAAAATAGCCCCGTGCAAGTGTAAGTTATCACCATTAGCACTATACCTTATCCTGGGCAGGCTAGTGGTGTTTGCAAAATGAGAATGGACAGAGCCAGGCCTACCCTGGCTGGGGAGAGTATGTAAGAAATTCAGACAGGGGTGGTGGTGGGAGTTGGGTAGAGGGAAGATAATAAAGAAATACTGGGGAAGAAGCTTTCTGGAGGCCACAGCAGCCACACCTTTCCCGTGTGGGAGAGGAGAGAGGCAACCTAAGGCGATCTTCATGTAACAGTTTTCTCTAGTAACTAATGAAGCTACAGGTTCTCTGGCTTCTGATTGGCCAGCACAATCCTTTAGGGCAAGGCTGTGCAACCTTAGCTTATCTTAGGGATACATTAAAATAAAATAGTTATTCGAGGGCTGCACCCAGAACAAAAAATACAGTACACTAATATAATAGTTAACTTGTAGTCTTACCTTAGGTTTAGCAAGTGCTACGAAAAGTCATGGTACTTTTAAAAGTTTTTATTGAAACAACAGACAACATATTTTGATTTGCCACTTTAGTGACAGCTCTGCTGTAGCTCGGCTTCATTTACTAAAGCATTTATGTCAATTTCTATGCTTGTAGTAAACACAGGCAGGCCACATAAAATCTGTGCACTGCGCATGCGGCCTATTTTGGACAGCCCTGCTTTAAGGAATTGAGGAAAGTTACTATTCAGCAAAGTTTCATGAAACAGCAGCAGAGAGCACCTGCCTTTAGCCCAGGCTAAGCAGAATGAATGAGAGGGTGGTGACTCCAATTCCCAAGAATCTTGCCCTGGGTCTTTCTTCTACCTTAGGGTGTAAGATACCAGAACCAAGGGCACCTAAGACAAGGGTTTCAAAATGTATAACTATTTCAACTTAATTGGTTTCCTCTGTATCATATGTATTTAATTTTATGCATTTAAAAACATTCTATAAAGGAATCCACAGGCTTATTAAACTGCAAGGGGTGCACGACACATAAAAAGGTTACAAATCCTTGCCCTAAGAACTGTTTCATCAACTGAGAGAAGTCACATGTAGGGGGCCAGGGTGGAGTTGGGGTGGGGTGGAGAAGAGGGATCCCACAGAGCCTTTACTAGGAATTCTTTTGCAGAAGAAAAGTGGTGCCACAAAGGGAATAGTTCAACTTCAGAAGTGTCACAAAGAGAAAGGAGGTGGATCATTCCCCAAAGAGTCTGGTAAATACTTTCTTGTGCTTTGGAGGGAAGTGAATAGTACAGCTCTGGGACTCTGGGAGTGGCCGTCCGGGGCTTGAAATGATGCAGGGTCACAGCACTCAGTGTAAGCCTATAGAGGACTAAGAGACACAGATCTAGGGGAAGGAAGTTCACAATGGGCGTCAGCACCCTGGGGCAAAGCTCTAACTGTCCTTCCCTAGCCACAACTCTACGGTCCAGGAATCAAAGGAAGGATGTGATACCATCCACATTTATTAAGCTCCTACAATGTGCCAAGTACTGTATTAAGCATAGGAGCACAAATAAGAAAAAGAAAAACAATCTCTGCCTTCAAAGAACTTACAATCTGATGGAAAAAGACAAAACACACAAGGAAGACAGAAGGGTGGGGAGGGCAAGAGTGCCAAAGGATAACCGGAATGGGAGCATAATAAAGACAATGGTAGAGTCAAAACCAAGCAGAGCAGCTGGTGGCAAAGGAAGAGATGGCTGGGACTTCGAGCTCTCTGGGAGGCTATGGGAAGAAGGTTTTGCTCCTCTGTCCAGCCCTCCAACCAGAGAGGCAGAAGTGACTGAGGATACTGATGAGGTGTGAACACCAAAGCTGAAGCAGTCTCCACGATGTTGAGTTTTCCAATGCTGAGTTTATCTGGTAATGAGTTTATCCTGAATGGACATGATGAAGATGATGGTGGAGTCAAAACCAGGCAGAGTAGCTAGTGGCAAATGAAGTAGGGATATCTACACCCCTGTGCATGTGGTCTACCCTATTAGGATGCAAGCTCCTTGAGGGCAGGGGCTGTCCTGCTTGCACATTTATATCCCTAGCACTTAACACAGAGATTGGCACATAATAAGTGATATGCCCGTGTATGTGCATGGCAGCTAGATTGCACAGTGGATAGAGTGCAAAGCCTGGAATCACGAAGACCTGAGTTCAAATTTGGCCTCAGATGTTTACTAGCTGTGTGACCCTGAGCAAACCACTTAACCCTGTTTGCCTCAGTTTCCTCATCCGTAAAATGAACTGGAGAAGGAAATGGCAAACCACTCCAGTATCTTTGCCAAGAAAACCCCAAACGGGGTCACGAAGAGTTGGACACAACTGAAACAACTGAACAAGTGAATAATAAATGATTTTTTCATTCATACATTCTCCAGCCCAAGTGAGAGAGAAGAACATGTTAGGCATTGTAGTTTCTGTGGACAAGTAAGTATCATGCCAAGGAAAACCCAAATGCTAAGGAGCCTGAGAATTCTCACATCACCATCACCAGCAAGTCTTCCACTTGCTCCCTCTCACCCCAGTTTCCTTCCAACTCTTTCAAGTTATACATCATTTTTCTCTCTCCACAGCCCCTTCTAACTCTCACATTCTGTTCAGTTAAACATTGCTTTAGTATGCACTGTGTGAAGATTCTAGGCCAGTTTCTGCCTTCTGGAACTTAACAGGGGAATTTAACCAATACATAAATAACCACAGAGCAAAACCAGCTATGATCAATATACCCAAGAAGAGAAAACCAAGTGTTAGATGAGGTCCAAAGTGGGAGAAGTTGTTACCAATGATGGATCGGTGAATCCGTTATCAATGATGAAAACATTTCCTGAAGGAGGTGGCGTTTCATCTCTTTTAGAAAATGAGTAGGAATTCAATAGATAGAGGGAGTGGGGAGGAGCATTCCAAGCATGGGAAACAGTATGAGCAAAGCCACAGAGACAGAAAAGGGCAGGGTACATGTCTTAGAATGAACTAATAATCCATGAAATGATTGATTTCTACTTTCTATTCTACTTTCTTTATGATTCTTCTTCAATCCACTTCTATCTTGTCCACTCCAAATTTGTCTTCAGATCATTTATTCCCTACTACTTAACACTTAGTAGCTCTATGACTGAAAAAATTGCTTACCCTCTCTGAAATTCTGTTCCCTCATGTTTAAAATGCAGATAATGATATCTATACTACTTACCTCACAGGTGTCGTGGACTGCAAAAGGTTAAGCAGACACCGTCTCTTTTTGTTCAAATAACTTATCCAATTGCTCCTTCTTCATCTGAGCATCTCAGCTTCTCCCTTTCCCTCATCCAGTATTCCCATCTGAAATCTTGTCATATCACTTCACCCAGGCTCATCTCTTCCATCACAGCTTCCCCCACCTCCACCTTTCAATCCTAGCCTTGACCCCTGCCCCCCTAAGCACCTGCCCTGGACCCCACTGATTTTCTCCACACCCCTGCCTCCATGGCCTCTGCCATCTTGACCCTCTCATCCTCTTCCCTACTCTAAACTTAGATTTCCTTTTTATAAGAGTTCTATTATTTTTAAAACTTCTGTTCTAAATTTAATTAAGCACCAAATTAAACAAGCACTTCCACATACACAGTAAAACAGTGAAAGAGGATTGTACACTAAACTATGAATCCTCCTTATGTACCCTTTGTAAGAATGTAATAAATTCAAAATGTAAGTTTCTTTTTAAAAAATTAATAAAACATTTTTAAAAAAGAGAAAATACCCAAATGACCTCAGAAAATGCTTAGGATGAAGTAGTTAACAATAAATTTATTTATTTTAGACCCTTGATATTTCTGCCACCTAATTTTCAAAGCTGTTTGACTTGTCCACACAAGCCTTCTGTTAGCTTAGATTTCTCTACAGCCCCTTCTCTCCTTTCTCCAAAGCTTCCTTCTAGAAACTTGCCCTGTCTCTAGATGCCTTCTCAGACTGCCTGACAAACCACATCCTTCCCCTCTGGAAAAAGCCTCTTCACATAACAGCTTCACCTAGTAACTGATAACATCATAAAACTCTACCTGATAATTGGTCCATGCTAAAGCATAGAAAGTCTTTGCCAAGAGAAACTTAGAAACCATGAAAGGAAGAGAGGATGTAAGTGTGTGTAAGCACTGTTTCCCTAGGCAGTGGTTCTTAACCTCGTGTTTGTGAAACTTGTTTTAAAAAATCCTTTTTATAATTGTATTACTATAATTGATTTTCTTTATATTTCTATGTGTTTTATTTTATGCACTTAAAAACATTATTCTGAGATGGGGTCCATAGTCTTCACTAGACTGCCAATGGGGTCCATGATACAAAAAGAGTTTACACCCTAGTCACAGAGCCTGCCCTAGGTTATCTCAAATCTATCCCATTCAGTAAGAATTCATCTCCCTTAAGATAGGTTTTTATCCCTAGAGGAATAACAAATCAGTGCAATAAATCAACAAGCATTTATTAAACACCTACTATATTCTATGCACTGTGGATACAAATACAAAAGTGAGATAGGAACTTACATTTGAGTAGGCCAGTGGTTCTTAATCTTCTCTGAATCATGTATCCCTTTGGCCCTTTGGCGAAGCCTATAGACCCCTGCTCAGAATATTGTTTTTTCTATTTTAGACTCAAGGGCCACAACAAAAATACAGAATAGAGAAAAGGAACAAAACATATCATAAACTTAATTATTGAAACATAAATACAAAGTAAGAAAGGAAAAAAAAGTGTGTTGAGTACATAGCAGAAGGTAAGAGGGGATTCAAAACATATAACAATAGATTTTCATTTCAAGAAAGCCCACATGATAAATAATAAATGTTGTGTTAAGAATTGTCCATCTTTTACACAGGCAATGGGGCATAGAAATTTATCTTGTCCTACAAGAAAGGAAGGGAAAAGGGGATGGGAGGGGAGTGGGGTGACAGGGGAACAGGGCAACCAGACTATAAGCCATCTTGGAGTGGGGGGAGGGTAGAAACAGGGAGAAAATTTGTAATTCAAACTCTTGTGAAAATCAATGCTGAAAACTAAATATATTAAATTTAAAAAACTAAATAAAAAACTTTAAAAAAAGAATTGTCCATCTTTTCTTTGCTTCCTTGTGAGTTTTCTTTTGTTCTCTGCTATGCACTTTTTTTACTTTGTTCTTTTTTCCCCACCCCACCCCACCCCTACAATAAAGTTTAGATATGTTTCTCTATAATTATAGATATATACATACATATATACATACATATATAGACATATACTTTCCCAAATATACTCTACTATTGATCTTTGTTTTTATATTTGTGCACATCTCTTGTTACCTATCTCTCCTGAATCCTCTACTTTACTTCCACCAACTACTTTGCCCTCCTATTATTTGCCTACCCCACTCTGAGGATCTCTTCCCTATCCTCCCATTCCCATAAATCTAAACACCCTTCTATATCCCCCTTTTACCTATTCCCTCATTCTCCCCTCTAAAAATCCCTCCCTTGTCCTCTCCCCCGCCTCTTTACCCCTACTATTTTGTTTCTTCTAAATTTAGAAGACTTATACTCTTCTAAATATATATGCATCATTCCCTCTTAAACCCATTCCCGATGAAAGTAGGTTACCAGAACTACCAGCCCTCCTCCCTCATAATTCCTCTGTATTCTTTCTTCCTCTTGCACCTCAATAGTAACTCTTTTTAACTGTTTCTAAATGGTTTTACTTTTTAAATTCATATCATAGTCAGTTTTACCTCCCCGTTTCTTATGAGCTTACAAATATGAGCTTATTAATAAGAATCTTAGACATATATTTTACATTTTACATTATATAAAAGGTAAACCATTGGTCCTTATGAATCCCTTATAATCAGTCTTTAGTAGATACCTTATGTTTCTCTTGGTTCTTGTATGTCAAATCTTCTATTAAGTTCAGGATTGTTTTTAAGAAAGTCTTGGAAGTCTGAGAGTTTATCAAATGTCCAATTTTTTCATTCAAGATACTTAAATTTCCAGGGTAAGATATTTTTGGCCAGAGCCCCAGATCTTTTGCTCTTCGATATATTGCATTCTAAGACCTGCGGTCGTTTAATGTCTCTGCTACTAGGTCTTGCGTAATTCTAATTGTGGCCCCATCATATTTAAATTGTTTTAATCTTGATGGTTTTAATATTTTATCCTTGAGTTGGGGGTTTCAGAATTTGATTATGATATTCCTATGAGTTTTCCTCATAGGATCTCTTTTAAATGGCAATTGATGGATTTTTTTTTCTATCCCTACTTTCTTGCCTTGTTCTAATGCTTCCAGACAATTTTCTTTATTTATTTCTTGTATTATTTTATCAAGATTCTTTTTGTTATCATAACTTTCAGTTAGTCCAATTATTTTTACATTTTGTCTTCTTGACCTATTTTCCAAATCTGTTTTTTATAAGATATTTCACTTTCTCTTCTATTTTTTCATTATTCATGTTTTGTTTAATTATTTCTTGATCTCTTATAATTTCACTGGCTTCACTTTGCCCAGTTCTAATTTTCAAGGTGTCATTTTCCTCCTTGAGATTCTGGATCTCCTTGTCTAATTGGTTGACTTTCCTTTCATAATCTTCTTGTTTTTCTTGGATTAGTTTTCTTTTAGTTTTTTTTTTCCTTCATCTCTCTCATTTGATTTTTAAAGTCTTTTTTAAGATCTTCTATAAATTCTTTTTGGGCAAATGACCATTTGATGTTGCTTTTGGGAGATTTCTTTACTTCAATATCTTCCTCTGAAGATGAACCTCCTTCGCCTCTATTCCAGTAATAGGTTTCTCTGGTTGGATTCTTTCTCCTTTGCCTGTGCATTTTTTGTGATAATAACTTGAGTTTTGTAATCACCTCTAGCCCTGGGGTGTGGGAAATGATGCCTCTTGCCCCAGATCTTGAGTTCTCCCCTCTAGCCTGGAACCAAAGCCAAACCTGCAACCTCCTGTAAGTGCCCACAGCCAGGGGCTTTCTGCCTCACTGCTTCTGCACTCAGTGGCACGTGCTAGTTCCTTCTCGCCTCCACTGCTCTTCATAGAACAGCTGGGTCAGGCGTTCCTCATCAGCAGAGGCTCCCTCGGTCTTCCTGGGCTCAAACGCATGACTCCTCTCATTATCCCAGGGTGAAAAGTTCCAGTGGCTGGGGCCCAGGTGGCCTCTCAAACCAACTAACCCCAGGGCTTGCTGCTAGATGTTAAAATGGAACCTAGCCTGGAGTTGTTTCCTCCTCCTGGGGACCTAACCTCATCCTGGGATTTTTCTTTAGATCTTCTCAAATTGTCCCAGGAAGACCCCATACTGCTATGCAGTATGACTGATAAATTTTGGAGCCAATCATACACATCTGTACATAATTCTTAGAGGAATCTATTTGGTCCTATTGCCTTTTCCTCTCAAAATTTGCTATCCTATTTAATTAGACATTTATCACATTACATCGTTGCCTTATTACTTTGTCTAATCATTTCCTCCTTTTGGAGGATGTTACCTCTATATCCTTCTGATCTTTATTTGGTCATGAACATAGGTTAAAATTGTAAGCTATTCATTCCTGTATCCTATTATAATAACTCAGAGATATTCCAATATCCATCTATTACCTAATAGATTTAGCATTGTGCTTACAAAACTTTCTGATAATATAAATTTGCTATGAAAGAAACAAGGGACAATGTCATATATCTTAACAGAAGGAAAGAACTCCCTTAGCTCTGTTTGATTCCAGGCACGAGTCATATCTGATAGCCAATCTTACAGTCAGCAGGTGCTGAAAGCAGGGCTTAGGAGTAACCAGGTGGGGACTTTCCTTTTCAGAAAGGAAATAGCAGAATTGGGAAATAGAGTCAGGAAGATCCTACCTAGGTTGTGTCCAAGGTCGTCTTCGAGACTTTTTTCCAGGCATAGACATCCACCTTTAAGAATTCTCAGTCTGTAATGCCTGCCATTCCACTACTGGCTTCATGTGACCTAAACCTGTAATCAGAGCTTAAAACAATATTAAATTGTAGTCCCATAAAATCTTAAATAGCAAATAAATATCCTTCAGATAGGACTGTCCCAAATTTCATTGAGCTAATAATTATCAAATCAAGCTACATAACTTTTCTGTCTTCTAAAATACTTTCTCACACTCTCAACTTAACTTAAACCATTTGAAACTATCATTCTCAGGACAGGGGAGGCTTAGCTAACTCCCATTTGTCCCCTAACTTTCTCATCTGCCTTTCCTATTTTCCCTCAACCTTAATTTACCTTTCCAAATCTTTCACACTTTCAGTCTTCATTTCAGCCATAAGACAAAACAACTCATAAGTTAGTACTTTTTACTGACATAACTGTGTATACTGGAATCCCATTCCAGTTTGCTCAAGCAAACAAAAGAGGTTAATGACTGACCTCACAAGTTGATGGGTTTGTCCCTGTTAATTCCTTCTGGAGGAAAAAAGGAACACTTCAGGAATTGAGTCTTATACACATTGTTAAGCTCTAACTCTCACTTAAAATCACAAAAACATTTTCCAAAATACTTCTAGAATTGTTTACCTAAACTGAAGATGTCTCTGATTTAGTCGCAGTAATTAATTACACTATTTGTGTCAATACCCAATTGCTCTTATATCACTTCACAACATCTAAGAACTCTATTTCACATAAATACAGTATAACTTTAAAATCCCAGTCTTAGTCCATGGGATAATGATTCAACCCTACATCATAAAACTTCTCTTCTCTTTCTAATTATTCTCATTAACATTTTAGAAACCATATTATCTTTCATTTGACTATACAAAAGTACCAATATAATCAGTCATTTGATTATAACAACAATATTTTACATATTTGCATTTATCCAATTTCCCATTTTTTTCAAAAAAAACAACTTCTTTCGCAATGGTAACAGATTCTGGCAGATAACTTCCCTTTTGTCACTACCTGCTTATTTCTGATTAAAGAGATCTGCCACATCATCTCCCCCTGAGGGTGGGTTCTTTCCCATCAGATGGCAAGCTTCACTAATAAGAACTGTATCCTTAAGACCCACATCCTCCTCGAAACCCAATCTTATCCTAAAAACGCATCACTTTTGCTGACTTTAAAAAGCCAGGTTTTTTTAGGCTTCTGACCCCTACTGTTCTTTCTTTCAGTAAAAACTCAAATCCCAGTAATTGTTGCCCCTCCCCTTTCCTTCTTAAAGCAAGATAACCTTTAAACATTTGGATTCATTCATATTCCCAAAGTGCCATCACCAACTAATCCATAAACCTCCAGATTAACATATATAAATATATATTTTTAAAATGATAGACATCTTTTTCCTTAAAGCAAATTAACCCTTAAATGCTGGAATTCATTAACTAAGTTGGTGCCAAATGTCCTCATTCTCAAATATTGCACAGAATTCCTGGATATTACAAAGTTCCTTAGTCAAAAACGTGTTATAATGGGAGGACACTTAGTTTCTATAATTACATACCCAATTAAATTTACCTTATCACAATAATAAGGTTTACCAGGACTTTAAAAACTTTTTCCAGAGTAATCCCTCTACGCTGAAAACCACACAAGATTGATAAGAATTCATGACTAGATGGTTTCAAAAGTTCTTGTTCCAGTTAATAACCTCAATTTCTTAATTAACTATGATTCTTAATCTAACAACATCCAGATTATAAGAGGAATTATTTTACTCACTAGTGGTAACATTTTAATTTCTAAGGCCCAATACTATTAGCATTGTAAAAGATTACCACATTTTTTCAATATTGCTGATACATCTGTTTGTCAAATTACACAATTTAGAAATGTAACAGCGCCCTAAACATAATTATGCATTTTAAAACTTGAAACAACCCATTTATCAGTTAGGTGAACATATTCCTAAATCTCCTTGCACAGAGAATCTTTCATCTCATCATTTGAAACTATAACTTTAAATCACCAGATATATTCTCATAATAGAAAACTTTTTCACACAGAAAGTCTGTTCTCATGGTTAAATATCAGTATTATTAATTATTTACTTGTTATAACCACATATAACAATTCCAGATTTTATCACATCCCTTTGGAAACCCAATTCACATATATCAAAATCAGATTAAAATTGCTATAATATCATTTCTTACCACACAATGGTCTTCTCAAATTTCACAATCTAAGAGAATTTTGGGAACACAATGCAAGTTTAGAAATACAGAAACAACAATTTTCAGATGACATCTATTGCATTTCCAGATTACTACATATAGAAATCATTCAGCTTATTACTTCTGGTATTTTAAAAACCACTTCAAAAGTTAACAATTACATTATATCAGGGAGAGATAATAATAACGTTGTATCTAACATACACCAGACTTTATGTTAAGCATTTTACAATCATTATATTTTGATCCCGTAACAACCATCATTATTACTTTCCCTTTACAAATCAGGAAACAGGTCAAACAGATTAAAATATAGTTTTGCAATTGGAACAAGAAGTGTGAAGTTACCTAGAGCAGAAGCTAGTATCCCAGTGGTGACAATTCTGGGAGTCAGAAAGTCCAAATCCATCTACCTCACCCTTCCCCCACAACTGCAGAAGTTACTGAGCCTAGGGCGGTTTGCAGCTGCTGGGGACAGAGTGGGCAGAATGCATAGGACCGGGGTGATATTTCCAAGCTTTGCCAAAAAGGATGGGCTACAAAGGTACCCAGGGGCACAGTACTGTCAGAAAACTGTCAGTCTGTGAAATTCTGTCCTTCTCCTCCTTTTGCCAGGTGGGGAAAGGTGATTTAAGTTTTCCCTACAGTTCTCCTGCATTCTCTTCCCCTAATCTGATCTGGGAAGAGAGGAGTTTGTTTTAGCTGCTCTAACTTTTACTGCAGCTCTGGCTTGGTCAGAGACAAGACAATGGTGAAATATCTCAATGATTGTAACTCAAGTAACTTCACCTAAGTGATCAGCAAGAGTGAGCTCCTGGAGGGATTTTACAGTCTCAGGAGTTCTGTCCCAAAATCCAACTAACCAATTTCCAAACTTTTAATGAATAATCAATCCCAGAATATGCTAAAATGTTTCAGCTCTATTTTTTTCTCCAAGTTCAGCTGGCCAGGCCAAACATTGAAAAAGGAAATAGAGTCTCTGTTTCCCTAACTGCAGCCTTAGAATTCTCTGGCTACCTGCGTTTCAGATTTTACACGGTATAGACATTTCACAGCACACGCTCTCACACAGACAGTTAACAGACAATTAACAAAACAAATACAGAACAAATACAGACTGAGCTCAGAGTTCAAACAACAGAGAATTAGAAGCTTTCATGAGTTAGCTATTAGCACCCCTATGGTCTTTGGGGAAGCCTTGGCGTTCCTGATTTTTCTGACTCTCCATATCCTATCCCTTAGGAAGGGGGAAAGGGGAGATGGAGGAGGACTAGGACAGGTAAAGGAAGGCAAGGAGTAAGGATAAAATGCATTTATCCTCCCCATAATCAGAGCCTTCAAGGGAAGGAAGCAGGAATAGGGCAAAAGGCAAAAACAGAGCCCTTAAGGGAAGGGGGAAAGGGAGCGGGGAGGGAAGAGAGAGAGGAGGCAACGGTAGCAGAACAGAGTTACTTCCCTCAGGATCAGAGCCCTTCCTGGGAGGCAGAAGGGGAGGGAAAAAGCAAAGTGCAGTTTTTCTCCCCAGGACCAGAGCCTCCAAGGGAAGGAAGGGAGGGAGTGGAGGAACGGTTGGACTTCTAATTCTAGTTTTTGACTGATCCATAGTTAATTTTCTAGATCAATCAGTGTTTCCAGGGGATCTATGTGCGTTTGACCGCAGATCTGTGTTTTACCACAGATTTGATCCCTGCCCCCAGAGCTAGCTTAAAGGGAATTTCCAGACTTCAACCAATTTTGTGGGAGTTCTTTTTGGAAGCTGGGAAGAGAGACAACTTACCCCACCTTGTCAAGGCCAAAATTCCAGGAAAAATTAATCCTATGGCGCCCAAAAGCGTTGGCAAGGTTGGGCTGCGTTGTCCCGTTTCCATCATTTCCATCCGAAAGTCACGGCACCATAACTGTTAAGGGAAAATAATAAACAACATGGATTTTTCTATCACCTAGCTCTGTTGTTTCCTTCAACCAAATTTTCAGGTTTAACAGTTATTACAATATGTTAAAAAATTATATCTCTGTCTCTTTGACACGATTTTCTCTATAAAGTCTTGTCAAAAACTCCATTCTTTTTTTCAGGGTTGTTTTTTTAAAATCCTGAGCCTGTATTTAAGCATAATAAAACCTCTGTTTTGTGGAACATTTTATACCATTTTATATCGTTTTTGTAATTTCAATAAGACCCGGAGCCCAAATTAATGATCAACTGGAAGAAGAGGCTGGACCTGGGCTTCTTTGTTCTCTAAAGTTTGCTTGGAGAATACCTTTTCTCTGTCAACAAGGCCAGATCAGGCTGACCTAAGAACATTCTTTCCCTGTTAAGCATTAAAGGATGAGACCCTAATCCCGAGAGACTACCTCGCTTAATATTTTATGGGCATATACTATGTTATGGAAACATAGAATTTATGTTAATATGTTAATGAAACACAGAAATGCTGGGTTGCAGTTTCAACTGACCCTTGTCAACACTCTTACCTTATTGTATTTACAAATCTATTCCATTAAGGAAAATCTTGTATCATGGTTAAACATACATGGGGATCATAAAAATGAGGTAACACAGACTTCTGAGTCTGCTAAAAATAATGTATATAAGTTTTCTCATTCCTTTGTTCAGGCAGTCAGAATCAGGTCTGACTGCATGCATGCATGTATCCACTAAGTTTAAAGGGAATGAATAAATAAATAAGTAATAGGAATGTTTTTATCCCCTAGCTTGTTTGCCTCCTTTAACCAACTTTCAGGTTTAACAGTTTTTACCTTCGTAATTTTCATATTGTGGTAGATTTATTTCAGCAGTATTAGTAACCTAACCGCACACATAGGATAAAGCATTTTCTCCTAGACCTCGTGCCTCCTTTTTGCCTAAATTCCTTGTGCAATTATTTTTTTCAGGCACAAAGGTAAGTGTTGTGGCCATTGTCTCTGAGTACCAGCTTGATCACTGGGTGGTCGACAATGAGATTCTTTAGAATGCTCTAAATGGCCAGGTAGAGTTGGTAAAGGTTTTAGAAATGTCTCAGTAGCTCCAATCTGGTTAAAAATAATGCAGTGATTTAATCAGAGGTCCCCTTCCTGGTCTGGTTAAAATTGATCCCTGGGTGATTATATCTGGTTGTAAAAATACATCTCCAGCATATACCTCAGCATCATATTGAGGATAGGTAAGAAATCATCTGGGGATCTTATTTTTTTCAGTTATTGTCTCCATTACTTATTTTACAATGCTGTTGCCAGAACCAACAAAGAAAGCTTTGAACTGATATAAACATTTTTTGAAGGGCTCAGTGATTTGGTTTCATTTAATTTGTTTCAGTAAGTTGGTTTCAGTGATTCTGGTTTTGTAGAAAATTTTGATTCTGAAATCATTCTTCTTTGGCGTCCCTAAGATTCTAGTTCAATTAGTAGTGGAAAAAAATTTCTACTGTAAGTATGGGATCTAGTCAGCCTGTTTGTTCTAAAGACACCCCTATACTTTGTCTTCTGGATAATTTGGGAAAGATTCCCCGAAGTAATTAAAATTATGCGAAGTTTAGTTTTTTTTCAATCTCTGTGAAAATGTTTGTACAGGATTAACTTTACAGGACTTTTACATATATATGTGTATATATTTATATATGTATGTATATAAGTATATGTATGTATATATATGAGCGTATATGTGTATATATACATACATACATGCGTATGTATGTATGTATATGTGCGTGTGTGTCTTTGGTCCCACGAAGGATCCTTTGATTTTAACATCCTGTGTGGACTTAGATTGACTATAGAAAAATCTTTATGAGACGGCTCATTGGCACATTAGGGCAGACCTTGAAAATCAAAAATTCTGCCAAAATTTGAAAATGGTGCCCAATAAATGGCTTTGATACTTATATCTACAGATACATTTGTGGGCTTTGAAAATCAGAAAACCGTGCCTCCTAATAAAAGCAAGGAGCTAGGATCCTAGCCCTAGTTCCTAGCACAATATGCTTTCCTGACTCTTCCCAAGATAAGTGCTGCTCTGGAGAGTTGGAGCAAATTTAGGGAGCTTCAGATTAGTTAGTTGTTAGTTATTGTCCTTCATACTTGAGGAGGACCAAGATGATGTTGCTATGTCAGGGTCAATGCATAATAATACGTCTGACTGTGGCTGATCTGACCAAGAGAAACTCAGAAGGTTCTACTGCAGCTCAGACACAAAAAATCTGTATGAATGTTTGGAATGGGGATGTCACTAAATGTGTGCATCTCACATTTTTTTGAGCTATTCCTATTCTGTTTTGCTCATAGAGCACAGTCTTCTTTGATGTGGGCATGACACACTGGGTGGTTCTGTGCCAGTATCTCCCACGTCTGACAACCAATTCCAAAATTCTTCAGAGAGATTTTGAGTATCCTTGTATTGCTTCTTCTCACCTCCATGTGTAAGGAGTCTTTTAGGCAAACATACATTTGGCATTTGAACCATGTGGCCAGCACATCAGAGTTGCACTCTCTGTGGTAGAGTTTGAATGCTTGGCAATTCAACTCAAGAAAGGACTTCAGTGTCCACTACCTTACCTTGCGAGGTGATCTTCAGAGTCTTCCTAAGACAATTCATACAGAAGCAATTCAGTTTCCTGGCATGGCACTAGTATACTATCTATATTTTACAGGCATACAACAAAGAGGTCAGCCCAACAGCTCTGGAGACCTTCTGTTTAGTAGGCAGTCTGATAGCCACACTTTCCTTTGGAAGCTCCCAAACACTGAGATAGCTCTAGGAATGTATGTGTCCACCTCATTATCTATGTACATATCCTGGAAAAGTATCCTATCAAGTGCCAACCTTGCAGAGTTCATTCTGAGAAAGACAAACAAAAATAGGCTGTCTGCTCATGTTTATTTCTCTCAGAGCAGGGGAATATTGCATATTCACTGGAAAATGAGCTCAATGAAATGCCAGTTGAAGGAGACTATACACCCATAGATCAGAGATGTGTTCCCCCACCCCCACCCACCTTGCCTTCTCTTCCTAATTCAAGATGCCTGAGTCAGCCAAAATTATATTTTCCATATCTGTCAACCATAATAAACATGGGAATGTCATAACAGGATGTCCATAAAACATCAGGACAGAAGTACCTTAATCAACATAGTATACAGTTCAAGGTGCCTGTTCGTTATCAGTCATAACAGAAGAATGCTCCCAGTTGCCTTCACCCAGTCTTGTGAATGTTGATACAGCAGGAGGATTTGGGGTTTATTTTGGGGTGCATGCAAAGCATTATGGTATGTTAACTCAGAGGGCACCAAAATGCCTTTTTCCTGATCCACGTTTTAGATCTTTTTCAGGTCGCCCTACGTTTCGGGACACCTGGGGCAGGAGGCGAGCAAGAGAGAACAGAGGCAGGCCCGCAGTCTCCTGCGGAAACTTGGAGAATCCTGGGGTGGGGTCAGGGTAGCGCAGCGCCATGAACCCAGGGACCAGCGGCGAGGGGAGAAGAGCCCAGGTGCTGGGAGAGCTAAGATCAGGGGAGTTCGGCACCCGCATAGAAGAGCCGGGCACAGCCGCCCCCTCCTCCGGCCAGGCTGGGAGGATGGAAGGCGCCCGCTCGCCCTAGATGGACCGCGATGCCGCCAGGAGAGACCACCACGGAACGCTCTTGGAAATCCCGACTGAGGCCAGTGGTGAGGCTCAGCCGGCGGACAGCGGCGGCCACGAGGCCGGTGAGGAGTGCTCCGCTGCAGCAGATCCCAGTGCCCATCCCCAATTCCAGAACATGCCGCAGTACAGCTTGCATGTGGTGGCTGCGCATGCAGCGGCAGCGCCCACGGGCAGCCGGGCAGTTCCGAATCGGTGTGCGCCAGGGACCCCAGGCTAGTGCACCAGCGCTTCCTGCGGCGCAGCGTGGTGGACTCGGACCAGGAGGAGTTGCCTGGTTTGGAGCCCCCGGATCCGGAGCCTTCCCCGCACCTCCCCCTCATTGCAGAGCTGGCTAAGGGCGGAGGGGCGCCCTGAACTCCCAGGGACGCAACAACCACCAGCAGGCTCCTCGGTATCTGAGGCTGCCCGAGAAGCGAGCCCAGGCCCCGGCAGCCAGGGGGATGGAGCGGCCGCTGCGAGTGCAGTCGCCTTTTCGGCCGCGGAGAGCAGCCAAGATGTGGAGAAGGAGGAGGCCGCCACCGTGGCGCCCTCGGCGGCTCCCGCGCAGGTGAAGTCTGAACCCGGGCCCACCAAAAAAGAGGAGCCCGAGGAGGAGGAGGAAGACGATGAAGAAGACAGTGGCAACACCCCCCAGATGGCAGGTTCCTCAAATTCGATATTGAGCTGGGTCGGGGCTCCTTCAAGACAGTCTACAAGGGGCTGGACACCGAGACCTGGGGTGGAAGTGGCCTGGTGTGAACTTCAGGACAGAAAACTGACAGAGTTGGAGAGACGAAGATTTAAAGAAGAAGCCGAAATACTGAAAGGCCTGCAAAATCCAAACACTGTTAGATTCTATGACTTCTGGGAGTCTTGCACTAAGGGAAAGAGATGCATTGTGCTGGTAACCGAACTAAGGACTTCTGGAACTTCAAAAACATATCTGAAACGATTTAAAGTGATGAAACTCAAGGTTCTCCGCAGCTGGTGCCGACAGATCCTGAAAGGCCTACTTTTTTTTTTTCCAGGTGGGAGCTCAAGCTGGTTTACAATTCCCCTCCTTGTGGTCAAAAGTGTGCTGAAGGCACCACCAGCAGACCAAGAAAGGTATGGGTAAAACTTCACTCTTCCACCACTGGAAGAGGACTTCTAACGGTCCTTTGCAACTCCACCCAAAAGCCAGTAAGAAGGCACCAAAGGAAGCCCAAGGTAAAGGAATGAGGGGCATGGCAAAAGAAAACCATAGATCCAGGCAATCAAAACAAAAACTAGGGCAGCCTAGAGATGTAGGCAACTACTGTGTATGGCACACAAGGATCTGGAAAGGGGGGCTCGAGTGAGGAGGGAGCAATTCCTCTCACAGGCTTGTCTGGATTCTTGGTCTTTGTTAGATGTCATCCTCTTCAGGGCCTTAGAGAATTGGAGAACAAAGTCTCCTGTGAGGTCAGATGACCACTCAGAGCAGGGACCATTTCAGATGATCCAGGTCCATACCCACAAGTTGGCAGCTGTGGGAGTAGTCAGAAAGACCTGATAGGGGTTCTTAGAAGACATATGGATTGACTGTTGAGAGAAAACAGCATAACATGGATCCTTGGTTAAAGGCACAGACAGATGGTCCAGTGTCCCAGCCACAGAGGATGATGTTCAAACAACACAATTCCAACCATAAAATAAACTCTTCTGCCCTTTAAAATTATCATGCAGATGGGGGCACCTAGGTGGTGCAGTGAATAGAGCACCAGCCCTGGAGTCAGGAAGACCTGAGTTCAAATCCAGATACTTGACATTTGCTAGCTGTATGACCTGGGGCAAGTCACTTAACCCCAATTGCCTTGCCTTCCCCCCTCCAAAAATAAAGAAAAATTATCAGACAGATACTGTAATAATAGGAAATGTAATCATTCCTCTCTTAATAGGCTTTCATTCCTATCTTATTATTTGGCCACAAATATAGGTTTAAATTGTAAGATATTCATATTTGCATCCTACTCAGAAATGTTTCAATTTTTAAAATTATATATGCATATATATGTGTGTGTGTGCATATGCATGCATATATATATACATATAGATATATAATCTATTATTTGATAGATTTAGTATTATATTTACAAATTTCCTGATTATAGAAATTTGCTATAAAAGGAAAAAGAGGGACATAGTTATAACAATATTATATATCATAAAAGAGGTGGAAAACTTTTTTAGCTGCCATGAGTCATATCTGACAGCAAATCATGGAGTCAAAAGATGTTAAAAGCAGGGCTCAGGATTAACCAGGTGGGGAATTTTCCTTCTAAGAAAGGAATGAGCACAATTGGGAAATAGAGTCAGGAGTATCCTACCTAGGCAATGTCCAAGGTTCTCTCCAAAACTTTTCCCAGAGCCAGATATCCACCTTTAGCAGTCCTCAGCCTGAAGCACATACCATTTTCTGTTAATGACTTCATGACAATTGAAACTATGCCTGTAATCAAAGATCAAAACAATAGTAAATTACCGTCCCACAAAGTCTTGAATGGCAGGTTCCAATAATCATGGCTTTTGTCACAGAAAAATAGTACTGCTCTCAGAATCCCTTCAAATAATGGGAACATCATTAAGATGAGTCTTAAGTAGTGCATACATTTCTGCACCTATCCTCATTCCAGATTAAATAACAGGCATAAGTATAATCAGATTTCCCATTAAGACAACACAAGACAGCTCATAAGTTACTATTCTTCACTAACATAACTGTTTGTAATGAAGGGGTTCCTGACTTAACCTGACAAATTCTTTCATGAACTTGTTTGTCCTCTAATTATACACATCGCTGAAAAAAATGAGATTCTTCAGGAATTGAATCTTATACATATGATAAGGTCAAACACTAATTTAACTTACTTAGCATATGGAATGACTACAAATTCAGATCAAACAGCAAGATCTCTTCCACGTACAGCTCATTACAGTAATTTAGCCATAAATTAGCTTGCAAATGAAAATTTAGTAGCCCTTCTAAAAATCACACAAAATAATTTTACACATTTCTTCCTAAAAGTATTTCCCTCTCTTAAAAATGGCTTTAAAATTATCCTGACATTGAAAGGAATAATCACTAAACCTTTATGGAGTAAATTAGTTGGAAACTTCTAAAATGATAGATCGATCTCTCTCTCTCTCTCTCTCTCTCTCTCTCTCTCTCTTTCTCTCTTTTCCACCTTTAAACAAAAATAAATCTTTCAAATTAGAATTTATCAAAACTAAGTTGGTGTAAAATATCTTTCAGCAATACCAGTAAATCCCCAAAGTACTATAACAAACCAAATTCCTACTTACCACAAAATTCCCAGTTACCTGCCTCTAGTCAAAAGGGTATTTGTAATAGGGAGGAAATTCAGTTTTTATAAGCCAAGGAGAATATACCCAATTAAACTACCCTTATCACAATAACAAAGTTTACCAGACCTTTAAAACTTTGCTCAGTATTTTTTTCTTCTTTTATCATTAAATATATCACTATAAATTAATAATTATATTCTGTATGCCTTCATACTAGCCAAGATTTTTTAAATGGAATTATTATTGTTGTTATTATTATTACTCGTTTAAAATGGATACATCATTAAATATTTAAGTTTTCAAACTAATTTTTATCACATCCTCTTGAAAGTCCAATTCATATGCAACAAAATCCAGATTAAAAATTGCTTTGTCTAATACCATGTCTGCCTCACAATGGTCTCTCAAATTTTACAATATAAGAAAATTTTAGAAATACGATATAATTTAGAAATACAACAATAACACAAACAATAAACTCCAGCTAGCAGCTTCTGTGGGGGTGTAAGAGCCACCCACAGCCAGCACCCGGAAAGCTGCCAACAGCACAGGTTCTTTTGATCTGCTTAACTAAGGAAAGCAAGGCGAAGGAGTTGACAAGTTTACTTTAATCCAGCATACAGACAGCATTCACTTAGTTCAGGGGGAAAAGCCTGCACCTTGAACTTCAGAACAAAATACAAACAAATTACAAACATCAACAGACAGACCCAATACAGATTCATAGTTACCAACATCTAGGTTCAGCCCAGGAGCTCAGAACAAGGGCTGGCCCAGAGTCACATGTGCCACAACTGCTGCGAGAATGAGCTCCAAAGAACAGACAGCCAACCCCTGGTTTTTATATCTTTTTCAGCGTCAGGGGTGAGTCACACACGCATGACCTAGAATTGTCACAAAGAGGCAAACTTAAACCCACCTGGTCTAAAAGCCTCTGCTCTCCCAGACGTGTAAACTAGGCCCACCCTGGAGTTAGCCCCACCTTGGGCCCCACCTTAGTTGCCAATCCACACCCATTAAGGTTTTACTCCTAATAGGGGTTTGGGCCTGGGGCTTAGCACCTAGTAAGGCTCAATGTATTGCACTTGTTGAACTAAGTACTAAGGAGCCCATTTTTGCTTACCAACACACTAGAAAAAAAAGAAACAAATCTTAACCACTAGACTCTTTAGGGAGCTCTTTGCCACAGCAGTGGTGGCATGAGTGACTCTGGGCCAGCCCTTGTTCTGAACTCCTGGGCTGAACCTAGATGTTGATTTGGCAGGAGGGGCTGGTGAGGAGAAAGAAGAAGCAGATAGCAGATGCCGAAATATTGATCCAGAAGACTGCCTGCATGGGAACTTTGGAAAGCTGAAAGCGCTGAGCTGTCACGGGCTTCCGAAGCCTCGTAACTATGCTCGGGGTTCCCCCCAAGCTCCAGGCCTCTGCCTAAGCAAAGGGCCTGATCTCGTGGACAATGAACGGGGCGGGAGCCGAAAAGATGGTGAATGACTCCGTTTATTATTTCAGCAAGCAGCACATTTATACCTTTAGTGACGTAGGTACACTCTTTGGTTACATGGGTGAAGGACAGGTAAAACTATACACCTGGGGACTAGGACAGCCCTGACTCCGCCTACTCTCCTCCCCTTCTCTTCCCGCACTACCCAAAGCTCCCTGCGGGCAGGCAGTCCAGGCAAAGACCGGAAACTCCACGTGGTCAGGCAGCCGGAAGTTCCACATGCTCTGCCAGAGAGCCGGAAGTTCCTCGTGGTCAGGCAGGTCCGACCTGGAATCGCTAGGGAGGTAACAAAGGCGAGACCCCTCCTCCTGGCTCCACCCACATCCCAAAGCCCTGAGTTTATCTCAGCAGGCCCCTGGGCCTGGAGGTCCGAGGAGGACAGGGCTTGGCTCTAACTCGGCCCGTAACACTGAGCTGCGTTGGAACTGACTTCGGTGACAGGATTTAAATGGTTCAGAATCACTTACATTCCAGAAGAAGCCAGGTGAGGCCAGCTGGAGTTGGAACCCAGGAGCTTGGAATTCAGCCCTGCGGCAAGATGGAAACTTTGCAGCAAGAAGTTGAGTGTGCTTTTTCCCTGCCTTCCCCAGCCAGAGCAGAGAACTTTGAGGTGAGCAAAAAGGTGGAGAATCACCTACACTGCAATCCAGATTCTGGCAGAAGCCAGGAAGGGCCTCCCAGAACTAGACAACCAGGACCCAGGGGCTTGGAATTCAGCCCTGGGGCAAGATGGAAACTTTGCAGCAAGGCACTGAGTCTGCCTTTTTGGTTCCTTCAGCTTGGGTTCCTTGGGATCCAGGAGGGAGACATGGATTTGTTTTTATTGGGGTGAAGGGAGTGCCTTGGACCCTCCAGGAACCCCGCCCCATGGGCTTTTATCATCTAGTCACCCCTCAGGACTTGGAACCGGGGACTGGAACATAATGGGGAGAACAGACCGAAAAAGAACTTTGTTTGGACTCTTGATTTGAAATTGGCACTTTGGGTGCCAAGTGGAAGCCTTCAACGGCAGTTTAGGGAGAAAGAGACATCCCCAAGAGAACTCTGTTTGCTTTAGGACTTTACTAACTAAAGCATGCCCATGCCTCAGGGTACTGGGAAAAAGCCTGCAAGGGCAGGGTGATGCTCAAGAAGTACTTTATGAACTTAAAAGATTAACTTTCTTTGACCCAGGGGTGGACATTTGAATTGTTAACAAGTATTTTGGGAATGATTGATTGACAAGATTATCTTGCTGGGACCTAGGGGTGGGTCATGTTTGTATTGTAAACCAATATTTGGGAATGTGCTGAATGATATGTTTTGCTTTATTATGAATGATATGTTTTAGTTTCCTTCCTAATTGGATCACAATGTATGTTCTAGGATACATGGCTGATTAGATTATGTTTTCTAAAACAATGGGTAGAGTATGTTGGTAAGCAAAAATGGGCTCCTTAGCACTTAGTTCAACAAGTGCACTTGAATAGTTTGACTTTTTTTCCCTTTGAATAATTCATTGAGCCTTACTAGGTGCTAGGCCCCACGACCAAACCCCTATTAGGTGTAAAACCTTAGTGGGTGGGGATTGGCAACTAAGGTGGGGCCCAAGGTGGGGCTAACTCCAGGGAGGGCCTAGTTTACATGTCTGGGAGAGCAGAGGCTTTTAGACCACAGTGGGTTTAGTTCTGCCTCTTTGTGACAATTCTAGGTCATGCGTGTGTGACTCACCCCTGACGCTGAAAAAGATATAAAAACCAGGGGTTGGCTGTCTGTTCTTTGGAGCTCATTCTCGAAGCAGTTGTGGCACATGTGACTCTGGACCAGCCCTTGTTCTGAGCTCCTGGGCTGAACCTAGATGTTGGTAACTATGAATCTGTATTGGGTCTGTCTGTTGATACTTGTAATTTGTTTGTATTTTGTTTTGAAGTTCAGGGTGCTGGATTTTTCCCCTGAACTAAATGAATGCTGTCTGTATGCTGGATTAAAGTAAACTTGTCAACCTCTTCACCTTGCTTTCCTTATTAAAGCAGATCAAAAGAACCTGTGCTTTCCCAGCATGTCGGCAGCTCTCTGGGTGCCGGCTGTGGGTGGATCTTACACCTTCACAGAAGCTGCTGGCTGGATTGTGGAAACAATCGCATTTCCAAATTATCACATATAGAAATTATAGATCTTATTATCTTTGACATTTTAAAACTATCTTAAATTTACAGTTGGGAAAAATTTCATTAGAGAGATAATAATAATCTTGTGTCTAGCATATGCAGGTCATTGTGTTAAGTGCTTTCCAATCATTATATCATTTTGATCACACAACAACCATTACAATTTTTTGTTTTACTGATCAGGAAATGGGGCAAACTGATATAAAATAACTTGCCATAAATTACATAGCTGATACATTTCTGCAACTGGAACAAAGAATTCTTGGTGGTAAAGCTTAGGGAATGCTGGCCTTGGGGCCTGACCCATCCCATTTTCCCCCTCTCCACAGTTACAGATGCTGCTGGAGCTGGGGAAACTTGCAGCTGCTGGGGCAGTGTGGGAAGGATTTACTGCATCTGGGTGATACTCTCAGGCTTTGCCCAGAGTGGTGGGCTTCAGGTTGATCAGGGGCACCTGGCCATTGGGGCCACTGCCATTGGGGACTTGGCTATGGCTACCTCACCCCTCCCCTTCCCACATCTTTCCATCAGGTGGGGTAGGGTGATTCAAATTTCCTCTACAGTTCTCTGGCATTGTCTTTTCTTAATATGATCTGGGATGAGAGCAGTTAACAGGGAAAATATAAGCCTGTTTGCAGTCCCCATACTGAGATATATTCTTGACTCTGGGGGAGGGAGTGGGAAATGTTGAGTGATCAGGATTAGGAAGAGCATTTCTGGAAGGGGTGAATTCCTGGAATTACCTCAAAGTCTCAGGAATTTTCTCCTGCAATCTTAAAATAATTAATTTCCAAACTCCTTAATGATCAATCTCAGAACGTCTAGAATCTGCTAAGATATTTTAGCTGTACTAACTTTTTCCTGCAGTCTCAACTTGGCCAGAGCTGAGATCACAAAAAAAGGCTTACAGGTTTTTCTCTTTTAAAAATAATCTAATTTGTCCTGCTTAAAGCTATTACCTGAAAATAACAAGAAATTTCATTAATCTTTCAGTAATGGCAAGCAGGGTGGGACTTTTTGTTGTCTTTTGTTTTGGAGTGCTTCTCAGCACTTAAGTCAATCAAGTGCTTTTGAGTCTTGCTTTTGTTTGAATCCAGCAAGTAAAGTGGCACTTTTTATTATCTTTTGTTGCGGAGTTCTTCTCAGCACTTCAAGCAATCAAGTGCTTTTGAGTCTTGCCTTTGTTTGAATCAAGAGTCATTGATTGGAAACAATATATTTGATGTGGTGGTAGTGATTAAAGATATTTCCCACCCCCTTTTGCTAAGTAGGCACTAAGCTCAGGGCCTTAAATAGGGGGTGTGTGTGTATGTGTGTGTGTGTGTGTGTGTGTGTGTATGTATGTGTGTGTATGTATACATATATATATATATATATACATATATATATATATATATATATATATATATACACATGCTATGAAGTTGGCATTTTGCTTTTGGGGGTACACTCATTGGAAGAGTATTGGTGATTTGGCCAGACAAGACTCTGGGTTACTGTTGGAGCCCACAAACTTTGAAAACTCATATTTTGGTGCTTCTCTCTCTGGTAACTATGTATTGTGATTTGGTCAGACAAAAACAAGCCTGTCTTTTGATTTCTGTTATTCTCTCTGCATGTAATGGCTGTTTATAATTTCTGTTTCTATTTTCTCTAAAAGTTCAGGGTGCTGACTTTTTCCCCTGAACTAAATGAATGATATACATATGTTTAATTAAAGTATGATCATTAACCCCTTAAAGTTGCTTTCCATAGAAAAGCAGATGCAAGAACATGTGCTAGCAGCTCTTCTGTGTGCTGGTGTTATTGGCCTTGCACAGCCACGATAGCAGCAAGTAGCATTGTTGTTACATTTTTCCAGTATCTTCTCTAGCTACAGCCTTTAGAAGTTTTCTCTGGCTCATTGCATTTTAGATCGTCCAAGGCAACAGCATATAGCTCACAGAATAAACATTGCACTAACATTTTATAACACAGAGACAGACACAGATAAATATCAATGATAGGGAGAGAGAAAGTCTGAAATCTTGGAGGTGCTTATTAGAAAACCTCCATCATGAAGAGGTTACCATTACTCCAAATAAGAGAGGTGGGGAATTTCCAAGGATCAAGACCAACAGGGTGGCCCCTGTATCCATTCAAGGAAGTGATTTTGTGTGGCTCTATATACCTCTCCTGGGTGAGAGAGGGGTAAAGAAGTGCAAGTGGGGACTGGATCCTGCAAACTTTTTTTAGAGCACCCATAAGGTTGTAGATTTAAAGGGGCAGGTTCCTATCAGGTTAAGTTTTATTTTTGCCTTAGGGGTTGATATGCTACACCTTCATATATGAATATCTGTCTGCCTTGAAGCTTTACAAAGTGGCCAGCATTTTTCTGGGTTTTGAGTAAACTATTATGTAGTCACCATATATGTATAATTACAGAATGAGATTGTTTTCTTAATTTCTGATTCTCGATATCTGCTCCAGGATGGATTTAAACAGGAAAGGTAGAATAAGGTAATGCCTTGTATGCACTTCTTTTTAACTGCTATAGGAACAACATGAGGAAAAATAATGTTAACAACTGTACCTAGCCTTAAACCATACATAATGAAACTTGCTATTTGAGGTAAATTTCTTGGGACTGTATTTTGATATTATTCTGAGTTTTGTCTTTAGGTACGACTGTCTAAATTATCATCAGATTGACAAATCATCATTCTATTGAAATGCCATGTGGTGCTCAAAAGGAGTGCAATCTAAGAATGGTTGCAGGTGGGTGTCTACAACTGGGAAAGGTGAAATGGCCTTACAAAGATAATGACATGATCTTCTTGAGTTAGTTTCTCCATTATTCTAATTCCCCTCTGAAAAAGAAAATTTCCCACATGCATCTTACAAGCCTGGCTATGATCCCTGTGAATAATGCGGAACTTTACAGAATAACTGATTAAAAAAAGCTAACGATGCCTCTTGCCTGGAGCAAGACAGAGCTGGGAAAACTTCATTCTATTACACTTATGTCAGGTTAGTCTGTGTCCTTGAAGAAAGTCTAGGAATTGTTACAACCATCTTTCTATATCTTCTTTTCATAGCAAATGTCTATAACCATAAGAGGTAAACTATAAAAGCTTTCTTTAAAAAATATAATGAATCTTCATGTTGAAATACATAAATTCCTCTGGCTTATTAAAATAGGATGCAAGTAAGAAAGAGCTTAAAATTTTTTTAAAATTTTGCTATTCTAAATTTGTGATTATTACTTCTCTCTTTTTTCAATTTTTATTTTATTTATTTAATATATTTAGTTTTCAGCATTGATTTTCACAAGAGTTTAAATTACAAATTTTCTCCCCATTTCTACCCTCCCCCCCACTCCAAAGATGGCATATATTCTGGTTGCCCCGTTCCCCAGTCAGCTCTCCCTTCTGTCACCCCACTCCCCTCCCATCCCCTTTTCCCTTCCTTTCTTGTAGGGCAAGATAAATTTCTACGCCCCATTGCCTGTGTATCTTATTTTCTTTTTTTTTTAATTTAAATTTATTTATTTAACATATTTGCTGTTCAGCATTGATTTTCACAACAGTTTGAATTACAAATTTTCTCCTCATTTCTACCCTCCCCCCCACTCCAAGATGGCTTATATTCTGGTTGCCCTGGTCCCCAGTCAGCCCTCCCCTCTATCACCCCCCTCCCCTCTCATCCCCTTTTCCCTTCCCTATTTCTATGCCCCATTGCCTGTGTATCTTATTTTTTAGTTGCATGCAAAAACTTTTTTTGTTTTTGAACATCTGATTTTAAAACTTTGAGTTCCAAATTCTCTCCCCTCTTCCCTTCCCACCCACCCTCCCTAAGAAGTCGAGCAATTCAACCTAGGCCACACATGTATCATTATGTATAACCCTTCCACAATACTCATGTTGTGAAAGGCTAACTACATTTTGCTCCTTCCCAACCCAACCCGCTTTATTGTATTTTCTCCCTTGACCCTGTCCCCTTTCCAAAGTGTTTGTTTTGATTACCTCCACCCCCATCTGCCCTCCCCTCCATCATCCCCCCCTTTTATTTTTTTTTATCTTCCTCCCTCTTCTTTCCTGTGAGGTAAGATACCCAACTGAGTATGTATGGTATTCCCCCTCAGGCCAAATCTGATGAGAGCAAGGTTCACTCATTCCCCCCTCACTTGCCCTCTCCCCTCCTCCCACAGAACTGCTTCCTCTTGCCACCTTTATGCGAGATAATCCACCCCATTCTATCTCTTCCTATCTCCCTCTCTCAGTATGTTGCTCTCTCATCCCTTAATTTCATTTTATTTCTTTTAGATATCTTCCCTTCATCTTCAACTCACCCTGTGTCTGCTCTCTCTCTCTTTTACATATATATATATATATATATACACACACACACACACACACACACACATATATATATACACATACATACACATACATACATATACACATAGATATATATATACATACACATTCACTTATATATATACATAAACATATATATATATATATATGCATATTCCCTTCAACTACCCTAATACTGAGGTCTCATGAATCATACACATCATCTTTCCATGTAGGAATGTCAACAAAACAGTTCAACTTTAGTAAGTCCCTTGCAATTTCCGTTTCTTGATTACCTTTTCATGCTTCTCTTGATTCTTGTGTTTGAAAGTCAAATTTTCTATTCAGTTCTGGTCTTTTCACTGAGAAAGCTTGAAAGTCCTCTATTTTATTAAAAATCCATATTTTGCCTTGGAACATGATACTCAGTTTTGCTGGGTAGGTGATTCTTGGTTTTAATCCTAGCTCCATTGACCTCCGGAATATCGCATTCCAAGCCCTTCGATCTCTTAATGTAGAAGATGCGCGATCTTGGATTATTCTGATTGGGTTTCCACAATACTCAAATTGTTTCTTTCTGGCTGCTTGCAGTATTTTCTCCTTGATCTGGGAGCTCTGGAATTTGGTGACAATATTCCTAGGAGATTTCTTTTTGGGATCTATTTGAGTTGGCGATCGATGGATTCTTTCAATTTCTATTTTGTCCTGTGGCTCTAGAATATCAGGGCAGTTCTCCTTGATAATTTCTTGAAAGATGGTATCTAGGCTCTTTTTTTGATCATGGCTTTCAGGTAGTCCAATAATTTTTAACTTATCTCTCCTGGATCTATTTTCCAGGTCAGTGGTTTTTCCAATCAGATATTTCACATTGTCTTCCATTTTTTCATTCCTTTGGTTCTGTTTTATAATATCTTGATTTCTCATAAAGTCACTAGCTTCCACTTGCTCCAATCTAATTTTTAAAGTAGTATTTTCTTCAGTGGTCTTTTGGACCTCCTTTTCCATTTGGCTAATTCTGCCTTTCAAGGCATTCTTCTCCTCATTGGCTTTTTGGAGCTCTTTTGCCATTTCAGTTAGTCTGTTTCTTAAGGTGTTGTTTTCTTCAGTGTATTTTTCAGTATTTTTTTGGGTCTCCTTTAGCAAGTCATTCACTTGTTTTTCATGGTTTTCTCGCATCCTTCTCATTTCTCTTCCCAATTTTTCCTCTACTTCTCTAACTTGCTTTTCCAAATCCTTTTTGAGTTCTTCTATGGCCTGGGGCCAGTTCATGTTTTTCTTGGAGGCTTTTGTTGTAGGCTCTATGACTTTGTTGTCTTCTTTAGGCTGTATGTTTTGGTCTTCTTTGTCACCAAAGAAAGAATCCAAAGTCTGAGACTGAATCTGGGCACATTTTCGCTGCCTGGCCATATTCCCAACCAACTAACTTGACCCTTGAGTTTTTCAGTGGGGTATGACTGCTTGTAGACTAATGAGTTCTATGTTCCACATTTGGGGGGGAGGTGCCAACTCTGTCAGACCCGCACTACTCCTTCCCCAAGAACCCCCAGTCCGGAGTGGGCTTAGATCTTCAGCAGGCTGTTGCACTCCTGCTCTGATCCGCCACTTAATTCCTCCCACCAGGTGGGCCTGGAGCCGGAAGTAACAACAGCTGTAGCTGCCCCACCTCCGCTGCCCCCGGGGCTGGAAGCCGAACCGCGAACTCCTTCCACTCCCGCAGCTTTTCCCACTAACCTTCTCCGCAGTCTTTGGTGTTTGTGGGTCGAGGGGTCTGGTAACTGCCACAGCTCACATATTCAGGGCGCTAGGGCCCCCTCCGCCCGGCTTCTGGTCTGGATGGTCCACGCCGCTCAGGCTGGGCTCTGCTCCACTCCGTTCCCAGCTCCCAGCTCCCAGGTCCTTGTGGAATAGACCTCACCCAGAGACCATCCAGGCTGTCCTGGGCTGGAGCCCTGCTTCCCTCTGCTGTTCTGTGGGTTCTGCCGTTCTAGAATTGGTTCAGAGCCATTTTTTATAGGTTTTTGGAGGGACTCGGGTACGGAGCTCACTCTAGTCCCTGCTTACCAGCCGCCATCTTGGCTCCGCCCCCTGTGTATCTTATTTTCTAGTTGCATAAAAAAACATTTTTTTGTTTGTTTTTGAACATCTGTTTTTAAAACTTTGAGTTCCAAATTCTCTCCCCTCTTCCCTTCCCTCCCGCCCTCCCTAAGAAGTCAAGCAATTCAACATAGGCCACACACATATCATTATGTATAACCCTTCCACAATACTCATGTTGTGAAAGACTAACTATATTTTGCTCCTTCCTAACTTATCCCCCTTTATTGAATTTTCTCCCTTGACCCTGTCCTTTTCGAAAGTGTTTGTTTTTGATTACCTCCACCCCCATCTGCCCTCCCTTCTATTATCCCCCCCTTTTTTATCTTCTTCCTTCTTCTTTCCTGTGGGGAAAGATACCCAATTGAGTATGTATGGTATTCCCTCCTCATGTCAAATTTGGTGAGAGCAAGATTCAGTCATTCCCCCCTCACCTGCCTCCTCTTCTCTTCCTGTAGAACTGCTTTTTCTTGCCATTTTTATGCAAGATAATTTACCCCATACTATCTCTCCCTATCTCCCTCTCTCAATATATTCTTCTCTCATCCCTTAATTTGATTTTCTTTTAGATATCTTCCCTTCATCTTCAACTCACCCTGTGCCCACTCTCTCCTCTCTCTCTCTCTCTCTGTGTATATATATATATATATATATATATATATATATATATATATTCATATATATACACATACATATATACATACATACACATTCACTTATACATAAATATACAGAAACATATATATATATATATATATATATATATATATATATATATATATACACACACATACATATGTGCATATTCCCTTCAGCTATCCTAATACTGAGGTCTCATGAATCATACGCATCATCTTTCCATGTAGGAATGTAAACAAAACAGTTCAACTTTAGTAAGTCCCTTGCAATTTCTTTTTCTTGTTCTTTTTCTTGATTGCCTTTTCATGCTTCTCTTGATTCTTGTGTTTGAAAGTCAAATTTTCTATTCAGCTCTGGTCTTTTCACTGAAAAAGTCCTCTATTTTATTGAAAATCCATATTTTGCCTTGGGGCATGATACTCAGTTTTGCTGGGTAGGTGATTCTTGGTTTTAATCCTAGCTCCATTGACCTCCAAAATATCGTGTTCCAAGCCCTTCAATCTCTTAATGTAGAAGCTGCGCGATCTTGGGTTATTCTGATTATGTTTCCACAATACTCAAATTGTTTCTTTCCGGCTGCTTGCAATATTTTCTCCTTGATCTGGGAGCTCTGGAATTTGGCAACAATATTCCTAGGAGATTTCTTTTTGGGATCTATTTGAGGAGGTGATCTGTGGATTCTTTCAATTTCTATTTTGCCCTGTGGCTCTAGAATATCACGGCAGTTCTCCTTGATAATTTCTTGAAAGATGATATCTAGGCTCTTTTTTTGATCATGGCTTTCAGGTAGTCCAATAATTTTTAACTTATCTCTCCTGGATCTATTTTCCAGGTCAGTGGTTTTTCCAGTCAGATATTTCACATTGTCTTCCATTTTTTCCTTCCTTTGGTTCTGTTTTATAATATCTTGATTTCTCATAAAGTCACTAGCTTCCACTTGCTCCAATCTAATTTTTAAGGTAGTATTTTCTTCAGTGGTCTTTTGGACCTCCTTTTTCATTTGGGGAATTCTGCCTTTCAAGGCATTCTTTTCCTCATTGGCTTTTTGGAGCTCTTTTGCCATTTGAATAAGTCTATATTTTAAGGTGTTGTTTTCTTCAGTATATTTTTCAGTATTTTTTTGGTTCTCCTTTAGCAAGTCATTCACTTGTTTTTCATGGTTTTCTCGCATCTTTGTCATTTCTCTTCCCAATTTTTCCTCTACTTCTCTAACTTGCTTTTCCAAATCCTTTTTGAGCTCTTCCATGGCCTGGGACCAGTTCATGTTTTTCTTGGAGGCTTTTGTTGACTTTGTTTTGTTTTGTTTGTTTTGTTTTGTTTTGTTTGACTTTGTTAACTTCTTCTGTCTATATTTTTTGGTCTTCTTTGTCACCAAAGAAAGAATCCAAAGTCTGAGACTGAATCTGGGTGCGTTTTTACTGCCTGGCAATATTCCCAGCCAACTAACTTGACCCTTGAGTTTTTCAGCTGGGTATGACTGCTTGTGGACTAAAGAGTTCTATGTTCCCCACCTGGGGGGATGCGCCAGCTCTGCCACACCAGCACTCCTCCTTCCCCAAGAGCCCCCAACCTGGACTGGACTTAGATCTTCAGCAGGCTCTTCACTCCTGCTCTGATCTGCCACTTAGTTCCTCCCACCAGGTGGGCCTGGGGCAGAAAGCAACTGCAGCTGTACTTCTGTAGTTGCCCCACCTCCGCTGCCCCCAGGGCGGTAGCCGAACCCTCAAACTCCTTCCACTCCCACAGCTTTTCCCACTAACCTTATCTGTTGTCTTTGGTGTTTGTGGGTTGAGAAGTCTGGTAACTGCTGCAGTTCACTGATTCAGGGCGCTAGGGCATGCTCCACTCGGCTCCTGGTCTGGTTGGTCCGAGCCACTCACACTGCGCTCCCGCTCCGCTCCGCTCTGCTCCCAGGTCCATGTGGGATAGACCTCAGAGACCATCCAGGCTGTCCTGGACTGGAGCCCTGATTCCCTCTGCTGTTTTGTGGGTTCTGCAGTTCTGGAATTGGTTCAGAGCCATTTTTTATAGGTTTTTGGAGGGACTCAGCGGTGAGCTCACACTAGTCCCTGCTTTCCAGCTGCCATCTTGGCTCTGCCCCCCAATTATTGCTTCTTTCAATTTCCTATCTCAAATAACTAGGTAAATAAGTTCGTAGGCTTGCCATCCATCTCCTTGTTAATGATTATGCATACATGTGCAGTATCAGCTCTTCACAGTACCATCTCTTTTCTAGATGAAGTGATGATGTATACATATGTATGTCCTCAGAGAGGGGCTAGGACAAAGGCACGATGTGATAAAGACATAAAAGTTTTAAGTTTCATACAAACTTTACTTTGAGAAAAGCAACAAAACTTTCCTCAGAAATAGAATGTGTGCACATGTGCTGTTGGCTTCTAAGTGTTTTTATTGTTAACAATGACAAAAGTACGAGTAAACTTGACATTCCCGGATAACATATTTTTAATTTTTTCTTTTGATCATGAAGGTAATTAAGAACAAGAATGAAAAAGTAGAGAAAAGCACCAATCATCCTTCAGTTTCAATCAAATATAGGTGATTTTTGTTGTTGTTGCTTCTTCTTTTCCTTCTGGGATACATGGGTTCTAATTATGTTTTAGTAATAAATTCTCAAAAGTTACTTATGGATTTTACATATAAAGTTGTGCTAACAGTAAATGATTTCCTCCCTATTTCAAAGTCTTCCTCTAAGAATATTAAGAGACAGGACTTCATTTTACACGTCAAGACCTCATACATCTTTTCAACAGTTCTTCCTTCAGTCTGTAGATGGCATTGTCCACATCAGGTACAGAGTTCAGGTAAAACAGAAAAAAAACAAGTGGTATGTAAAAACTGAAATTCTCTGAACTCTCAGGTGAATTTTTGGTTCCTAATTTATTATTTGTCTTGTAGCTCTTTTGTTAATAAAGTTAGTTCTATAAGGCTTGAACTGGTTTTCACCACATGAACTAGTTACTGGAAGACCAAATTAAAGAGGCTCTATTTGGCCTTACTAAATTGTACCAGGTTGTATCACTAGTAGGTTTTAGCAGCATTATCTAGGGAACCTCTGCAAGTGACTTGGAATCAGGGAAGCAAATCTACTAGGAGGAGCCCTATGCAGAGCCACCCTGGTAGAGAGGACTATTCCAGAATTTCAAAGGGAAAATGTTTTCCACAATGAGATGGCTACAGGGAACAGCTAAGATCCAAGAGGCAATAAGCTGTTTAAATGGAGTTTTGGAATGGGTTATGAGGAGCAATGTGGAATAAGATCTCAACTTATTTAACATTGGTGACCATCAATGTTTTTTGGTGCTTGTGTTTGCCTAATTGTGTGATTCTTTGGTCTTTGAGATATTACAGAACTCTCTATCACCAAAATGGGGAAAACAGTGATGGGAACTTTTCATTTTCATTTACTATGTTGTTTCTATTGAATATCTGGCTGATTCCTGAAATATGTTTCTTGTTAACCCCACCCAGATATAAAAAAGGACTCATGGAATGATAGCATCAAAGGAACACTTCTAACATTCCCAAGATAAGAAATCAAATGGGAGGAAGGGAATACACCATCTTTAAAACCTCCAAAATATTTTATTTGTGGATGAATTTCCCTAACACCGAGTCTTAGTGATATATAATCCCTTTCTATCAATTAACTCACTGTGACTTCTTTAAAAAGTAGCTTTATAGAATTTATAAGTGTAGGATTTTGCAAACCTAGTGTTTAATCTGTAACTTAGTTTACCTATTGAGTCTCCTTAACCAGGTATGTTTCCTTAGGGGATGTATGTGATGATGTTCTTATTTAATTAAATTTGTTCAACTTCTATGATATTAAAGAAGCACAAGATTTTGAATCTGTCTTAAAAACAATTTTATAGCCTAAAATAATATATGAGATTGCAATATGGAAAAGAATTTATTTCTCTGCCTGATATAATTTTCCCTATAAAGCCTTATCAGAAACTTTGATCTTTGTTTGTTTTTTAATCCTGAACCTGTGTTTGAGCATATTAAAACATAGCTTTTCTAACCTCTACAATTTCTGTGTTGTGGTAGATTTGTTTTAGCAGCAGGTACCACCTATACAAACTGAAAGAGGGAGATATTTCTCTGATAATAGGGTCCATAGGCTTGCCAAGGTTGCCAAGGAAGTTCTGGACACAAAAGAGGTTAGGAACCTATTGCATATACACTACCAAGAGCTGGATTTCTTACTATTTCAAACTCAAACTTGTCCCAAAATGAGCTTTTCACATTTCTGCCCAAAACTTCATTGGGTAATGTCCCTGCCTCATTCTCTCCCCATCCTCCCCTCCCCATTTGATTGATCTTCCTAAAGCAAGTTTACATCACCCCTTGATTCAATCAACTCCAATGGCTCCCTATTGCTTTTAGGATCAAATATAAATATAATGGCTCTTAAAGCCCTTCATAAACTGACTTTTTCCTAAATTTGCAGTCTTCATATATACCTTACTGAGCTTCATGTACTCTTTAACCTGCGACACTCCATCTCCCAACTCCTGGCATTTCCACTAGCTGACCCTCATTCTTGGAGCACATTTTTCTTCCTCTCCTTTTAGCTTCCCTGACTTCCTTCACGTCTCAGCTAAAGTCCTGCCTTCTACAAGAAGCTCTTCAAAGTCCTCCTGTCCTCTGAAGTTATCTCCAACTTACCCTGTATAGCTCTTGTTTGTACTGAGCTGTTTGCATGTTGTCTCCTCCCTTACACCCTGAGCCCAAGATCAGGGACTGTTTTTGCCTTTCTTTATATCCCCCCAGCTTTAGCAGAATGCCTAGCTCACAGCACACTCTTTACAATTTTTTTGATCTAACAACATAACTTGTGATTTTATTGTCATCAACTCCATTCACTCAGCCTCTCCTGTGAAAATCCTGGTATTTTTTACTCTTCTACTAGTTGGCTGTCAACAGTATCTCCAGGGCATCTCTCCTATTTCCTATCTATTCCTAATTTTCTCCACTATAGGAGAGGTCTTTATTAATAATCCCTGGGACTACTGTACTATCCCCTAATATGAACTTTTCAACCTAGAGAGGCAAGTATCGAGTGCAGTCTTGGCCCTAATGTGTCCTGCTAGGTGCTTTTCCTAGAAGATTCTTATGTTTTTCTATTTTTATCTGTTTTCTTTTACAGGTCTCCTAGTTTTTTCATTTAATATGATCTTGACCTGTTACATCTTAAAACCATTTGCCACAAACCCATTATGCTTAATGAGGGTACCAACATTCTTCCAATCATCCAGGTCTGAAACTTCAGTGTCATCCTCACTCTCCACACACATCCAGTCACATAATAATTTTTTTTTTTTTGTGTGTGTGTGTGTGTGTGTGTAACGTGCCTTATATATGTCTCCTTCTAATTCAGGCCCTGATCACCTCATGATTATGACATCAGCTTCCCAGTTGTCTCAATACTTCATTTCTCCCCACTCCAATCCTTTATAGATTTGCTGAGGAAATCTTCCCATGGTATAATTCTGACCCCCACATATACCCAATAATCTCCAATGCTTCCCTATTGCTTCCTTTTTCAAAACATGTACAAGGATATGTTTATTGTTTAAAATTTTTCTATTTGCAAATGTTCCATTTCCTTTGTTCCCTATTCTAGGGAAGGAGTCAGTAAGGCAAATTTCTTGGAGATCTGGGCACAAGCAGGGGCCTCAAAACATGAGAGAGGAGGCAAGAGTTCCAGTGGACACAGCCTCAGGGATCAGCTCAGGAGCCCTGCAGAGGACATAGGACAGACATATAAGAGTCTATGTATGGGTCTGAAACCATAAGTAGAACCACTTCTTCCCACTAAGCCCCCAAGTCATTTCTTAGGTTCAGGCCCCACTGGCAGAGACTGTAGCAATGAGAAGCCTGATTGCACCTGGATAGAAGGATCTCACCTGTTGGTTGTGAACCCTGATTTCCTAGAAAAGGAAGGAAGATAGACATACAAATACTAGTGAATTCTTGAGTCACAGAAGCAAAGAGCACCAAGATTCTGGGCCCAGTAGTATGGGGGTTCCTAGCACTGCCTAGCCCAGCACCTGACACTACAGAGGAAGCACGTAATTGATACTTTACCCACCATCTACAATTGTGTGAGTGGATGGGGGGCAAGAAGAATTCAGGGGAGAGGTTATAAAGGCTGGAACCTAAGACCCCTCCCAAGGCCCTCTCTACTAATGAATATGGGATTCTATAAGACCCTAGAGCCCTGGAATCTGACCCCTTCACTATATTCATTAAGTCCCTGGGGAGGAAGAGATGAAGCTAGAGCCAGATCACCCCTTCACCTCTGGGGACCAGATTTCTAATATAAATATCCTTTCTCCTGGGGAAGAGATCATGGATGGGAGGGGGTCTCAGGCCTTTACTCAGAGTATCTCACCTTTCTGACTTCTCTTGTAGACAATGAGGCCAACCCCAAAGAAGATCAGCCCCAGCACAAGGCCTCCAATTCCACTGAGCATCTTAATCTGGGAAGATTCAGACTGTGCTTTTGGGGAAAAGAGACACCAAGGATCAAAACTGTCCCTGCAGGAGCCAGCCCCATGTGGGGAGCACACAAGTCTTAGGTGAGCCTGAGAAGGAGGCTAAATCCTGTCTAAGAAAGGAAGGGATGCATGTGCAAAGGTCTTTATGGGCTCAAGAAGTGAAAATTCATCAGGAGACATTGATATCAATATGTCTAAACTCCTAGCTCCTCTACTTGAAGCGGAGCTAGGCTTTCAGATGGATTGATAGGCCAATTACAGAGTCTCAAAGGGAGGCCAGCTGCCAGGGCTGGGGCCAGTGAGGAGGCTAGTAAGGTTCTAGGTCTCTATAACTCTTAGTTCAGCACTGCCATAAGAAGGCTCTGCTGGGCAAGTAGGGGAGGTTGAGTAGCACCACATGGGGTTTATATTAGCCAAGGGCAGAAGAAAAGAGGGCATGACACATACACTGAGGTATCTCAGAGCTAGCTCCATGTCCTGAACAATATTAGAATTAGAGGGTGAGGGAGCTGTAGCTCACTCCAGTGAAACATAGCAGGTCTGTGAAGGCTGGAGTGCTCCACTTGGCAGGTGTAGACATCTCCACGCTTGGGGATCATTTCCAGCATCACCAGGATCTGGTAGGTCCAGTCTCCATTGCTGATCAGGCCTGTGGACACAACCCCAGCTGTCTCCTCCTGCCCATTTAGGAACCACCTGACCTCAATGTCCCCAGGATAGAAACCAGTGACAGAGCAGACAAGCAGGTTGTGGTGTCCCAGGGGAGCCATCTTTGATGGATACACAATCACCTCTGGCTTAACTGGAAGAAAGAAGAAAGATCTTGAGTGAAGGAGCCAGAGCAGGTCTTCCTAATCCAGTCACCACCTCTGTCACCTGATCCATAACTGAGCTCGGGTCTCTTCTCCCCAGGGCCAGAAATGGGCATGTTGGTAGACATTTAAGCTCCCCCTAAATCTAGAAAGTTGAACTAGCAGGAAGTAGGCCCAGGAGTCCATGGTGCTGAATTATCACAGCCCCAGCTCATCAGGATTCAGTGATAATGGGAAGAATTAGCAAGCAAGTTTACTTATTATAAATGGATACTTTATAATGGATCATTTCCAAAAGCAGGTCATATGTGAAGATAATAAACGATTTTAAAAAAGGTTTCCACTTCAAATATTAAGAGACACTATCATTCCACAAAAAAAGTTTTGAATCAGAGGAATTGTGGGAAACACCTAGACCTGGTAGAAATCTGAGCATCCTGACCAAGTCCAAGTACCCTGGGAGAAACAGAAATATATCTGGATCCCTGGAGGAAGACAATTTCAGTGATGAGGCCTCGGTTGTAAGAGACTGTTATCAGAGAAGGCTAAAAGTGGAAGGGAGAAAGAGTGAGTATGGACAAGAGTCACATAGAATGGGCAGGCAAGGATGAGTTCCTTGGAAGGAACTTTTGAACCAATGAGGTCAAAGATCCATTTGACTATGAGTACTAAAATATAGACAAATATTCAACATATGAAACTATCCTTCACTTGATTCTCTTGTCCCTCCCTAGATTATATCCTATTTCTCTAATTCCATTTCCAGACAAATCTCTCCAAATATTCATCTGTATCCAAAGTTCTCTAAAACTCAGTAATCTAGCTTATAACACTGCTCTTGAATGAATAAATGAAAAAAAATATACTAATCACCAACTATATGCTAAGCATTGGAAATATGAATGCAAAAGTAAAAAGAGTCTTTACTATGAAGCAGCATGCATTCTAATGAGGGAAAGAATATTCATAGGCAGTGGTGGCCAAGGAGGAAGACTTTGGGCAGAAGGTAGGAAGTGAGGCCACAAGGGAGTAGATGGACACAGCCCATCAAGGAACAATGGAAAAGTAGATCTTATCACAGATTCTTGCTTCCAGATTTTTCTTGGGGGTGGGGGAAAGAAATCTGTGAGGAAATGGTAGGTGCATCTCTATGAAGAGGTTGGCAAGGGGATTGTGGAGAAAGTTGCTGCAGAGAAGGGATTGAAGTGAAGCATGTCAGAATAATTTCTGAAATAGTACTCAGGGTTTGGGGCAGCTAAGTGGCACAGGGGATAGAGCACTGGACTTGGAATAATGATGACCTGAGTTCAAATATGGCCTCAGATATGTTCTAGCTGTGTGACCCTGGGCAGGTTACTTAACCCTGTTTGCCTCAGTTTTCTCATCTGTAATATGAGCTAGAGGAAATGGCAAACCACTGCAGTACCTTTTCCAAGAAAACTTCAAATGGAGTCGCAAAGAGTCAGACATGACTGAAGTGTCTGAATAATAATAGTACTGTGGGTTCAGTTACCAATCAAGAGAGCAGGGTTCCAAAGCAGAAGATCCTCCAAGGGATGATGTTTGGTTTAAGAAGCAAGATGATTTTTAAAGTTTTAAAGAGAATGTTCCCTCCATTTACCTCCTTTCACTAATTATAATAATTTTGTCTCCAAATTCATCCTTCACTGAAGCCTTTGACAGTGATTGTCACCTCCTTGAAATCCTGCCTTCCCTAGGTTTTTGCGACACCCCACCATCCTGACTTCTTTCTTACTTCAACTACTATCTGCCTGTCTCCTGGGCTGACTCTTCCTCCCTCTTTTCAATCATTAAACATATTCATGACTCAAAGTCTCCACCCTCTATTCTCCTCTTATATACTCTCTCCCTCAGACATCTTTTTACTCCCACCTCATTTCTCCCTCTCTGCAGACACCTCCTGAATCTTGATCTTGACCCACCCTTTCTCATAGACTCACTTCCTACATTTCTAGCTCCCTGACAAACATCTCTACATGGATGTGCCCAAGCACCTCAAACTAAAAATGTAAAAGATGTAATCTTGTCCCTAAAATCAAATCCTCCTCCTGACTTGCTTATTTCTATTAATGTCAAATTCTGCCTCACACCAGATATAGAAACCTGTAGTAATTTGGGCCTCAGGTCTCTCTCTTTCCCTCAGCTCCCACAGACAAGTCAGAAAACCTTACTGGTTCTTCCTCTCCAGTGTCTACTCTCTGCCCTAGGTTTTCCAGTAACACCTTGACCACCCAATTTAAAACCCGTTAATCCTCAAATATCTTCACCCTGTATTAGGAGGACAGAGTTTATAATCTCAAATAGGATCATAAACATGTCTGAAAGGTTCGGAACCGCCGGATATAAGAAACTCTCAAAGTAGAAGGCAGAAGAATCAAAACATATATTTAGGCTCCACAGTAACCAACCCATGAACCAGCAACCCCATTTTGATATATTGATCAAAAGCTTCCAGGCCCAATAAGTACGCCTTGAAAGAGTAACCAGGAGGCTACAGAGAAGCATGATTGCGTAAAGCAAAATCATGCTTCCCCCTCTATGGTAAAAAGATTACCCACTGGCCTGAAGTCTTTGTTCAGCTTCCTCCCGTAGGTCAGCTCTGCTACTGGCAGCTCCTGCTTCAGCTGTGGCTGTGGCTGTGGCTGCGGCTGCGGCTGCGGCTGTGGCTGCGGCTGTGGCTGCGGCTGTAGCAGCCTCTGGCTCCAACGGGAGCTGCTTTTAACCATCCAGCTTCTGCGGGGGGGGGGGGGGGGGGGGGGGGGGGGGGGGGGTGAGGTACGCCGGGGAAAGCACAGGTTCTTTCAATCTGCTTAAGCAAGGTGAAGGGGTTGACCGGGAAAGCACAGGTTCTTTCCATCAGCTTAAGCAAGGGAAGCAAGGTGAAGGGGCCGACAAGCTTATTCCAGTCCAACATACAAACAGCATTCAGTTCAGGGGAAAAAGCCAAACTAGTCAAGGCCACTTGTTGACTAAGTGCTAAGGAGCCCATTTTTGGATGCCAACACACACCCACACTAACATAGCAGCTTACCATACTCACTACACTACCCTAGTAATTTTGACTGTGTCACCTTGGCTGAGTCAGTAATTTGGGGGCCTCAGTTTCCTCAACTGTAAAATGAGAGTGTTGGCCTAGATGGTCGCTAATGTGCAAATGCTGGGATTCTGTGCAGAAGAGGAGACAGGATGAAGGACTCACCCACGGGTAAAACTCTTTCAGAAGAATAAGGGATTGGGGAAAGGGGAACACCTTGGCCTCTGATATAGGAGCTCAGAATGACAAAAATGTGGTCATCAATTCAAGTGATTAAGACTACACCTGGACCCCTTGGAAACAGGTGCGGGGAATCTACAGCCTTGAGGCCACATGTATTCCTTGGGTGCAGCATTTTGACTGAGTCTAAGTTTTATGGAACAAATCCTTTTATTAAGGAGATTTGTACTATGAAGTTGGGATTCAGTCAAAGGGCCGCCTAAAGAACCCCATGTGGCCTTGAGACCACAGTTTCACCTGCAACAACCTCAAACATCTTTAGCCTCCTGGTTTCTCAGACATTTGCTTATCATTTTGGTAATATCATGATTTAAAAGTGAGAAAAGAGAACATCCTGATGTTACCAAATTCCTGACATTGTACTTCTGAAACTCGGGCAAATCTGAAGCCTCTGGCCCCTCTTTGCTTCCCTGACAGCTTGAGCCGGCTATGCTAATAACTCCTGAGCCCATCCTCATGCCTTTGACTGCCCTACTCAACTCAGTCCTTCCTATTCCTATTCCTATCATCCTGGGATGATAGTTTATGACATGGCTCTCTGCCCAGCTCCAGAGGCAAGGCATGCTGGGTCAAGCTTCAGCATCTGCAGGGGCCTCCTAACTGCTCTCTGTGGTTTAAAGTCATCTCCTCTCCAAAGCCCACATCTCACCCTATGACTCTCCATGGCTGTTTAGATAAAGAATAATTTCTTTAGTCTAGAAATCAAGGCCTTCTCCACCTCTGTCCCCACTTCCCTTTCTAGCCTTCTTTCCTACTTTTGCCCACATGAAACCTCAGTCCAACCAAAGTCTATTGACAATCTCTTAGTTCCTCCTTGTGCTTGCCCTTCTCTGTGCTCATTCTCCCACAGACATGGATTCTCTCTCTACTACTGGTGAGGTACCACAATCCCCCAGTCACCTCGGCTCACAATCTCAGTGTTATCCTCACTCCCATCACCTATATTGAGTCTGTTGCCAAAACTTGTCAATTTTATCTTTGTGGTATCTTGAATATACCCCCATTTTCTCCTTTGACCCTGATATGGCCCTGATACAAGCCCTCGCCACCTTCCACCTGCACTACTGCAATAGCTTGCTGGTGGGTCTGCCTGCCTCCAGGCTCTCCTCACTCTAGTCCATCTTCCATTCAGCTGTCAATGGATCTTCCTAAAGCACGGATCTGACCACGTCACCCCCCTGCTCAATAAACTACAGTGGCTCCCAATCACCTCCAGTATCAAATTTAAAAAATCTGTTTGGCCTTCAAAGCCCTTCACACATTGACCCCTCCTACCTTTTCAGTTTCCCTACACCTGACTGTCACCTCTCCCACCCATGCACTGTGATCCAGTGACACTGGTTTTCCTGCTGTCCCTCCTAATAGATGCTCCATCTCCCAACTTAGGGAATTTCTCTGGGCTGTCCCTCATGTCTGGAATATTCTCCCTCCTCATATCTGACTTTTGACTTGTCTGGCTTCCTTCAAGTCCCAAATAAATTCCCATCTCCAGAAACCCTTTCCCAATCCTCCTTCTGTTGGTTATTTCCAAATTATCCTAAATATAACTTGTTTGTACACAGTTGTTTTCATGATGTCATCCCCAGGGATTTACACCTTTCTTTGTATCCCCCGCAGTTAACACAGTGCCTGGCACATAGACAAATTTCTAGCTGGGAGGCTACTAAAATATTGTGTAGTTTGAATGATTGCCCACATGGGGGCATCGCCTGCTCAGTACACTCAAGGCAGAAAGCAGGATGATCCTGGAGCTGTCAGCTGGGTGAAGCAGACATCCACCACCTTGCACGAACTGGGAGGTGCCACTGCCCTTGGGTTTCCCTTGCTCACACCCTGACAGACTGTCTCTAGAAAGCCCCTTCTCTGTTGCCCAGCCCTGGAGAATGGGGGTTACACATGGCATACTCTCCCCCCAGAGGCAGTGCAGGTAACAATGCTCAAAAGTGGGTCAGATTCGGGGCAGCTAGGTGGCGCAGTCAGTGGAGCACTGGCCCTGGAGTCAGGAGGACCTGAGTTCAAATTGGACCTCAGACACTTGACGCACTTACTAGCTGTGTGGTAACCCCAATTGCCCTCCCTTCCCTCCTTCAGCAAAGAAGTGGGTCAGACTCCTGGAGGAGGGCTGATCATGTTAGGATCCCAAAGAGACTGTGATTGGCCGTGCCAGGTGCCAGCCCAGGCTTCAGGGACAATAATATAAACACTGCCAGAGGGGCTTTTATCTGCTCCCCTACAATACTTACACTGTCTGGGAGGCGGGGGAGGCGGAGGAGGCGGGGGACCGGGAGTGGAACACGGGACGGGATGAAGAGACGGGGTGAGGCCGAGCGGGAGCCGGAGTCTGAGGCGGCAGTGGTGGCGGCAGCAGCGAGGGAAGCGGAGACGGCGATGTCTGTGCAGGTGTGGGTCGTGACTGCAGCTCCTGCCGCCAAGGTGCCTGAGGTGGAGCTGAAGGACCTGAGCCTCCCGGATCCCGAGCCGCAGCTCGGGATGAGCTCGGCGGCCTTGGCCGCCATGGTCCCTCCGGCGGGTTCCAGGGACCCCGAGACTCCGGCTGCGGCCCCGGCTCCGGCGCCAGCCCCTGCCCAGGTTCTGGCTCCAGCCCCGGCTCTGACCCCCGGCACCCGGCCCCGCCACTCTCAGCCCCGCCGCCTCCCCGCCCACCAGAAAGGTGCCACAAGCCTCAACCAGAACGACCCGCATCATCAGCACCGGCGGCATCGCGACGGCGGCGAGGCCCTGGTCAGCCCCGACCGCAGCGTCACCGAGGGGCCTCGCACCATCACCAAGATCCGATTTGCTGTGCAGAAGCAAGAATTCAACAGACGTCCCACCAAGATTGGCATCTAGCGATAGCTACAGCTCAGTCGCTTCATCCACAGATAGCTCTGCTGATGAGACTTCCCCACGGGACAAACAGAACTCCAAGGGTAGGAGCGACTGTGTCAAGAACATCGAACAGGCAGGGTTTGGCCAGAGAGAGATTGAGATGGCAGAGCAAGAGATGCCAGCATTGATGGCTTTGAGGAAGAGAGCTCAGGGAGAAAAACCTTTGGCTGGAGCCAAGATTGTGGGCTGCACTTCCATCACTGCTCAGACAGCAGGACTCATGGAGATGGGGAGTGCTTTAGGGGCTCAGTGTCGATGGGCTGCCTGCAGTATCTACTCTAGCTCCAAGAAGCGGCTGCTGCTCTCGCAAAAAAGTGGGTTTCCTGTCTTTGCGTGGAAATGAGAATCGGAAGGTGACTTCTGGTGGTGCATTGACAGGGGTGGCAACCCAAAATGATCCTGGATGACGGAGGGGACCTGACCCTCATGTTTAAGAAAACCAAGGGTATAATAGAAGAGAGTGTTACTGGATTTTAGAGGCTGTACCAGTTATCCAAGGCTGGCAAGCAATGCGTGCCAGTCATGAATGTCAATGACTCAGTCACCAAACAGAAGTTTGACAGCCTCTACTGCTGCTAGGAGTCCATTCGTGATGGGCTTAAAAGGACAACAGACATGATGTTTGGGGGGAAAGAGTGCTGTGCTGCCCTGAAGGCCATGGGTTCCAGAGTGTATGTGACTGAGACTGACCCCATCTGTGCCCTGCAGGCCCGCATGGACAGATTTCTACCTGTGAAACTGAAAGAGTTCATCCAGCAGGTGGACATTGTCATCACTTGTACGGGTAATAAGAATGTGGTGACAAGACAGCACTTAGACCGAATGAAGAGCAACTGCATTGTTTGCAACATGGGATATTCCGATACTGAGATTGATGTGGTAAGTCTGCATACCCCAGAAGTGACCTGGGAGGCCATGAGATCTCAAGGTGATCATGTAATCTGGCCAAATGGAAAGAGAACAGTGTTGTTGGCAGAGAGCTGCCTGCTGAACCTGACCTTCTCAACAGTGCCTACATTTGTGCTCTTCATCACTGCCATTGCTAAGGCTCTGGCTTTGATAGAGATTTACAATGCCCCTGAAGGACACTATAAGCAGGATGTCTACCTGCTGCCCAAGAAAATGAATGAGTATGTGGCAAGTCTCAGTTCCCGGTATATTTTAGATACGAGGCCTTTATCAGAGACACTGGTTGTAAAGATTCTTTCCCAATTTTATGCTTCCCTCCTAATCTTTGTTGCATTGGCTTTGTTTGTACAAAAACTTTTCAATTTAGCATAATCAAAATTATCCATTTTGCATTTTGTAACACTCCCTATCTCTTGTTTGGTCATGAATTCTTCCCTTCTCCATAGGCCTGACAGGTAAACTATTCCTTGCTCTCCCAAATTGCTTATAGTATCAGCCTTTATTCCTAAGTCATGAACTCATTTTGATTTTATTTTGGCATACAGTGTAAGATATCAGTCTATGCCCAGTTTCTGCTGTACTATTTTCCAATTTTCCCAGCAGTTTTTGTGAAATAGTGAATTCTTAACCCAGAAGCTGGACTCTTTGGGTTTATCAAAGAGTAGATTGCTGTAGTCTTTGACTATTATGTCCTGTGTACCTAATCTATTCCATTGATCCACCACTCTATTTCTTAGCCAGTACCAGATAGTTTTGATGACTGTTGCTTTATAATACAGTTTAATATCTGGTATGGCTAGGCCACCTTCCCTAGCATTTCTTTTCATTAATTCCCTTGATATTCTGGACCTTTTGTTCTTCCAGACAAATTTTGTTATTATTTTATCCAGCTTTGTAAAGTAATTCTTTGGTAGTTTGATTGGTATGACACTGAATAAGTAAATTAATTTTGGTGAAATTGTCATTTTTATTATAGTAGCTTGGCCTAACCACGAGCAACTGATGTTTTCCATTCATTTAGATCTCAATTTATTTGTGTGAAAAGTGTTTTGTAATTGTGCTCATATAGGTCCTGGGTTTGTCTTGGCATGCAGACTCCCAAATATTTTATAATGTCTACAGTAACTTTAAATGGAATTTCTCTTTATCACTCTTACTGTTGGGCTTTGTTAGCTATATATAGGAATGCCGAGGATTTATGTGGGTTTACTTCATATCCTACAACTTTGCTAAAGTTATTTATTATTTCAAGTAGTTTTTCACTTGATTTTCTAGGATTCTCTAAGTAAATCATCATATCATCCGCAAAGATTGATAACTTAGTTTCTTCTTCGTTTATTCTAATTCCTTCAATTTCTTTTTCTTCTCTTATTGGTAAAGCTAACATTTTTTGTACCAAATTGAACAATAGGGATGATAGTGGACATCCTTGTTTCACCCCAATCTTATTGGAAATGCATCTAGCTTATCTCCATTACATATAATGCTTGTTGATGGTTTTAGGTAGATGGACTTCAGAATTGCTAACTCTCCCCTCCCCCTCAGACATGAAGTGTCCTCAATTAAGAAACTGAAGGAAAGGAAGAAAGAAAAAAAACCCTTGGAACAAATAAGCATACTGAAGCAAAATGAATTCTCACAGTGGCCATGATGCAAAATGGATGTCTGTTTCTGTACCTTGAGTTCAATACATCTCTGTCATGAGGTGAGTAACAGACTTCATCATAGGTCCTCTGGAGACATGACTGGTCACTGAATTGATTAGAGTTCTTAAATCTTTCAAAACTGTTTTTTATAATATTGATTTTTTGACAAAATTATTTTCTTAGTTCTGCTCAGTTCACTCTGCTTTATTTCACACTACCCAGCATCCTCTGAGATGGGCTTTGGCATCATTTATTAATGGCTCAAAAATATTTCATTAATACCTATACCACAATTTGTTCACTCATTCCTAATTAATAGAGAACTCACTCTTAGATTCCAGTTCTTTTATTTTTTTTTCTTCTAACCCACCCTTAAAGATCAGGAAGATTTTCCTCCCTCCCTTCCTCTCTCTTTTTTCTTTCCTTCCCTCCCTTTCTCCTTCCTTCCTTCCTTTCTATTTTCCTTGCAACTATTTCCTTCCTAGTATTATCTTTCTGATTACCATGTCGACCTCAACCTCTCCTGTTTCCCTGATGAATTTAATGTATTTCTACACCAAACTGTGTTCAATCATCCTTTCATTTTTGTGGAGACTGAAATTCATCTAATCAAGCTCCTCCCCCCTTGCTCCATTCTTGTATACACTTCCTCTCATGCACTGCATTTATGCATATTCTACCTTCTTCTTCCTCCTTTCTACACCAGTTTATTCTTTTGGTGCTTTCTTTTCTTTCCCCTCTTAAAACCCTCAGAACAGAACCATTCGGCCCCCAAGACCTTCTCTTTTTCTTGCTTAACTTCCTCAATCCACTTTGAAGACATAAGTTTGAAGGGACTATTTTTTCTATTCCCCCATTAAAATGTTAGGACTACATCATCAAGCATCCCTTTATCATTTCTTAAATAAATGTACCTCTCTGGGTTTTCCTTGATTCTTGTGTTTGTATTTTTATGTTCCTACTCAGATCTTGCCTTGTTGCCAGAAAAGTTTTCCACTTCTCTGTTCTCTAAGGCCATCCCACTCACCCTCCCATACCAGTAGGATTATATTCAACTTTGCAGGGCAAGTGATTCAGAGTTATTTCTTTTGCCTTTTGGAATATTCAATTGTGAGATTTCTTCTCATTTTAGTAGAAGTTCCCACGTCTCATGTGATTGACTTCCATTCTTTGCTGCCTGAGCTCCTTCTCTGTCAATACTTGCAACATGTTTTCTTTGCTATGGGAGTTCTGGATTTGGGCTCTGCCAGACCTGGGACTCTTCCTTATGAACCCCCTTGAGAAGACAGTCAATAGATTCTCTCTTTCTTTACCTTGGCCCCTGCTTCTAGTAGATTTGGGAAGTTTTTATTTATAATTTTTTTTGAAATGTGATGTCCAGACAGTACCTAGCCCTTTATAGGCCCTTAATAAAATGCATCTTAATGGATTGATGTGAGTTTCATAGAGGCATCCCTGGCCACTGACAGTGAGAGGTCTATGGGGACACCACTGACTGGGGAAGGAGGGAATTCTATTTCAGTGCTCTTTTAAGCTCCTGATGTGATCAAAGCAGGAAACTGTGGGATACACCGGGGAGAGATAATGAGATTAGACAAGACAAAGGCCAGCCTTTGTAGAGGTTACAGTGTGGCAAGGGATGAAGATTATATATACATACATATATATATATATATGTGTGTGTATATATACACATTTATACACATATATATGCATACATATATAACTGTAATAAAAATGAATACATAGGAAAGGTACAATATGCATTGTGCAAAGCCAGAGGAATGTGAGTATTCCAGACAACTGAAATCAGAGAAGTTTTCCTGGAGGAGATGACTTTTGAATTAGACCTATAGGATTATGGACTAAGAGAGGGAAGGAAGGGAATTTTAGATTTCCACATTCTGTGGTTGGACACATACTTCTTTTTCTGCATACAAGGGAATGCGTGATTTGTTGAGTAGAGTCTAGCTGATTTCTTCTTTGTCTGCCTATAGTCTGATCTCAATCTCTGTTTGCTGGTATGAGAATATTTGTTCTTAGGTTAGAGAGAGAAACAACTGCCCTTTTCTGTGGCTAGTCTAGGAATCTCTCCTAGAGGTTAGACTAAATGACCTCTCAGATTTCACTTTAATCTGGTATGCTGTATGTCTATTCAGTGTTTACTCTGTCTTCTGATGACTTCAAAGCAATAGAAACACCAATACAGAACAGGAAAGAGAGAAGGCCTAGTTAGTGCGTCTGAGTCATGATCATAATGACAAGTAAATGCAAAGCCCATCAAAGTCCATTTATATCTTTGGTCTTGCTGTACCTGCAAAGGAAAGGGTGAGGTTTTGGGCTGATCACATGAAGGTGCCATTGATCTGATTTGACCAATGTCTCTCTGCCTTTTGCCTGGGTGAGCAGAAGAGTCTAAGGGATCTGAAACTTGGGAATGCTGAGCCTCCCTGAGTGTCTGATGGTCATTGCTATTGCCAGGTTTGTAGGCTAGCATTCTGCCACTGAAACTGGACTGTATATGGAATACTCACCATAAGCTCAGGGCAGCTCTCCATTAGAGGAACAGAAGGCCCTGGGTCAGTGGGGAGGCAAAGAGAAAGGTGGTCATGCATCTCCTTGCACTATTTCCCTCTTAACATGACTGCCTCAATTTTCCACACTGGTCACCTACTCAAACAAAGGAATCATTCATCACTTTTGCCTTTTTTGCTCAAATGTACCCTGTCTTTGTCCTTGCTGCTAGGCAAATAAAGGCATAGTTCTATCATAGGAAAACAACGATAGGGGTCTGCAACATGACTATATGTAGACTCAACATGCCTGAAGATCGAAACGAGATGGACAAAAAGTCCCCTTCAGGTCTCATTGATCAAGATTTCTTTACTGTAAGGGACATTCCATAGTCACATATCTCTGTCTATTTCTTTCTGATGAATGGCTTATACTACTGACCTGCTTCTGGTGTGAGAACTGTGGCTAATTACTACCAGAATTCTTAGTGCACCAAGGCCAAAAATCCAAATGCGCAAATCTAAGTGAGAAGGATCCACTGAACACTTTCCTCCAAGTATCAGGTCCAACAGAATTTAAGGAGACACTTTTAAAATCTCAGTGGGAGCCTCTGAGGACAGCTGCCTGTCCAGTTCCCTGCCTAGGTTTTAGCTTCAGGATTTCTTTATGTTCTGACAGGACAAAAGGAATAAATACTTCTTCCAGTTCTTTTCACTGCTACTATTTTGTGACTGATTCCTGAGTGAAACCTGATAGACTGAAAATGTTTAAGCAACTACATGCCAGATGTCAATTTAGGATGGAATGGCTTTTATGGGTGGGGGGATTGAATTACCTCTGGTTTGCTTTGAAATTCTCTTTTAGTGCTTCCTTTAATCTGTCTGTGAGTGTTTGCACATGCAGCAGCAGCACAAGGGGATAAGCAAACAGTGCTTCCACAAGTACCAATCCTAGGAACATCTGGGAGCCATCCTGATGTCCACCATCAAGGCCCCACAGGGTAGCAGTGAAAGCGGTCTATTTGGTGTGTTTGTACTTGTTAAATAGCTATGTATATCTCAGGGGATCTGAAAGGACCTGGTATTTCCCATGACAATAGCTATCCCTCCTGCAGTCATGGCCCTCCTTCCAAAGAGCAAAACCTCACATGTTTTCAGCACTTTAAGCAGGAAAACCAGTCACTGTCAGTGGTCAATATCATCCCTGATGCACTGCCCTGTCCTAAATCCTACTCCCCTGCTCTCTATGCCCAGCAGTGTAGAACACCATGTCTCTATTTCTATCAACACACAGCTCCTTCCTCCCAGGCTTGACCTAAAAGGAGTCCTTCTCCATAAGTCCAATAGCCACTTATTCCAGCATGCATGAGGACACTGTAAAGGACAGCAGGCCACAGGATCTTCTGTCTGTCCCCAGTAACCTGCCTAAAGCTTGTTTTCACTCTCATGCCTGCTCTGCCCTATTTGTTGGACTTTACACTTTCAATCATGTCTGTATTGTTGCTGACTATAGTCAAATTTATGGATCCAAAATATACATTTGTTGCAGTGCACGATTTTTGTCTAATACAGAAAATAGCAAGATTTTTGACATCACCTGGAGCCCAGATCCACAATGATTTCTCTGGGAGATGCCAGTGTATTACCTTCTTCAAACATTTAAACTTTAAGGCTTGTAGAGCTCTTATTAGGGCATTACTAGAGGAAATGACCTGCAGGCCCATTTTACTGGAGTAGTGGTCCATTCAATCAAATGAGATCATATTTATAAAGGGCTGAGCTCGTACCTGGCCCACATTAGACATTTAAGAAATACTTATTCCCCTCCCTTTCCAGTCCTCAGTCTCCTACTTCTGTTATCATTTGTCTATCCATAGACCAGGGATCTCTGGCCAGCCTTTTAGATCTGGCCATCTTCCAAGATCAGGGATCATAAAAAGAAAAAAAAATATGGCCACCATGATGAATCATATTCCCTGTATTAGAGAAACTGAAGTTTTTCTCAGTTGGACACATGAGGGCACTTCTTGTACTTTCTTGCCCTACTCTGTTTCATAAGAGCAAATTGAGAAGAATCTTGTTTTCGTGGAAGTCAGAAAAAATTAGTGCTCCAAATTGACCCTCCTCAGCAAAAAAACATTATTTCTCCTGCCCAACAAGCTTGGCCTTTGAATTGGTCAGTGGGTAATAACCACACCTGCTGTCCACCACAGGGACCATTTGGAAACCAGCAAGTTGAATTCCCTTGATTATCTAAATATTGCATTGATTATTACATTCTTTTTATTTTTGACTTTTTATCATTGACACTCTATCTGCCCTCTGTGATCTAAGCTAAGATTTTGGATGAGAAAAGCCTCCCCTTGCACTCATGCAGACTCCACTGACATAGCCAAGAAATTCCTTAAGGAATTCATTAGTAACTGTTCATTGCCATTCATTTTAGGCAGTAATAATTGTATGCATTTCATTGGTCAGATATTAAAAAATATTTATATATAATATATGTATGTAATATTCTATGAGCATATTGTGTATACAATATAAATATAAAATCAATATTATGTATTTATGCATTTGAACATCTAACTTATGAAATGTGTGCCACTATTTATTTTATGTTGTATATAAAAGAATTATAGGTTAGCTACCATCTCTAATCCAGCAGAGCTGTGAAACACAGAAAATCCAATATAAACATATGCTTGGCCAAAATTTGTACAAAATTGACTTCACAGGGTGTTTTACCACAGACGATAATTGAAGGATGACTTTTTACCAGAAAGAACAGCAAGGAGCCCAGTTTGTATTCCTTGACTGCATTCTGACTGGGTCCTATGGCATTGGCAGTAATCTGAACCAAAAGGAAGTGTGATCTGGCCTGACTCTTGGGAATCATATCCAGATGCTCTATGGCTTAATCTGGGCTAATATGTTTATTCTCCTTTTATACTAATCTGTGTGTTTTTATCTTTATACACACCGAGGATGTATCTCCAAGTGAGACTGCTAATACCTCCCTGAAACTGATTAAGGTTATGAGGAGGGCTGGGCTGGTGTAGTTGTACCAGCATGCTGCAGCCAGCCCCTAGATCAGAGGATGACTGAAAGCTCATTTGGGTGCGGCTGCCAGTGCCATCTGGTGGTTCTATTTTTAAGATGGAACAGGAAGGTGTCAAAATGTTGGAGAGGTCCCTGGCTGGGGTTAGATTATGAAGGCCTTCAAATGCTAAATGGGGGACTTAATTCTATTGTCCTTAATTCTAAGGACAATAAGAAGCCACTGGAGGTTTTTAAGAAGGGGATGCTATAATCAAACTTATTATACTTCAGCAATACCATTTAATGCTTTTGTGCATTATGCATTCAAGAAGGGGAAGAGACTAGAGAAAAGGAGACCAAGGAGGAGACTATGGCAATAATCCAGGGAAGAGATAACCTCTGAGGTCCTTGGTGACCATGAGATTCTAGGAATTCTGTTCTCTTTTGTCCTCAGGAAAGTCTAAGTGTTGGAATAGAGTCTTCAAATGAAACCTCTGTCTAGGAACTAATGATGTAGTTCAGTCCTGATCCAGAACGGTTCTCCCATGTCTGTGGTTGCCCAATCCTAGAGCACAGAAGAGAGCACTTAAAGTATTATTCTAGAAATTTTAGGGGCAATTACTATGGGCTGGGGACCAACCTGACTGCCATTCTTATGTGTCCCTTGTCCTTTCCCTGTCCCCAGGATGCTGTAGGTCTCGACAAAAGTTCTGATGATCACCCTGTGGGTGCTGAATTCCCTGATGGCTATAGACAGAGTAGCAAGTGTAGAGTAGTACGTATAAGCACATATATATACATAGATACATATATATGTAAAATATATGCATACACATACATATGTATACACATACACACATATGCATACATACACATACTTATGTATGTATATGTGTATAGGCATGTGCATGTATATGAATATGATTTACATGTGTGTATATGTATATACCTGTGTATTTATATGTAAACATATGTGTGCATATATACATATGTACATATCTACACATATATTTATGTGCATGCATATGTGTGCATAGTAAATATAGAGCAGTGGCTCCCCAGACAGCACAGGTGGAGAAATAAGAGAAACCCTTCTGTCCATATGTCTGAGACCAAACAAGGGCTGGGAGCACGCCAGCACTTGGCAGGATGGGGAGGGGAAAGAAGCTAGCCTCTAAAGCCCCATCATCCTATTCCCATTCTCCCCTCCCCCCTCTAACCCACATTCCAGGTGTACTCTTGCTTCACCTTTCTTTCTCAGTCCCTAAACCCATCCCTTCTCAGGGGCTCTGAGTCTCTACTCTCCCCATCAAACTCCCACCTACACTTCCCTGTCCTCCTAAACACCTTCACATAGAAGCCTAATTTCCTAAACATACTTCAACTTTGGCATTCACACGGGAAGAGCTTTCCTGTTTTGCTTACCCCTCCCTGGAAGAATTGGAGGATTTGAAAGCCGTGTGCTAAGACAAGGTATTTGGGATTCATCCCTAGCCTTTGGCTTAACTTGGTAATGGCATTATTTTCCTACACATCACCTGAGGCAGTTCAGAGGCAAATTAGGAGCTAGAGAGACCAAGGGGGCTGAGGCAGGTGGCATTTCCTCTATCTTCATGATCCTTTGTTAAAAGCCTAAAGAAATATGCCAGGTCCAATGTCCCCTAAATCTCCACTTTTCTGTTCCAGTGAGGAATTACTTCATGTTGTGACTGACAGACACACATCCTGACCTCACATCAGCCATTGCTGTCACCTGTCTCCTTGCTAGTGCTCCCTAAACCCTGGATCTGGGTTATAGGACTTCCTACATGTAAATAGTACCAATCAACCAGTCAATAAACATTTAGTAAGTACCTCTCATCCATTTGTCACTATCCTTGGTGCTGGGTATAGAGGGCCAGCTCTGAGAAAGTCCATTCTGGGATGTAGATACAGACCAGGTTTTTGGCCAAAGTCAGTCTGCAATGACTGATTTGTCTGCTCTGGTATCTATCAATCCTTCAAATCCTATGCCTTCTATTTTTATTTTTAAAGTTGGTCTTTTTTCTGTAATATCTTGTACCCAGAAAGCCTCTCTTCCTGTGCTTCCAAATCCTTGTGAGCACCGAACCTTCTGAAAATAATTCCCTGTGGTTTCAAATTTTGTCAAAATCAATTGTGCTATTCTCTCCCCCTTTCCTATATGTATGGGATGTGGCGACATCGTGTATAATAAAATTTTGATTTCTCCCACGTAATCTGAATCTTCTACCCTGGGGACTATAATGAGTCCTCTGAGGGAGGAGCTACTGCGTCCTATGAGGAATCCTGTTGTTAGGGTAGGCAGTGGGCCATATACTCCGGTGGGGACAGAGGGAACTCCGGCAGACGGAGGTACAGTGTAATCATTTGCGGAGGGAAGGTCAAAACCCACACTACCTGGAATAGCATGAAGGTCTTTTATGGTGAGGGGTAAAGTGTGTTCATAGTTGGAATTGTCTGAGGGAGAACTAGGGAAAGGGCGACCCCTATTGTTTGCCGGAGCCAGGGCTGGCCCCGAGTGCAGTTTTCCAAATTCAAACGGCATTCTGATGCCCAATGGTTCCCTTTTCCACACCTAGGTTACGGTGTGGTTGGTCGGGAGGCGCGACTTTTCTGTATCCCTTTACGTGGTGCTCTGTATTCCTTTTTCATGTGTGGGCTTTCCACAGCTATAGCCATTTTAAAGTGGTTTTTGGCTGCTGTTGATTAAAAGCAGTGGCTACTGCCTCAGCGTGGTATGCCAGTGTGCCCACTTTTTGGCATCTTTAATTGTCTCAGAGATGGTCATATGAGGTCCCCCACCTAGCAGGACTCTCTTACAATCGGCATTACAATTTTCAACTGCCAACTTTTGTAACAATATATTGGCAGCTTCAGTGTCCCCTACACTCCTTTGGATGGTTCGCGAGTCTATTAAGAAAATCTGGGAATGTTTCTGTTGCCCCGTCTTTTGTTTTTCTAAGAGAATTTTAATGATTCTAATTTTTACTCAAGCAGATTTCACTTTTGTGTTAACTCCTTAAAAACTTTTTGAGAGTGAGAACTTTGAATTTGCCAGTCAAGGTGAGTGGGACTCTGGAAAAGATCCAGTGGTGCCTTGCCCCTTCTCCTGGTACTGGGAGAGTCGGTGTCTCTTTCTGAGATCTATGCATTTTCCAAATTTGCCTTAGTGCCAAATGGTACAATAAATCCTCTATCCTCAAAGGGAACCTTATGGGCTCTGACAAAAACCCCACCAATCTTTGCTGGTAGATGGTGATCAGCTCAGAGTCCCTTTAATGCTCTCTCAAATATTTTCCCTCCAACCTGTCCTGCCGCCAACCTGGCTACCTCCTCCATAATCAGGTCAATCATCTGCCTTGGATCCATTACCCATGAGGTATCTAAGAAACCCTTCAATTTCTTGATGCTTATGGCAGTACAACCCCCTGGGGAGTGTCCCATGTGTAACTCCCGTTGCCAGGGGATGAGCCTGAGGCAGGGAGCTGTCTGGGACCTAACAGTCAGGCCCCGAAAAAGGGAAACCCAACAGTGGGATCTCAGCCTCAGCAGGATGATGGCTGCTTAGACAATCCCTGAGATTCAGTCAAGCCTAGAGGCAGCCATTAGTGGAATGAGGAGGTGGGGCTCCCCTGTAACCAGTCATCCAAAGTAGAAATGTTTATTAAGTAACTGTTCTCCATTCAGCCCTGTGCTTGGGGGCATGGGGAATACAAAGTATCAGAGACACCCAATCTACATAAAATGTAGCTAATGATCCAAGTTCCTCCCTAATTGTTTGTGTGTGATACAGAAGGGAAGTACAGCAAGAGTGGAAAGCAGGGGTATATTCCTACGGCATGGCATGGGCAAGGAAGGAGCAGGCAGGATCTGAGCTGGACCAAGATGTGGAGAGAGAGCTCAGGGTAAGTATCAATAAGCATTCCTTCACTATACTAGCTGGCAATTATGTGGTACTTAAAGGTTTACAAAGCTTTTCTTTTTCTTTTTTTACAAATATTATCTCCCTGTCAAGACAACTGTGATAAGTAAGTGCTATTATTATCCCCATTTTATAGGTAAAGAAACTGAGGAAGACAGAACTTAAATGACTTTTCCAGGGTCACATAGCTAGCAAGTGTCTGGGGCTGAATTGGAATTCAGGTCTTCCTGATTCCATGTCCAATACTCTCTCCACTTTAGCTGCCTCCTTCATTCACTTAAGCAATAATCACTGGGGACTTAGCTCAT